>NC_057399.1:4073506-4673506 GCF_019320065.1 Cervus canadensis | reverse complement strand
TATTTTCTCGTTTTTCCTCGAAATACATGTATTTTTTTCACAGATCTGTTGGACTTCTAAATGACCAAATCTGTTTTTTGTCTACACCAATACTGTCTCTAGATTGGTCAAGTAGATCTGTCTATCTTAAGCGAGTAGACAGAAACAGGAAAGCACTGAGGAAAGTCTGACAGAAACTTTTCTTCTGCAATTCTAACTCTGCAATACAACTATTACTGTTTTTAAAGCATTTCATAGGGGAAAAATCAGGGAGAACATCTGGTCAAAAGCATCCAGCACAGCTGTGATGACAACCCTTGACCTTGCATTCTAGCATGTTCCAAGGAGAAACATTGCCACATTTGATTGCCATTGGACTCTGCTGTCTTCCAGCTTTCTGGGAGAAGTAGTTTGCAGTTATCCCCTAGCCTATTTTATCTTTCTAAGTTCCATTTGCAGGTTCAATCATTTAATAACTACTGAAGCAGCACTATCTTGGAATACACCAAGGAATTTTGATTACATTAGGTGCTGCCAAATGACTAAAAGAAAAGGATTTCTCAAACATGCTTGGCTTTTCTTCCTCCTTAGTTGTTTTATGTTTATTGGGATGTCAGAGGAATTTATGTCTACTGGGATGTCAGAGGAAACGTAGCAGTCGGCTATCTCTTGGAGCTCAGCGGTAGTTGCTTTGCAGGAGGTTGCCTGCCGCCACCCCAAGCTGGCTCTCTGGCGCAGGCTGCCTTCAGGTTGCTACTTGCTCAAGGCGCGCTCTGCGCGAATGGATTGATTTCCCCCTCGCTTACCTCTCAGTTGTTCCTGATCGGCCACATCGCACTGAATAAACAGAGTCTTCTGAGGTTCAAACTGCTCATCCAGGGCAGCTTTACACTTGACACCTGCTTCGAGATTCCAATCGACCAGCGCTACCTGCGGACAAAAGGAGAGGAATCGAGATCCTTCGCGCCTGATAAAGCAGACAGACCGACAATGCAGAGACAACAGGAACCTCCTCGTTTGGACCTGAGATCGGGCAGTTTACAGATCGGGTTCTCTGCCGGCGCATTCGAAGTCCGCTGGAGTGAGCCAGCCTGGACAGCTCTGGAGGCGGCAAAGAGAGCACGGGGGGCGCAGCCTGGTCGCTCACTGCCGGCGGCCGCGGCTGGAGGGCGGGTCTCGGGTGGGCCGTGCGCCCCGCCGCGCTTACCTTGGCGCCCTTGAGCAGCAGTGCCTCGGCGGAGGCTCGGCCGATGCCCTGGGCCGCGCCAGTCACCAGCGCCACTTTGCCGTTCACGTGCATGTCGCCGCCTGCGCTCGGTGGGCGAGCTCGGCGTCTCGGCGCCGCCGCGGCTTTTAAGGACCCTGCGCGCGCGCATGTGTGGCCGGGCCGCGCTCGCCTGCCAGTGGGCGGGGATGAAGCTGTCAAGCCGCGCCGGCACCCAGGACTGTGTCACCTGGCCTGAGCGCTCCGGCCCGGCGATCTTTGCCTTCCTGACTCGTAGCCGAGCCTAGGAGCCTCCCCCTGCACTAGGGCATGAGACATGCGGTAAATAAACAGCTCTGCCTCTGCGGAACTTGTAACCTAAGCTAGCTGGGGAGAAGATGATGATTTGGACGCCCGCTGGCTGGTTAAGGAGCACGCAGAAAGGTTATTCCCCAGAAAGAGATCCCTTCTGTGCGCCGAAGAACACCCCCGTAAAAGGGGGGCAGAGGAGAGGTTGAAGAGCTTGGATTCCTCCCCCACCCCCACCCTCCAAACAATCGAAAAAGAAGAAACAAAGCAAAAACCAAAAACAGTAAAGCACAATTTTAGGGACTGCACTTTTGTCTCAATCTAAGTTTTTAAATTCTTATCTCACGGACATCGAAGTGGGGATGGAGAGAGCAGAGGCGACTAACACTGTTTTTAGGGGGTTTTTTGTTTTGTTTTTACTGAATTGTGCTTTGGACAAACCTGTAAAGGGGTTGGAAATGAAAAGTGCATTGGGCTCTGAACAGAAAACTCCTGAATCCTGTCTTTCAAGACTGGAACTTTTAGGAGTCTTGTTGACACTCCGGTTTCACATCAGCGTCAATTCTGGGTCACCCTGAGAGTGCCCAGCAAGAACTGTCATCACTGACTGCACTGGGCTTCCAGCCTCTCTGTCAGCCTGGTGAGGTGCAGGTTCAATGGAATGTTTGCTGGTTGAGTCATACTAGTTCTGGAGGCTTCCAGTTAAGCATGGGACAGAGGTTCCTGGTCCTCCAGGAATTTGAGCTTGAGCTGTGCACTAAGATGCATTCAGCTGGGGATATTCCACTGACTCTGTCTTTCTCTCTTTCCTGTTATCGTCTGCAGGCTTCAGTTCTAGTTCTGTAAACTGAATACCTGCCTGGCATTTATTTTCATGATCAAAGAAATCTAAGTACTTGGGGAGACAGAGGTCAGGCAAAAAGCTCACACAACAGGGATGAATCCTTTGTGTACTTCTTTGTTGCTCCCAAGAGGCAGCAGATGAGGTAACTGGCATGCAGGCATGTATGGGGAGGGTGTGTGAAATATAAGTTGTCAGCACATCACTGAAACAGAAGTCTTTATATTGAAAGAGAATAGCAGAGGATTTTTAAAAAAAATTAAAAGGAAGCAAAGGAAAACTCAAACCTCTAGAAGCACGTACAGAACATAGAAGAAAGGAAATGTTTTTCTTTATCAGGAAAGAACTAACATAAGAGCCAGAGAAGGAGCCGCTGGAGTGACATGGGGACGTGTTGGAAAAGCATATGGAAAAAGAGTTTCAGGGAATAAAGGAGTCATTACTAAGGCAAAGTACTCTGATAAGCACAGGGAAAGAAGGATGAAGAAATACTTTAAAATTTTCCAGACAATAATCAGTGTCAGTATATTTGCTTTTTAAATTTGATTTTTGTTCATCATGAATTTTTTTTTAATCAATGTTTATGTTTACTTATATTTTGGCCACATCCTGTGGCTTGTGGGATCTTAGTTCCCCAACCACGGATCAAACCCATGACCCTGCAGTGGGAACACGAAGTCTTAACCACTGGACCCCCAGGGAAGTCCTGGCGTCAGTATATTTAGATGGCACAGAAACCAAATGCTGAAATTTAAGGGAAAGAAGGATGAGAAGGTGAACATTGCAGAGGTTTAAGACCAACATGACATGGGAAGCAATAGATTGCACGGTAGTTGGAGAGACTAGTAAGCAGATGAGTTATTCTTTTAAGAAAGGATAGGGATGGATTCAGGTTAAAAGCCAGCCAGTGAGAGTGAAAAACAGGAGAATAGAAGCGGTAAGGGGGTGGGTGGGTGCATGGCTGGGTGGGTGCATCAGTTGCAGATTCAGACAAAGCTGGTTTGGGTCTTGTCTCTCTGCTCCTGCCTGATTGTGTGACCTTGAGCTAGTTGCATCAATGCTGTGTTTCAGGGCCCTTATTGGTAAGTAGCAGCTCCTATCAGACTTTAGGGACAATGAAATTAGGCCTGGCATAAATTGATAACAATTTTAGCTCATATGAGATGGAGAAAAAATGTGAGAAACAATTTTATTAGTAGAAAGGAAAGACTGGGAGTTCGAGCACATTGGTAACCCCCACCCCTTTCCTTCCCCTTGGTTTCCATGGTGACTGTCTTTGTTCAGACCCTCTATACTTTCTCTTCTGACACAAATAGCAGTTAGACTCCTGAATTATTTCTTTGCCTCCAGATAGCATTGACGTATATACACTACCATGTGTAAAACAGATAGCTAGTGGGAACCTGCCGTATAGCACAGGGAGCTCAACTCAGCGCTCTGTGGTGACCTAGAGAGGTGGGATGGGGAGTAGGGTGGGAGGGAGGTTCAAGAGGGAGGGGGCATGTGTGTACATACAGCTGATTCACGTTGCTGTGCAGAAGAAACTAACACAACATTGTAAAGCAATTATCCTCCAATTATAAAAAAACAATTCCTTCCAATAAAAATCCTAAAACACAAATCTGATTATGTTTAGACATTCTTATGTTTAAAACCCTTAAAATATCTCAATCCTTGGCATGGCATGGTAGGCATTCCACACCCCTGATCTTTCTTGTAGCTCCTCTTTACAGCCTGGGAAGCTGCACCCATTAACACTGACCTCACTGCCCAGGCTCAGGCCTTTGGCATACCGCTAGTGTCTGCTCATCTGAGCATAGTCCTCTTCTACCTTCTTCACTCATCTTCTTACTGAGCTGAAGAACTACAGGGGAAACACCACTCACGTTATTATAATTACCTTCCTTCCTGTCTCTGAGTGTCTTCAAGGACAGCTGTGTCCTGACCATTCAGGGCAGAGTCACCCAAAGTGAGTACTTAGTAAATGTTAGTAGTTTAGTGTTAGTCACTTAGTCATGTCTGACTCTTTGGACCCAATGGACTGTAACCTGCCAGGTTCCTCTGTCCATGGAATTCTCCATGCAAGTATACTGGAGTGGATTTTACTCAGGGATCAAATCCAGATCTCTTGCACTGCAGGTAGATTCTTTACCATTGAATGAAGAAAAATAACAAGTATGATATGTGAGATAAATGTGAGATATGTGTTTGAAAGAAGACAGAAAATTTGAATTAGATGGTGAAAATTCCCGTATACTGTGATTACTTTTTTACACAACTTAAACATAAGATTGGAAAAAAATACATGGGTGTTATATCTTTGGAGAAGAATGTTTTGAGATCTTATTATATTTTATATGAAAGGTACATTTTCACTTAAAACTCTCTATAGGATATTATGTACAGTATATTTGAAAATCAAAACAGGTACACTTTATTCAGTAAACAAATCCTCCATTCCTCTATGACTTTTTGATAAACATTTCTCATCTTCTGTCCTCCTAACATTATTTAATTTCATTTACATTAACTTACTGTGATTCTATCATCAATGTAATTTATGTAATTAAAAACATAATTCTTAGCTAAAACTAGGTTAAATCTGAAACAAATCATATTCATATGATTTTTGAAAGCATTTCATTGATAGGTTATGTTTTAGTTTGTTGTACAACGTTCTCTTAAAATAAAAAACAAAAATTAAGAGTCAAATTAAAAGGGATTATTTTTTCTTTAATGCAATTGTAAGTATTAGGTTATGACCAACCTAGAGAGCATATTAAAAAATAGAGACATTACTTTGCCAACAAAGGTCCATCTAGTCAAAGCTATGGTTTTTCCAGTAGTCATGTATGGATGTAAGAGTTGAACCATAAAGAAAGCTGAGCGCCAAAGAATTGACACTTCTGAACTGTGGTGTTGGAGAAGACTCTTGAGAGTCCCTTGGACTGCAAGGAGATCCAACCAGTCCATCCTAAGGGAAATTAGTCCTGAATATTCATTGGAAGGACTGATGCTGAAGCTGAAACTCCGATACTTCGGCCACCTGATGCAAAGAACTGACTCATTTGAAAAGACCCTGATTCTGGGAAAGATTGAAGGTGGGAGGAGAAGGGGACAACAGAGGCTGAGATGGTTGGATGGCATCACCGACTCAATGGACATGAATTTGAGCAAACTCTGGGAGCTGGTGATAGACAGGGAGGACTGGTGTGCTGCAGTCCATGGGGTCACAAAGAGTTGGACATGACTGAACAACTGAACTGAACTGAAGTATTAGGTATTTACTCAGAGGCAGGCATTCCATAAAGGCTAAATATATAGCCTCTGGAATCCAGCTCCACCAGCTACTCCTGTGTGATCTTGGGCAAGTGACTTAACTTCTCTGAATCTCAGCTTCCTCCTCAGTAAAATGAAGCTGATGATAGTACCTATGTCAAAAAATTGTTATGAAGACTATACCAAATTGAATAAATATAAGTCAAGTGCTTAAGCCTGTGACTGACACATAGCAAGTGTTATGTAAATGTTATTCTCATGAAGCACTGTACATATATAATTGCATTTATTATTTACAACCAGACCATGAGGCAGTTATTATTATGGTTATTTTACAGATGAGGAAAACCAGTTTGGGGAGGTTAGGGAATTTGGCCAAGGTCACTTATCTCGAAAATTGAAGGAGGTGACTTTGACTCTAAGTGTGGCTGACTCCTGAGTGGTGCTTCTTCTTTTTTTTTTTTCCAATTAAACTTTTTATTTTTTTGAGAGTATTGTAGCCGAGCAGTACTTTTCACCATGTCTGAATAGTGATTTCTTTAAGAAACACAAATAGATTTTAATTCAAATCAGAGTTCCTTGTCCACTTTATATTTTCACACAGGCACTAGGCTTTGTTAGCTCAGCTCTGACTTGTCGAGATGGGCCAGTCTCCACTTGATTTTCCTTTGTCCTGTTTTCCAGAGGTGAATACAGACATCCCAAAAGCACCTAGTCACAGGCCCCAGCTTAGACAGAGGCAGATCAGTCACTTAAAAGCCTATTTAATTTATAAATGATCACATATAAATCAATAGAGAAATAGGCTTTTTCTTTATTGAAACTGAAGGGCCCTGCTGAAACAAGGCAATTTCTGCTGATATTGGCATTCTTTTCTTGGCTTTGCCTCTGAAACAAGCTACAATAGAGGGGCTGACCACTTCTGAATATCTACTGAATTCTTATTCTTCTGCATATTATCTCATTTAATCCTTTTTCCAATCTTGCAAAGTAAATATCACACTATGCTCATTTTACAGATGAAGAAACTGAGCTCATGAAAGACAAATAATCTAACTTAAGATCAGACTTGGAAATTTAGCAACACTTCTGGGTTTAAGCCTTTGCTCCTTCTACCAAACTCAGCTCTCACAGAGATGCACTTTCAAATGTCATCTCTATCTTTGTGCTGATGGTATGGTCTTGGGCTGGTTACTCAACCTCTGTGGTCCTAAGTGTCCTAGGCTGTTATGTGGAGAATAAATTGGCATTCATGAAGCACCCATTACAGGGCCTGCCCTGTATACATTGACCAATAAATGAATCCTTGTTATTAGGTTCTTCCTTAACGTTCATATTTATTTCTAGATTTAGAGGTAAAGACAGTTGAAAATGGAAAAATAATGATGATAAGGATAGATTTTCAGCTTGAGAATGCAAGTGAGATATTTCTAACTTTTCATAGTGTACTAGTCTGCTTGGATTGCCATAATAAAACATAATTTTTATTATGTTTTATAAATTTTATAAATTTTTATTAGTCTGCTCGGATTGCCATAATAAAACACCATAGACTCTGTGGCTTCAACAACAGATATTTATTTCTCACAGCTCTGGAAGCTGGAAGTCCAAGGTCAATCAAGGTGATAGCAGGAGTGGTTTCTCCCGGGGCCTCTCTCCTGGGCCTGTAGAGGCCACCTTCTCCCTGTGTCCTGACATGGTCTTTCTCTGTGCGTGTGCTTTCCTGGTGTTACCCTGTGGCTCCCAATTTCTGGCTCTTATATGGATAATAATTAGATTAGGGCCTCATCATGATGGCCTTTACTTTAACTTAATCCCTCCTTAAAAAGCCCTATCTCTAAATACAATCACATTTTGAGGTCCTGGGGTTTAGGGTTCCAACAGATGGATTTATGGTTGGTGGGAGGAGAGAGTTCATCCCATAACAGGTTTTCCAGTTTGAAAATGGAATTCCATTTATTGACTCTACCAAACTCAGGAACCTTGTAATCTACATGGCATTTGAGGCTGAGTTAGTCTTGTGACTTGTAATTGACAAGGCATCACATTTTCCTGCGGGCATTAAGATCTGGAAGGCAAGGGAAATGGGAGAAGGAGAGTTAAATGGTCGAGGTCACAGCTGCTAAATGCTCACTTGGTGGTGATCTGTGATGGGGGTAGAGGGAGCAGAAAAAGAAATTCCTCACTTGATGATGATGATGGGGTTGAAGTAATGGCAGAAGGTAAGGCTGGAGAAAAAGCCAAGAACCAGATCCCAGGAACCTTGTAAGCAATAAAAAGAACATCAAATTTCACTCTCGGACATTAACAAGTCACTGACTGGCCTTAAAAACCAGAGATTACTCTCAGATTTAAGTGTTTAAAAGTTTATCTTTAGGAAAATTATTTTTAATGTTGGTTAAATGTTTGATGGAGGGTATGTACAATGATGTACTAGCAATACCTCAGCTGCTGAAAGCTAAATTCATCTCCACTTTTCAGTTAATGGTATGATGAATAAAGATTATTAGACAACAAATGCTGAAAAATTAGAGAAACTTCTGATATAGCACTAAGCTGGAATCCTAATGGAATGGAATGCTAAACTCAAAATACAGCAACACCCAAATCTTGGTTAAAAATTATGTATATTGCTTGTGAAAACAGAACTGTTAGAAAAATCTATCAATGCTCTAATGGTGACAGTTTTTTAGTGGTAAGATTTGAGGTACTTGCTATTTCCTTCTTTACCATGCTGTCTACTAACAATAATAAATATATATTAATAACAATTTGAAAAACGTTTTCATTGCTTTATGATTTTATGTGGTGGAATATAGTCCAAATAAAGGATTCATGAAGCACTTTTTTTAAAGTTTATCTTGATTCCATTTGGAGAATGAGTTGAAGTTGAAGGCAATGAATGAATTGAAGAATGAGGGCAAGGGAAGAATATCAACTGTATTTATCATGTTTTACACTGACAGAGTCTAGGGGTTTGGGAGGAACAGTTCTGGTGGGGACAGCAGGAGAAGGGAAGGTTCCTTCATGACAGTGGCCACAAGAATCCACCTGGCAAGATAGAATCAGGAGGATGCGTGTCAGTGAAACCTCCTGGGACAGCCACCTAGTCACATTTCCATTAAATTGTTTCCTGCTTTTTGAGTTTGTAGCACTCTTGATAAGTGAAAAAAAAATATGTTGTGTATGTATAATGCTGGATGTTAGGGCTTATACATTTGGTTTTTAATCTTGGGGAAGGAAATTTTCTTGGTACATGGCTGAGCTGCTTTATCTTTGGAATGTTATTTATTCTTTTTGAATTTTTAGGTAATGTGCTAGAAAATTCTTTAGGACTGACCCTTTTCTTAAAATTTCTTATTTATTTTTACTGAAGCATATTTGCTGTACAATATTATGTAAGCCACATGTGTTCAATATAGTGATTCACAATTTTCAGGATTGTTCTCCATTTATTATTTATAAAATATTGGCTGAATACTCCCTGCATTGTACAACATACCTTGTAGCTTATTTTATGCCTAGTAGTTTGTATGTTTTTATTTGACAGTTTAACCATTCTAGTCACAGAAAGGTAATCAGATTAGTCTTTTCTAGTGTCATAGTATGATGGGGAAAATGAGATGCAAGTTTCCTACACTGAAGGTTTTCTATGTAATTTTTAGACCCTCCCATGCACCATGGAGAAAACACTTCCCTATTCTTGTGGTTCTCCAGTAGGAGGAATTACCAGACAGGAAGACTATGAAAGGTTCTGATAAAACTGGCCTATGCCTCACTATGCTCAAATACACAAGCAAGGTCTTCTTTGGAGGAAAGATTTAAGAGTTCAGAAGTGTATATGTTGCTCATGTGCCATTGGTGATCTGAGATTTTTTCCTTTTTGGTTGTCAAAAAAGGCCCTGCTCTTTAGCACCTAGTAATGGGTTTTTGTGTTGTTCAATCGCCCAGTCATGTCCGACTCTTTGTGACCCCATGGACTGCAGCATATCGGGCTTCCCTGTCCTTCACCATCTCCAGGAGCTTGCTCAAACTCACATCCATTGAGTCTGTGATGCCATACAACCATCTCG
Source organism: Cervus canadensis (assembly GCF_019320065.1). Classification (NCBI taxonomy): domain Eukaryota; kingdom Metazoa; phylum Chordata; class Mammalia; order Artiodactyla; family Cervidae; genus Cervus; species Cervus canadensis. The sequence continues at coordinate 4,663,821 of NC_057399.1, read as the reverse complement.
TCCTCTGTTGTCCCCTTCTCCTCCTGCCTTCAGTACTTCCCAGCATCAGGGTCTTTTCCAATGAGTTAGTTCTTCCAATCAGGTGGCCAAAGTACTGGAGCACCAGTCCTTCCAATGAATATTCATGACTGACTTCCTTGAGGATTGACTAGTTTGATCTCCCTGCAGCCCAAGGGACTCTCAAGAGTTTTCTCTGACACCACAGTTCAAAAGTGTCAATTCTTCAATGGTCAGCCTTTTAGTAATGGTAGAGGACAACTTTCAGAGACATCCAGTGCCTAGACTTGCAAGGGACTTTTAAAATGCATAATTTTCCATGTTTTGTAAATTTGGGGGCAGGGCATTTAATGGCCTTTATAAACAAAGGTTGAAAAATGTTCCTCGGTGAAACTATTTTAGGTTCTGAGAGTTAGAATATGCAACAGAAAACCAAATTCAGAAACTTCTAGGATCTATGACTTGGAAGCCTGGAGAATTTGCCCCTCTGTAGGGTTTGTGGGTATTTGCAAAATGAATCCTGTTTTCTGGTCCTGAAGATTAGGGCTAGGGGAGATGGGAGAGCTCCTCCCTAACCACCCCCATCTTCCTCCTTCTCTCTCTCTCTGCCTCTTTCCTCCCCTTCGCCCTGTACTCCAATTCAGGCTTAGAATTCCTTGAAAATAGGGAATGAAGAATGGAAGTAGGACAGGGGGGTGTCAATCGGACTTCTTCCTTGGTTTGGAGGCTTTGCGTGTGCAGGTTCAGGACAGGTCCTTCCGAGTCCCTTGACTTCTGTAATGTGGAAGATGGGAGAAGCCATCGTGGAGAGTGGGGTTTAAGGGGTTCACATATGTCCATCCCACCGACCACGTGCTCTCTGCTCTTGAAATATAGGTGAAGATCAGTGACACATGATAACAACACAGAGTCATTTGAAAGAAAAAAATAGGAAGGACTAGATACAGCATTTGCAAGTACTACAAAATTCAGAGTGTATGTCTCAGTTATCTTGGATCTAATACCACTAACACATAATATATATTAGGATATGGAATCAGGACTAGCCATCTCTATACCAGAGGCCTATGATCAGGCAAATCTGTTTCAAATAGTGACAACTAGGTTAACTTTTAGTTTGGGAAAAAAAAAACATAATAAAGTTATTGTCTTTGATCCAGAGCCATTAATATTTATGAACTGACTTCCTCAAGATGACCTAAAAATAAAGGTTAGTTATGTGCTGTATAATTTATTGGTTACATTTCAGGAACATTTTCTCATTGATCTGGGAACACAGTGGAATTTCTGGAGCTCTATCTGACCAAAGAAGACTTCTACCTTCTCATTTGCTCTTTGACTCACAAAAGGCCATAAATAATTGGAGAAGTTAGGCAAGTGTATTTTTCCAGACACCCCTTAAAATGTTGTAGTTTGTTTTATTTTGTTTTAAAATATATCTGGACACACCTAAATAACTCAAACAACCAGGCTCTGTAATTGAAAACTGACACTGAGGTTGTCTTTTCAAGACTTTAACCTTTGGGAAAATATGCTAGCTTGCTTCCCCTCTGCTTTGGAATTTAGTTTTCTTAATTGCTGTCAAACTTTGGAACCAATAAGGTGAGACCTTATAGTATGCTATCTAAATAACAATGGAAGCTAATGATGGAAAAATTCCTGCTGACAGGCTCTATGGGTTTTAACTGTAACTGTGCAAGTAACCTGGGTATCCTGTGGAATTAGGGTCCATAGTCTGGCTTAGAAAGTGAGAGAGAGAGGACAGAGGCAGAAGCTGAAAGAAGAAGGAAGAAAGGAAGGAAGGAAAGAGGGAAGGAAGGGAGGAAAGGAGGGAGAAAAGATGGATGGAAGGAAAAAATTTCAGAAGGGGGACATAATTAGATAAAATTGAAATCCAAATTCTTTGACTGGGTTTCCCGGTAACTTTTTTCCCCCACAGAATGATAATTTTATTAAAAAATTTTTTTCCAAACTTTAAGCTTTTTATTTTGTATTGGGGTATAGCTGATTAACAATGTCGTGGTAATTTCAGGTGAGCGACGAAGGGACTCAGCCATACATATGTGCTCTGTGCGCATGCTAAGTTACTTCATTCGTGTTAGACTCTTTGTGACCCTGTGGACTATAACCACCAGGCTCCTCTGTCCATGGGATTCTCCAGACAAGAATACTGGAGTGGGTTGCCATGCCCTCCTCTAGGGTATCTTCCCAACCCAGGGATTGAACCCGCATCTCTTATGTCTACTGCATTGGCAGGCAGGTTCTTGACCACTAGTGCCACCTGGGAAGTCCAGCCATACGTATATATGGATCCATTCTCCCTCAAACCCCAACTTCCATCCAGACAGCTATCATTAAAAAAAAAAAAAAAATCCACAAATAACAAATGATGGAGAGAGTGTGGAGAGACAGGAACCCTTCTACGCTGTTGGTAGAAATGTCAATTGGTTCAACCACTATGAAGAACTGTATGAAGGTTTCTTAAAAAACTAAAAATAGAGCTACCATATGATCTAGAAATCCCGCTCCTGGGGCATATATCTGAAGAAACACATGATCCAAAGGATAAATGCACCTCACTTCTCACTGCAGCATTGTTTACAATAGCCAAGACATGGAAGCAACCTGAATGTCCGTCAACAGATGAATGGATAAAGAAGATATGGTACATATATACATTGGACTATTACTCAGCCATTAAAAAGAATGAAATAATGCCATTTGCAGCAACATGAATGGTCCTGGTAACTCTTAAATGAAAGCAACAGGAAAATGAATAAGAAAATGTGAGTGATTTGGAGCAATGAATAAAATGACATTTAAATGAACCAGAAAGAGGTAAACTAGATCTCCCTTATTACTGGGAACTAGTGAGATGACAGTCAAGACTGGAATGTGGCAGGCTAAAAGCTTCCTTGTATTAGATCTCTGAGAACAGGACAGGGGAATAGACAGCATGTGCATAATTGAAATTCCAAGAAGCTAAAGAAGAAATTATTGAGCCAAGAAAGAAGGAAAAAGAATATTCAATTCAATTTCACTTAAAGCTACTCTTCCCATTTATAGTCAGACTCTGCTGCCTAGTGGTGAGGATTTGAAAAAATGAATAAATGAGTCATGTCTTTAAATAATTTGTTCCCTGGGGGCCGTGAGTAGAGCAGGTGGGCAACACTCGCCCAGAAGGAAGACAGGAAGGCAGGATGATGGGGTGGTGGATTGTGTCTCTTTTCAACTGAAAGAGCAAAGCATATGAAATGTATTTGATTTTACTCCTTCTCAATCTCAAGAGAGATGAAGCAAAAAAAAAGAAATGCAACAAAGTTGGATTCTAATCTAAAAGGAAGAATTGATTTGTGTAGAGACTTTGTAATAAGTTGGGTCTCTTGTGTTCACATTGGACAAAGAAAGAAATGCTAGAATTAGAATCAGTCTTAAGACTTCCCTGGTGGTCCAGTGGCAGACTCAGAACTCCAAATGTAGGGTGTCCAGGTTCCATCCTTGGTCAGGGAACTAGATCCCACGTGATGCAACTAAGACTCAGGGCAGCCAAATAAATAAACAAACTTTAAAAAAAAAAGAATTAGTCTTTCAAAAGCCAGATTATGGAAAATTCTGAGAAAGTATGAGAAAGATCCCATGACTAGATGTCAATATAAAGAAATATTACTGGAAATATTTGTGAGGTTTGCAGTAATATCGTTCTGCTGTGTAACACAAGCGCTCACTCTTATAAGTGCAAATCTGAGAGGCATTCCTGAGAAGCCAATGAGGAACACAGCACTCCATTTCTGGACAGAAGGCAGATGACAGTCAGCTGAGACTCTCGTTCATTTAAGGAAGGCCAATGTTCAGTCTGTTGAGGCCAGGAGGTCGCCCCCAGTTGTTCACTTCTCACCCCTGTTCTGATTGCCCGGTGTCTGTCCTGTACCAGTTAATGTTTGGGGCATCAGCACTGGATTCAACAGATATTTATTTGATATTTACTGTGTGCTTGTGTCAGGACTAAGCCCTAGGCTGTCAGTAGTTGTCCTACCTTCAGGGAACTCACCTTCTCGTTGAAGGAGACAGGCAAATAATTATTGCAGGTAGGAATAAGTGGTACAAAAACAGTAAGTCAGGACTGAGTTCCAGTGATGTGGGTGGGAGAAGTGCAAGGGTTTCATGAGATCCGCCATGAAAGGAGACCTCTGAGGAGGTGCCCCAGGAGTGGAGAGGAAACGAGGAGGAGTTGTGTGAAGATCGGTAGAGAAAAGCAAGCCCAAGGTTTGAAGAAGGGTTTTGTGAAGGCCAGGCTTCTCTGGTAGCTCAGACAATGAAGAATCTTCCTTCAGTGTAGGAGACCTGGGTTTGATCCCTGGGTTGGAAAGATCTCCTGGAGAAGGGAATACCGACTCCGGTATTCTTGCCTAGAGAATTCCATGGACAGAGGAGCCTTGCAGGTTACAATCCATAGGGTTGCAAAGAATCAGACCAGACGTGAGTGACTAACACTCTAGGCCTCTCATGAACTGAGATTTCTAAACTGTGGATGGGTTATAAAATATTCTTTAAAATATGTGAAAAAACACATATGTGTGTATGTTTCTGTATAGATAAATGTATGTGAAATGTATAAAAATAAAAATATGTACATATACATAAAAATAAATATATATGTGTGTATATATATGTATATATACATGTATATACATATATAGCATTATGTATGTATATACATATGTGTGTATATACATAATGCTATACATGCATATACATATGTATATATACACATGTATATATATACATGTATATATATATATTATACACAAACACAAATATGGGCTTCCCAGTTCCAGCCAGTGGTAAAGAATCCACCTGCACTACAGGAGACACAAGAGAGGTGGGTTCGATTCCTGGGTTGGGAAGATCCCCTGGAGAAAGAAATGGCAACCCACTCCAGTATTCTTGTCTGGGAAATGCTCTGGACAGAGGAGCCTGGTGGGCTACAGTCCATGGGGTTGAAAAGAGCTGGACACGACTGGAGCAGCTGAGCACACACAGCAGAGATGTACACAAATACACGGAGAGGAGCTTACAGAGAGGCTGACGTAACAAACGATCTTGAACACTTGAATATCCATAACACTGTAGTGATGCTATTTATTTGTAGCCATCTTTGAGTGCATTATTTACACTAAACAGAACAAAAGAAATGTGTTCTGAAGATCACAAGAACTTTAGAAGATTGAAAAGTCTAGTTTTAAAATGAGTTACTTGTTAATCCAAACAAATGACATTCTTCAACGTCTAAGTATTTTCTTTTATGGTTGAAGATCTGCTGAGAAGATTCTTGGAGGGGACTGTGCCGGGTGTCAGATGACCAGAAATGCACAAATGGCTATGTTTTCAAAGGACAAGTCAAAATGAGGACAGGGAAGCAAGTTGCGGGGAGAAGTTAGCATAGGAACATTCCAAAAGTTGTAGTGGGATGACTTTGATATCCATCTCCAGCACACTTTTATGCTCTAACATGAATCAATGTTTTTTAAGCTCTCAGGGAGTTGGGATGGTTAGCACTAGGAGCCAGCCTGGGTTCCATAAGAATTCCTCATGTCAAACTAACCCAATATAATTTCCACCCAACAGTTCAGTAGGCAAAACAATTCTAGATTTGAGAAAGGCATATGAGGAAAAAGTGTGGTTTAATAGCTTTCTTTTTTAAAGTTATTTTGCAAAATTTTCAAATTTCCTTTATTTTCAAAAATTGTGTTAGCTACATTAGAAATGGTAATTTTATTTGCCGGTAGTAACATAGCATATAATTTTGCTATTAATCTCTCCCTCACTGTCTTTCATTTTAGTGATTTACATTCCAAATAAAATGCATAAGGTAAACGGCAAAGTGTTTTCAGTAAATAAAATACCCATTTTTGCTCTGTAATAAACTAACAAATTCCAAATTTGCCTTTGAAGACTAAAAGACAGGATAAATCTATTTATAATGAATATGTGACTATATCTACATCTGGTAAAACAGTATATGACCCTATGAAGCACTGAGTTTATTTATGCTTTGAAAGTGAAAATATCCCGTCAAGATGTGGAATTAAATAATACACATCAATCAATGATAAATAAAATTATGTACAGAGGTGTTGTCTGTCTGGTGTGTTAGTGAGTCATAATGCTACACATGTGACTTATGAATGAATTCACTTGGTAAGATTTTTAAATTAGTGTTTATTTTGGAAAAATCTCAAACTTGGAAAAATATCCAAAATATAATAAAGGAACTTATTTCCTACTACCACCTGAGAATAAGTTGTCAACACATTTTCCTGTAACCCCATAACATTTTGGGTATAAACAAGAACATTATCCTACATAAGTATAGAATAAGCATTATATTTAAAAGTTAAGCTGAATGATATAATGGGTAAGTTATAGAATAATGTCAGACAATGCTTTCTTGTTACTCCCCTCTGCAAATACTATATTATCTTTATTGTTGTTGTTATTGTTGTTAACAATAATCATTTTATAAATGTTTCTGTACATATATATTTATAATTCTTTTTTATTATATTTTTGTGAACATTATACATTTCAAATGTCTTTCTGTTGTACTAAACTCATGTGCTCTACAAAGCATATATTAACTGAATATTGATTGCTTGAATTATACTGCCATGGACACACTATTTCCAACACATGTATGACTTTACGAACAAAATGTCAACATTTAAACACACAAATAAATCAGTGTTACTTATATTTACATAATGATGTGATCCATAAAGAAAAGTCATATTTTAGACTTCGCACATGAATTAAAATGCATTTGCTATCCTATTAACAGCATTATATAATTTTTTTAAACTTTTAATTTTATATTGGAGTATAGCCAATTAACCAACTTGTGATAGTTTCAGGTGGACAGCAAAGGGACTCAGCCACACATATACATGTAGCCATTCTCCCCCAGACTCCCTTCTCATCCCGGTTGCCACATAACACTCAGCAGATTTCCCTGTGCTATACAGTAGGACCTTGTTAGTTATCCATTTTAAATACAGCAGTGTGTACCTGTCGATCCCAAACTCCCTAATCACCCTTCTCCCATCCTTAGCCCTGGCAACTGCAAGTTAATTTTCTAAATCTGTGAGTTTGTTTCTGTTTTGTAAATAAGTTCACCTGTATGATTTCTTTCTATATTTTGCATACAAGGGATGCCATACACTATTTCTCCTTCTCTGTCTGACTTACTTCACCCAGTATGCCAGTCTCTAGGTCCATTCATGTTACTGCAAATGCATTATCTCGTTCTTTTAATGACTGAGTAATATTTCATTGTATATATGTACCCATCTTCTTTATTTAACAGCATTGTTTTAACTGACACATATTACTCCATGGAAGGAAATATCTTGCTGGATATTTCAATTATTTGCATTTTTACTTTAAAAAACCCTTTCTAATTATTTCCTTAAGTTAAATTCCAAAACGTAAAAGTTCTGAGTTAGGATATACCAAATTTCCAAAACTGTGATACCAATCAATGTATACTCCCACCAACTAGTATAAAAGTGACCATTTTCCTATTAGCTAATGCTGTCACCCTTTTAAATCTTTGCTAAATTTGAGCAAAAACTTGATTGCTAGTGTAGTTGGGTATTTTTTGTATGTTTATTGGTCAACTTTAATTTTTTTTTATTCTGTGAATTGTAAGCTCCTTCACCTTATCCATTTTTGGTCATAGTTTAAATATTTTTATTTTGCGTGATAGCTACTAAGGTTATGAAATTACGTTTTAGAAATACACTCTGAAGCGGTTATGCATTAAGTTACTTATTTACTTATAAGTAAAATAACCCTGTGATGTGGTGGAGACCGTTGACGCAAGAATGGCTGTGAGATGACAGTCTGTGAAGGGCGAGGCTTCATAACAGGGTCCTCACCATCTGTATGGACATATCAATATCTACTCCAAGAGAATGGCCACTCTGAGAGTCCTTGTACCAATAATTTTACAAGTCACAAAGGATGGATTTTAAAAGGCTGAAGAAAGACTTTTGGTGTCAAAGATTTAAGCACGTATCAAAACATCAAATTATACATTTAAAATCTGCAGCTTTGTCTCTAATAGCCTCAAACTGGAAGGAGCCCCAATGTCCGTTAACAGCTAAATAGATGAACAAGTGGTGGTATATCCAAACAGTGGAATACTACTCAACAACAGAAATAATAAACTATTCACATAAATACTGTTTTTGAACCTGAAAATAATTATGAAGCATGAAGAAAACCAGAATTTTTTTTTAAAGCAAACGTTATGATTCCAGTCACAGAAAATTCTAGAAAGTTTAAATGAGTTTATTATTAAAGAAAGTAAGTCAGTGGATTCCCAGGGGCTGGTGAGGGCAGGATGAGATTATAGAAGGACACAGGGTGAACATAGGGGCAATGGATGTGTTCGTTAGAATGGTTACAACGATTTCATGAATTCATATGTACCTCATACAAATCCAATAGTACACTTTAATTATGTGCAGTCTAGCATGTCAGATGTCAATAGAACTTTTAAAAAATGATTCAGTAAAAGTTTCGATCTGTATTTTTTTCCAGAAACCAGAGTCTTTGGCAAGCTTATAATTACTTGACCTTCTGTCTCTCCGTGCCTTGGGAAGAGCAGCCCTCCTTAGTAGCTGGCCACGTTGGCAAGCAGTAAAAATCATCTCTATCTGAGTCAACAAAACTCTGGCTGCCTGATAAAAGACTATAGGATTTCCCCCTCCTCTATCTTCATTTTCTTGACTGTGCAGCAATAACCTTAAGGTGAACAGTCTGGAGGTTGTGGGAGTAAACAAACCTTTATTTGCTCTGACAAAGACCTCAATTCCAGGAAGAGTCCTAGTATGGGGTGTACACACTCATCTCACAGACTTAGTCACTGGGACATCTGTGGATGTACTTTCAGAAAAGCCACCTTCCCTCTAGTTCAGGGAAGTCAGCTCCAGACCCATATGCAGTGTCTCTGCACCAGTTATGGTTTCAGCCTGGCCCCTGTCAACTTACCACAAGTGATTCTAGCAAACCAAATTCTGGACGTCAGGGTGCACATTCCTTTGCAGTACCTGGGGACAGGTCTCCTCACGTATGCTGGGTGTTATGTGACATCCCCAGGGGAAAAGAGAATCAATTCATCCTTCTCCTGAAAGCACTAGAGACTGTCACAGCTTCCCCCTCCACAGGGTGACCTCTGGACTCTCAAAAAACCATGGCATCCAGAACACAAAATAGTACCACAGAGCCTGTAATCTTCCCTGGGTGATGTTTGTCAGCAACTCAAATTAGACTGAAACTGGAAGAACATATAGTTTTTTGCAAGTTGCCAGTAATATCTAGGCTGGGTCTTATTTTCCAAAATGGGGTCAGAACTATGTCCTAACTAGTCAGAAAGGAGGAACAAGCTGTTCCCAAGAGGTAGGTTAGGTATGTTAAATGCATTTTTGACTTCTGATATTTTCAAATTATGATGGGCTTATTGGGACACAACTCCATCATAAGTTGAGAGAGATTTGTATAGTTAACTGATCTTCATCAGAGGAGCAAAGACAATATAATGGCGCAAAGACAGTCTTTTCAACAAACAGTGCTGGGACAGCTGGAACACATTTTTTCATGTGCAAGGTAATGAACAGGCACAGACCCTTCACAAAAATTAACTCAAAATGGATCACAGGCTTACATGTAAAATGCAAAACTGTAAAATCCCTGGAAGGTAAAATAGTTGGATATGTAGGTTGACCTTGGGTTTGATAATAAATCTGTACATCCAGCATGATCCACGGAAGAATTGATTAGCTGGACATATGAGGTTTTCAAACTTGCACCTCCAGATCTTCAGGCATTCTCCTTGTTGCCTACCTGGCATCTTATTTTCTCTGATCCTCTTCTTTTCTGGGCTTTGCAGGTGGCACAGTGGTAAAGAATCTGCCTGCAATGCAGGAAACATGGATTCAATCCCTGAGACAGGAAGATCCCCTGGATTGGAAATAGAAACTCACTCCAGTATTCTTGTCTGGAAAACTTTATGGACAGAGGAGCCTGGTGGGCTATAGTCCATGGGGTTACAGAGAGTCAGACAAGACTGAGCAACTGAGCAGGCACACACATATTTTTTAGGATCCACAACCCATTAGTGCATTGCCTTCTTGCCAATTACCTAAGCACCAATGTTCATCTACTGGATCTGTAATGACTAATCTATCCAACTTCTCTATTTCCAAATTCAGGCTGCTTGGGTCCTATGAGGGCATCAACTCTAATGATAAGAGTGACCCTCTTGGCTGTCCTCTCTCTCATGCCCAACTCTTTGCTGTCCTCTCATACTCAGTGGTAATAATTCAAGGATTCAAAGTCTCTGCTAGCCCTTCTATCTCTATACTTTTCCTTTTACTGTCAGGAGGAGACCTTATAATTTCCCTGAAAGCATAAAGTGTTATTATCATAATATTATTATCTTATTATCTCTCTTATTATTATCATACCCATGACTTTTTCTTCCTTTTCCCTTGCATCCAGATCACACTAGCAATGTCACATCTTTGGCATAACTCTAATTTTTCCATCTGTACTTTGAAATCCAGTCCTTTCCTCTTCATGGCAATGTTAGTTCACCATTTGTCTGCTTTCTTTCCCCCTTATATTCAGTTCCTCTTTCTCCATTGACATCAATCCTATGTGAACATTTTAGAAAAAAAGAGAAAAAAAAAAGATCTGTTGCTGTCACATTGGCTCAGCAGTAAAGAATTTGCCTGCAATGCAGCAGACCTCAGTTCAATCCCTGGGTCTGGAAGATCCCCTGGAGAAGGAAATGGCAACCCACCCCCGTGTTCTTGCCTGGAGAATCCCATGGACAGAGGAGCTGGTAGGCTACAGTCCCTAAGGTTGCAAAGAGTTGGACACGACTTAGCAACTAAACAGCAACAACAACAATTTTTATATTGGTATATACTAATCTATCACTTCCTATTTATTCTTTAATCCATTAAAAATGGATTGAATATAAAATTTCTTTTTATATTTATAAAAATAAATACAAAATTATTAACTTACAATAAAAAGTATTTTTATTGTCCATCTTACCTAATTCTGGCAGGGATGCCCCACAAGGGTAAGGGTTTGAGTCTGTTTTGGTTCTGACGTATCCCAAAAGAGCATAAAAGAGCTCTTTTCTTTCAAAAAACTCCATTTCTTGGGATGTAATAGACCCTCAGCAAATATTTTTTGAGTGAGCAAATGGGTGGTGGATCCCAAGCTAGACTCCCCACTGACAGTGGGGAGAGGAAACAGAGCTGTCTTAAATTTCCCTTGAGGTGACAACAGAACCCACACCACAAGGCCCATGCACATTTCAGTCTTGATCACATTTACTTATCTTACCAACCTGACCCTCTTTGTAACTTACCTATTGAAACATTTTCTTGTCCTGAAGTTTCCTGACCTTGCACTCTGTGTTTTTCCCCTCTAATTTTTGAGTCTTTTCATAGTTTTTGCAAAGTCTTCTATTAATCTGTTGAAGTCAGCTTTTAAATGTTAACACCTTCTCATGTTTTCACACATTATGCAGACTCCCTGGTTATGCATATGCATTTTCTGGCATCAGTTTTATCTAAATATAGACCATTCTCAAATCTAAAGCCCAGCTCTTGAACCTGAAATTTCATCTATATAGATCACTCTCCCCTTCTCACCTCGAACGGACTCCAGAATTAGGTCCTGCTCGAGTGCACTGTGTCTCTATCTCACTTCCCCAAATCAGAAATCATTGTGATATCCTTACTATTTCCTCATCTTTTGTTCCCTTTCCTAATCATTTTTCTTATCCAGTCAATTCAACTCTGCAATATTTTCAGACTGACAATAAGCGCAATAGGTATATAAGTACTTTCTACTCACTAACAATCTTAAACTTACCCATTATTGTAGAAATTATTATGCTGTAGTATAATTGTCTGTTCATTGGTCCCTTTCACTCAAGAAAGTGTACATTCCTTAGTGGAAAGAATGTTCTCTTTTATATTCCCGGCTTCTCACACCTGATCTGGAAGTTATGTAATTAAAAACATTTGCTGGAAGGATAAGAGATTCTAGATAAATTATAATCCTATTTAATTGTTTCAGTATTTTTGAGCTTAATAGTATGGAGTACATAATAGCTGAAAGTGTATATGGGGCAGATTTTAAAGGTTTATTTTGATAGAGGAAATAGTTTCAGCACTATAGATTTGAGTCAGAATATATATATACTATTTGAGGGACTTCCCTGATGGCTCAGTGATAAAGAATCCACCTGCCAACACAGGAGACATGGGTTCAAACCCTGGTCCAGGAACATCCCACATTTCGCGAATCAACTAAGCTTGTGTGCCACAACTATAGAACCTCTGCTCTAGATCCCAGGAGCCAAAACTACTGAGCCCACGTGCTGCGACTCCTGACGTCTGAGCACCCCGGAGCCGGTGCTCCACACAAGAGAAGCCACTGCAGTGAAAGGCCCATGCACTGCAATAGAGATTAGAAACCTCCCCCCGCCCCAACCCCGGCTCACTGCAACTAGAGGAAGACCTTTGCAGCAACAAAGGTCCAGCACAGTCAAAAATAAATAAATATAGGCATACATATTATTTGAATACAATCTATTAGTGTAATAAATTCATTATACAAGTTATTAAAAAGTTCACATAGACTCCTCAAGCAAATACTACTACAACTAAACATGGAACTCTTCCCTTGCAAAAACATCTACTGTGAACATTAGCAGGCTGCTGACAGGCAGAAAAGCATGTTTAGAAGTAGGGAAGTTTCCCTGAGGACAGACTTGCTTTGCCAAGAAATGATTATTGGCAGTATGTCAGAAATGTAAAGAATCTGAGATAGTCAAAATACAGCTTGGCCAAATTAATCTTAATACGCTGACACTAGAGTTTTTAAATACTCTAATGGCAGTCGTAAAGTTTAAGAAAAAAATTTAACCCAATTAGGGATGTGAAATAAAATCGTGACCCCCTACGCATTCTATTTTTCAGGACATCTTTTAAGTGAGTAGATTTAAATTTTTAGAGCATTTTCAGGTTTGCAGAAAAATTGAACAGGAAGTAGAATTCCCATGTAGCACAATGGAAACAAATTATCTGAAGAGGTGGATAAGTGGAGGGTAGTTCAGTGTTTCCCAAAGGAAATGATTTTTAAACTGGGTTATGAGAAGATGGGGTTTTGCCAGAACGAAAGAGTCATCCATCTCTTCTACTCTTTGACAATTCCAGGAGCCATTTATACTGAATATGTTTCACACACACACTGCCACTTGAAAACCACACCCCTTCTGTATATCCTTGATACAATCTGGGATTATAGTGACAACATAACCTGGACACATGACAAATTGAAACAAGAGATCAGGTTTTAAAAGTCTTGCAGCACATATGCAAATCATGATGTTATTGGCCCAATCTGCATGTACTTTGACTTGTTTTTCTGTCGTTGATGATATATTTGTGACAAATACAGCTGGAATCCTTTAAGGATGTTGCCAGAGATTATAAAAGAAAGTCATCTGTCACACAAAGAGGCTAAGCACATGACCTTCAGCCCTATGCCAGAATAAACTGTTAAATGGCTTAAGGGTTGTTTGTTCAAACGTAAATATATGTACAATATATGTCCAAAAATATACCTGATTTTTCCTCTAGTCAACTTCTTACAAATTTACAAATGTCTACAATTTCTCACAAAATTAATCCAATAAATCATGATAGACTATTCTAAGTATTTTTATTAATTTCCATACCCCCTTAGTATGCTTTGAATATCTGTAAGTATAAATGTGAATTGGGTAAAAAAAAAAAAAGAACAAACATAAATATATGTTGGATGAAAACATAAATACAAGATTTATAATCCAGAGAATAAAAAATGGGAAAGTAAATATCACATTGAGATTTTAACTTCTTTTTTTTAATATATTTCCTCCAATTCCTTATTCATACCCTCTAACTTGGACTATATAGTCTGGATCATTGCAAATAACTCTGAAGACATGGGGGTGGGGGTCTTAGCATTGACTTATTACTTGAGATAATTGAAGTAAATAACTCTTTGGGTTATTGGGCACAGCAATCTCATGGAGAAATTTGCAGGTGATGGGCATGGCTTTAATTGGCTATTTGCCTCAGATCTGGAAGACTCAACCTTTAGTCATGCTTTAAATAAAAAGAAATACAGAGTGGCTCCAGTCATTTCCTGTACTTAAAACATTTGGCAAAACTGAGTTCCAGGGTTGTTAAGGCTGGCCTGTTCTATTTTGGCAGCTTCTTTTGTCCTTAGGGTACGTTGTAACATCTGCTATTCCATAGTGCGTATGCTAATCATGAGATGTCTTGCTTTATTACTGGCTTTTTCAATCCTTAAACATACAGGAAAATAAAACTTACAAAAGCCTTCTAGGGTAATGATATGGCAAAATTAATTTTTTTGTAGACAAGGTAGGGAAAAACTTTTTTTTTCTTCATTTAAGTCTAAAAGGTACGAATTGAACATCTACAAAATAAAATTTCTTTTTTTCATGCCAAAAAAACCCCTTAATAATATGAAGAAACACATTTCCTGAACTGCATTATTGAAGACAGTTTGCGATGACTGTCAAAGGTAAGAAGAGGCTATCCCGAAATATGTCCCCTTGGCATAGTGATTGTTTTGATATGAAGGTAAATGAGAAGTAGACTTAAGAAAAGCTCTCTGCTCTCTCATTATTTGCCCAAGATCAGGATATAAATTCGTGTAGGTGTCTTCTCTCTCCTTTCTACCAGGAAGACCACATGATAATTACCTGAGACAATGCTAGACCTGTGTCAGCCTAGAGGCAGCACTGGAAGAAGCTATACAACAAACATTGCTAAAAGTAGCTCTGATCTACCATCAAGTTCCCCTGTACATCAAGTCCCCTACATATGAAACTTTAAGCTGCAAACTTTCAAAGAGGCGGATGTTCATTGACCTGTCCAATCTGGTGAGTTAGTTCACGTGTCTGGTGTACACTGTTATGTGCATGAGTCCTCTAAAAGTGGTTGTGCTCTTCTGTACTTTACTGTATAGTCCTATATAGAGTACAGTAATACAGTATCTTTATTTCAAGCCCAGGATGTCCAGAAACAAGGTTAAAAGCAGCGGTTATGTAGCTAGTACAACTATGCTTTTCAAGGTACTGTACTGTAAGAGTAAAAATGTTTTCCTTATTTTCTGTGTTTGTTGTATATTATTTATGTGAAAAGTATTACAGACCTATTACAGTACAGTGTTATATAGCTGATTTTGTTAGTTGGGTATATAGCTGATTATGTTAGTTGGGTATCTAGGCTAACTTTGTTGGACTTAAGAACAAATTGGACTCACAAGCATGCTCTCAAAATGGAACTTGTTCCTATGGAGGGGACTTACTGTGTTTGTCTTCCAAGAATTTGCTTCCCTTAGAAGCTAAAAGTGGGGCTTCCCTGGTAGCTCAACTGGTAGAGAATCTGCCTGCAATGCAGAAGACCCCAGTTCTATTCCTGAGTCAGGAAAATCCCCTGAAGAAAGATAGGCTATCCACTCCAGTATTCTTGGGCTTCTATGGTGGCTCAGATACTAAAGAATCTGCCTGCAATGCAGGAGACCTGGGTTTGGTCTCTGGGTTGAGAAGATCCCCTGGAAGAGGAAATGGTAACCCACTTCATTATTCTTGCCTGGACAATCCCCATGGATAGAGGATCCTGCCGGGCTACAGTTCAGAGGGTTGCAAAGAGTTGGACATGATTAAGCACAGCCCAGAAGCTCAAAGTCTTTCTTCTGATTTGCCATTTCTCTATAACATCATTCTTTTTTTAAAGATGCTATATAAACCCAAATTCTAACCACCTTTTTAAGTTACTCATCACTGGGTGTTTCCATTTTTATGTGCAATAAACATGTTCATAAACTTCTGCTTGCTTTTTCCTTGTTAGTTTTCTGTCAGTCTGACTTACACAGCCCTAGCCAGATAACCTAAAATGGGTAGAAGGAAAAGACATTTTTGCTTCCCTACAGCCTGAACTCCCATTGATATGCTCTGAGTATCGGTTCTTAATGGGGCTTTCCAAGTGGCACAGTGGTGAAGAATCTGCCTGCCGACGCAAGAGACACGAGTTTAATCCCTGGGACAGGAAGATCCCCTAGAGTAGGAAATGGCAACCCATACCAATATTCTTGCCTGGGAAATCCCATAGACAGAGCAGCCTTGTGGACTACAGTCCATGGGATCACAAAGAGTTGGACACACACACTTGCGCACACACACACACCAGTTTGTAAGATATTTCTTCCCAGATTTGGGCACTTCTTTTCTCCCTAGCTAGGAAGTATATGTCCCATGAGCCACAGAAGCCCTTGTGCAGCTGCTTCTGTGATTACAAAACAGCTATTCTAGTGTTAATGAACTACATGTTGAAGAGAAACTGCAAGCTACTCCCTTGCTAACAAAGAGTCTTGGGTTTTAGAAAGCAACTTCTCTCCTAGTCCAAGGAACAAGGAGATGTTCTTTAGTCCAGGCATCCCACAGCTCTGGCATGTGCATAGGCAAGTGTACTTTAATATGAATTAAACTTCATAGAAGTAGGGTTTCAGATGCATAGTTTGCTAAGGGATCATTTATGCCTATATATTAACAGCTATTTTTGAAACAAATTTCATTTTTGAAAACAGTTTCGGGTTTAGAGAAAGATCTTGACAGTACAGAGAATTTCCCTATAGCTTGCATCCAGTTTACCCTATTATTAACATCTTAAATTACTAGCGTACATTTGTTACAGTTAATGTACCAATGCTACCTATTACTATTACTTTAGGTTTTGCTTTTAGATATTTTTTCATGCATTCCATTTTAAAATCTTTATTGAATTTGTTACAATATTGCTTCTCTTTTATGTTTCAGTTTTCTGGTTAGGAGGCATGTGGGATCTTAGCTCCCCGACCAGGAATCAAACCTGCACCCCCTGCATTGGAAGTGCAGAGTCTTAACCACTGGAGTAGCAGGGAAGCCCCACCTATTATTATTAATAAAGTCTATATGTTATGCATATTATCTTAGTTTTTAATCTAAGGTGCTTTTTTGTTTATCAAAGTCTATCCAAGATACTCCACTGCATTTGGTTGTCAATATCTCTTTAGCCTCCTCTTGGCTGTGATAGTTTCTCAGACTTTCCTTGTTTTTGATAACCTTAGGAGTTTCTGGGAAGGTTGGTCAGGTTTTTTTTTTTTTTTTTTGCATATTTTTTCCATTAACCACTCTCTTAAGAACTGACTCTGGCCATAGCCAGTGGGTACTTTTCCCTCAGTGTAAGTTTAGGGATGTAGCAGAGTTGGCAGTAATTTCCTTGAGGTGAACTCAGTGTTCCCATTGCCAGATCTCATTTGCAAGAAGCCTCAAGAAGCCTCTTTGGTATAAGGGCTTCCCTGGTAACTCTGATGGTAAAGTGTCTGCATGCAATGTGGGAGACCCAGGTTCGATCCCTGGGTCAGGAAGATCCCCTGGAGAAGGAAATGGCAACCCACTCCAGTATTCTTGCCTGGAGAATTCCGTGGATTGAGGAGCCTGGTAAGCTACAGTCCATGGGGTTGCAGAGTCGGACACGACTGAGCGACTTCACTTCGCTTCACTTCTTTGGTATAAAAGATTAGATTTTCTTCCAGAATTGTTGCTGTATGAAACAAGAATTTGATCCTGTTTGAAATTCCTAAAAGATCCTCACATTTTGGGGGGCCTTCTTTTTAAAATACATTTTGTGCAGTGTCCTTGTAAACTGTGAAGGTACTTCTATGATGATGTAAGTGTCTATGAGGCAATCACGGGTTTTTCAGTTGATAGCACTCCGGTATTTGTTGTTGTTTAGTCACTAAGCCTTGTCTGACTTTTTGCAACCCCATGGACGGTAGCCTGCCAGGCTCCTCTGTTCATGGAATTTTCCAAGCAAGAATACTAGAGTGGGTTGCCCTTTCCTTCTCCAGGGGATCTTCCTGACTGAGGGATTGAACTCATGTCTCCTGAGCCTCCTGCATTGGCAGGCAGATTCTTTACCACTGAGCCATCTGGGAAGCCCTTTAGTATATTACACCAAAGTTTGCAGCCATTTTTTATTCTAAGATATCTGAATTTATGTGTTAAAGAAGGATGCATATATTTGTAGATTCCTGGGACTTGAAGTCTTTTGTTCAGGGACCACACTAGGTCATTCTAATGCTTTCTCATATATTTAACAAGAAATGTGTCCCTCTTTTTAAGGACTCACCTAAGGAGTCTGTGGGCAATTTTCTTTTCATCAATTATGCAATTGCCCCTCTGCCTCTTAAGAAAGTAATAACGGCTCAAAACACTTATTTTTCTGGAGTGGAGAGCCAGGGAATTCTTCAAACTAGTTTCACTATGGGATCTGTCACCAAACCCTCCCACCCTCCACAAATTATCTATTTTCTACCTGAGCAAGAAATGCCAGCTGGGGTATAGGAATTTTTCACCTTCAAGCAGAAGGCGGAAGCTTTGTGTATAAAACCTAAATTCTCATAGAACATTGCATTTATAAATGTGTAATGAGAAATGAATGAGCACATGAAGCCCATGGGCCAATTTCTTTGTTTCAGCATCATAAATGTGCTATCCTACAGAGATTAAAAGAGTGAAAGTAGTGCCTAACTCAGAGACAGGAGCTCCCTCTAACTTTGTGCAGCTCCCAATTAGTAACAGTTATGTTTCTCCAGCTCAACCAGCATAGAAAGTCTTTCCTTATTCTGATGCCAGTAAACCAATAAAATGCAGCAATTTCTGGACCAAGGTCCTACGTGATAAAAGCAGAGAATTTAATAATAGCAATTTATTGTATTTGTTTGCTAAGGTTTCCATAGCAAATTGCTCTAAATTAGGTGCCACCTATAGCTAGCAGGATCCTCAGTTCCCCAACCAGGGATCAAACCTGAGCACTTGGCAGTGAAAGTGTGGAGTCCTAACCACTGGATCACCAAGGGAGGAACAGATTGAGAAATTAGGATTGACATGGACAGAGGAGTCTGGCCGGACATGGGATAGATCTACCTGGCAGAACATAGACAGATAGAACCCCTATCTATCCCACATATATAGCCAGTGGGAATTTACTATATGAGGCAGGGAACCCACAGGCAGTGCTCTGTGACAACCTAGAGGGGTGGGGTGGGGTGGGAGGTGGGATGGAGTTACTAGAGGGAGGGGATGTATGTACACCTATGGCTGATTCATGTTGATGTATGACAGAAACCAACACAATATTGTCTATCCCACATATATAGAATCCAGTGAGGAATTTACTATATGAGGCAGTTTCTTGTTTAGAACAGGCCATGTTCAGGTTTCAGTGCTCTGTAAGCAGGAAGGCAGAGAAAACAACTAACAGGCCCCGCTTGTTTCTCAGAAGCAGCTCTGAACATTTTAAGAGGCCTGCTTAGGAGTCCTGCGGCTGAAAGTCAAACAAGCTCACATCTCTGCTTTCAGTCTCAGTGCTGCAAGAAATCTGCGCAACTATCACCATCCTAACGTGATCATTTTATAAGAGTCCTCACCCAGTGTTTGCATGCCTTGGATTACATTCCTCATTACTATCTACCAGGCTTCCTTTCACACTTTCAGAGTCCTAAAATGTACCTCCCCTCCCCCCATCCTGGGCATCTGCGCTTTTGTTGAATAGCATGGACCATTATGAAGTCGTTTGTTATGTTGAGCAGCAAAATACTTCCTAACTTGAAAAAGGTCTATTGTTTTCATTCTATCCCCAGGGATGACAGAGACCCACTCGGCTTCCCTCTTCCTTGTGTTATTCTCTCAAATACTTGGAAGCAACCATGATATTTTGCCTAGATATTCTTGTTTTCATCACAGTTATTTATAGTTTATTCATCAGGAGGTTTCAAGTCTCTTTACAGTCTTTTCCATTTTTTTCCCTCTGACCCTATTTCAAATTAGACAATATCCCAATCTGAACAATAACTTCTAATAATATGTGTGCTGTGTGTAATAATGGGGAAGGGGGGGAGCCCATCAGATGGTCTGATTCTTATGATGCACATAGTTAAATGAAAGTGTCAACTATTTTTCAGATACATTATCTTACCTCTTTCTCTGTATTGCACTTTAAAAAACAATCAATTTTCTTTTGCTCAATATTTGAATTTTAGGGACTTCCCTGGAGTCCAGTGATTAAGACTTCGCCTTCCAAAGCAGGGAGTGCAGGCTCGATCCCTGGTCAGGGAGCTAAGATCCCACATATCTTGTAGCCAAAAATCCAAAACATAAAACAGAAGCAATATTGTTACAAATACAATAAAGACTTTAAAAAATGGTCCACTTCCAAAAAAATCTTAAAAAAAATCATTAAAATTTTTTTAAAATTTTATTCCCAACTCTGTGAAATCTATCTGTTGTTATAATGTAATCTTCCAAGGATACTTCGGGTGTCAAATTTCTCATGCAAAAACTTGTCTATCTTGGTCACCTTATGGCAATTTGGTTTTCGTTTGTATTTGAAAATTAGAGATGCACTGGTTTCGCTTAACCCATTTCACACAGTCTGTGAAGTTGTACTGTATGCTTGTGGCTGGTGCCTGTTCTGATTTCTTGATGCTCAAGGCAGACCAGTTCTTAAATATTTTGAATATCATCCACTCCTGCTTTTAGATATACGACAAAGGAAATGAAAATGGATTGAGAGCTAGATTTAATATTACACATCAGAAAAATACCCCTAGTACTCTCCTCTGCATGATGGAGAAAATAAACTTAAAAATGCTATGTTGCCTTACCATCCACATTAAAAGGTGAAAAAAATTATTTTAATTACTCAATTTATCCATTTCTGAAATGATGCTAGTTACAAAAGTCACATATTATCCAACCTTCTAGAGTACACCTATTTGATTTTTTAAAATTTCATCTATTTTAAGTAAAGTGTATTATTTGAAGTGTTGAGGTCTCTCTGGATAGTTTGGTGAAATGTAAAATAACTCATTGTTCTCAGCTCAATGCTTCTCCGTGACTATCGTCTATCAATCTTCGTAGTGCGTGCAGTTTTGAATCCGGATACAAAATTTTCCTGCCAGAAGTCAATGCTTACTTCTCATTTGTTTTCATTTCCTGTTGCCTTCAGAGCTCCACACAGAGAAAGTGCTGGATCTGCTATCTCTAAGACGTGCTCCTTTCCCAGGCAGATTGTTTATTTAATGAAAAAGATAGAAGAAAGGTCCACTCTATTTGTTTGGAGTTATATAAATATTCTTAAAAAGGAGGATTTCCTCATTTATTCCACTTCAGCCTTCCTGTTCAGGAAGAGTTTTAAATGCACTTTTCATCACTATATGTTGACAGCTAGAGTTAACAGTTTTGTAACTGTACCAAATATATTAGAGACAATGGAAATAAGGAAGGCAAGATGCAATAATAATTCTGAATTTCTTTCCATATATATTATAAACACAGGATTATCACATATGTATTCAAAATCAGTTTATCATTACAAAGCCAATAATAAAAAAACAGTAGATAAAGTTCTATAATAATAACTGAAATGTGGATGTAAATTATGAAATAAGAAAATGATAAATCATTATTCTGTATGTCAGTCTTATGATTTTATTTTCCTCTTTATTTCACATTCTTTTTCACATGGAGTTTGCTCACCGAGTTGTTGTCGTTGCTTAGTGGCTAAGTCATGTCTGACCATTTTGTGCCCCTCATGGACTGTAGTCCACCAGGCTCCTCTGTCCATGAGATTTCCCAGGCAAGAATATTGGAGTGGGCTTCCATTTCTTTCTCCATCACCACATTGTAGTTGAAGTCAAAAAATTCTTTAAAAAGGATCATAATAGAAGAATATTTTCAATCAGAAACAATTTATTTTATATTCCCCTAGACATTCTCTTGTGACTTAAGTTTTAAAATAAACATAGAACTCAGTTAACATTATTAATGTCTTAAAATATTTTACATGATTTCAAAAACAATTCCTAAATATTTAACTAAGATGGGACACATGGCACTACAGACAGAAGAGAAACAGCAATGATTAAAATAGCACTAAAAATATCACTTCATAATAAATGTCAATATTTCCTGTAATATTTGATAGATACTGTTTCTATACATTACATATACTGCATTTAATATTTATAATGCATATATTGCATTATATTATGTATTTAATACATCTTTTATAATGGATAATATAAATTGTACTATTTATAAGCCATATATTTAATATAATAAAATAATAACATGATAGTATTTTGTGATTGATGTGTTTCAAGACCTGTGTAACAGGCTTTACAGATCATCTCTTTAATGGTTGTACTTCTCAGTGGGGTAGGCCCTATTTATCTCCATTCTTCACAAGGGGAACCAGGAGGAAAGGTGTTAAATGTTATGTTGACAGCAAGAAAGATAATAAGTGGCCTGGGTGAGGCAGTGTGCCTGTTCAGTTGCTGAGCTGTGTATGACTCTTGTGACCCCTTGGACTATAGCCCACCAGGCTTCTCTGTCCATGGGATTTTCCCAGCAAGAATATTGGAATGGGTTGCCGTTCCCTCCTCCAGGGGATCTTCCTGACCCAGGGGTCGAACCTGCATCTCCTGCACTTCCTACAGTGCAAGTGGATTCTATACCACTGTTCCACCAGGGCAGGGGGTGGAGAAGCAGACAGTTCAGAGAAGTATTGTCTTGACTTTGTGATTTGTCACAAGACTTTAATTTTTAAATTAGATTTACCTTAAAAATTATGTTTAAAAAAAAATTATGTTTAGCTTAGTATAATATTGAATTGATTTTGTCATTCAAGAGCAGAGAATCTGCCAAGTGACTAATACTAACCAGGGCTGGGATTGTTACCTTCCAGGGCTAACCTACAAAGTAAATAACTGTGTGGATAATGGCAAAGATTCCCATTAAAAACTGGGAGAGAAGATTTTTTTCCCCTTTTTAAAAGATTTTTATTAGATTTGTTACAGTATTGCTTCTGTCTTATATTTTGTTTTTTTGGCCATGAGGAATGTGGGATTTTAGCTCCCTCGTCGGGGATCAAACTCACACCATCTGCGTTGGAAGGCAAAGTCTCAACCACCTGACTGCCAGGGAAGTCCCCAGGACAGAGAATATTTGAAATGATGGTTTTGACAGGACTACCTCTATCCATTAGAAGTGATTTAATAACAGTAAAAGAAACTTGTCCTAAGAATAGGTCATATTTACTATGATGTCTATTATTATTATTATTACAGACAAGGAAAAAAGTCCAGATGAAAATAAAAGTAATAATCAAGCAAAAGTTATAAACTATGACCAATGTTAGTACAACAGATATCAATAGATACCGTGTTTTCTACTTTATTGAAAAATTTCTACAGGCACTGATGGTAAAATCATTTGATAATAAACTTATATGAGAGCATGGATGTGAAAAATGCAAAATCTCCAAGAGATCATTATCAGACTACATTTAATTTCCAGAAATTAGCATACAGATAACTTTGAGGCACTGCTGTGCAGGAAGAGTAAAAATGGAGACCAGATCATGAGGTGTATGTAATTCAGTCTTTATTTTATTTTATTTTTTTTTAATTTTTTTATTAGTTGGAGGCTAATTACTTCACAACATTTCAGTGGGTTTTGTCATACATTGATTGTAATTCAGTCTTTAAAAAATTACATCTGATTTCTATTCAGTTAATAATATGTGTATTAATCTGGATTATAAATATCACTTACATGATATCTCTGTTACCTGATGGAGCTTTAATTTCTATTTCTTCATTATTAAGGAAATAAGCATAATTTAATTTTCTATTTGAATTGAACAGTTAATTTTAATCTCGGAATTCCTAAAGAATAAGGGCCTGAATCCTTTTATATCAGCTTTATTTTTTGACCCTAAGACATTATGAGAATAGGCTAGATGTGTTGGAATTTTGTTCTGTTGAGGTTTGAATTACATTAGAGCTTTATCATTTTATAGAGTGAATTACATTGTAAAGACGAATATCAGCTAATTGTGTTTTTTTTAATTCTCAAAACATTTTTAAAGTACATTAAACATTCTAGTATAAAAATAGTAAAGTAAAAATCACCAAGCTGATTATACTAGCCAGCATAATTACTTAAAGAAAATAAGGCAATAGTAGTAAATAATTTTATCTAAATCATGATACTCACAAATATAGATGGTCTTACTTAAAGAGAAAAGAAATATACCACCATGACACAGCAGAGAAAGAGAAATGTCATGGATTCAATGTCATGTAAGACACAACATGTTTTCTTCAAATAATAAAAAGAGATTGTCAGGTGTTTTATCACAGTTCCTGGAATTTGACACATGACCTTTAGATTTGTCATGCATGATACATGATTTTCTTGTTTGGAGTTGTACCAAACAAGTTTCCAGTTTGCAGTTTTGTTCTGCAGTGAATTACGTTAATTTATTCTGTTCTTCTTATTTAGAATTTTGGACATTATTTCCAGAAGAGCTGTAGTTTGAAGTGCCTCAAAATCTTTGAACTTAGAAAGGTAGAGGAAGTTGCTTTATGTCAAAGGCCATGATAAAAGCAAAGCAAAAAGCAAACAAACGCTGAATAAATATTGGAAATCTTTAAATAGCTTTCTTTGTGTTGATCTCAAGCGTGCCAATAACTCTCATTAAACTGTATTGTGGTGTTAGTTCAGTCACTAAGTTGTGTCCAACTCTTCTGACCCCATAGACTGTAGCCCACCAGGCTCCTCTGTCCATGGAAATTTCCAGGCAAGCACACTGGAGTGGGTTGCCATTTCCTTCTCAATGGGATCTTCCTGACCCAGGAATCAAACCCGGGTCTCCTCCACTACAGGCAGATTCTTTACTGACTGAGTTACCAGGATATTAGCTGCTATAATAAAAGTCATGAAAGAAACGTGACTCTGGAAGCTTCCTCTTGATTCCTTTAGGGAGAATCACATCTGAAATAAACTGAAGTAAGAGAAAGTACGATTGTGCCAAAGAAATGAGGAGAGTATTTTATGCACTCCCTCAGCAACTGTTTCTATTCTGCTCAACTGTGCCGCTGCACTGCCCAGTCGTTCGTCCTTCCTTTCTGATCATCTTCCTTTTCCTGTAAGTCATGACATGCTATTGCTTTCTCCTCTGTCCCAGGTTTGGTTCACACAAATCCACCACTAACTTGTGCCAGATGTTTCTCTGACCAAGATGGCTGATTCTTCTCTTTCTCCTCTGAGGAATTACCATTTTGTTTTCTATCCTCCAAATATGTTTTTTAATCATTTTTATTAGGGTATAGTTAATTTACAACGTTGTGTTAGTTTCAAGTGTACAGCAAAGTGAATCAGTTGTACGTATACATATAGCCACTCATTTTTAGATTCTTTCCCCATAACAGTCATTACAGAGTATTGAGTAGAGTTACCTGTGCTACACTGCAGTTCTTATTAGTTATCTATTTGATATATAGTAGTGTGAACTATAACTGCTGCAGGCCATCACTGGAATTTTTTATCAAACCTTTCATCACCATGGTGATTTTCTTTTATGCCTTTTCAGAGTCCTCCTCCGCTTTGGAAACTAAGTCTAGTTATCACTGACATAAATGGCCACCTTGATTTCCTAGTTATGGTTTTCTTGATAAGATTTCTCTTCTTATGATAGCTTTGAGCTATTTCTACCCACTGACCTCATTATTTTATGAGTTCTTTCTTTGCATTTTCTAAGATATTAGGACAAGAAAGTAAATGTGAATGAACTCAGTGTGGAATAAAGCTGAGTGCTTTTATTTTACTTTATTTTTAACTTTTTTATACTCTTTATTTTATATTGGTGTATAGCCAATTAACAATGTTGTGATAGTTTCAGGTGGACAGCAAAGGGACTCAGCTACACATACACGTGTATCTATTCTCCCAAACTCCCCTTCCATCCCGGCTGCCACATAATATTGAGCAGAGTTCCCTGTGCCGTACAGTAGGAACTTGTTGGTGATCCATTTTAAATGTACCGGTGTGTACATGTCAACCCTTAACTCAAATGGTGTGGAATAAAGCTTGAGTGTTTTTAAAGAGAAGGCTCATACACTACTGAGATTTTATACTGTCAGAATGGAAAGACAATTTATTCCTTATTTTGCAAAATATGAGACCTGAATCACAAGACTTTCATTACTTCAGAAAACATCCACTGTACAGAATATTTTCAGCTGACTGTTATTAACAATTAGAGTATCAGTAATATCATAGTGATGTAATTGTTGCTATATAGGTCAGCTCAGAGCCTGTTTCACAAAGAAGTCTACTCTCAGATCTAATCTATTTTGTTCTGAGATTGATTTGGAAATTTTCTTAGATTTTCTTCTCCTAACCTATCTTCAAGTGATATTTGCTGCCCTTAACCTATAGTCACTGGGTTTAGGTGGTCGTGGGAATTCCTCATTGATTCCTCTCAATCCGTAAATACAGTGATTTACACCTTCAGTGGGTATGTTCTGCAATTAGTCTACAGAGCAAAAGTCACACACCCTAAAAATTAGTGAGAATATTTTAAAGAGCCCATGAAATACACTGAACACTATTGTGTGCCTAAAAGGGTTGAGTATGTTATTATTTTCATACATACACTAAAATATGGAAACTACTAAACTAGACTAAAGAAGAAAACTAAGGTAAGATCTATAATGCAAACGTCTGTCCATCCAAACCGGTCTTCTTTTAAGACAGACATGGAATTCCTAGTAATGAATTGGACATGAATGGAAGACTTTAAAAATTATCCTGCTTCCTGGTCCATTTTTACTGTATTTCTGTCTTCACAGTAAGCTTTATTCATGTCAACAGTGTTAAGATGAAGATGACAAGAGATATGATGAAGTCACATCTATGCGTGTGAATGAGATGATGATCAGGTTCCAAAGTTAGGGAGTCGGTTAACTGAGTAACATTATATCTTTCCTGTCATGGTCCTTATTCTGAACTGTCATATCTTTTAACCTCTGACTCCTGTATGGATTACCATATTCTCTCTCGTGATTGGTAGTTATTTTAATATTTGTACTACCTGTCTGTAGAGCCAAGGTCTTAAATTTATATTAATATTTTGATTCAATAAAACATAGGCACTTGAATAGCTAATTTCTCACCTCCAACTTTCTAAGTTTTTCTCATTAGGAGGAAAACAAAGTTCAATATTTATAAGAAGTAATGAACATTTTTTTTAGATATATCACTTTCTAATTCATTCTTCTATATTCTAGTGCATGTCCACTCACGTAGACTGTGGTTCTTTTTCTTCCTTTCACTGCTTCTATTTTTTAATAATTTAAAACATTATGTATTTATTTACTCAATTATTTTTGAGCAGAAAATAAGGAGAGTTTCTATATGTCCTTTCCATCCCCAGGCTCCCCCATTATCAATATCTCCCACCAGATAGTATGTTTGTCACAAGCCATGAACCAACATTGACACAACATTATCATTTGTATTAGGTTTATCATTTGTATTAGGTTTATCATTTGTATTAGGTTCACTCTTTGCGTTGTACTTTCTATGAGTTTTGACAAATGACTAAACACATGTGTCTACCATTATAATATTAATGTTATACAGAATACTTTCACTGCCCTGAAAATCCCGTCTTCGACCCATTCAACCACTAACCTCTGGCAACCACTGATCTTTCTACTGCCTCCATGGTTTTGCTTTTTCTAGAATATCATATAATTAGAATCACACAGCACAGAGTCTTTTCAGAATGGCTAATGTCACTGAATAATGTGATTTTCTTTTCCATGTCTTGTTGAATGTTAAATGGGAATTTTAAGAAGCCATTAATAGCAACATTTTTATTTAACTCTGAAAAGAGATGTAAATGTGTTTTTTTGAACAAAATTATTGATTATTTGAATACCTCCTGCTTCTTCAATAAAGTGTGGTCAGGAAGATATGAAAATTATGACAGATTAATTATTATGGAAGCTAAATAATAGAAAATATAATGAAAACAAGATAATTAATTTTGGCCTATGTTCACTGGACAGTATGAGCTGTTGTACAGTGAGTTTTAGTATTAATCAATTCTTGCTTGTTGCAAGTAGGAACTGACTGTACATTTGTAGAATTGGATTGAATGAACTCAAATGGTATGTTGCATAAAAGGAAGGCAAATGTTTAAAGGTTATATTTTTTCTAAATTTAAGCCAATTATTTGCATGGATTGAATAAATAGTTTTATTTTAATTTAATTAAAATGCAGCATAGAGAATTAGGACAGTCATTTGAAGTTCATGGTTACATAAATGTAACTATGGTGAAATCTGTCACAATAGGAAATAAAATTTCTGTTTTCCTATGCTTTAATTCTTATATCCTATGTTTCTTTAACAGTAATATTCAGACTCCTAGATTTTAAAGGAATTTAATATGTCATCAAACTTGAGGAAATAATCACTGTTTAGCTGAATATTCCCCTTCTCAAGTGGTTGTTTTAATGCAGATATTAACTATGATTACTTACCAATAGCAATAGAATTGCTATTGAATCTAAATCATGAAATCTGTTCTTCAACTTTGCTCCAATCTTATCAGGAGATTTACTCAGCTAGAAGCTTGGTACACATCACCACTAGGAAACTGAGTATACGATTATTGTCAATGGTGAGAGATTATTTCTGAAAATATGTGTATAAACAAAGAATAGTCTCCCAGTTTTTTTTACAATTGCTTTAAAAGTGATTTCATATTATTAACCTTAAAAATGCATTGCAATATACATGAGGTGCAGAACAAGTACTGTTTGATTCCACTGATACAAAAAGTACCTAAATAGTCAAATTCATAGAACCAGAAAGTACATTGGTAGATTCCAGGGGTCAGGGGGTGGGAGAATGAGGAGTTAGTGTTTAATGGGAACAGAGTTTCAGTTTAGGAAGGTGAGAAACTCTGGAGATGGATGATGGTGAGAGTTGCACAACAATGTGAATGTACTTAGTGCTACTGAACTGTAGCATTAAATTAAATATGGTTAAAATAATATGTTTTATATTATGTGATTTGACTACAATAATTTTTTAAATAATATTTATTAGATATTGTGTTTGTTTTAAAAATTAGTTTTGAGCTTCAGTGACCTGTATTTAGTTACTAACCAGTCTTCACTTTAAGGCAAAATTCAATTGGAATTTATGTCAAATCTGTCAGACACATATGGAAATTGTGTGAAATCAAGCAAATCCATTAAGTATAACTTTTCAGCATCAATCATTGTAATAACAATTGTTCGAAGGACCTCATTCTATAAACAACTTGATTTATTTTAAAGAAAATGAAGTAGAAAGATTAAATGAACTAAATAAACTCAACGTCTCTGTAATATTTTCTTTTATAAAATATTTATATATCAAGAAAAAACACTGGCTGGAAACTGCTGAAATAAGATAACAGGGCTCTATGAATCTCTTGACTCTAAGAGGGTGCAATTAACTGATAAAGGGGGTATGTTTACACATCTTCAAGACTATCACCACCCTTTATAAAACAGATCCGTTTCTTCTTTGGCGGTTATATTCTATGGGAAAAGAATACAATTTTATTTTGCTTTCCAATCTTAACATTGGAACACAAAATCTCAAAAGACTGTTTGCTTTAATTCTAATTAATAAAGTTAAAAATTCAGGGACTTCCCTAGTGGTTCAATGGTAAAGAATCTACCTGCTAATGCAGGAGACCCGGGTTCACTACCTGACCCAGAAAGATCCCACATCCTGTGGAGCAAATAAGCCTGGGCACCGTAGGTATTGAGCCTGTGCTCCAGAGCCTGGGAGCTGCAACTATTGAGCCCACATACCCTAGAGCCTGAGCTCCGGCAACATGAGAGTCCACTGCAATGAAAAGCCCAGGTACCGAATCAAAGAACAGCTCCTGCTTACCAAAACTAGAGAAAAGCCTGTGCAGCAACGAATAATCAGTACAGTAAAAAAAAAAAAAAAAAAAAGTTAAAAATTCAAACTTAAAAAAAATCAGTGTTCAACTGTTGAAATATAATTAAAAAGAAAGGCTTTAACTCAGAAAACCTCTTTAAAAGACAATAGAAAATAAATCAGTCTTATTCATGATCAAATATGAAACCAGAACATGATACACATCACAACACAACTGGTTAAGAGGCTGCAAAATCAGAAAGAAACCTCACCTCTCTGCACATCCAAGCAGATAAAACCCATTACATGCATGTTCTCAAGATAAACATCACTAGTTCACAAGGAAGTGGACCTGATAGCACTTTTTGTCTCACTGATTCATCCTAACTTTATCACAATAATTGGGGAGATCCCCTGTGCTGTCTATCTAGAAGAGGAAAAAAAATTCTACTAAATTCAAGAGGATACAGGAAAGTTAGACTCTTCCTTTCCCACAGGACTGAGGAGATAGGAGTGCTGTCTACCTCAACGTTTGCCTTTCAAAAAGATGGCTCACAGAACCTTGTGAAAACATTCCCTAGCTATGAGACTGCCAGAGACTTATTTAGTCATTATAAAGATTTACAAACTTTTGAAAAGGACAGAGGAAAAAATTCTAGAGCAAAGGCAGAGAGAGGGAGAAATAACCTTTTTTTTTAGCTGGAGTATAGTTGCCTTCCAATGTTGTATTAGTTCCTGCTGTCCAGCAAAGTCAGTCAGCTATATGTACACATGTGTCCACTCTTTTTAGAATTTTCTTCCCGGATGGGTCACCGCAGAGGACTGAGGAAGGCTCCCTGGGCTGCACAGTCAGTTTTCATTAGCTACCTGTTTTATACACAGTACTGTATACATGTCAATCCTAATCTCTAAATCCATTCCACTCCCTCTTTTCCCCCTTGGTAGCCATACACTTGTTCTCTATGTCTGTGCCTCTATTTCTGCTTTGCAAATAAGTTCATCTATACCATTTTTTCTAGATTCCCATATATGCATTAATACACAATATTTGTTTTTCTCTTTCTAACTTACTTCACTCTGTATGACAGTCTCTAGGACAGTCATGTGGGTGGACAGTCTCCACCCACATCTCTGCAAATGGCACAATTTCATTCCTTTCTATGATGGAGTTATATTCCACTGCATGTATGTACCAGATCTTCTTTACCATTTCTGTGTTGATATAATCTTATTTTTAATTCATATTTGCCTTGATACCATGTGAAGGAATAGAGAAATAGTGTTATAAATTTATTATAATTCCCTTCCTCCTTTTTCAATCATCTGGAGAGCTTTCTTTAGGTGCTACCTATTTTTTAAAACAGCTTTATTAAGGTGTAACTGACAGTAACATACAATCCTTTGCAATATTTAAAATGTGCAATTATATTTGACATATATACACACCTGTGAAACTATAACAACACTGAGAAGGAAAAAGCTTTGCTCGACTCTTCTAGGTTCTTTTGGCTGTTTGAATAATTAAGTTGGCATAAGACAGATTAACAAATAACAAAGGAGAAAAACAAATTTAATTATGTATGTACGAGAGCCCCATGAGAATACAAGACCCATGGGCAGTCATGCAGTGAGGCTTACACAAGATCCTGAGCTATGGAGAGTATGTAAAGGTCTGGGACTTCAAAGCGGGAGGAAGACAGTTGATGGGAAGATGGGAGGTACAAATGCTTGGCAAACAAATGTTTGTCATGCCATCTGGAGACATGCGGGCAGAGAGGAATTTGAACAAACTGGCTCACCTGAGCTCCCTGAAGCCCACTCACACTCTCTGTAGTTGTCCCTGGTGATCGCCCTCTTCCTGGACTAGACCCTCCATCCAAGTTCTTTTAGTCAGTTAAGGAGGAGGTTAAAAAGCTCCTCCTGAGTCTTTCAAGCCTTGATTGTCTTCAGCTCAAGATAACCCATGTGCCAAAGTGGCAAATTTTAGGGAGGCTCCTTCTGAACCCCTTCTACTAGTCCAGACAGTGAACCTATTCATCATCCTTGAACGCTTTCTCCCATTTCTAATTCCTTCTCTCCACCACTCCCACTCTTCCCTTCTCCAGGCACACACTGTTCTACTCTCCATCACTATAAATTAGACTCAAGTTTTAGAGTGCTATATAAATGGAAGTATTCATTAGGTACTTTTGGAGGTCTGTCTTTTCACTCAGTGTAGTATCTCAAAGCTTATCCATGTTGTCACAGGTTAGATAGGTCTTTCTATTCATTGCTGAGTAGCAATGAAAAATATATACTAAAAGTGTGCTAATGTACACATCTATTAATAGACATTTGACTTGCTTCCAGTTTTTGACTATTACTAATGAAACTGCAGTGAACAGTATGTGACTGGTCTTTGGATAGACATGTATGTTCTATTTTCCTGGGTAAATACCTATTAGAGAAATGACTGAACTATATGGGAGTGAAGATAGCAGAATGATGATGTTGTTGTTGTTCACTTACTCAGTTGTGTCCGATTCTCTGCAACCCCATAGACTGCAGCACACCAGGCTTCCCTGTCCTTCACTATCTCCTGGACTCAGCTCAAACTCATGCCCACTGCATCAGTGATGCCATCCAACCATGTTGTCCTCTGTCACCTACTTCTCCTCCTGCCCTCAATTTTTCCCAGCATCAGGGTCTTTTCCAATAAGTCGACTCTTTACATCAGGTGGTCGAAGTATTGTAGCTTCAGCTTCAGCATCAGTCCTTCCAATGAATATTCTGAGTTGATTTCCTTTGGGATTGACTGGCTTTCCACCCTAAAAATATGCCTCTTTAGCATGAGGATTATTTTGAGTGATTATTTTTTAATAAAGAACTGACACAGGAGAACCTTTGAAAACAGTGTAGGATTTACTTTTTTGTGTGAAATTTACATTTATAAAGGGAAATCTCCTTTGGTGAGGATGTCTCCCCTCTCTTCCAGGATGGAAGGATGACTCTAAAGTCCAAGAAAATTTTATCACTGGTGAAGTCAGTGACTTAAACCTGCCTAACAAACATTCTTGTTTATCTTGCTTTTCTAGGTACCTCCCCATAACTATGCCTGCCCCCCAATGCACAGTTTCTTTTCTTTTGTTTTTAGCTGATGATATTCAAACTGGAGTTCTAAGCCTCCTTGAAGAGTTACTCATTTTTTCTTGGGTATCTCCCCTGTATGCCTGAGATATGCATGTTAATTGTCTTTTTTAAAAATTTTTTTTCCATTTATTTTTATTAGTTGGAGGCTAATTACTTTACAATATTGTAGTGGTTTTTGCCATACATTTAAATGAATCAGCCATGAATTTACATGTATTCCCCATCCCGATCCCCCCTCCTGCCTCCCTCCCCACCCCATACCTGTGGGTCTTTTAATAGAAGATTCTTAGCCAAGAACTCAGAAGGGTAGAAGGAAATTAGTAAGGAAAATTATTTTTCTTTTCATATAGGAGGCATGGGCTTCCCCAGTGGTTCAGCAGTAAAGAATCTGCCTGCAATGCAAGAGACACAGGAGAGTGCATTCGATCCCTGGATCAGGAAGATCCTCTGGAGGAGAAAATGGCAACCTATTCCAGCATTCTTGCTGGGAAAATCCCATGGATAGAGGAGCCTGGTGGGCTGCAGCTCATGGCTCGCAAGAGTTGGACAGGACTGAGCAACTAACACTTTCACTTCACTTTTACTTTAAATATCCATGAGCAATGTATGGCACCCACTCCAACATTTGGTATAATATGTTTAGTTTTTTCTTTTTTTTAATTTAAGCCAAATTAATAGCTTTGTGGTGGCATCTCGTTGTGGTTTTAATTTGTGTTTTCTTAATTATAATGATACTGAACACATTATAATAGTCTATGAAGTGCATTGGAATAGGCCACTCCAAATATACCACTCTGGTAGAAGGGTTACTTTGAGTTGAAGGTAGTTGAGAAGCAGCAGACACAGGAAGAACTCTCTGTCCTCTCTTGTTCTGCCTGAAAAGCAGGACATAAATTTCCCTTTGTAAAGATGACATAAATGCCCATATGTGAAGGCGTTCCCCTCTCCTGTACCAGGAAAGAACAACTCTTATCTGCTTAACACACCTTACTAAACAGTCCTTATCTGCCAGAGTTTCCTAGTCACCTTTTCCACCCCCAGGAGCCCAAAGCTTCTTTTCTCTTATCTCTTCACCTTTCTACAAGGTATTACCCTTTGTTAAATGATAAATAAGTTCTGAGTCTAGCCACCTCTGGGTTTTCACTTCTTTTCTGTGAATTCTCCATGCATGTAAAATTAAAAGCATCAATAAAATTTATATGCCTTTTCCTCTGTTCATCTGCCTTTTGTCAGTGTGATACTCTTGCCTTAGATGCTGCACCTAAGAGGATGGAGAAAAAGACTTTTCTCCCCCACAGCATCCACATATTTGGTGAAGCATCTGTTAAAATTTACTTTTATGGTTTTTTTTGCCAAGCTATGTGACTTTTGGTTTTCTAACGTCTTCAGCATTTAATCAATGAATTGTCGCTCTCGACACAACAGCAAAGCAAACCAATGATTTATCACACCATGACTTAACTTCGCTATCTCAGCTTATCTTTTTTACCTTGGCCCTTCCAGTTTCCAGGGCTCTGGTTCTGATATGCAGGTCTTCAGATTCTCAGTGAGAAATGATTTTCTGGTTGGTGTGCCACTCTGGACTTGATGCTCAGCCCTCCTTGTGGGGTGCTGGCCAAGCTTTCACTAGCTGCTCCAGTTCAAGTCATTGCACCCAAGTTTCGAGGGCAGCTTCTCTCTTCTTGCCCACACTATCTCTGGACCATGACTCAGACCATCATGCTCAAGATGGGAAGACACCGAATTTTTTTCTTGGGTTAAGAGGGCCAACTGCATGAGCTCAAAGAGCTAAAACCCTTGGGGCTCACACTGACTATCAATGTCAGCAGTGAGATAGGCTGAAATAATAGCAGCTGAATCTTTCAGTTTTTCAAACAGGTGTCTAATTCTAAAACTAAGACATGCTCAGTGTACTAAGTTAGGAAAAAAGGAAAAATAGAAAGTACAGAAAAAATTAGTCATAGTCTCAGAATTAAGAGATACCTGGAGTAACAGGCAAGTTTGGCCTTGGAGTACAAAATGAAGCAGGCAAAGGCTAACAGTTTTGCCAAGAGAATGCACTGGTCATAGCAAACACCCTCTTCCAAAAACACAAGAGATGACTCTACACATGGACATCATCAGATGGTCAATGCTGAAATCAGATTGATTATATTCTTTTAGCCAAAGATGGAAAAGCTCTATACAGTCAGCAAAAACAAAACTGGGAGCTGACTGTGGCTCAGATCATGAACTCGTTATTGTCAAATACAGACTTAAATTGAAGAAAGTAGGGAAAACCGTTAGACCATTCAGGTATGACCTAAATCAAATCCCTTACAAATATGCAGTAGAAGTGACAAATAGATTCAAGGGATGACATCTGATAGACAGAGTGCCTAAAGAACTATGGATAGAGGGTCGTGACATTGTATAGGTGGCAGTGATCAAGACCATACCTAAGAAAAAGAAATGCAAAAAAGCAAAATGGTTGTCTGAGGAGCCCTTACAAATAGCTGAGAAAGGAAGAGAAGCAAAAGGCAAAGGAGAAAAGGAAAGATATACCTATCTGAATGCAGAGTTCCAAAGAATAGCAAGGAGAGATGAAGAAAGCCTCCCTAAGTGACTGATGCAAAGAAATTGAGGAAAAAAATAGAATGGGAAAAACTAGAGATCTCAAGAAAATTAGAGATACCAAGGGAACATTTCATGCAAAGATGGGCACAATAAAGGACAGAAATGGTATGGACCTAACAGAAGCAGAAGATATTAAGAAGATGTGGCAAGAACACACAGAACTGTACAAAAAAGATCTTAATGACCCAGATAATCACAATGGTGTGATCACTCACCTAGAGCCAGACATCTTAAAGTGTAAAGTCCAGTGGGCCTTAGGAGGCATCACTATGAACAAAGCTAGAGGAGGTTATGGAATTCCAGTTGAGCTATTTCAAATCCTAAAAATGATGTTGTGAAAGTGCTGCACCAATATGCCAGCAAATTTGGAAAACTCAGCAGTGGCCACAGGACTGGAAAAGGTAAGCTTTTACCCGTAGCTCAGTCAGTAAAGCATCTGCCTGCAATAGAGGAGACCAGGGTTTGATTCCTGGTCTGGAAGATCCCCTGGAGAAGAAAATGGCAAGCCACTCCAGTATTCTTGCCTGGAAAATCCCATGGACAAAGGAGCCTTGTGGGCTACAGTCCATGGGGTCCCAGAGTCGAACATGACTTAGCAACTAAACCACCAAAGAATGTTCAAATTACCGCACAATTGTACTCATCTCACACACCAGCAAAGCAATGCTCAAAATTCTCCAAGCCAGGCTTCAATAGTATGTGAACTGAGAACTTTCAGATGTTCAAGCTGAATTCAGAAAAGGCAGAGGAACAAGAGATCAAATTACCAATATCCACTGGATCATTGAAAAAGCAAGAGAGTTCCATAAAAACATCTACTTTTGCTTTATTGACTACACCAAAGCCTTTGACTATGTGGATCACAACAAACTGTGGAAAATTCTTTAAGAGATGGGAATACCAGACTACCTTACCTGCCTCCTGAGAAATCTGCATGCAGGTCAAGAAGCAACAGTTAGAACTGGACATGGAGCAATGGTCTGGTTCCAAACTGGGAAAGGAGTACGTCAGGGCTGTATACTGTCACCCTGCTTATTTAATATGCAGTGTACATCATCCAAAATGCCTGGCTGGATGAAACACAGCTGGAATCAAGATTGCAGGGGAAAATATCAATAACCTCAGATATCCAGATGACACCACCCTTATGTCAGAAAGTGAAGAGGAACTAAAGAGCCTCTTGATGAAAGTGCAAAAGGAGAATGAAAAAGCTGGCTTAAAACTCAACATTCAATAAACAAAATCATGGAGTCTGGCCCCATCACTTCATGGCAAATAGATGGGAAAACAATGGAAACAGTGTCAGACTTTATTTTCTTAGGCTCCAAAATTATTGCAGATGGTGACTTCAGCCATGAAATTAAAAAGATGCTTGCTCCTTGGGAAAAAAGTCATGAGGAACCTAGACAGTACATCAAAAAGCAAAGACATTCCTTTGCCCACAAAGGTCCGTCTAGTGAAAGCTATGGTTTTTTTCAGTAGTCATGAATGTATATGAGAGTTGGACTATAAAGAAAGCTGAGAGCCAAAGAATTGATGCTTTTGAACTGTGGTGTTGGAGAAGACTCTTGAGAGTCCCTTGGACTGTAAGGAGATCAAAACAGTCAATCCTAAAGGAAATCAGTCCTGAATATTCATTGGAAGGACTGATGCTGAAGTTGAAGTTCCAATACTTTGGCCACCTGATGTGAAGAACTGACTCATTGGAAAAGACCCTGATGCTAGAAAAGATTGAAGGCAGGAGAATAAGGGGATGACAGAGGATGAGATGGTTGGATGGCATCACCGACTCGATGGGCAAGAGTTGGAGCAAACTCCGGGACTTGGTGATGGACAGGGAAGCCTGGTGTGCTGCAGTCCATGGAGTGGCAAAAAGTTGGACATGCCTGAGTGACTGAAATGAACTGATGTGGCAGGTGGGATATTAGTTCTCCAACCAGGGATCAGACAGGTGCCCTCTGCATTGGAAGGCAAAGTCTTAACCACTGGACTGCCAAATTTTACTTTTAACTGGGTTACATGCTTTCTTATTGTTGAGATTTGAGAGCACTTTACATATTTTTATATAGATCCTTTATCAGACATACATTTTGCAAAAGTTTTATTCCAGCCTGTGGCTTATCTTTTCATTCTCTTTCCAGTTACTTTTGAAGAGCAAAAGTGGTTCATTTTGATGAATTTTTAAAAATCAGTTTGTTCTTTGATGGATTGTACTTTTAGTGTCATTGCTGTCGTTATTTAGTCACTAAGTCATGCCCGACTTTTTGTGACTCATCAACTGTAGCCTGCTAGGCTCTTCCATCCACAGATTATCCAGTCAGGAATACTGGCGTGGGCTGCCATTTCCTCCTATAGAGGATCTTCCCAACCCAGGGATCAAATTCATGCCTCCCACATTGGCAGGCAGATTTTGTTTACCACTGAGCCAGCAAGGAAGCCCCTTTGAGTGTCATATCTAAGAACAATTTCACTAACAAAATCACAAAAGTTTTCTCCAATGTGTTCTTCTTGAAGTGGTATAGTTTTAACATTTACATTTAGCACTAAACCCATTTTGAGTTAATTCTTTGCATATGGTACAAGATATCAAGCAAAGTGGGGTTTTTCTGGCTTTTTTTTTTAACTTTTGTTTTTATTTGTGCATATAGATGTCTAGTAATTCCAGCACAATTTTTTGAAAATGCTGTTCTTTGACCACTGAAATGCCTTCATAGTTTTGTCAAAGCTCAGTTGTCTTTGTATGTGTGAGTCTATTTCTGGATTCTCTATTATGTACTATTGATCTAGTTATCTCTATTTACCTCCGTAAGTATGTTTTTAATTGCAGTTGGAAAGTGAAGGCTGAACCACAATTCTCTACTCTCCTGAAAGAAGAAAATGAACGTAATTCAGGTGAGCTCTTTATTCTTTCCCCATTCTACATTGTATTGGATTTATAGGTCTAAGAAGCATCCACGTATTAATGGAAAAGGAAAAATAGAAATAGATCAAGCCAATCTTGAGGGATAATATATACACTGTCTTACTATTCACTGTGATGTTTGCTGTCAGCCTCTGGTAGGTAACCTTTGTCAGGGTAAGTAGGTTACTTCCAAGAACCAGTTTGCTAAGATTTTACATTAGTCATGAATGCGTATTAAATTATGTGGATTGAAGAACCTGCCTGAAATGCAGGAGACCCAGGTTTGATCCCTGCATTGAGAAGATCCCCTGGAGAAGGGAATGGCTACTCACTCCAGTATTGTTCCCTGGATAATTCCACGGACAGAGTATCCTGGCAGGCCACAGTCCATGGGATTGCAAAGAGTTGGACACGACTGAATAACTAACACACACATACACACACACACACACACACACATTTTATCTATTGAAGCAAAACTATAGCTTATTTCCTTTATAAATACTGTAAACAGTATAATAGATTTTCTAGTGTACTAAATGGAGAAGGCAATGGCAACCCACTCCAGTACTCTTGCTTGGACAGCCGCATGGAGGCAGGAGCCTGGTGGGCTGTAGTCCATGGGGTTGCTCAGAGTCGGACATAACTGACTGACTTCACTTTCACTTTTCCCATTCATTCATTGGAGAAGGAAATGGCAATCCACTCCAGTGTTCTTGCCTGGAGAATCCCAGGGATGGGGGAGCCTGTTGGGCTGCCGTCTATGGGGTCACACAGAGTTGGACACGACTGAAGCGACTTAGCAGCAGCAGCAGCAATATGTCTTGAAATCCAATAGTGTTTATGCTCCACTTTGTTCTGCTTTTTCAAAGTTGCTTTGGCTATTCTGTCTTTTGCATTTCCTAAGAATTTTAGGAACAGCTTGTTAATTTCTATAAACTTTTCTATCAAGGTTTTGTTTGGGATTGCCTTAAATCTAGGCAATTTGGAGACAACTGACATCTTAACAATACTGAGACTCTAACCCATGAATGAGCTATGTCTCTCTGTTTATTTAGGACTTTTTATACTTCTTTAATTTACATGCAGATCACAAACATATAAACCAATAAGTACAATAAGCCTATGAACCCACAAAGGAGAGGCTACTAAATTCTACCTGCAATTTCAGAGAAATTTTTGAATAGAAGGTAATCTTTCTTCTGACTCTTACGCTAAATATGTGAACATTAGGTAAACAAGTGAGCTCAGAGACAAAAGAAAATTCACTGGGGTGTGAGTTAGGATTAAACATTTAAAAAAATACGTAGTTATGGTTTGACATGTTGAAAGTCATTACTGGGTATAAGAATTAAGAACACAGATATGTGTTTAGACCTTGATCTTAGTGCTCCTGGAAGATAACCAGTCTTATTCCTGTGAGCAATGGGGGATAGTAAAGAATTTTAAGCAGAGGAGCCACAGCATGTTGAAACCATCATTTTGAAAGTTGAGTGACTTGTTTAAATATTTTTAAAGATGTTTATATTTTAACCCATATAAACTCCAGAAAGTGTAATCTCCATATTTGTGGAATACCATGCACATGGTATAAATATTATTTATTTTTGTTTGACTTAAATGTATCTCTTTTTAGCATTATAAAATACATTTTAGCTGTGTTGACATAGGACTCCAGTAAGCAAGTTTAACCCTAATGTTGTACCTGATTCTGATGTTTTTCATGTTTTCTAGTTTCAGTTTTTTTCAGTTTCAATTCTTTTAAGCTTATTTTCTGGTATCATCATTTACCTGTACAAAAGAGTTCCTTGGTTTTTTTTTTTTTACTGTACTGATATTGTTGTTGTTTTTATTATGTTCAGTTATAAACTCCCTTATACACTTAGTGGGTTTCCCTGGTGGCTCAGACAGTAAAGAATTCACCTGCAATTCGGGAGACTTGGGTTCTATTCCCTAGTTGGGAAGATTCCCTAGAGAAGGGACCGGCAACTCATTCTAGTATTCTTGCCTGGAGAATTCCATGGACAAGGAGCCTGGCAGCCTACCATCCATGGGGTCACAGAGTTGGACATGACTGAGTGACTTTCTCTTTCACACACTTGAGTGTGTTAGTCACTTAGTCGTGTCGAACTATTTGCAACCCCATGGACTGTAGCCTGCCACGCTCCTCTCTCCCTGGAATTCTCCAGGCAAGAATACTGGAATGGGTTGCCATGCCCTTCTCCAAGGGAATCCTCCCAGCCCAGGGATCCAACCAGGGTCTCGCTTTGCAGGCAGATTCTTTACCATTTGAGATACCAAGGGAACATTTCATGCAAAGATGGGCTCAAAAAAGGACAGAAATTGTATGGACCTAACAGAAGCAGAAGATATTAAGAAGAGGTGGCAAGAATACACAGAAGAACTGTACAAAACAGATCTTCATGACCCAGATAATCACAATGGTGTGATCACTCACCTAGAGCCAGACATCCTGGAATGTGAAGTCAAGTGGGCCTTAGAAAGCATCACTATGAACAAAGCTAGTGGATGTGAAGGAATTCCAGTTGAGCTATTTCAAAACCTGAAAGATGATGCTGTGAAAGTGCTGCACTCAATATGCCAGCAAATTTGGAAAACTTAGCAGTGGCCACAGGACTGGAAAAGGTCTGTTTTCATTCCAATCCCTAAGAAAGGCAATACCAAAGAATGTTCAAACTACCACACAATTGCACTCATCTCACATGCTAGTAAAGTAATGTTCAAAATTCTCCAAGCCAGGCTTCAGCAATACATAAACCGAGAAATTCCAGATGTTCAAGCTGGTTTTAGAAAAGGCGGAGGAACCAGAAATCAAATTGCCAATATCCGCAGGATCATCGAAAAAGCAAGAGAGTTCCAGAAAAACATCCATTTCTGCTTTACTGACTATGTCAAAGCCTTTGACTATGTGGATCACAATAAACTGTGGAAAATTCTGAAGCAGATGGGAATACCAGACCACCTGACCTGCCTCTTGAGAAACCTATATGCAGGTCAGGAAGCAACAGTTAGAAATGGACATGGAACAACAGACTGGTTCCAAATAGGAAAAGGAGTATGTCAAGGCTGTATATTGTCACCCTGCTTATTTAACTTATATGCAGAGTACATCATGAGAAACGCTGGGCTGGAAGAAGCACAAGCTGGAATCAAGATTGCAGGAGAAATATCAATAACCTCAGATATGCAGATGACACCACCCTTATGGCAGAAAGTGAAGAGGAACTAAAAAGCCTCTTGATGAAAGTGAAAGAGGAGAGTGAAAAAGTTGGCTTAAAGCTCAACATTCAGAAAAAGATCATGGCATCTGGTCCCATCACCTCATGGGAAATAGATGGGGAGACAGTGGAAACAGTGTCAGACTTTACTTTTTTGGGCTCCAAAATCACTGCAGATGGTGATTGCAGCCATGAAATTAAAAGACGCTTACTCCTTGGAAGGAAAGTTATGACCAACCTAGATAGCATATTAAACAGAAGAGACATTACTTTGCCAACAAAGGTCCGTCTAGTCAAGGCTATGGTTTTTCCAGTGGTCATGTATGGATGTGAGAGTTGGACTGTGAAGAAAGCTGAGTGCCGAAAAATTGATGCTTTTGAACTGTGGTGTTGAAGAAGACTTGAGAGTCCCTTGGACTGCAGGAAGATCCAACCAGTCCATCCTAAAGGAGATCAGTCCTGGGTGTTCATTGGAAGGACTGATGCTGTAGCTGAAGCTACAATACTTTGGCCCCCTCATGCGAAGAGTTGACTCATTGGAAAAGACCCTGATGCTGGGAGGGATTGGAGGCAGGAGGAGAAGGGGACAACAGAGGATGAGATGGCAGGATGGCATCATTGACTTGATGGACATGAGTTCGAGTAAACTTCAGGAGTTGGTGATGGACAGGGAGGCCTGGCGTGCTGTGATTCATGGGGTCGCAAAGAGTCGGACACGACTGAGCGACTGAACTGAATAACCCCTTTATTCTTTCCTTGTCCCTATTCTCTGCCTATGCTCAACACTGCCACCTATTTTCAGTGTCATGCCATTTAAATATATATGATGGTTTTCTATGACATTATTTCTTGCAGTTAACTCTCTTTGTGTAAATAACTCAGTTACTTTTACTTCTTAGGCTTTTCTCTGTAGGGGGACAACATCCATTCATTTTTCAACTTACTCCCCCCTTCACTATGATCTAAGCAAGGGTGGGAGGGTGACCTCTTAGTACTTCTTTGAATTCCTGTGTCCCTTCCTAAAATCCTGCCTTGCTGTCAACATACGTTTTGTCCAATTTCTGTAATGCAAGTGAGTCATTTTATCACACACAGTGATGACTCTATAGAGAACACTGACTAGTTAGATAACCTAGATATTATGGGTTAATAGTTGAGTCAAGGTTTGTTGTGTTGTTATTGTTTAGTTGCTAAGTCTTGTCCAACTCTTTGCAACACTATGGACTGTAGCCCACAGGCTCCTCTGTCTGTGGGATTTCCCAGGCAGGAATACTGGAGTGGGTTGTCATTTCCTTCTCCAGGGGGACTTCCTGATCCAGGGACTGAACCCAGTTCTCCTGCTTGACAGGTGAGTTCTTTACCTCTGAGCCACCTGGGAAGCCCCTGAGTCAAGATTTCAGTCAGTTCAATTCAGTTCAGTTGCTCAGTCTAGTCAAAGTTTAGGGACAGTAAA
Organism: Cervus canadensis; assembly: GCF_019320065.1. Classification (NCBI taxonomy): domain Eukaryota; kingdom Metazoa; phylum Chordata; class Mammalia; order Artiodactyla; family Cervidae; genus Cervus; species Cervus canadensis. Next base: position 4,620,473 of record NC_057399.1, on the reverse strand, counting down.
ATCCAGTTTTCTGAATTCCCAGTCATGTTTCCTTTTCACCTTTCTGTTTCAAAGTTAATTTCTACTGTTTCAAAGAAAACTGTGTTTTCCTCTAGCTAAATATTGTTCTTTGATGTTTTTTTTTCTCTTCCTATATCATTTACTTTTGTTGTTGACTACTCTTCCATCTTTAACTCTGCTCTTCTGATTCTCCTAAGTAGGTTCCTCACTGGTCTTAAAACAAACAACTTTCTTTCCCACCATATCAGCTTTGTTTGTATCCTTTAAAGAAGGTGAAATAATATTTCTGATTGAATGTCAGTCTTCTTTGACCCCAGCTGTTGACCCAAATACTTTCAAATACAATGATTCCTAAATCGACTATGGGATCTCAGAACACATGTTCCTGAACACATTTCATATTTTCCCTACAAACCTATTGCTTATTCTCTCTAATCTTTCAAACATTTGACTATAGAATTTTATCTTAATGCCTAGTTAGCATCAAAGGGCAGGCACACTGAAACCATAATCACAGAAAACTAGCCAATCTGATCATAGGACCACAGTCTTGTCTAACTCAATGAAACTAAGCCGTGTCGTGAGGGGCCACCCAAGACGGTCAGGTTATGGTGGAGAGGTTTGACAGAATGTGGTCCACTGGAGAAGGGAATGGCAAACCACTTTAGTATTCTTGCCTTGAGAACCCCATGAACAGTATGAAAAGGAAAAATGATACGATACTGAAAGAGGAACTCCCCAGGTCGGTAGGTGCCCAATATGCTACTGGAGATCAGTGGAGAAATAACTCCAGAAAGAATGAAGGGATGGAGCCAAAGCAAAAACAAGACCCAGTTGTGGATGTGACTGGTGATAGAAGCAAGGTCTGATGCTGTAAAGAGCAATATTGCATAGGAATCTGGAATGTTAGGTTCACGAATCAAAGCAAATTGGAAGTCATCAAACAGGAGATGGCAAGAGTGAATGTTGACATTCTAGGAATCAGCGAACTAAAATGGACTGGAATGGGTGAATTTAACTCAGATGACCATTATATATTCTACTGTGGGCAGGAATCCCTTAGAAGAAATGGAGTAGCCATCATGGTCAACAAGAGTCCGAAATGCAGTACTTGGATGCAATCTCAAAAATGACAGAATGATCTCTGTTCGTTTCCAAGGCAAACCATTCAATATCACAGTATAGATGGGGAAACAGTGGAAGCAGTGTCAGACTTTACTTTTTTGGGCTCCAAAATCACTGCAGATGGTGATTGCAGCCATGAAATTAAAAGACGCTTACTCCTTGGAAGGAAAGTTATGACCAACCTAGATAGCATATTAAAAGCAGAGACATTACTTTGCCAACAAAGGTCCATCTAGTCAAGGCTATGGTTTTTCCAGTGGTCATGTATGGATGTGAGAGTTGGACTGTGAAGAAAGCTGAGCACCAAAGAATTGATGCTTTTGAACTGTGGTGTTGAAGAAGACTCTTGAGAGTCCCTTGGACTGCAAGGAGATTCAACCAGTCCATCCTGAAGGAGATCAGTCCTGGGTGTTCATTGGAAGGACTGATGCTGAAGCTGAAACTCCAATACTTTGGCCACCTGATACGAAGACTTGACTCATTGGAAAAGACCCAGATGCTGGGAGTGGTTGGGGGCAGGAGGAGAAGGGAACGACAGAGGATGAGATGGCTGGATGGCATCACTGACTCAATGGACATGAGTTTGAGTAAACTTCGGGAGTTGGTGATGGACAGGGAGGCCTGGCATGCTGCGATTCATGGGGTCACAAGGAGTCAGACATGACTGAGCGACTAAACGGAACTGAACTGAGTTAGTATATGCTTGCTTTTTCTTAATCAAGTATTGCTCTATTTTTTTTCAAGTATAGAAATATTTTTTCAAGTATATAAAATTTCAATTATAGAAATTTGCAAGCCCAAATTTCACTTTGGCCTTCCCTGACAGCTCAGTGGTAAAGAATTCACCTACCAATGTGGGTAAGATCTCCCAGAGAAGGAAATAGCAACCCACTCTAGTATTCTTGCCTGGAAAATCACATGAACAGAGGAGCTTGGCAGGCTACAATACATGGGGTCACAAAAGAGTCAGATATGACTTAGTGACTAAACAACTCTATCACTTAACTGCATTTTGACTATTGGAATGCTTTTTTGGATTTTTATTAACTTATATAGCTATCTACATTTAATATATAGTTTATATAAATCTCTCTATTTAACAAAAACTCCAGTCTTTTGAAACTAATCTCTAATATGACCTATGGAATGATTTGGGTCTAAAGAACCCTTCTGCTTGTATTATGAACAGTTGTCATGAATAATTAGCAATTACCCCGATTGAGTAATAAGAAGATGTGTGTAAAGGTAATAAGTAGTTAAGTTTTCTTTTTCTCATGGTACTTTGGATAAAAGTCAAACCAGGTTGCTAAATTTAGTGTGGTTCATAATCAGAGTAATATGATATTTGTTGAAACTTTCAACTAAGTGAGACAGACTAAAATACAGATCAAATATATTGTTCTACCCGAGACTAAAACAACCACTGTAAATAATAAATTGGCCCTTTTCTCTCGATACATACCTCAAATATTACATCAAACTCTCTCTCACTGTTTTTAAATATTGTTAGGGTGAGACAGTCTGAACATGGTAGTAATGTAAGTTTCAGAACCTTTCCATGTATGCAAAACATTGTAGAGTCAACTGCCTAAAAAATTAACAAATCATGACAATTTTTTTTACTATGAATTCAAATAGCATTTTAAATAAATCAATATTTTACAAATCATAACAGTACTTTCATACATTTACAGTAGGAACATGCATACATAAGGGGCTTCCCTGGTAGCTCAGTTGGTAAAGAATCCACCTGCAATGCAGGAGACCCAGTTTGATTCTAGGGTTGGGAAGATCCCCTGGAGGAGGCCATGGCAATCCACTTCAGTACTCTTGCCTGGAGAATCCCGTGGACAAAGGAGCCCAGCGGGCTACAGTCCATACAGTCACACAGAGTTGGACAGGACTGAAACGACTGAATGGAAGCAGCAGCATTTATAAGGGCTTCCCTGGTTGTTCAGACAGTAAAGAATCTTGTCTACAATATAGGAGACCAAAGTTCTATCCCTGGGTGAGGAAGATCCCCTGGAGAAGGGAATGGCATCTCACTGCAGTCTTCTTGATTGGGAAATTCCATGGACAGAGTAGCCTGGTAGGTTACAGTTCATGGGGTGGCAAAGAGTTGGACACAACTGAGCAATTAACACATGCATATATAAAAATGTGAAAACTCTACCTTTTATTCACCTTCAATGTTTGGAACCAATGTGAGTTCCCAGATACTTCAGATGATTAATGGGTAGAAGACAGATAGGACAGTGGAGTTTGGCAGGGGAAAGAAGAGTGGAACTCAAAAAACTGGGTCCAGGGGAGTTAGAAATGATCAATTTCCCCTGCCAGCTTTTTGTCAGACATCCACACATTTAGTATCCCTAAAACAAGGAATGTAATGGGTATTTCAGGACAAAGGGAGGACAGGCTCAATGTTGAGATATGTCAGGCAGAGAATGCCATGCAGTCAACGCATAGCCCTGTGTTCTTATTTTTATTTTCAGAGTCTCTGTCTCTGGGTAGACCAGAGATTGCAGTACTTCGGGAGATCTGTTATAAATTTGATTGTATCTTAATGTTTTCTCTTCCGGCGGAGTTTTTACTAGCGTCAGCCCCACTGAGTTGTAGCTAACCGAACTGACCACAGGCGACATTTTACTCCAGAGTTCAAGTGTATGGCTCAATTAATGGAAATAGATTTGTGGCGCCTCCACATAAATCCAAGGAATTCTAGAAACCAAGCCAAGTCAACCACTATAAGTGGGAGCCAATGATAAGTGAAAATAGCTCCTCAGGCCACTAAGTACTACTTGGCATTGAATAGCAATAATTTGATTTATAGTGCCTTTATGTTTTTGCAAGATCAAAACTCCTTTTTTAAAGAAAAAAATTTTTTTCAAATATACTTTGAAGAACCATGAACAATTTCTTTAACTGAGGAAACCTTGGGAAAGGTGTTGTGCCAAATTATTCAAGGCTAGGGTAGAAGTTTGTTTCTGCCTTTGTTTCATGTTTTGATCTTAATAAGCCATTTGTTTTCCCTTTTCTAGGTATGCAGGTAAAAAAGATTTAACTATTTCATAATAAATAATGTCCCTATCTCCCTGAAAATTTCAGACACTATTACTTTTCAGTGTAATGCATATGCATTTTAAAGGGCTTCCCAGGTGGCTCAGTGGTAAAGAACCCACCTGCCAATCAGAAGACATAGATTCCAACTCTGGTCAGGAAGATCCCCTGGAGGAGGGAATGGCAACCCACTCCAGTAGTCTTGCCTGGGAAATCCCAAGGATAGAGGAGCCTAGCTGGATACAGTCCATAGGGGTGCAAAAAGTTGGACATGACTGAATCGGCTTAGCATGTTCACATGCTTTTAAAACAATATGATGAGGGGTAGATGGAAGCAATTGATACCAGGACACCCTTCACAAATTCTCTTCTATCTTCCAATTGACTCCTAGTTGATTCTAAGTGCATTTTGAGGAACCATTAAACATAGATATTATTTTGTCAGTGATATAGAAACAGAGAGAAGACTCCCTCCAAATATTTAATTTAAAACCTAGAAAAACATTTTGTTTAATCAGGATAAATAAGATAAAATGTAGTGCACTGGACTTTAAGGAAAAAGTAAAAGTTAAGCTTATATTTAGGTTTAAGTTTTTTGCAAGAAATGCTGTATTAGTTTAGATAATTGCTAGGATTTTCTTTTTTAAATGTAAACATCATCTTAGTCAAAGTGACGCATGTGCACAAATTTAGAAAATAGAGAAAGTACTGAATAATTATAAACAGCTACTTGTCCCAGTGTTCTTCGCATCCAACTCTGTTCCTCAGAGGAATGTATTGTCAAATCATTTAGCTACTTTTAACTTTATTCATGGGCTTCCCTGTTGACTCAGATGGTAAAGAATCTGCCTACAATGCAGGAGACCTGGATTTGATCCCTGGGTTGGGAAGATCCCCAGAAGAAAGGAATGGCTACCCAGCCCAGTATTCTGACCTGCAGAATTCCATGGACAGAGGATCCTGACAGGCTACAGTCTTTGGGGTCGCAAAGAGTCAGATGGACTGAGTGACTTTCAAAAAAAAAGCTTATTCAAATATATTCAAATATATTACACTAGCTAATATTAAGGGTGAGAGAGACAACAGACACTGACTTCCTCTTATGATATTAGGGATTTAAATCTGTTATATAACATCTAGTATCTGATTAATTTGAAAGAGAAAATGAGAAAAAAAATTCTAGTACTTTTGTTTGTAGCTCCCTTAGCATGCAACAATGAAGAATCTTTGTACCATTTAAACACCATTTGCCCCAACACATCATTAATAAAATGTGTGCATGTGCTCAGTCATGTCTGACTCTTTGAGACCCCCATGGACTGTAGCCCACTAGGCTCTGCCATCCATGGAATTCTCCAGACAAGAATACTGGAGTGGGCTGCCCTTTCCTACTCCAGAGGATTTTCCCGACCCAGGGATCGAATTCCCTGCTCCTGCATTGGCAGGTGTACTCTAACACTGCACCACCTGGGAAACCCCATTAATAAAACAGATATATAGAACACTCCATTGTGCAAACTTAGAGTTATTTGCACTATCCTGAAAATAACAAGAATTTTATCCCTTTCTCTCTCACCCTAGAAAGCATATCTAAATGCAAATGATTGTGAGTAGAATTATTAATAAATTCAATGTATTAAAATTTGTGCCTTAAACTAAATAATTTGTCCTTTGAAGGAAAAGTTCACTACCTACCTTATATCAAAAATAAAACTAATTTCAGATGGATTTTTGACCTAAATATAAAAGGCAACACACTAAATCTTCTGAAAGAAAATACAAAACAATTTCTTCACATCTTTGAAAGAGGGAAAAATTTCTTAAACAAGACATAAAATCCACTGTGCATAAAGAAAAATATTGATAAATTGGACTATATTAAAATTAAAGGTTTAAGGGCATTTTTATTAGATTGGATAGACTAGAAACAGACTTGTAGAAAAGATCTGAAAATTACTTATGTGACAAAGAACACAAAGAGAGAATATTGACTATCCAAGAAATCAGTAGGAAAATGCTGAATTCCTAATAGAAAGTGGGCAAAAAATTTGAATGGGAACATCACAAAAGGGGTTATCCAAATGGCCACAATATTTATGAAAAAATGATCAACCTATTGACCATCAGGGAAATGCAGATGAAAACCACAATAAGATACTACTACACACACACCAGGATAGATTTATCAAATTTAGCAAATAAAATATAGAATTCCTATATAGGTGAATTTTAGATAAACAAGAAATAATGCTTTTGATGTAAGTATGTCCCTTGCATGTGTGCTATCCAACTTTTTGTGACCCTATTAGCTGTAGCCCACCAAGGCTCCCATGTCCCTGAGACTCTCCAGGCAAAAGTACCAGAGTGGGTAGCCATCCCCTCCTCTTTCCCACCCCAGGGATTGAACTCACATCTCTTACATCTTCTGCATTGGCCAGTGGGTTCTTTACCACTAGCGCCACCTGGGAAGTCACATATGTCAAATGTAAATGGAAGTCCTGTATTTTATCTGGTAACACTAAGAAGAACGGCTAAATGGAAATGATTAGTCTTATCAAGCATTTGTGGCAATGTGGAGCCTCTGGAACTTTCCAACACTGCTGTGTGGAGTGGCAATTGGTGCAAGATTTCTTGGGAAAACACTTAAGGAATTATGTATTAAATTCAAACCCAGTAAGTCTTCAGTTCAGTTCAGTTCAGTCGCTCAGTCATGTCCAACTCTTTGTGACCCCATGAACCACAGCACGCCAGGCCTCCCTGTCCATCACCAACTCCCGAAGTTTACTTGAGCTCATGTCCATGAGTCAGTGATGCCATCCAGCCATTTCATCCTCTGTCGTCCCCTTCTCCTCCTGCCCCCAATCCGTCCCAGCACCAGGGTCTTTCCCAATGAGTCAACTCTTCACATGAGGTGGCCAAAGTATTGGAGTTTCAGCTTCAACCTCAGTCCTTTCAATGAACACCCAGGACTGATCTCCTTTAGGATGGACTGGTTGGATCTCCTTGCAGTCCAAGGGACTCTCAAGAGTATTCTCCAACAGCACAGTCTTAGGACTCAACAATCCTTCTCTAAGGAATACAAAAACATATGTACATAAATATTCACCACACCATTCTTTGTATCAGAACTATCTTCAAAAAACAAAACAAATAGATGTTTATTAACAATACAATGGACAAATAAATTATATTAATATAATAATATAATGATACATATGCTTCCCTGGTGGCTCAGGCAGTAAAGAATCTGCCTGCAATGCAGGATACTCGGGTTTGATCCTTGGGTCAGGAAGATCCTCTGGAGAAAGGCATGGCAACCCACTCCAGTATTCTAGACTGGAGAATCCCAAGGACAGATTTGACTGGCAGACTACAGTCAACAGTGTCGCGAAGAGTCGGACACGACTAAAAGTGACTTCAAACAGCACAGCATGTAGAGCCTTTTGACTTGTGTCCATTTCTTTGTGCAGGTTACTTCATCAGTAAAAAGGTTTGTGTTTTTTAAATCATTCACAAAGTTAGCAATTTGTTTTTAGTGGTAGAAAATTATTTGTTATACACTTGACAAATGATTTACCTGGTTCATCGTGATGATGTCTTTAAGGTGAGCCTCTGGGAAGCCCTTGACCCTCTGTGAGGGCGGGGTCTCACACTCTTCCTGTCCCAGTGGGGTGAGGGGAAGAAAAGCAGAAGTGGCTGTTCTGGGCAAACACTCACAGATGCACGTATCAGTTTGTGAAAAATAACTGTTCCACAGATTCAGGTCATCCTACTGTAAATCTGTCTCCTTCAGTCTATTTTAAAGTTTACTCCCTCTCTGGTGTGCTGTCTCTAGTTCATGTCCTTTGCCTGAGTTCCTAGCAGTTGGCTGGGACTTCGGCTTCGCTTTGAGGCTTAAATGTTTCCCCTTTGTCTGCCTTGGCTTCGTGACTCATGCTGGTTAGTACTTAGGATAATCTGAATTGATACCTACGCCCTTCCTCCATCCTATGCCCTTTCTGGGATGCAGTAAAACTAAAAGTATCACCATGCAGAGAAGGAACATTATTACCCAAAATATTTTAATGATGGAAGAAAATCTATGATATAATTGCAATTTGTTGTTGTTTACTTGCTAAGTTGAGTCCAGCTTTTTGCGACCCCTTGGACCATAGCTGACAGGCTCCTCTGTCCATGGGATTTCTCAGGCAAGAACACTGGAGTGGGTTGCCATTTCCTCCTCCAGGTGGTCTTCATGACCCAGGGATTGAACCCTCAGCTCCTGAATTGGCAGGTGGGTTCTTTACCACTGAGCCACCAGGGAAGACCCAGAGTTGTAATACTGTACCACATTTTTATTATTGAACATTTATATAGTTCCCAGGTTTTATTATAATAAGCACATCAAGAAATTTCTTTACACATAAATCAATATATATAGTTATTATCATTGCCTTAGAATGTATACCTACACTGGCTGAATTGAAGATCAAAGGGCTGTGAACATTTTTGAGCTTCTTAAAATATATACATATTTAATTTATTTTCTAGATTCCACCAGCAACATATGAGTCTCATTAATGCCAAACCCTACCAGATTGAGTTGGACCATAAGGCTGAATGCCAAAAAATGTGTTTTCGAACTGTGGTCCTGGAGAAGACTCTTGAGAGTCCCTCGGACAGCAAGGAGATCAAACCAGTCAAACCTAAAGGAAATCAACCCTGAATATTCATTGGAAGGACTGAAGCTGAAGCTGATGCTCCAGTATTTTGGCCACCCGATATAAAGATCTGATTCATTGGAAAAGACCCTGATCCTGGGGAGGATTGAGGGCAGGAGGAGAAGGAGGCGACAGAGGATAAGTTGGTTGAATGGCATCACCTACTCAATGTACCTGAGCTTGAGCGAACTCCAGGAGACTGTGAAGGACAGGAAAGTCTGGTGTGCTGAAGATCACAGGGTGGCAAAGAGTCAGACAGAACTCAGTGACTGAACAACAACAACTAGATTAAGTACTGCTTTTTAAATTTTAAAATTTCACACATGAAGATGGTATTTTATTATTTCTATTTTTATTTCTCTGATAATCATGCCTTTGAAGTAACTTCTGTTTACAGCACATGAAAGTCTAAGCCACTGGAAATATTCAATCTGAAGCTGCCTTACTCAAAATGATGTATTTAATGAGAATCTTTACTAGTGTTTTGTTTTTTAATTGTATTTGTATGATGGTTGATTGTTAACTCTATCTGGAAGTCTGGACCAAAACCATGTCCACTTCTGCTGATGTTCTAGAATCTTATGGCATTGATTTTTCTTTTTTAAAAATTCACTTATTTTTAATTGGAGGATAATTGCTTTATAATATTGTGTTGGTTTCTGCCATGTATCAATGTGAACCTGCCATAGGTTGGTATTGATTTTTCATTTCTTTTGTGTGCAGGAGAGAACTCAGCTATCTTGTAAACACAAGACTGGCCTTTTGGGAGCCCAGCTTCTGTCAGTTCCATGTGGCGCCAACCCTGTGTTTCTTGTCCCCTTGCCTTTCCTGTGAGTGTCACCTTAAGGACTGCCTTCCCCTATTGGCACCAGCTCTTCCTCGTAACAGCAACTGAATCCCATTTGCAGCTTTTCCAGAACTTGCAGAAGCAGCTCCATCACATCTCGTGTCATTAACCACCCCACCAGGAACTGGGGTGCCTCTCCACCTTCCAAGGAGTTCTCCAAGCTCAGGGAACCACCATCGGCTGGCAGCAAGCTCCTCTTCTTAAGTGCTGATTCACAGAGCTCCTCCTGTTAATCTCTACATTTCAACAATCTTAACCTTTCTTCTTGTTTCCCCAGCAGTAAGGCATAGCTGTTTCTTGCAGTTACTTCCTCTGTGGTTATCTTCCAATTCCCTTTTTACCCTTTTGTTAACTAGTTAATGACTTTCTATCTAGTTAGCAATTCTGTGCATTAAATTATTTTCCCTTTAAATAACTGGTGAGATTTCTTTCAAAAATATGATCAAAATATGATCATATTCTCTTTATTGAAAATAAACATTGTATGGCAGAAACCAGCACAACATTGTAAAGTATTCTTCAATTAAAAATAAATTTTAAAAAAGGTAATCCAAGTGAAAATACTTTTAAAAAGGGAAAATGAAGGGCCAGATGCCTACTACAAAAAAGGGTCAGAGAGTTGACATTTATTAATGTGTAGAAAACTAGGTTAAGCCTGTATAGTTTAAGGCATGTAAAATACGATAGTATAGCACCTTTTAAAGTTGTGAAGATAAAAATGGCAAAACTAAAATTAGAAGTTTTGATGGGCTCCCTGGACTGAATTGCATTGTCCCTAATTTCCCATGTAGAAGCCATAACCTCCAGTGTGATGGGATTTGGAGATGAGACCTTTGGGAGGTAATTAAGGTGAAATGGTATCATGAAGACAGGGTCCTCATTCTAGAACTAGTGCCTTTTTAAGAAGAGACACAGGGAGTTTGCTCTCTCTCCCTGCCATGTGCATATACAGAGAGAAGGCAGCTGTCTGTAAGCCAAGAAGAGTTTTCACCAGAAACTGACCTTGCTGGCACCCTGATCTTGGACTTCCCAGCCTCCAAAACGGTGAGAAAATAAATTTCCATTGTATAAGCCACCCTGTCTATAGTATTTTGCCATGATGGCATGAACAGACAATTACAACAGAAGATGTTCCATCTCATTGGAAAGAAATGATTAAAATTTGATGGCTTGGAAATGAAGCAATGAATGAAAATGCTTTTAGAGAGAAATCCAAAGTGGGGAAATGTTTTTATGCTTGTTGGCTCAGAGGGATTCTGTGGTCTGGGATGTCAGAAATCTAGGAGATTCTTACAACTGACAGTCATTAATTGAAATCACTGTGATGTTTTACTTACTTATAAACCTATACCATTGGCTTTCTGATACGGTCTTCCAGGGATTGTGCTATATTTTCCCAGATTCAGTATTACTCTCTCAAACAGTCCAGCTCAGTGACCAAGATGCTGTAAGTAATTATTGAAGAACATATGGAAAGGGGTTATTGTGATCAGAATCTGACAGAAGCTGCAGCTGCAGTTTCTTCAGCACTGTGCCCTACCTGGCTTAGTCTTGAAAAAAGAAAGTGTTGGTCACTCAGTTATGTCCAACTACTTACAACCCTATGGACTATATAGCCCACCAGGCTCCTCTGTCCAAGGGATTTTCCAGACAAGAATACTGGAGTGGGTTGCCATCCCCTTCTCCAGGGGAACTTCTTGATCGAGGGATCAAACCAGGGTCTCCTGCACTGGAGACAGATTCTTTACCAGATGAGCCACCCAGGAAGTGGCTGACTTAGCCTTAATTTGTAGTATTTCAGTATTTTGAAGGGCATGATCAAATTTCTTGGATTTAAAAATGCTTACCATTATGGGAAAGAATTTTAGGTCACAGGACTCTGAAAGGCAGGTTAGAATGACCTTTTCTCTAACAGTTAACATAGGCCATCATGTGTTAAGAAAAGAAAAGGAATCAGAGCACACAGAAAGCCAAAAGATGCATCTTGGGGTACCATTTATTACTGTGAGGCGAGAGTAGGCCTTCCTACTTGGTAAGATTATCAGGCCACCTGGATACAACCAATTAGCTTTTGCTTAACACTGACCACTGTTTGCCAATTAGGACCAATTAGCTTTCACTTAATACTGACCGCTGCTTGCCAATTAGGAAATTAGGAATGGGGCGGAAACCCCCAGGAAAGTCCCGCGGGCATGGAAGTTTTGACCAATGAAATTGCTTTGCAAACGTGTAATCAATCCGCTTCTCACCCTATAAATTTGTGTAACAGCTTGGGCTCGGGGCTCTCTGACCCACACCACTGCGTTGGTTGCAGCAGAGAGTCCTGGCTCGAGTCAGTAATAAACTTCCCTTTCTGCGAGTTGCATTGTCTTGGAGGCCTTCTCTGTTCCCGCTCGGGGATTCGGACATCGGGCATAACATTTGGGGGCTCATCCGGGATCCCTTTACTGGGGGAAAAGAACACTTCCAGGACAGAGGGGAAGGATAGATAATAGCACCGGTGCTCAGGAAAACTCATGGGGCCCGAAAACCCAGCGCTGTGTTGTCAGCTGTCCATGTGTTTGTCTTTGGCTCTCCGTGTTTGTGTGTGTGTGCCGGCATTGTCTCAGGCAGGACAGGAGAAGTCCAGTGTAAATCCGGGGCCCTGCTGTGAAGCAGGAAGGTGTCTGGCACAGGAAGTCCAGTGTAAATCCGGGGCCCTGCTGAGAAGCAGGAAGGTGTCTGGCACAGGAAGTCCAGTGTAAATCTGGGGCCCTGCTGTGAAGCAGGAAGGTATCCGGCACAGGAGAAAGCTTTCTATCTGGTGAGAAAACTCAGGGGGCCTGAAAACTCAGGGCTGTGTTGTCGGCCGACATTTGTCTGTCCATGTGTTTGTCTTCGGCTCTCCGTGTTTGTCCGTGTTTGTGTGTGTGCCGGCATTGTCTCTGGTCTCGTTCTGCCTTCAACTCCTACTCTCTTCAGGAGTTTCAGTGAACAGGTGAACAGTTGTGGGTGCAATTGATGAGTCCTGGCCAGGGCTACACTCTGGCAGACTCTGAAGGCCCTACAATAAGGGAGCCTCAGTAACTAGAAGCCCGACCAGGTGAAACCCTCCTTTCACTACGATTGTCAGCAGCTGTTGCACCACAGAAGAACGGGAGCAAATTCTGGCAGAAGTGAGGAAACGGGTCCCAGGGGCCGATGGGAGACCAACTGCCCAGTCTCATCTCGTGGACGAGGAGTTTCTTCTGTTGCGGCCTAACTGGGATTTTGAGCGAGCGGAAGGTAGGGAGCATCTCCGAGTGTACCGCCAGACTCTGATGGCTGGCCTGCGGGCCACAGCAAGAAAGCCGACAAATTTGGCAAAGGTAAATTTAGTAAGGCAAGAGCCCACTGAGAGCCCGGCAGCCTTCCTAGAGAGGCTGATGGGAGCTTTCAGGCAATATACACCTATGGACCCCCAGGCTGAGGAGTCACGCGCTGCAGTTCTGTTAGCGTTTGTAAATCAGGCAGCCCCAGATATTAGGAAGAAATTACAAAAGATAGAGAGATTGGGAGAACAGATGATACAGGATTTATTGAAAGCAGCTGAAAAGGTATTTAATAATAGGGAGACCCCAGAAGAAAGGGAAGAACGAATTCAACGGGAGGAAAGGGAATTAGCTGAGAAGATCAGGAAGGAAGATAGAGAATATAGAAAGAGGGAAAACCAGAAGAACCAGAGGGAGCTAGCCCAGATTCTTTTTGCGGGGATAAAAGCCGGAACAGAATTGAGGGAACCTTGAGACCTGTGGACGGGAGAAAAACAGAAACCAAAAAGGCAGGCCCTAAAGAAAGATCAGTGCGCCTACTGCAAAGAAACAGGGGCACTGGAAAAACGAGTGCCCTAAGAGGGACCCGAGGAGAAGAATGACCCAGAGAGAGAGAATCTCCCCTGGAACTCGAGTTCTATATGCGGGGGAAGACAGTGACTAGGAGAGTCAAGACTCGGCACCCCTCCCTGAGTCCTGGGTATATGTTGGATAATTGCAGTCATGAGGAACTGGAAAATTCTGCTGAAGATTACATGTTAGATCTGAGGTGTGGGGACCCTGAAAATCTAGAATGTTTTCCTATTAGCCTGTCAAATGTAGGCTTTGTACCTCTCTATGGTGGAGATCAGACCCAGAAAGTTACTTGCCACCCAGAGGTCCTTCTGCTACACAAATAGCCTGGCAAGAGGTCACCTGTTTGGGGTATAAGATCAGGCAGGGGCAAAGGTGGCTAACCCAGGTCATGAAGGAAACAATATTGCAGATACCAGAGCCCAAGACCCCCCACCAGGTGAGAGAGTTTCTGGGGACTGTTGGATATTGCAGACTGTGGATCATGGGGTTTGCTGAGAAGGTCCGGCCAAACTGGACTTGGACTGAGCCAATGAAACAGGCTTTCCAGACACTCAGACGGGCCCTACTAGAAGCCCCAACCCTTGCCCTGCCTAACCCAGATAAGCCATTCCAGCTGTTTGTAGCTCCATGATTGCAGCGAGATACTGGCTGAGGCCCTGGTGGCACGAAAAGACTTAACTGATGTACCCCTAGACAACAGTGAGCTAGTATGGTTCACCAATGGGAGCAGCTATGTAAAAGATGAGCAAAGGAAAGCTGGAGCCGCCACGGTAGAGATATGGCTCCACGAAGTTTTATGCACTGTGTGGCTTTGGTGGGGTAAATGCCGTATGCAGGTGGACCCACAGAAGTACAAGGGCATTCTTAATGGATTTTCAGTTACACTCAAAGAGGATGGTTTCCGTGGTTTGGCCAAAGGATGGGCCCCGACCCTCATTGGCTACTCCCTGCAGGGGCTCTGCAAGTTTGGCTTTTATGATGTACATGCTTGGAGAGGGGAATGCCTATCTGTGGCACACATCACTGTATTTGGCTGCCTCTGCCAGTGCTGAATTCTTTGCTGACAATTAACTTGGACCCGCCTCCCACAGGGGTTCAAGAACTCCCCTAATGAGGCTCTGAGTGAGGCTATGGAAGCTGCTAAGGTTCGAATTCAAACCCAACCAGGTTATGCTAACACTCTGAGGGATGCAGCTCCCAAAATGTATAAGGAAGAAGGCTTAAAGGCGTTCTACAAGGGGGTTGCTCCTCTTTGGATGAGACAGATACCATACACCATGATGAAGTTTGCCTGCTTTGAACGTACTGTTGAAGCATTGTACAAGTTTGTGGTTCCCAAGCCCCGAAGTGAATGTTCAAAGCCAGAGCAGCTGGTTGTCACATTTGTGGCAGGTTACATAGCTGGAGTCTTCTGTGCCATTGTTTCCCATCCTGCCGATTCCATGGTGTCTGTGTTGAATAAAGAGAAGGGTAGCAGTGCCTCTCAGGTCCTTAAGAGACTTGGATTTAGAGGTGTATGGAAGGGACTCTTTGCCTGTATCACCATGATCGGCACTCTGACTGCACTACAGTGGTTTATCTATGATTCTGTGAAGGTCTACTTCAGGCTCCTTCACCCTCCTCCCCCTGAGATGCCAGAGTCTCTGAAGAAGAAGCTTGAGTACACTCAGTAGATAAATGAAAGCAAATATGGACTGAATCTGCGTGTTGATCAGTGTTTGAGGAAAATGCAACTGGATGAGAGATAATCCAGGCTTGCAAAGCGTGCCAGCTGATGAGGACAGGGAAAAAGCAGCACACGGGAACGAGGTACTGAGGGGAGGAGCCAGGGCAACACTGGGAGATAGATTTCACTGAGGTAAGGCCAGACAAGTACGGGTATTGCTATATGTTGGTTCTGGTAGATACCTTCTCGGGGTGAGTGGAAGCCTTCCCTGCTAAGGGAGATCTTAGAGGAGATAGTGCCTAGGTACGGGCTGCCAGTGACTATGGGCTCTGATAACGGACCTACCTTTGTGAGCCAGATTGTACAAGGGCTGGCCCAAGCTCTGGGGATGAAATGGAAATTACATTGTGAATATAATCCCCAGAGCTCAGGACAGGTTGAGAGAACAAAGTTGGCAATAGAGACTGGCGGGGACTGGGTGACCCTCCTTCCCTTTGCACTCTTTAAGCTGAATCTTACCCCTTTTGAGATTCTGTATGGAAGACCCCCTCCTGTGTGTATTAGAACCCAGATGGAAAGGCCCTTCTCCTTACCACTCCTACTGCTGTCAAGGTCTACGGGATCGGACCCTGGGTTCACTGCAATCACATGCGGCAAGCCACACCGGAAGAACAGGAAAAAGTGCGAGCAGAATGGAAGGCGAGTCCTCACCCGTCAAATCCTTTGACTCGTCCGCTGGGAGGTCTCCTAATTCTCCTGATGATCAGCGACTAGCAGACTCATGAGCTGCTCAACGAGACCTCAGGAATTCACCCTCCGAACACCTGGTGGCCAGACCTTTACTTTGACCTAAGGGGAATCTTACCCAGGGAAGGACCCCGGGGGAAATACCCACAATTTGGGCCATGGGGAGCCTTGGGGACTGGGAGAAAACTCAGCCAAGAGGGGTTCTTTGTGTGCCTGGGCAAACCTGTGGTGGCATGGAAAGCTTATTGCAGGAGCTGAAGCTGTATAACTTCTTGTGATGGGCCCCGGGAATGGGACGTAGGAAACAGAGATTTGGTAGCCCTGAGTGTGGCACAATCCACAGGGCCAAGTACCTCAGATACGGGGGCAATTTAACCAAGCTTCACTATCTCTGCAAGGCCAAGGGCTTTCGTCCCTATGAGCCGCTGTAGATGCAATCAGTCACTTAGAGAAGTCTTTGACTCCCTTGTCTGAGGTGGTAGAATCTATGGCAAAAGTGAGAGAGGGACTGGCACAACGAAAGAGAGAAGGGGAAGCCCAGCAGAGATGGTTTGAGTCTTGGTTTCAACACTCCCCCTGGCTGACTACCTTAATTTCCACCCTCCTGGGTCCACTTATAGTGTCAGTGGCCCAAGATAGAAAAGAGGAAGATTCCTCTACTTGAACAACAGACAGGGGGGAATGTGAGGCAAGAGTAGGCCTTCCTACTTGGTAAGATTATCAGGCCACCTGGATACAACCAATTAGCTTTCGCTTAACACTGACCACTGTTTGCCAATTAGGACCAATTAGCTTTCACTTAATACTGACCGCTGCTTGCCAATTAGGAAATTAGGAATGGGGCGGAAACCCCCAGGAAAGTCCCGCGGGCGTGGAAGTTTTGACCAATGAAATTGCTTTGCAAACGTGTAATCAATCCGCTTCTCACCCTATAAATTTGTGTAACAGCTTGGGCTCAGGGCTCTCTGACCCACACCACTGCGTTGGTTGCGGCAGAGAGTCCTGGCTTGAGACAGTAATAAACTTCCCTTTCTGCGAGTTGCATTGTCTTGGAGGCCTTCTCTGTTCCCGCTCGGGGATTCGGACATCGGGCATAACAATTACCAAGTCAACAACGTAGGAATAAGGCTGCAAAACCTAGGCAAACCTGCAGAGGGAAGAAACATAAGAGAGTAAGTATTGAAGTAAGATGTTTGGTTAAGGAAAAATATAAGTGAGATAACCATTAAAAAATGAGCAAACACTTATCAATACACATTGATATGTGTGCCACATTCCAGGTTCTGAGAAGGAGCTGCTATTTCAGCCGCTGGTCTTCTGGGGTGGGGGGTGGGGTGTGTTCTGTGGCTATGGTAGGGCAGGTAGAGCAGGGAGAGAATGTGAATTTGTAGCTGTGATTATCCTCTTTGGCTTTTCTTTTTTATAGTTAAATCCATGCTAAGAATAAACCACTTTTATGACAGAAAGCGAAGAGAAACTAGAGTCTCTTGATGAAAGGGGAGAATGAAAAAGCTGGCTTGAAGATCAACATTCAGTGAACTAAGATTGTAGCATCTGGTCCCATCACTTCATGCCATATAGATGGGGAAACAATGAAAATGGTGAAAGACTATTTTCTTGGGGTCTAAAATCATTATGGATATGAGATCTGGGCCATAAAGAAGATTGAGCACCAAGGAATTAATGCTTTTGAACTATGGTGTTGGAGAAGACTCTTGAGAGTTTTGTGGACTGCAAGGAGATCAAACCAATCAATTCTAAGGGAAGTCAACCCTGAATATTCATTGGAAAGACTGATGCTGAAGCTGAAGCTCCAATACTTCGGTCACCCAATGCGAAGAGCCCACTCATTGGAAAAGACCCTGATACAGGGCGAGATTGAAGGCAGGAAGAGAAGTGGATAACAGAGGATGAGATGGTTGGATGGCACTACCAACTCAATGGAAATGAGTTTGAGCAAACTCTCAGTTCAGTTCAGTTGCTCAGTCGTGTCCGACTCTTTGAGACCCCATGACTGAAGCATGCCAGGCTTCCCTGTCCATCACCAACTCCCAGAGTTTACTCAAACTCATGCCCATTGAGTCAGTGATGCCATCCAACCATCTCACCCTCTGTTGTCCCCTTCTCCTCCCACCTTCAATCTTTCCCAGAGCAAACTCTGGGAGATGGTAAAGGACAGGGAAACCTGGCATGCTGCAGTCCATTGGGTCGCAAAGAGTCAGACATGACTGAGAGACTGAACAACAAAAAAGAATAAAAATATAGTACAATCTGCAATGCTATATATTTTTTCTAGCATCTGAGCTAAATAAGGTGGTTTCCCACTTTTTTTTTAAGAAGAAGGCTATATTTAGAGCTATCATTTTAAAAATCCGGAGATGGAGAGATAAGAGAAATAAAATGCCGGGGAAATAATAAAAGTATTTATATAGTAGTACTTTGTGAGAGCTTAATTTTTTCTTGGAATTACATAAAACTAATCTCTGTCTTATTAAATCTTTCTCAGTGCTCCTTCATCTGAGATCTTACAAGTCGCAGTCAGCACACATGATATGGTGTTTCTGCAACAACTGTACAGCAGTTACTGGCAGAGTGAGTTATCAGTATCTTCTTATAAACTACTAACAGATTCACAGTATGGCATCACTTGTTCTCAATACAATACGTGAAACGAAGAGGCCTTATACGACTGCAGTCTTGAGTTGTGCCAGCTTGTGTCCATGACCAGACCACCCACCACTGTCCCAAAACCAGAGAGAGAAAAGGAGCAAACCCCAGGGTCAAAAGACAATGAGTAGCTAGGAAGGATTCAAGCTTTCCTTCTATAATTGAATGTTCTATTTGCTAACCTATCAATGACCAAGCGTTGGCTTCTAGTTGGAAATTATCAAGAAACCCTACCCAGGTTTTGGAAACCTGGGTTTAGTATTACATGGATCAGGGAATGTATAAATAAATACAAGCACATAAATGTCAGGCCTGACCAGCAGCTGGCTATCTGAAGCAAGTCAGCAGAATGTATTCTACTTATTGAAAATATTTGTGACTCATGAGCCCTCTTAAATGAGATTATTAGCTATTTCTCTATATCTGATCTACAAACATATAAAGTGAGTTGTGTTTCTCCTTATATCTTTATTTGCTTATTTGTAGTAAAATTACATAGACAGATGCATAAAAATGAGGGAAAAATAAATCACTTGCAAACCCAGAAACTAATCTACTATTCTTTAGTTGATTTTCTCCAAGTTACTTTCATATACATGTTCATATAACAGCAATCTTAGTGCAAATATAATTTTATTTTAGTAGTTTATAAATTATTGAATTAAAAATTTATATCAATATCAATTCAATGACTATATAACATATACCATAACTATATATATTAATATGGTGTATGTAAGATACATTCTATAATAATTATAGGCTATAATTTAAATAGTCTTTGTTAGTAAACAAAGCTTCCATTTTGTTTCTATTAGAAACAATAGTTCTACAAATACCTTTATTCTTTCACTTTTGGGGTTTATAGTTTTTAATTGTTACCAATGACAGCAAACATGAAAGTCCTATGTGGCTGTGGCTTGGAAAACATTACTGTAGTAATGGGATTAACCAATACATATGTTATACATATGATATATATGTTAGCTAGAATTTCTAATGTATTTTTCATTAAATGAGCTGGTGCTTTTTAAAATATGACTTGAAAGAATTATAGGACAAGAGCAGCAGTCACTTCAGGCAGATTCTACTTCTCAGCTTCAGTTTCTAACTCTTTATATTTCCCCATTTGCTTCATGGAGACCCCTGGGTATGGTGGGATCTGACCACCATGGAAACTGAAAACAGGGCTGGGGGTGGGGGTGGGAGTGGGTGTGAGAGTTGGGGGAGGGGTGGAGTCTAAATGGTGGTTATTTTGGATGGGATACTAGTAGGCTTATTGTATAAACTTAAGGTGACTTGGAAAGATAAAGAAAATGAACCTCAAGAAATTCCAGTGAAGGTAGAGAGAACCTGAGGTAAGAAAAACAAATTCTAGGAAGTTTTTCTTCAGAGACTTTTAGATTTCATGACCAGAATGGTGTAAAAGGAGGCACAAAGAAGAAAAGGAAGAAGACATTGTTAGTGGCATTTTAGCATCTCTAACTGCCATGAAAGTATGTGGTGTAGAAAGGAAGTCTACTCTGTCTAAGTCCAAGAGATATTAATTTTGATTCAGTGGGGACTATTTAAGACAGACTTCTGGCTACTTCATAGTGACCTGAGACCAACAAAATCTGTTTTTCCCAATTTTTCACTAACTCAATTTGAATCAAACTGCCAAAATGTTGTTTTATGAATTTTATTGGTTGACTTCAACTCTAAGTTAACTATAAACATACTACATCTGTTGAACCTCAGTTTGGTCTTATTTATAAAATACATATGCCTCATATATATTAAAAAAAAAACTTCCAGTAACTGAATGTATTAAGACAAGTTGAATTTATTGACTAGGTTTTTCCAAGAAGGGTTTCCATGGATTTTTGAAAATAAACTTAAATGTGACCACAAAAATAGGACATTATTAAGATATTCTTCCTGCTCTTCCTTTTACTCTTTCCAAAACAAAAATTGAAACTTAGTTTGACCCCTTGTACTATGGTGTTTTCCACGTATTCCAAACCAATTATCATCACAAATAAAACATTCACTGACACAGCTGCCACTAAAACTGACTTTGAATGAGATGTTCCAGAGTTACGTCTCATCCTTAGCATCAGATAATACTCGATCCCTTCACAGGGTATTTTGTACTCTAATTGGCTGTGTGGGTGTACACACACACACACACACACACACATATACAATTTTTAGTAAAGTGCTACTAGTATTATTTAACATAATATTAAGTAACACCACTTTGTTACCTAAATGTAGTCTTTAATTTTTTATTGGAGAATAATTGTTTACAATATTGTGCCAGCTTCTGCTGTACAGCAAACGTGAATCAGCTGTATGTCTGTGTGTGTATATATGCATATTATATATATATATATACATACATACTCCCTTTTGAGCCTCCCTCCCACTCCCCCGATCCCACCCTCTAGGTCACAGAGCCCCAAGCTGAGCTCCTTGTATTATACAGTGGATTCCCAGTACCTATCTATTTTACAGACGGTAGTGTGTATATGTTAATGCTGTTCTCTCAGTTCATCCCACCCTCTCCTTCCCTACCACATCCACAGGTTCATTCTTTACATCTGCATCTCTATTCCTGCCCTGCAAATAGGTTCATCAGTATTGTTTTTCTAGAATCCACACATGTGTGCGCGCTGTCATGTCTGACTCTTTGTGACCTCATGGACTGTAGCCCACCAGGCTCCTCTGTCCATGAGATTTTCCAGGCAAGAATGCTGGAGTGGGTTACCATTTCTTTCTCCAGGGGATCTTCCCGACCCAGGGATGGAACCCACCTCTCTTGAGTCTCCTGTGTTAGCAGGCCGATTCTTTAACACCCAGCCACCAGGGACGCCCTGCTCATGATTTTAAACATTGTTCCAAACTTTACCACAATTTAGATGGGGCTCAGGGAGGCAGAAGGTAATACAGGACACTTTAGCTCATGCGGACCTTGCTGCTTTAAAATCCCTGGGATGTCCTGTGATACTTTCCACAGGCCATCATCCTTATGTGACTTTGCAGTAACATATACCAGTATCACAGAGGAAGGAGAACAGCACATACGAAACCCTCATCAATTCTGAGGAAGAATACACTGAAATTTCATAGCAAATAGCTGCAAACAGTCAAATTTCCACCTTAATCTTTCTGTGCTTCATTTGCATCTAAATGCTTGTGTAGTCTAAAGACTTTCAAGTTATTACATACTCTTCCCTAATGTAAATTAGCAGAGATTTTAGGGGCTCAAAGTAAATGAATAGCTAAGCACATTAAGAACTCCTAAGGTAGATAAGATTTTTCTCCCTAGAGAAAGAAATTATCTTTAGAAATAATATTTACCTGAAGTCTGTCATCTTGTAGGAAATTGAGTCCCTTCATCTCCTTTCTGTCCTTTCTAGATCAGGAAATTGCAAACACTCTCAACCAATTGGGAAGACATTTCTTTTCTTTGAACAAGTTCCTCCTCCTCCTGCACCCCTTGCCAATTTCCTAGCTAAGTGTCCATTGTTGCTGTCATTGTTGTTGTTGTTTGCTCACTCAGTTGTGTTGTTGTTTTTGTTCAGTCTCTCAGTTGTGTCTGACTCTTTGAGACCCCATGGACTGCAGCACACCAGGCTTCCCTGTCCTTTACTATCTCCCAGAGTTTGCTCAAACTCATGCCCATTGAGTCACTGATGCCATCCAACCATCCCTTCCTCTCTCACCCCCTTCTCCTCCTACCCTCAATCTTTCTCAGCATCAGGTGGCCAAACTATTGGAGCTTCAGCATCAGCATCAGCCTTTCCAGTGAATACTCAGGGTTGATTTCCTTTAGGGTTGACTGGTTTGATCTCCAGCCAAGTGTCCATGGCTACTCTTATTTGTCCATCCTTATCATTCTCTAGGACTCTGACCTTCCCTTGATCTGGGTCAATTCCCCAGCCTTCACTTTTAAGACCTATGTTTGTGATAATGTATGTGAAAACATTTTATGCAATTGTGGACCCATAGTTTTGCACAATTACAGGGTTGGTTTTTTTTTGTTTGTTTGTTTTTTGTAAGAAAGGTTCATGGCAGTCATCTTTTTGAAGGCAGTAACTAGGGGATTTATCTTGGAGCTATGTGTGCCTGGAAAGTACTTGATTTTACTGATATTTTATGTTTATCTGCAGTAGAATGAGAAGACTATTGGAGCATATGGAGGAACTAGAGGTCTCAATGATCCTCTCCTAAATTAGCGAGAGTTTTCTTACCCCAAAACAAGTTTTTTAGAGTTTGTTGAAATTTATCAAAGCCATTTATTATGATACAGGAGATCAAAATTTGAATATTTGACAGAAAGCATGAAAAGAATGATAGAAAACATATTGGTTAGCTTTCAGTCAATGAAAATTGACTGTTTTTTTTTTTTTTTTTCTTAATAGAACAGTAGAGCAAGAATGTGGGTGACATTACTGTTTAATTTCTCATCTGTTAATATTAGCAGAGTATCTTATAATTATATTCATTGGGAGGACTGATACTAAACCTGAACTCCAATACTTTGGCCACCTAATGTGTGAAGAGCTGACTCATTGGAAAAGGCCCTAGTGCTGAAAAGATAGAAGGCAAAAGGAGAAGAGAGTGACAAAGGAAAAGATGGGTAAGTAGCATCACTGAGTCAATGGACATGAATTTGAGCAAACTCTGGGAGACAGTGAAGGACAGAAGAACCTGGTGTGCTACAGTCCATGAGGTTGCAGAGAGTCACACATGACTTAGCGACTCAACAACAACAACAGATCTTACAGTTATAGCAGGTTCCATATTTAAAGACTCCTTTTACTCAGCTGACTTGTGTGAAATAATGGCTATAACTGAGCTATAGTGGAGACTGTGTTCCCCATCTGTGCATTCATCCTGCCCTTCCTTTATTGTGACCAGATTTGAGTCTGGTCATCCTCTCTCCAACTCTAGGGGTGAGCCCTGATTGTTCCAAGACAACCAGAGCAATCCCAGGTCCTTTCCCCACAGAGGTCCTTTCAGAAACCCAGTGATCCAGACAGTGATCCAGACAGAAACCAATCCACACCTGGCTCCAGAGTTCAGGGTTTGAATCAGAAGTTAGCATCTTATGAAGAAGGAACTGATTAGAATTGAGCTTGGAACTTTCTGGTTTTTTAAAGGAAATTAAAATTTTTTTAATTTATTTTAATTGGAGGCTAATTACTTTACAATATTGTGGTGGTTTTTGCCATACAGTCACATGAATCAGCCACGGGTATACACATGTTCCGTATCCTGAACCTCCCTCTCACCTCCCTCCCCATCCCACCCCCCAGGGTCATCCCAGTGCACCAGCCCTAAGTACTCTGTCTCACGCATCAAACCTGGACTGGTGATCTATTTCACATATGAAATACATGAAATACATACATGTTTCAATGCTATTCTCTCAAATCATCCCACCTTCGCCTTCCCCCACAGAGCTTGGAATTTCTTTTTTTTCTTTTTCTTTTTCTTTTTTTTTGATGACTGTAAGAAGAGAAGAGATATAAGCAAGGTCAAACACAACCAGCAGTGACATATTCTTCCATAAAGAAGTTGGTACAGAAAGAATACAGAGCCTAGAGAATTAGTAACAAAAAAACAGAGAATAACCCTTGAACAAGTAATGCCTAAAGTTTGTCCTCCTGGGCTCTCAGGCTCATAAATGAATAAACTACCTGGACTGATTTTTGTTTCTATTATTTGCGACCATAAGCATCATGGCTGTCATGAGTGTATGTATCCTGTGGCATTTTGGTAAACTTTCATAAGGATAATAATGGCATCTTATCTTGGGTGGGGAACTTTGGGATTTGTTTCCCAGAATTTGCATACATTGCTTCACTAATATTTACAGTGGTTGGTGCACAGCAGTCTATAGTTTTATGATTATCTTTGCTTCAAAAAGAATTGTGATACAGAGAAATTAAGCAGTTTGTTTCAATTTAATCCATAATCATGTAGCGTTAAGAAATTAAAGAAGAGGTTGCACAGGAGAATAGAGGGGAAGAGTTGAAATACACACAGTAATTTAAATGGGGGGAAGAAAACAGAAATGGCGTGGAAAACGTTTCTTTTTTTTTTACCAAATTAAAGAAAAGCATCTGGGTTAGATCTTACAGTTGAAGAGAGAACATTTATGTCTCTAGTCTCATTTTAATGCCTCAACTCCACAATAATTACTTTCCTTCAAAACTTAACATATTGAAGTGAAAAGGGGCACACAGAGTCTTAGCTGAAAGCTGGATGCAAAGAAGGGTAATCAGTCAAATGATAAGATGGTGAGCTTCTTAATATCTTTTTTATTATTCCAATTTTTAAAATTTGTCATGTTCACATGTTATGAGTGAATAAAAACGAACAGTACTTTTTCTTCTCTAGTAGCTTTTATCTGATTGTAAGTTATTTAAGGAATCCTGGCTCAGAGTGGTGTTCCTCCCTGGACTGAGGGTCTAATCCAGGAGACTGTTTCTCTAGTAAACAGAAGAAACCTGGGCAGGGGGCTGTGGCTACGACCTACCACCAGGTCAGCGTCTAGTTTTTTGTTTTCAGTGCATGACTAGAAACACAAAGCTGTGCTGTATGAGTCATTAGCTGATGGTCATTCTGTTGCTAGAACGTTCCATCCTGCAAATGTCAACATTAGAGTGCTCGAAAGTCCCAAGAGATTTCAGAATGAGTTGCCAATTAAAGCTCAGCATCTGTGTGGATTAACAAGAGAGGAGGTACTCTCCAGAGTACTAAAATATGGGCGGTTTGAGACAAGCAGACATGTGGCATTGTCAGTCTTTTCTGTGGTTACAAAATGTTGAGCCTCTGTTTGCAGCTGAC
The DNA here is from genome assembly GCF_019320065.1 of Cervus canadensis. Taxonomy (NCBI): domain Eukaryota; kingdom Metazoa; phylum Chordata; class Mammalia; order Artiodactyla; family Cervidae; genus Cervus; species Cervus canadensis. Next base: position 4,594,955 of record NC_057399.1, on the reverse strand, counting down.
ATCCACATTGCTACAATTTTCATAAGACAAATTGTATTATTTGAGATATTTTCTTCACTACAGTGCCTCTAAAATAAAAGGCATTAATTTTTAAAAGACATTAAGACTACTCATGTTTGGCTATATGTAATAATGAATCATCTTATTAATATTAATTATAAATAGTTTCCTGGAAAATTACTAAGCCTTCATTGTATTCAAGGACATTTGCCACCTCTATACTTTAAGCCTTGAAAGACACTGGTATTTGCATATAAAAGCTCATGATAAAATGCATGTATCAGTGTTATTCTCTAGATAATGCAGATGGCACAATTCTTATCTTTGACCTTGACCAAAAAGATTTCATTGTTTTATTGCTCATGATTGTAGAAGTATTCAGGTGTCTGGTTTTCCTTAATTCAACCTTTTTTAAAAAATTGAAGTATAGTTGATTTACAATTTTCACATATACAGCAAAGTGAGTTAGTTATACACAAACATGTATGATGTATATGTACATATATACACAGGCTTCCCTGGTGGCTCAGATGGTAAAGAATCTACTTGCAATGAGGGAGACCTGTGTTTGATCCCTGGGTTGGGATGATCCCCTGGAGGAAAGCATGGCAACCCACTCCATTCTCTTGCTGGAGAATGCAGCAAGAATCCCCATGGACAGAGGAGCTTGGCAGACTACAGTCGACGGGGTCACAAGCAATTGGACATGATTGAGCGATTAAGCATAGGATATAGGCAGATATTAGATATTCTTTTTCAGGTCCTTTAAAAAATTTTTATTTTATATTGGAATATAGTTGATTTACAATGTTATATTAGTTTCAAGTGTAGAGCAAAGTGATTCAGTTGTATAAATATATATGCAAGTATCTATTCTTTTTCAAATTATTTTCCCATTTGGTTTATTACAGAATGTTGAGCAGAGTTCCTTGTACTATATGGTAAGCCCTTCTTGCTTATCTATCTTATATATAGTACTATGTATATATGAATTCCAAACTCTTCACTTATCCTTCCCCTTCACCCTTTGGTAACTGTAAGTTTGTTTTCTATGTCTGTGTATTTTATTTTTAAAATTGATGTAGAGTTGATTGAAATATTATATTAGTCTCAAGTGTACAACATAGTAATTCAGGTTTTTATATGTTATTTATAGTTATTATAAAATGTATATTTCCTTTGATCTAGTGATCTCATTATTAGCAATTTTTCTTGTGCACACACAGAAACATCTTCCAATACACATGTAAAGATATTTATTGAACACAGTTTGTTAAAGAAAGCAATAAAAATGATAAATAGAAATGTCCATCAGTGGGTGAATGAGAAAATAATTTTAATCAATACATACTCTAGAATACTTTCTAATCACTAAAAAGAAGATAAGTAGATCTATATGTACTAAAAATACACACATATAAATACATAGTATATATATATATATATATACCAAATATATATATATTTGGTGGCTCAGTGGTAAAGAATCCATCTGCCAATTCAGGAGACACAGTTCAATCCCTGGTCCAGGAAGACCCCCTAGATGAGGAAATGGCAACCCACTCTAGTATTCTTGCCTGAGAAATCCCATGGACAGAGGAGCCTGGTGGGCTACAGTCCATGGGGTCGTAAAGAGTTGGACACGACTTAGTGGCTAAACAACAACAATATGTACTTGCCAGGGACTGGGAGAATAAGTGCTGGAACTACTGCTTAAGAACAAAAGAGAAGTTGCTAATTGATGAGCATTTATGTCTCAAGTGACCACTTTTTCCTGGACAATTGTGGTAGTAAATGTCCTGGATTTAGTGGGCAATGTTGCTATTCCCCTAGATTTCTTGGACACCATTTTAAGTCTTCTCCGAGGGTGGGGAGCATGCCTGAGATCTGCTTTCAGTGGCCAGGGTCCCCCTTCAGAGAGCTGCTCTGGGGCCTCTGGAGCAGATTTGCCAGCAGATGCTGTGAGCAGAAGTACCTGGAAGTCTCCTACTCTTCACCCCAACTACTGGTAAACAGTGGCTGTTGAGTAGGAAAGTTTATGAAAGCCTGGCTTCCTCACCTCTGGAATACCTTTTGAGGTGTCCCTTTCATTTCTGTTGGTCTCTGGGATCAGGCTAAAGCTCATCCAGTGGTAGGACTCATGCTGTCATCCCCTCTGTGCTTGGCTTCCCCTTTTCACTCTGACCTGCTTCCCTCATCTCCTTATCTCCCCATCTCCCCAGGAGTCCCTCCTTAGGGAATGCCTTGTACATGATTCCTGGTCTCAGCATGTGCTTCTGGGGAACCAGACCTAAGACCCTCTCCACCCACATGCTGGTCCCATGCAAGAGCTGCTTCTCGCTAGCCTGCCTTCCCTGAAATATGGTAAGACCTTGGACAATTCCAGATCTCTTAAAATATTTAATATGAGAAAGCAAAAGTAGTCAATTCAGAGGAGACAGTGCAATTCTATCTTTAAAAGTATATGAACACTGTTGCTTACCAAGACAAGTTCCAACTTTAGATGTTGGCTTTTTCGTGATATAATGCCAAGTTCTCATGAAATGATGATACGATAGGACTGCTCAGACCAAGATGCTGGCCTCGCGCCTTCCTTTCTGGAATTGCTCAGCCAGTGGATCTTAGACATAGATGCCTTAGGCCTTTTCTTTGGGCTTCTCAGCTTTCTCTGCCAATTATGCTTTGGTTTTGCACCATTGTTCATCAGGAACCAGTTTACAGCATTTAGTATCAAGCAAGTGCCAACCAAACTAATGTGGATAATGGAATTCTAGGCTTTGACCCAGCACCTTTTCTTTTCTTCCCGGGGATGAGAGATGCATGGTTAAGAAGGGTCAATTTCATGAGTAATTTCTCAGCTCCATCTGATGACTTTTAGTAATCACAAGTTGAAAGTGTGAAATGAGATTAGATTGTAGGAAAAACAATTTTTGCTGCAGCAAGTTTGGTGGTCTTTGCTGATGTTTCTTTAATTATTCCAAACAGCTTTATCATGATCATATTTGATAGAATACAAGCTAGCACAAGAGCTTGTAGCCTGTATAACATGCTTGAGACTAAGCCAAATATATAATTAAAGTAGTTTCATTTTATGGGATTTCCATTCTACAGAATATTTCTTTTCCACAGAAGTTGTAATTTGGGGTGTTTTGCAGTCACTACAGAAATTGTAGTGTATACAAATTGTACACTGTAACAGCTATTGTAAGTTACTACCTATTTTTTAAGGTAAAAGGTAAAGGTATACAAAAAGGTATACAATACCCCAAAGGTAAAAGTATACAATTTCATGAGCTTTGAGAAATGCTTATACCCATGCTACCACAATCTTATCAAGGTAGAATGTTACTATTTCTGGAAAATTCCCCCATACCTCTTCTCAGAGAATTACCACCTCTCCACACAACCAGAGGCAACAAATGTTATGTATGTTTGCTTCAGTTGTTGTTTATACCATTAATTAATTTTGCCTGCTCTAAAACTGCAAATCAATGGACTCTAATAGTACGTACACTTTTGTATCTAGTGTTCACTTAACATAATATTTTGGAGAGTCTCCTATGTTTTTGAATGTAGCAGCAATTCATTTCTTTTTATTACTGAGAAACCATCCATTAAATGAAGATACTAACATTTGCTGATGCAATATGTTGTTTATGGACATTGGGATTGTTAAGAGTATTTGTCTATTATGAATAAGCCTGCCATGAACAGTTTTTGTGAATGTGTGGTTTCATTTCTTTTGGATAAATATATAGGAATGCAATGGCTGGGTCGTATTATAAGTGCATATTTAATTGTATAAGAAACAGCCAGGTCTTCCCCCAAGTTTACTGTATCATTTTACATTCTTACCAGCCATGTATAAAAGTTCTGGTTGCTTGCAACATAGCATAAGATGTCGAGATTTCCATTTTAGTCAATCTCATAGGTGCATGGTAGTATTTCACTGTGGTTTTAATTTGTATTTCTCTGATAACTAATAATTTTGACTCCTTCCTAAGTGCTTTCTAGTCATTCATAAATTCTTTCTAAAATATCTATTAGAAGGCTTATAAAATGGAATTACTTGTCTTTTTAACTATTGAGTGGTAAAGGTTGTTTATGGGCTTTCCCGAAGGCTCAGTGGTAAAGAATCCACCTGCAATGCAGGAGGTGTGTGTTCAATCCCTGGGTCCGGAAGATCCCCTGGAGGAGGACATGGCAACCCACTCCAGTATTCTTGCCTGGAGGATCCCATGGAAAAAAGAAGTCTGGTGGGCTACAGTCCATGGAATCTCAAAGAGTCAGACATGACTGAAGTGATTTAGCACACACAGCACAGGGGTTTTATAGTCTGAATATATTTTTTTTTCACTTTTGAATTTTATGACTATGTTTACAAATTCTGTGGCTTGCTTGTTCATTTAATTAATAGAATCTTTTGATGAAAAGATTTTAATTTTAATAGTCTTTTAATCATTTTTTGCTTGATGGTTATTGCTTTTTATGTCATACTTAAGAAATCTTCACCTCAGTTCAGTTCAGTTCAGTTCAGTTCAGTCACTCAGTCGTGTCCAACTCCTTGTGACCCCATGAATCACAGCACACCAGGCCTCCCTGTCCATCACCAACTCCCGGAGTTTACTCAAACTCATGTCCATCGAGTCAGTGATGCCATCCAGCCATCTCATCTTCTGTTGTCCCCTTCTCCTCCTGCCCCCAACCACTCCCAGCATCAGGGTCTTTTCCAATGAGCCAACTCTTTGCATCAGGTGGCCAAATTATTGAAGTTTCAGCTTCAGCATCAGTCCTTCCAATGAACACCCAGGACTGATCTCCTTTAGAATGGACTGGTTGGATCTCCTTGCAGTCCAAGGGACTCTCAAGAGTCTTCTCCAATACCACAGTTCAAAACATCAATTTATCAGTGCTCAACTTTCTTCACAGTCCAACTCTCACATCCATACATGACCACTGGAAAAACCATAGCCTTGACTAGACGGACCTTTGTTGGCAAAGTAATGTCTCTGCTTTCTAATATGCTATCTAGGTTGGTCATAACTTTCCTTCCAAGGAGTAAGCATCTTTTAATTTCATGGCTGCAATCACCATCTGCAGTGATTTTGGAGCCCCAAAAAATAAAGTCTGACACTGTGTTCCACTGTTTCCCCATCTATTTCCCATGAAGTGATGGGACCAGATGCCATGATCTTAGTTTTCTGAATGTTGAGCTTGAAATCTTCACCTACCCATAGTCAAAAAGACACTCTCTTATGGTTTTCTCCAGATTTGTGATTTTAGCCTTTATGCTTAGGCCTATGATCTATCCCAAATTAAATTTTTCTGCTTGGTATGATGCCTGAGGGTGGAGTTTAAGTTATTTTTTTTAAAATTTTACTATCCTTAGAGGATAGTATTTCAACACTATTTGTTGATAAAAAGTTCCTGTAATTTCAGGATAGCTGAAGACAGCAGTTGCTGCTTTGGTCCCTGTCTTCCAATACTTCCTCCTCAAATACCACAGAAAAATAAAAGGATTTGAAAAAACTACCTCCTCTCAAACTTGAAGACAGAGAATGCTTATCCCACAACATAACTGGAGAATTTAAATGCAAAAGGGTAAAATTCTAGTGAACAGTCTGTCCTTTGCTTATCCTGCTTTAAAGTTTTGTGGCAAGAAAAAGCAGGCCAAGAAATTGTGGGAAGAAACCAGGGAGAAAGGGATGGTCCTAGATTGATCTTAACCATCACCAAAAAGGGGAATGCACTCTGAATCTGAAGAAAATCAAAATATAAAATGAAGGAATTTCCAGGACTTCCCTGGCGGTCCAGTGGTTACAGGTTTGACCCCTCGCTAGGGAACTAGACCCCACACACTGTATGATGTGGCCAATAAAGTAGTTAATCAATGCAATTACTTTATTAAAAAATGAAGGAGCTTCCTGGTAGACCAGGCATGGAAGGGACGCAAACATATGCATGAAAAAAATAAAATAAGAAAGTAACCATGATGTAAAGTGACTTCGAAGCACAGCTTCTAGAGAGGAAAACTGTAAAACCCAAAGGGAGAAGCAGCACTTTAGAGTTCAGTGGTGAAGGAGAAAAAAACAAGGGGAGAAATTTGGCAGGAGTCCCACAAGAAAAGACAAGAGACAGCAAATATCAGAAAACAAGCCATCCCTCTCCCTCTTTATCAGAATAACCCACTGAAGAATCTTGACTTTGCCTCATTGAATGAAGTTAATACCTGTGAAGCTTGCAAACTTTTCTAGTGCTATAGACATGAAGAGAAAAAGAAACAAATCCTTACAGAATTTTGGAAAATTAGAAAACGAATTCCAATACACCTTGATGAGGGGCAATTCTCCCCTCTAAAAAGAATCATGAAGCAGAGTCACCCAATAATCCCTCAGAATGTAGCTGACTTTATAGTTTGCAGACTGAAAAGGATTTACTATTTAGTACTGCTATGGTCTGAATATTTGTGTCCCCTCAGAATTTAGTAATTGAATTCCTAATCTCCAAGGTGAGTAAATCATATGGTAGAGCCCTCATGAATGGGATTAGAAGCTCATAACCAGTCCATCCTAAAGGAAATCAACCCTGAATATTTATTGAAAGGACTGATGCTGAAGCTCTAATACTTAGGCCACCTGATGCAAAGAATCAACTCACTGGAAAAGACTGTGATGCTGGGCAACATTGAAGGCAAAAGAAGGGGGTAGCAGAGGATGAGACAGTTAGATAGCATCACTGACTCAATGGACGTGAATCTGAGCAAACTTGGGGAAATAGTGAAGGACAGAGGAATCTGGTCTGCTGCAGTCCATGTGGTCAAAAGGAGTCATACATGTCTTAGCAACTGAACAACAACAAATGTTGGGCTTTAAGGAAATGGAAGAAGAAGATATGTCATGGTTACTAGATACTAAATACCAAATATTTTCTAACAGTGATACCAAGTTTTTCTCAATGAAAATCCAGTCAAAATATTAAAAGAATGGCCAGAAAAGACTTTGATATTGGAACTAAAATTCAAGAGGAAATATCACACAGATGAGGATAACAAGATTTTACGTAGAATAGACTGGGAAGACTTCCACCTAAGAGAATTTAGAAACTTGTGCTACCACTAAAATTTGAAAAATGTTCATATTTCAAGGAAGATGCAAATCTTGGTTGCAACTGATAAGTGACTGTAAGCATAATATTGGGAATTGCAACATGATATTTTCAAAGGCAAACCACGGAATGGTTTTCATGTGGTCTGAGAGGATATGAACGTTTACTAAGAATTTGTCAGCATTATATAATACAGACATAACAGCAGTCTCCTCCTGTTTGGAGGACACAAATATTCAAGTCATTAAGCAATATGCCCTTTAAAGAAGAGGGCAGTTTAACACTGTCATGTTTCCTAACTAACTGTTCAGTTCAGTTTAGTTCAGTCGCTCAGTCACGTTCAACTCTTTGAGACCCCTGGACTGCAGCACACCAGGCTTCTCTGTCCATCACCAACTCCCAGAGCCTGCTCAAACTCATGTCCATCAAATCGGTGATGCCATCCAACCATCTCATCCTCTGTCATCCCCTTCTCCCGCCTTCAATCTTTCCCAGCATCAGGTCCAATGAGTCAGTTCTTCACATTAGGTGGCCAAAGTATTGGAGTTTCAGCTTCAGCATCAATCCTTCCATACTCAGGACTGATTTCCTTTAGGATGGACTGATTTTATTTTGCAGTCCAAGGGACTCTCAAGAGTCTTCTCCAACACCACAGTTCAAAAGCATTCATTCTTTGGCACTCAGCTTTCTTTATAGTCCAACTCTCATATCCATTCATGACTACTGAAAAAAACCATAGCTTTGACTAGACGGACCTTTGTGGGCAAAGGAATGTCTTTGCTTTTTGATGTACTGTCTAGGTTCCTCATGACTTTTTTTCCAAGGTGCAAGCATCTTTTAATTTCATGGCTGTAGTCACCATCTGCAGTGATTTTGGAGCCCTCAGAAATAAAGTCTCTCACTGTTTCTACTGTTTCCCCATCTATTTGCCATGAAGTGATGGGACTGGATGCCATGATCTTAGTTTTCTGAATGTTGAGTTTTGAACCAACTTTTTCACCCCCCTCTTTCATTTTCATCAAGAGGCTCTTTAGTTCTTCTTTGCTTTCTGCCATAAGAAACATAATTAGCTGTTTTTTATAATATATATTTATATAAATATTATTATATTTATTTATAATGTATATAATTTTAAGTTAACATAATTAACTGTCACTATTGTCTAAATGATGAGCAAACATAAGAAACATCCATCTTCCCACTGTTGATTCAACATGTATTCAACAACCAAAACTACTACACTGTAAGCACTTGAAGGCTGGGTTTCTCTTATCACTGCAACATCAGTGCCAGGACACTGTCTAGAAACTAAAAGACACTCAATAAAATTAGTTTAAAAAAAAAAAACACACAAAGAATAACACTCAGGTACTCTTGTTTTCATCTTTGTACCTCTATTACCTGGCAGCTGCTAGCAGTTCAGTAAATATTTATGGAATGGTCCTAACCTGGTTTCCTTAAAATGGTGAACTAGAAACTATAAATTTAAAATAGGGATATACAATAAAATGACAGGGGTCATTGGCCAAGAAAACCATGTTTTGATAGGAGCCCTAAAATATGACTTTATTCTGAATAATGCACTGAACTTATCCTACTGATGCTTTTTGATAATTATTGAATTTAATCTTTGTTAATAAAGGCCTATTTTTGGTAGAAATTATGTTGATGAAGGTTTCTACCCCTCAACTGTACATCTAGTAAAATCTAGTGTTTTTATTAATAAATCTGATTTGTTTTGCTGTTTTAATAATAAAAAAAGATGTGGATTTTGAGTTATTGCTCCACTCGTGTGGTTGTATGAACCACCTACAAACTAATTGTTCTAAAACCTGTATCTTCAATTTCTGCTTGTCTCAAGTTCTATACTTTTCAGTCCTACAGACAAAGAGAAAATTTCACTTCCATTCTTTAGGAAACACACCAGATGAGCCCAATGCGGAATTTCCTATGTTCCTCCCAATCATTCTCCAGGGCCTAGTGTCCCCATGCCAATTCATGGCTTCAACAACTTCCCCAAGCTAGTAATTTTTAGCATCTTTTCGCTATTTCCCTCAGGGTTACCCTTCACTAGACCTGGATTAACAAGGTAATGTGGTGCAGAGCGAAGTCAGGAGGTGTCAGATGTGGGAGTTGATAACTCCTTACTCCTTCCCAATTTAACATTGACTCTTTATAAAAATCTCTCTTGAAGAGTGGATCAATACCTGAATTCATTTAGTTTCCAAATATATATGGAAGGACTGTACTTCACAGTCAATTGCAAAAAACTTATTAATGAAGAGGAAAATCCCTAAATTCTCTTTTGATCTGTGGGTTTGTGTGGAACAAAACTTGGGTCTGCTCACCCACACACAGTAAAGCCAACCTACTGACATTAAGTTGTGATGAAGGAAAGTACAGCATTTATCACAGGTACAAATACAAGGAGAGCAGGATAGCTAGGTGCTTAAAAAGCCTGAACCCTCCAATGGACTTTGGCAAAGCATTTTTTTTTTACTTTTTATTTTGTGTGGGTGTGTAGCCGATTAGCAACATTGTGATAGTTTCAAGTGAACAGCAGAGTAACTCAGCCTTACACTGCATGTATCCATTCTCCCCTATAGGCGCAGCTCATTGAGGCTGAAAGCCGCCCATTGAGGCTGAAAGTGAAAGTATTAGTTTCTCAGTTGTGTCTGATTCTTTGTGATCCCATGGATCGTAGCCACCAGTCTCCTCAGTCCATGGAATTCTCCAGGCAAGAATACTAGAGCCATTTCCTTCTCCAGGGGATCTTCCTGATCCAGGGTTCGAACCTGGGTCTCCCATATTGTAGGCAGATTCATTACCATATGGCAGAGCATTTTTAAAAGCCAGGTGAGGGAGGGGGTTTTCAGAGTATATGATCGGCTCATGCACAGTTCTGATTGGTTGGAAGATGTGGTAACAAGATAGTGTGACAGGGATCAGCATTATCAATCCTTAAGCTCCCATAGGCCTGGGGACTATCTGCTCATGGTCATCAAGTAGTTAATTTCTTCCATTGGGTGGGAGTTTTAGCATCTATAAAACAACTCAGGAAATGTGCATCAGATAGTATTAGGTGGGTACTTCAGGGAGGATCTACAGCAGAGGATATGGGTGAGGAGGTCTGTCCCCCTAGGGTTCTGCCTGGGTACAGGTTTTGAAATTTTTGCAATTTCCTCTTCCCTGATGATGGAGTCTTCTCATTTTGAGAACCATAGAGGACTGTTTCCTCTAACTACTGAAATCTGACTGTTCCTTCAAGGCTTATTCAACCTCTGTCATGAAGCCTTACTGAATTATTCAAATCTTCCCTGGGACTTCAATGCCAAAAGTAATCTCTACCACTTAAAAGACACCAATCATACACCACTTCCTATTTCCAGTTACTAGTAAACATTCTTGGACGTTAGGCTCCTGAATGCAGGGTTATATGTGTGTAACTCTAGGTGCCCCATAGCTGCAGAAAAAGAATTTGCACAAAATAAGAATTTATTCAATGCACTGAATAGTTTGGTTTTTGTGTTTTTCCAGGGATGGCCGGATGGTTTTTGTTTCACTGTGATTATACCTATCTTTTCTTGCATATCCCTTTCTATAAATTCTGTACATTTTGGCCTGGATTTATTTGTTGGACGGTTTGTGAGATAGTGCCGTGGTTCAGAGGGAAGCAGGCTGTGCACATAGGATCTACAACTAGTTATTGCTGTTGTTTAGTCACTAAGTTGTGTCTGACTCTTTGCGACCCCATGGAATGTGGGTCCTCAGACTCCTCCGTCAGTGGGATTTCCCAGGCAACAATACTGGAGTGGGTTGCTATTTTCTTCTCCAGGGGATTTCCCCAACCCAGAGATCAAACCCCAGTGCCCTGCATCTCCTGCTTGGCAGGCAGATTCTTTACCACTGAGCCACAAGGGAAGCCCTCTAAAAGTGGACTTTAGCATAATGGTCTGTCCTTAAGCAGATGGAGCTGCCGTGTCATAGTTAAGAAAACTGTGACAGAAGTTCTCTCTTTGACTAAACTCCAATATGATTTTTGGAAGCGGAAGACTGTCCCTGGGTTGTCCTAGCCCCCGGCACCGCCTGGAGCTCCTGTCTGGAAAAGCTTAAGGCCACCAAAACAATTTACCTTTGTTCCAGCCCACACCTGAGGATAGGCCCCCAGAGCACTTAACAAAAACAAACAAACTGACTATAGTCAAGTTTTCCTCTGTCCCTTTGAGATATATATATAGGTCTCCCCTGCAACCAAAGGTATCTTTTTCAAGGACTTGAAAGCCATTCCTTTGAAATGTAATCATCAGGAACAATGGGGCTGTCTGCTCTTTGTGGGAAGACAGAATCTCAACTTCAATAAGTGCTAGCTGGAAGGCACAGCTGGCCTCAAGGCAGCCTTGACATTGACCTCTTACCCATTTTTTAATAATGTTTCAATTCCCTGACTCTGCTTGGGTCTCTGCTTATCCCCACTCCACTCCCTCACTTTTCCTTTAAAATCCCCAGTCACTTCCTCACCAGTCCAAGTAGGGCTAAGCTTACGCTGCAGTCTTTCCAACTGCAGGAGTTATCACTATCAAAGATGTTTTTACCACCTTTAACTAGTATCTGGCTTTGTCTTTGACAGGTAGCTGTTGTGCAGTTTGTGGAAAACAGTTTGCTGAATTGCTTTGTGTGGTTAACTGTACAATCCACTGAGAGACAGTCCACTTTTTGCCCTCTATGTATTTCATAGTCTTGCAAATACTGTCTATAATTACCACTGTTTTAAATCTGTCCTGTCATTCAGACACTACTAGTCTAGTTAACCTTTCTGGTTATGGATTTGTAAAACTCTGAACTATTGGATGTAAAAATATTTTCTTTCCCCTTTAGCGATCAGCAGAATCTGAGTTACTCTGCACATGTTTTTAAGGTTGGTAAATACTTCCTCATTTGGAAGCCAATTGCTTGTGTTCAAAATATGCAGATTATTTGTTGCAGTTATGTGGTAGTTGGGGTGACTATTTCATGTCTGACACCCAATAAGAAGCTATTGCTAAATGTGATCAACTGAGATTTGTTCTGCCAACATAAACACATGTATTTTGCAATTTTTAATATGACCCAAGCAAAATATGTCTATATAGTATGTATGTAAGTCTGTATGTTTGAGTGTGTTTTGTTTTAGTGAGGAGGTAAGCAGAATAGAACTTGTTAAGCTTTAAGATTTACCATAATAACAGATGCTATTTATTATTTTCATACTATGAGTACATTATATACATTTATGTACATTATACTTAATCATTACAACAGAAAAGTAGGCAGTACTTTTCCAACTTCAAAATGAAGGCAGTGAGGAACAAGAGAGGCTTGCAATAAAGAATATAAACCTAAATCTGTGCTCCTTCTACTATACCATACTCCCTCCCAACTAATATTTAGTCAGTAGTTTGAAAAGTAAAAACTTTTTATTGAACTGTTCTCATGAACTTGCTGGCAGAGTCCACAACACTGCAAAACTGTAAAGGGAAATCCCTGACTCAAACTTAGAAACCAAAGCAAAACAGAACAAAAAAAAAAAAATGAGCATTTATTGGCTGTTGCTTAACAAATAAAGCCAGAATAATTTCAAAAATAATTTAACTACGTTCTATGATGATTGTTTATTCCAGATTTAGAAATCCAGAGGACTGTGGAGAAAGGTGAAAACTTGGCTATTTTGCACACTTAGAATAAATATATTGTATACTATTTTTTAATGTTGCAAAGAACTTTCCTAGGAGGTATGTTAAAATTAAACAAAGGAAAAGACAGCTGTGCCAAAGGAAATTGGTGAGAAATATAATAAAAACAAAAATATCATCCACAAATATAAATTAAATATCCAGCTTGTTAAGTTTTGACTCTTTTATGGTTGATAATTTATTCCCTTCTCAGATGTGGTGCTAAAGTACAAATAACTCTGCCTTTTTTTCCCCAGTGTGTTATTACTTATGTTTGCCTCTGCTGTGGCTTACAACTCTCTGTAGTTAAACTTCACTAACATACTGAGAGCAGTAACAAATGTTCCACACTTAATAATAAAACTAGTTTGCCTGTTTGATGTAATAAGCTGTCCCTAGGACTTCCCTGGAGCTGGCCTGTGGGTTCAATCCTTGGTGGAGAAACTAGGGTACCACATGCAGCCATTCAGCCAAAATAAATAAATAAATAGATACATAAATAAAATACTCTTGAAACACATGAGAAACAACTCAATTTTTTTTTTAAAGTTGTCTTATCCAAAGAATTACTAGTCTTTTGAATAAAATATATATTATATCACTGTTTGTCATAACTTTCTAAGGTCAAGTGTGACATAAGCATTTTTTCAAATCAGGAACTGAATTTTATATCTCCTAAGGCTTCTAGATGAGACCACTAGATGGGATTTAATTTTAAAGATCATATTAAAATTAGAATCCCTAATAAGAACTCTTTTAGACTTTAGAATTAAACATAAGTCAGCACAATTGTGAAATTTCACATTTTGGGCTTTGTTTTTCATCTGCCATCTTAGGTTCATCATCTGGAGCTCTATACATTAAACTGGTGAAAAATAGATTGCTAAGAGAAAACATGAACAGAATTTTAGTAAGGTGTGTGACATGTGCAAGTGAGAGTACTCAGTGATGAGTAACCCAAAGGAGTGGTTAGAAGTTTGCTTTCTTTTTTTTTAATCTTTATTGAAAATGTTGCAATAGTATTGCTTCTGTTTTATGGTGGTTTCGTTTTTGGGTGGGAGGGCCTGAGGCGTGTGGGATCTTAGCTGCCCAACCAATCTAACCTTCAGTCCCTGCCTTGAAAGGCAAAATTTTAACCACTGGACCACCACAGAAGTCCCAGGAGTTGTGTTTATACACCATCCTAGCCTAGAGGAAGTAAATGGGTTTTGAGGGTTGGGAATTCTGAGTAAGCACAAGTCATGGGAAGAGGCCCCTGAAAAGTACGGTAAACAAGGATCATTTAGCATTTGTAACACAGACCCGTCAGAGTCTACTGGTGAGTTGAGTTGTCTTTTTCCTGGTACAAGAAAGTGATATACCTTTACAAATGGAAATTTCCTTTACACAGAGAAAACTTGTGCCCCATTTTTAGAGCTCTTCCCCAGTTTGATGGTTCTCATTGGCTTTTAGCTGGAAATAAGTGAAAATGTGAAAGTGTTAGTCGTTCAGTCATGTCTGACTCCTTGTGACCCCATTGACTGTAGACGGCCAGGCTCCTCTGTCCATGGAATTTTCCAGGCAAGAATACTGGAGCGGGTAGACATTCTCTCCTCCAGGGGATCTTCCTGACTGAGTGATCAAACCTGGGTTTCCTGCATTACAGGCAGATTCTTTACTGTTGAGCCACCAGGGAAACCCTTGCTGGAAGAATCTATATGCTACAGAGGCAAATGTTGTGGTGGGATATTCTAGCACAGTTCAGTTCAGTTCAGTCACTCAGTTGTGTCTGAGTCTTTGCAACCCCATGGACTGCAGCATGCCAGGCCTCCCTGTCTATCACCAACTCCCGGAGTTTACTCAAATTCATGTCCATTGAGTTGGTGACGCCATCCAACCATCTCATCCTCTGTCATCCCCTTTCCCTCCCTCCTTCAATCTTTCCCAGCATCAGGGTCTTTACTGACTAAACAACAACAACAACAATCTCTTTAAATAACCTAGAAAATCCAATTTGTTGTTGTTTTATCTTTTTGTACATAAAGGCAGAGCCCCAGAATGACTGATGAGGGAGTCTTGTATCTGTCAATGTTCTTTATTGCAGGACTCATGGGCATCATGGCAGCTTGGCTTTGGATGTCTAACTTTGGTTTGAGATAAGAAATATAACTGCACTTATTTTTTCTTGCTTCTTACAATATTTTTTTTTCATTTTCTCTGTTAATAGACAGCTTCTGCTTAGTTTCATAGTTCTTCATCAAATGCTTTTATAAACTCATGCCTTGTATCTTCTTATTGTATTTTCTAATCAACCTTTAAAGTGAAATCATATCATTCATGGTGAAAAACCCAAAAAGCTGAAATAATTTTCACTGCCAAGAAGGTTATTTTTTCAGTCTTGTTTCCTTCCTCCTCCTCTCTCTGCCTCCTTCTCTCCATTCTTCTTCTGCTCACTTCTTTCTTTCTTTGTTTCTTTCCTTTCCCCATCTTGACACTTTTTTGAATATATTTCAAGTACATTGAATGTTAATGTCTTCTGAACTTTTGACTCTGTCCCCTCCCTCCCCCAAGGAATCCAGTTTCATCTTAAAGACTTCTCCCAATTGTCCTGTTTCTCATTTCTCTCTTATTCAGCACACAAAATAACTAAAAAAAAGTCAGGATTAGCATTGTATGTGATATAAATTAGCTGGGTCCTCTAACTTGATTACTTAAAATATTCTCAATTATCTCTGCTCTTGACTTTTTTTCCTCCTGCCCTTGACCCTAGTTTACTTTTCTTGTCCTATGAAGTTGTATGTAAACATATTTTAAAGAAGACAACTTTATTTTTAAACTTTATCTTTGGTGTGGTTTCTCAAACATGGAAACAAGCCCTGGTCTAAAAGCCCTAGTTGGGCAGTGTGTGGACTCTTTGCTACCCCATGGACTGCAGTGTGCTGGGCTTCCCTATCCTTGACTATCTCCTGGAGCTTGCTCACACACATGTTCATTGAGTCAGTGATGCTATCCAATCATTTCATCCTCTGCTGCCCCCTTCTCCTCCTGCCTTCAATCTTTCCCAGCATCAGAGTCTTTTCCAGTGAGTCAGTTCTTCGCATCAGGTGGTCAAAATATTGGAACTTCAGCATCAGTCCTTCTAACGCATATTCAGGGTTGATTTCCTTTAGGACTGACTGGTTTGATCTCCCTGCAATCCAAAGAGACTCTCAAGAGTCTTCTCCAGCACCTCAGTCCCAATCTCCCAATTCAACCTGTCCCCCTCTAATTTTCTAGCTTTCTTATTTCTTCTGTCTCCACCTTTGCAGAATAATGTGATCTGTTTACAGTGTGTTATATAAAGCTTCTTTTGTTTTTTTAAATCTTCTTCACACATATATATTCTTCTTTTTCTAGTACTCATTGTTGGATTTTATTCAGTGGGATATATTTGACTTTATGCTTTCAGATTTCATGTAAATGCAGTCTTATAAACCACAAAGGAATAATTATTAATTATATCAAGTGACTATGCAGGAGGGAAATACTTAGATACCTAAGTGGAGCTTTTAAGGACCTTCAAAATCTAATCTACACCACTTTGTCATCTTTTTATCAATTCTCTTACAGAGAAATTTACCGTAAATTTGAGGAGATGGATAAATACAAACAGAAGATAGAGATTAACCTAACTCAGGTTGACTAAGAAAAAGAAGGGGTACTCGAATTTGTCTTTAAGTGATGACTGAAATTTCAGTAACTCCAAGTAGATTAGTACTATCCCAGGAGTGAAAAACTATATGAGTAAATTTTGTATGGCGTTTTGTCAGGATATGGTTTCTTGGTATGGTTTGTTTTCAGGGTAGTTGTAGAGGTTGGATAAAGAGAAATATTTATTGTTTTGGGTTGATCATAAAGAGCCTTGAAAACTTGCTCAGAGGTTAAGACATTATTCCATTGTCTCCAGAAAAATAATAAAATATCTAGAATGAGGAGAATGATAAGATTAAATCTGTACTTTGAAAAAACAATGCTCTTTTCTTAAGCCCTAGCAGCCTTTAAAAGCAATTTATTTATGTATTATGTTTATTTTCAGTTTTTTAGTTTGAACAAAAAATTTTTTGTCTGAGTTTTAAAAATGCTTCCAAATAGCTAGTACATGCATGGTTCAGAGAAGATACTCAGGAAATATTTGGTAAATGAGAGAACAGATACACACTTTGGGAAGTTAATTCTGGTGATAAGGTGAAGGGCTAGCACATACACATTGTCGGGCGATCCTGATTTTATTTAGTCTCCAGCTTGACAGTTTCACTTACTCACTCTTCAACTCACATCCTGCATTTCCTTCTTGCTAATCCTCTCCCTTTTACTCATAGGAAAATTTTCAATGGCCCAACCCTGCTCATCACCTGCTTGACTCTTACCCATGGGAAGGAATAGCTTGAACCTCATACACCTGGGTCGATACTTTTTATTTTTTATTTTTTGCCTTCTTGGGGCAATTACTTTACCTATGTGTGAAATGTGCACAGAAATACTGCTTCATAGAATTTCTATGAGGCTAAAATGAGAAGTCTTATAAAATTCCTATGAAAGTATCCAGCATATTACATTGTTGTTGTTTGGCCGCCAAGTCACATTTTGTAATCCCATGGACTGTAGCTTCTCTGTCCATGGGATTTCCCAGGCAAGAATACTGGAGTGGGTTGCCATTTCCTCCTCCAGGTGATCTTCCTGACTTGTTATAGATACTCACTAAATGTTGGTTTCCTTAACTTTCCATCCTTCAAGGACTCAAGTTTCTAGCAGATCCTTAAAGTTTTTCCTGACCATCAGAGATCACAGCAACTGTTGTCACTTTTGAAATATTCAATACTTCCTTCATCACACTCTCTGTGATGATGTTGTCATCATCTTGATTAGCATCTGGACTCTTTGATGCAGAACCCGGCACAGCTATGTATTCTAGCTGTTTCTGAATATGTGTGTGTTAAGTCACTTCATTCCCGTTTGACTCTTTGAGATCCTATGGACCATAACCAGCCACTCTTCTCTGTCCATGGGATTCTCCAGGCGAGAATACTGGAATTCTGTATTGCTATTCTGGGTTGCTATTTCCTTTTCCAGAGGATCTTCCTGACCCAGGGATAGAATCATTGTCTCTTATGTCTCCTGTATTGGCAGACAGGTTCTTTACCACTAGTGCTGGGGAAGCCTGGTAGAAGAACAGAAGTAGCTCAGCTTTTGAATGTACACAGATTCAAAGTGTTACCACATCTGATTTTTTTGTTTTTGGTCATCAGGCTGGAACTACTAGCAGATAGCCTTATGCGCAGTGAATGTTTGTATGTGTTGTGTTTGCCTGCATTGCACTAGTGATATTAGTGAAAGTTATTCAGTTGTGTCCGACTTTTTGCAACCCCATGGACTATACAGTCCATGGAGTTCTTCAGGCCAGAATACTGGAGTGGGCAGCTATTCCCTTCTCCAGGGGATTTTCCCAACCCAGGGATCAAACCCAGGTCTCCTGCATTGCAGGTGGATTCTTTACCAACTGGGTTATCAGGGAAGCCCTACATTACACTACTTTATATTTAATCTTCCTAACATTTTGTTCTTTCAGTATTATCAGGTTGACCAAAAAATTCATTGTGGTTTTTTCATAAAATCTTACAGAAAAACTCAAATGAAACTTTTGGCCAATCCAGGATTTACTGAGACCCTACTATCTAGGTAATAGATGGTACCTAGCTGCAACTTATTTGTGGGCATTCATGCAGCAATAAATTTTGCTAGGAATTATATATCATAGTTTAATCAAGCATTGATACTAATGGCAGAGAGGATAAATTCAGAGTTTGAGATTAACATATACACACTGTTATATAGAAAATAGGTATCAACAAGGATATACTGTATATCACGAGGAACTGGACTCAATATTCTGTAATAACTTATATGGGAAAAGAATCTGAAGAAAGGGTGGATAAATGTATAACTGAATCACTTTGCTGTATGCCTGAAACTATTGCATTGTAAATCAGCTATACGCCAATACAAAATTTTTTAAACTGTAAATTCATACTACAAACTTTTAATTTTATGCTATTAAAGAATATAACATATTTCTATCAAAATTAAACATTCTAAGACCTATTGTCCACCTCTCAAGAAAAAGTCTACTCTGATTTCCCAGGCAGTTCTAATCAGGTGGGTCTGCTTGGCCACCTTTGGACCTTCATTGCTTTTATTTCAAGAACCCTTTACTGAGCGTGAATTGTTTATCAAGCATTAATTAGATGCTAGTGCTACAAAGGTAGCAAATAACTTCTGCCTTCAGGGAGATCAGTCCAGGGCAGACAGAGGAGAAACACAATTACAATGCATTGCTGTAAGTGTGAGAAAGGAATATTGAGGATAATTGCAGGGATCTGGGAAACAAGAAGAGAGAAATTCAGTCCCCAGGTGGAGGATGCTGTGACTGGTAGCGGATGTGCCATGAGCAGGGGCAGACTCTGATGCTGTGACTGGTAGTGGATGTGCCATGAGCAGGGGGCAGACTCTGATGCTGTGACTGGTAGTGGGTGTGCCATGAGCAGGGGCAGACTCTGATGCTGTGACTGGTAGTGGGTGTGCCATAAGCAGGGGCAGACTCTGGTAGGTGATTATGCCTGAGATGAGTTTAAGGAATAGAACACCCAGCCAGTTCAGAAAGGGAGCAAATTTTCAGGAAATGGAAAAATACACAAATACAAGGTGGCATGAAGTGCATGGAAATTTTAAACATGGTAAGAATGACCAGGACTTAGGACATTGATGGTGCAACTGGAGTTGGAGAACTGGGAAAGTCAGACCACAATCTACCTCAGTTATTCTGCTGAAAAATTGTTGTGAGGCTTCCTGTTGGGTTCATGATGTTTTCCACAGTCCTAAGTGTGGCATCCACAGCCACAGACCTCACAGCCTCTCTCTTGGTGTCACATCACTGTTCATCACTGGGACCCCTCTCATCCCCACCTTTCTGCTTCCCCCCACTGGTACCTGAGAGGCATCCCTAGTGGCTCAGAAGGTAAAGAATTTACCTGCAATGCAGGAGACCTGGGTTCAATCCCTGGGTTGGGGAAGTCCCTTGGAGAAGGGAATGGCAACCCACTCCAGTATTCTTGCCTAGAGAATTCCGTGGATAGAGGAGCCTGTCAGGCTACAGTCCACGGGGTCACAAAGAGTTGGACACAACTGATCGACTAACACTGTTGGTTATCCATTTTAAATATAGCAGTGTGTACATGTCCATCTCAAACTCTGTAACTATCTCCCATCCTTCCTCTTTGTTATATCTCATCCTTCCTCCTTGAAAACCCTAAGGTCTTCTGTAAGTCTGTGAGTCTGTTTCTCATTTGTAAATAAGTTTATTTGTATCATTTCTTTTTAGATTCCACATAGAAGTGATATTATTTGATATTTCTTTGTCTGACTTACTTCATTTAGTATGATCATCTCTAGGTCCATCCATGTTGCTATAAATGGTATTATTTCATTCTTTCTAATGGCTGAGTAATATTCCATGGTACGTATATACCACATAGTCCTTATCCATTCATCTGTTGATGGACATTTAGGTTGCTTCCATTTTAGGGATCTCAATAGTCAGTTTGCCCAGATACTGGGCTTTGTTGTATTTGGAAGATATTAAACTGTTTGGAGACCACTTCTTTTTTAAATATTTAATTAATTTATTTATTTGGCTGAGTCAGGTCTTAGTTGCACCATGCAGGATCTGCGTTGCGGTCCATGGGCTGTCTAGTGGTGAGCAGATGGCCTCCAGCGTGCTTGAGCTCAGTAGTTGTGGTATGTGGGCTTAGTTGCTCTGAGGCATGTGGGATCTTAGTTCCCTGCCCAGGAATCAAGCCTGCATCCTCTGCTTTGCAAGGTGGATTCTTAACCACCAAGGAAGTCTCTGGAAAATACTTCTTTTGTCAAAGTTTTTTATTTAAGTCTATAGGCTTATTGGGATCTCCAAAATCTTAAATCTCAATGTCTCAATAAGGACAACACTTACTTTACATTTCCATTCTTTACCACCATGGCTAAACCACCTTGGGGCAAAATTGTGTCCTTGGCAGAACAGAGGTGAGGTGAGTAGAAGGAAATGCAAAGGAGGAAAAGCACGTTCATCCATCCTGTGTGTCTTACCAGGCTGTGCTGACGGGGCTGTGGTGCTGGGGGGAGGGCACAAGGCCCCAGGGCCTTGATCTATTGACAATAGAGGTGGTAGTCCATGAGGGAACCACAGAGCGGAGCTTTAGCAGGAAGTGCTTCAAAACCAGGAAGGGCTTGGGGTTGTTGCCATAAAGCAGAGCAAGAAAGTCAACCACGAAAAGGAAACATTAAATTCAACTGAGAAGCTAGCTAAGGAAGGGCAATGTCACAGCAGAATTACTAAGTGAAAGTGAAGTCGCTCAGTCGTGTCGGACTCTTTGTGACCCCATGGACTGTAGCCCGCAGGCTCCTTTGTCCATGGGATTTTCCAGGCAAGAATACTGGAGTGGGGTGCCATTTCCTCCTCCAGGAGATCTTCCCAACCCAGGGATTGAACCAGGGTCGCCCGCATTGTAGGCAGATACCTTATTGTCTAAGCCGCCAGGGAAGTCCAGAATTACTAAAGGTACCTGTAACTTCCCTGCTATTTTAGCTTCCTTTACAATCAATCAATGGTATTACTCATTTGTTTCTCTGTGTTTCATCAGAGGAAAGACTTATGGGAGAAAATAACTAGATGGTATGGTACTCCTTGGGCTTCCCTGGTGGCTCAGATGGTAAAGAGTCTGCCTGAAGTGTGCGAGACCTGTGTTCAATCCCTAGGTCAGGAAGATCCCCTGGAGAAGGAAATGGCAACACACTCCACTATTCTTGCCTGGAAAAATCTCACGGATAGAGGAGCCTGGCAGGCTGCATAGGTTCTCAAAGAGTCAGACACAACTTAGCAACTTCACTATATATATATGGTACTCCTTAAGGATGATAGGATGAAAGGTATACATTTCTAGCTGGGATGATATTTCTTCTGGTCTTTATATAAGGAAAGCACACTGAGAAAATTTAGATTAGGTCTTGATCATAGCAAAGGCTTCCCTGGTGGCTCAGATGGTAAGGAATCTGTCTGCAGTGCAAGAGACCTAGCTTCAGTCCCTGGGTTGGGATGATCCCCTGGAGAAAGGAATGGCTACCTACTCCAGTGTTCTTGCCTAGAGAATTCCATGGACAGAGGAGCCTGGTGGGCCACACCATGGGGTCACAAAGAGTCTGAGCCACTAACACTAAATATTAACTAATGATAAGCATATGTTATAGAATGAAAGCAAAACAAATTCTATGCCTTGGCCTTTTGAGCCTAAAAGCTTATGCTGAAATCTAAAATCAAAAGTCAAAAGATTGATCCATGGGGAGAAGGTATAATGATAAATACCACAATGATTGTGTTGAAAGCTTTCATTTGAATTCAAATCACCTGGGATTTTGTTAAAGTGTGGATTCTAGTTTGGTAGGTGTGGGCAGGGCTTGAGCTTCTGCATTTCTCATAAGCTGAAGGCCTTAGTCATAGATGACTTTTGAACAAGATGCTGAAGAAAAGCTTTTGGATAGACTTAATTGGCCTACCTTGGTGTCAAAATTGCCGTGGGTGTCTTTGGACTTGCACTTTTCCAAATGCATTTTAGAATTAGCTTAGGTAGTGAAGGTGGTAGAAAATACTATCCTAAAATATGCCACTTGGCATCAGGATTATTTTGAGCTAAAGGCACTTGAAAAACAGCAGTTACCAAAAGTAGTTCCCCCTCTTTCTGCCTGAAACTGGGAGCTAAAACTCTGATATGAGGTTCACCTTCTCTGTTACAGGAGAAAAGAAACATTCTTATCACCAGAGAAGCTGAATTGAGCCCGAGAAAAATCTGTGCAAATAGACTTTGAAACATAATTCTTATCTCTCATTAACCTTCCTATACATTTTAGCTATTTTTGGGGGAGTGGGCTGCTACTCTTTGTTTAATACTTCATGGCAAATAGATGGGGAAACAGTGGAGACAGTGGCTGACTTTATTTTTCTGGGCTCCAAAATCACTGCAGATGGTGATTGCAGCCATGAAATTAAAAGACGCTTACTCCTTGGAAGGAAAGTTATGACCAACCTAGACAACATTTTAAAAAGCAGAGACACTACTTTGTCCACAAAGGTCCGTCTAATCAAGGCTATGGTTCTCCCAGTGGTCATGTGTAGATGTGAGAGTTGGACTATAAAGAAAGCTAAGCGCCAAAGAATTGATGCTTTTGAACTGTGGTGTTGGTGAAGACTCTTGAGAGTCCCTTGGACAGCAAGGAGATCCAGCCAGTCCATCCTAAAGGAGATCAGTCCTGGGTGTTCATTGGTAGGACTGATGTTGAAGCTGAAACTCCAATACTTTGGTCACCTGGTGCGAAGAGCTGACTCATTAGAAAAGACCCTGATGCTGGGAGAGGTTGAGGGCAGGAGGAGAAGGGGATGACAAAGGATGAGATGGTTGGATGGCATCACCGACTCAGTGGACATGGGTTTGGGGATACTCCAGGAGTTGGTGATGGACAGGGAGGCCTGGTGTGCTACAGTCCATGGGGTCGCAAAGAGTCAGACACAACTGAGTGACTGAACTGGACTGAACTGAACTGAATATATAAATGTTTGGGTCTTTCTGCTCCTACTTTGGGTCTTTATTTTCTTATGGGGCTGTGATGTACATGGAAATATCTATATATTAATACTTTTCTCCTGTGAATTTGTCTTCTCAGTCCCAGTCTAACACTCTAAGAGGGCCCAGGGAACATTTTTCACCCTCTTACAGTAGCTTCATGAATAATTCCCTGGATATTTTGATTGGAGTTACATTTGATTTGTAGATATAGTGAGGAGAAATTGAAATATATATAACATTAAATCTTCCCACTCTATTAATGTCTTTCTTGAAGTATCTAAATTTTATTCATGTCCATCTGTGAGGTTTTATAATTTTTCTGTATAGCAATTTTACATTTCTTTTAATAATTTTTTCCTCTAGAAACACCATGTTTGTTGCTACTATCACACATAAACTCTTTTTATATTATTGCATTTTCTAATGGGTTATTGCTGGTGTGTAAAACACCACCCACTACTTCATATTGATCTTTTCCTCAGAATTCATGCAAAACCCTTTAGTTTGTTCTAATGGGTGGTCTATATATTTTTTTCAAATTTTTTCTATGAAAGCAAGTGTTTACAGTTGACAGTTCTGTCTCTTCCTTTCTTCTCTCCTACCCTTTATTTCTTTAATTAAAGAATTTCTTTTTTTAATTGGTGAGGGATTCCAATCTGACATTGATTTTTGCTATAATTTTGATATAATCACAATAGACATTGTTGCTCATTCTTCTCTTAATGGGTGATATAGCTATTAGTTCCTGGAAAAATTAAAATTATTTTCTATCCCAGGAAACTTTCACCTACCATTTCCACTGCCACAGATGCTGTTTTGTTCATATTCTTCCCAATTCTTTCTTTTGGGTCATTCATGCCAAAGCTGAAATCTCACCTGTGAAGAATTCATGACTCTTTCATGAATAATGATATGGGAACCCATGACAAGAACTAAATAACTTAATCAATTGAGGGGCCATGTATTGACCTCGACCTAGAAGGCACAGAGGTGATTGTGGCCTTAGTCACAACCAGCAATGGTATTGAAGATTTCCTCTTCTTCTCTTTATTTCTTAAACAAATTAGTTCAGGGTTGTAAACATGACAGCAGCCTGCTTTTTACAAGTTTACCAACTCCATGAGATGGGAACTTTTTCTCTATTAAGGTATCTGATTCTGATTGCCCTCTTTGGGCTTAGGTGCTCATACCCAAGCTAATGAGTGTTACAGGGGAAGAGATCCCATCCTATCTTCATGGTAGGTGGAATAGGTACCTTGGCAAATGGTCTGTCCAAAATTTTTCAGCACCAAGAATAAATAGCTCACAAATCTGGCTGGATAGACCAAAATATCTGAGGTTCACTAAACTTGATCAGAGGTATCTTTCCTGACACCAGCTCATCCTTTAATTCTTTCCCTAAGCAACCCCTGAATCTGGAAGATCGCCTGGAGAAGAGAATGACTACTGCAATCTGATATTCTTGCCTGGAGAATCCCATGGTCAGAGGAGCCTAGTGGGCTACAGACCATGGGGTCACAGAGTTGGACACAACTGAGCGACTAACACTTTCACTTTCCCTAAGTCCTTTATGACCTGTATATCACTGATCCTGATTTGGAATTTCAGTTTAGGCATATGTCCTGAATTAGAATGTAAGCTCCATGACAAAGGGGATATGGAGTTCCTTGTTACCTGTTGCATCTCCAGGGTATATACTGATGGGTGCTACATGGGAGGAATTCAATAAATCTTTTGTTAAAAAGAATGACTTAACTATAAATAATAAGAATCCATAATTGAGAAGAATAACCTTCTAATACTGAAATGACTCAATATTTTAGTCTTCTTCATTTTTTTTTTCAAGTTGATAAACAAGAGAAAGTAAAACATTAGCATTTTAGTTCTCTTTTGAAAGACAATCTATTGACAGTTTACTCTTGGCCTAGGAGAGCTATGACTGTCACCATGAACTTGAATAAATGAAAGGCTGATCTACATGCATAATTTTTAAGTTTTATTATTTTCATAACTACATCTTGCTTTAAACACATATATTTACATATATGTGTTTAAGTATGTGTTCTTGCTGTTATCTTCAGTATGCTAACTTCACTAAAAACCTTCATTGTCATGTCTATAAAAATGGAGTCTTAATGCCCACTTCATAGAATATCAAGGAGATTAAATGAGGCAATGTATTTTTAAAAACAGTGCAATACTTTGCAATAGTGGGATTTTTTGAAAATGATCATTCTTATTGTAATTGTTTCTTGCCTTTTGATATAGAGTGTGTTTGGGGGGTATAATTTGTTTCAACCATGATAGAGGTGGCTGGTTTCTCACATAAACCAACTTTGATATATCATCTTTGGCAAGTATAATGCTTATATATATAGAATTTCTGGTATAATCCTCTGTGTTTAGGTTAACAGCTACTTTCATATGGCAATTTTAGTATATGTGCTTCCAAAGTTTGCACTAAGGATCATATTGCAGAAGACACAGTGACTACACAGAAAAAGAAAAAAAAGAGTTGGGGTCATTTTATTCTAAGATATCAGTGCTCAATCGCAGGCATTCAGGCCTCAGGAATTTGGATGTTCGCATGGGTGGTGGAAGACAGGATACTAGGAACTGAATTTCCATTTTCCACTCATCCAAACGTCATTCCTTTCATCTGGCTTATAAAATGCTTTCTAGGGTTATTACAAATCAACATATTAAATGGGTTTATCATTAAAGATATTGGCTTACATGTAGCATCATCTAAAACATGCCAAGCAAAACAACAAACAAAAACAAGGACAAATTGTTCCAAGTAGCAACAATAGTCTGAGCTGCCTGGATCGGCTTAATGAATGGTTTCATTTTGGAAGGTCCACTCCTTCATCCGAGCCAGATACATTCTTGATCCCAGATTCACCACTTAGCTTTGCCTTTCTAGAACTTTCCAAGTGAAGGCATAAAAGTAGGCTGGAAAGGGAGCTCATCCAGTGGAAAGTCATGCGATATCAATTTTATAGGGAGACCTTCCTGGATGTGAAAGTCCTACAGGAAGGTGAAAAATACCTGGAACCAAAAGCTAGAGAGACAAACAGTATTGAAGGCCTAGCTTCAGAGCAAAGACCTGCAGGACAACGGAGATAATCAGGGAAGCAGGATAAAGTGTTCCAGTCTATTCCTCGAAATGGATTTTGTTGTTTTTCCCAGGTGGACCAGTGGTAAAAAATCTGCCTGTCAATGCAGGAGACAGGGGGTCTATCCTTGGGTTGAGAAGATCCTCTGGAGGAGGAAATGGCAACCCACTCCAGTATTTTTGCCTGGAAAATAGCATGGACAGAGGACCTAGGGAGTCTACAGTCCATGGGGTCACAAAGAGTAGGGCATGACAGAGTATGCACACACACAAACACACAAAGTGTGCATTATAAGAATGACAGAGGGGAGGAGCCAAGATGGTGGAGGAATAGGATGGGGAGACCACTTTCTCCCCTACAAATTCATCGAAAGAACATTTGAACGCTGAGCAAACTTCACAAAACAACTTCTGACCGCTAGCAGATGACATCAGGCGCCCAAAAAAGCAGCCCATCATCTTTGAAAGAAGGTAGGACAAAATATAAAAGATAAAAAGAGAGACAAAAGCTAGGGACAGAGACCTGTCCCGGGAAGGGAGTCTTAATAGAGGAAGTTTCCAAACACCAGGAAACCCTCTCACCGGTGGGTCTGGGGAAAGTTTTCGAATCTCGGAGGGCAACCTAAATGGGAGGAAAAATAAATAAAACCCACAGATTACATGCCTAAAGGCAACTCCCAGCAGAAAAGTACCCCAGACGCCCGCATCCGCCACCAGCCAGTGGGGGAGGAACGGAGAGAAGCGGGCGGCATTGCTTAGAGTAAGGACCAGGCCCAAATGCCCTGAGGGCAATCGGAGGGAGCTAACCTGAGATAGCAACTTAAACTGTGGGATCGCAAGAGAGAGAGAGAAAATTAACCGGCCTGAACACACTGTTGGCCGTTCGCAGAACAAAGGGACTGAGCAATTCCAGAGAAAAGCTAGCCGGCGGGGGACCAACCCATCCCCGCCGGAGGCAGCGGGGAGGGGAAAGGGGCAAACTCAGCCCCAGAGACAGCACCCCCTACCAAACTGCAAACAGGCCTCCAGTTTCTAACCAAGACTTCCTGAGATTCTGGATGGTCGACATCCACTGGGAGGGTCGCGGCTAGAGGCCAGCTCCCAAGAATAGACACAAGGCTCACGCACCAGACCGGCACGCGCGGAAGCTGAGGCTGGGACCATGGAGGGGAGAAGGTGCACCACACCCGGGGAGAGTGCGCCCGTCAGGCTCCTGGCTGCCTGAGCTGCTCGGGCCGGGGAAGGCACAAAAAGCAGGACCAACCGAGTCCGTGCTTTTGTGGAATACCGGAAAACTGGAACTGCATGCCATGCAGGGCCCACTCTATATAGAGCAGCTGGGAGCCTGAGCAGTGTAGACGGGGAGAGCACACACCCATGAGCGGGGGCAAACCCAGTGTGGCCGGAACTCTGAGTGCTCCCCACACACAGCGATACCTGTCTGCAGTGCCCCTCCCTCCCCGCAGCAGGACTGAACCAGCGAACTTAAACAAGAGACCACCTCCGCCCACCTGTGTCAGGGCGGAAACTAGACACTGAAGAGTCTGGCAAACAGAAGCCAAATAAACAAAGGGAACCACTTCAGAAGGGACCGGTGCAACAGATTAAAATCCCTGTAGGTAACACCGACTACACCAGAAGGGGCCTATAGATATCCTTTTCATTTCACTATAACCTTGCCAAAAAAAAAAGGAGAAGCCATATTTTTAAACCGAACTTCATATATATTTCTAAAATTTTTTGTGTTTTTGTTTTTAATATTGTATTTTTAAGAGTCTATCCTCTACTCTAGATTTTTCATCTTTGTTTTCCAGTATTTGATATCAATTTTGGACATTTAAGAATCCAATATTCAGTACCCATTTTTACTTAGGAGTGTGTTGATTACTCTCTCCCACTTTTGACTCTCCATTTTCTGCCTCAGAACACTTCTA
Source organism: Cervus canadensis (assembly GCF_019320065.1). Classification (NCBI taxonomy): domain Eukaryota; kingdom Metazoa; phylum Chordata; class Mammalia; order Artiodactyla; family Cervidae; genus Cervus; species Cervus canadensis. Next base: position 4,566,409 of record NC_057399.1, on the reverse strand, counting down.
TTTCCTCCCTTCCCCTTCTCTTCCCAATCCAATTCTGTGAATCTCTGTGGGTGTCTGGGCTACAGAGAACACTTTGGGAACAGAGAACTGCATAGATCTGTCTCTCTCCTCTTGAGTCCCCTCTTTTCTCCTCCTGCTCATCTCTATCTCCCTCCTCCCTCTCCTCTTCTTCATGTAACTCTGTGAACCTCTCTGGGTGTCCCTCATGGTGGAGAATCTTTTCACCATTAACCTAGAAATTTTATTATCAATGCTGTATAGTTGGAGAAGTCTTGAGACTACTGGAAGAATAAAACTGAGATCCAGAGGCAGGAGACTTAAGCCCAAAACCTGAGAACACCAGAAAACTCCTGACTACACGGAACATTAAGTAATAAGAGACCATCCAGACGCCTTCATACCTACACTGAAACCAACCACCACCCAAGAGCCAATAAGTTCCAGAGCAAGACATACCACCCAAATTCTCCAGCAACGCAGGAACATAGCCCTGAGCATCAATATACAGGCTGCCCAAAGTCACACCTAACACATAGACCCATCTCAAAACTCACTACTGGACACTCTATTGCACTCCAGAGAGAAGAAATCTAGTTCCACGCACCAGAACACCGACACAAGCTTCCCTAACCAGGAAACCTTGACAAGCCAATTGTCCAACCCCACCCACTGGGTGAAACCTCCACATTAAAAAGGAACCACAGACCACCAGAATACAGAAATCCCACTCCAGACACAGCAATCTAAACAAGATGAAAAGGCAAAGAAATACCCAACAGGTGAAGGAACATGAAAAATGCCCACCAAGTCAAACAAAAGAGGAGGAGATAGGGAATCTACCTGAAAAAGAATTTAGAATAATGATAATAAAAATAATCCAAAATCTTGAAAACAAAATGGAGTTACAGAAAATATCCTGGAGACAAAGCTTGAGAAGATGCAAGAAATGTTTAATAAGGACCTAGAAGAAATAAAAAAGAGTCAATTAAAAATGAATAATGCAATAAATGAGATCAAAAACACTATGGAGGGAACCAAGAGTAAAATAACGGAGACAGAAGATAGGATAAGTGAGGTAGAAGATAAAATGGTGGAAATAAATGAAGCAGAGAGGAAAAAAGAAAAAAGAATCAAAAGAAATGAGGACAACTTCAGGGACCTCTGGGGCAATGTGAAATGCCCCAACATTCGAATCATAGGAGTCCCAGAAGAAGAAGACAAAAAGAAAGGCCATGAGAAGATACTCGAGGAGATAATAGCTGAAAACTTCCCTAAAATGGGGAAGGAAATAGCTACCCAAGTCCAAGAAACCCAGAGAGTCCCAAACAGGATAAACCCAAGGCAAAACACCCGAAGACACATATTAATCAAATTAACAAAGATCAAACACAAAGAACAAATATTAAAAGCAGCAAGGGAGAAACAACAAATAACACACAAAGGGATTCCCATAAGAATAACAGCTGATCTATCAATAGAAACCCTTCAGGCCAGAAGGGAATGGCAGGACATACTTAAAGTAATGAAAGAGAATAATCTACAACCTAGATTACTGTACCCAGCAAGGATCTCATTCAGATATGAAGGAGAAGTCAAAAGCTTTATAGACAAGCAAAAGCTGAGAGAATTCAGCACCACCGAACCAGCTCTTCAACAAATGCTAAAGGATCTTCTCTAGACAGGAAACACAGAAAGGTTTTATAAACGCAAACCCAAATCAACAAAATAAATGGCAACGGGACCATACTTATCAATAATTACCTTAAATGTAAATGGGTTGAATGCCCCAACCAAAAGACAAAGACTGGCTGAATGGATACAAAAACAAGACCCCTATATATGCTGCCTCCAAGAGACCCACCTCAAAACAAGGGACACATACAGACTAAAAGTGAAGAGCTGGAAAAAATATTTCACGCAAACGGAGACCAAAAGAAAGCAGGAGTTGCAATACTCATATCAGATAAAATAGACTTCAAAATAAAGGCTGTGAAAAGAGACAAAGAAGGACACTACATAATGATCAAAGGATCAATCCAAAAAGAAGATATAACAATTATAAATATATATGCACCCAACATAGAAGCACCACAATATGTAAGGCAAACGCTAACGAGTATGAAAGAGGAAATTAATAGTAACACAATAATAGTGGGAGACTTTAATACCCCACTCACAACTATGGATAGATCAACTAAACAGAAAATTAACAAGGAAACACAAACTTTAAATGGCACAATGGACCAGCTAGACCTAATTGATATCTATAGGACATTTCACCCCAAAACGATCAACTTCACCTTTTTCTCAAGTGCACACGGAACCTTCTCCAGAATAGATCACATCCTTGGCCATAAATCTAGCCTTGGTAAATTAAAAAAAAATTGAAATCATTCCAGTCATCTTTTCTGACCACAGTGCAGTAAGATTAGATCTCAATTATAGGGAAAAAAAATATTAAAAATTCAAACATATGGAGGCTAAATAACATGCTTCTGAATAACCAACAAACCATAGAAGAAATCAAACAAGAAATCAAAATATGCATGGAAACGAATGAAAATGAAAACGCAGCAACCCAAAACCTATGGGACACTGTAAAAGTAGTGCTAAGGGGAAGATTCATAGCATTACAGGCTTACCTCAAGAAACAAGAAAAAAGTCAAATAAATAACCTAACTCTACACCTAAAGCAACCAGAGAAGGAAGAAATGAAGAACCCCAGGGTTAGTAGAAGGAAAGAAATCTTAAAAATTAGGGTAGAAATAAATGCAAAAGAAACTAAGGAGACCATAGCAAAAATCAACAAAGTGAAAAGCTGGTTTTTTGAAAAAATAAACAAAATTGACAAACCGTTAGCAAGACTCATTAAGAAACAAAGGGAGAAGAACCAAATTAACAAAATTAGAAGTGAAAATGGAGAGATCACGACAGACAACACTGAAATACAAAGGATCATAACAGACTACTACCAGAAGCTCTATGCCAATAAAATGGACAACTTGGATGAAATGGACAAATTCTTAGAAAAGTATAACTTTCCAAAACTGAACCAGAAAGAAATAGAAGATCTTAACAGACCCATCACAAGCATGGAAATAAAAACTGTAATCAGAAATCTTCCAGGAAACAAAAGCCCAGGACCAGATGGCTTCACAGCTGAATTCTACCAAAAATTTAGAGAAGAGCTAACACCTATCTTACGCAAACTCTTCCAGAAAATTGCAGAAGACGGTAAACTTCCAAACTCATTCTATGAGGCCACCATCACCCTAATTCCAAAACCAGACAAAGATGTCACCAAAAAAAGAAAACTACAGGCCAATATCACTGATGAACATAGATGCAAAGATCGTTAACAAAATTCTAGCAAACAGAATCCAACAACATATTAAAAAAATCATACATCATGACCAAGTGGGCTTTATCCCAGGAATGCAAGGATTCTTTAATATCCACAAATCAATCAATGTAATACACCACATTAACAAATTGAAAAATAAAAACCATATGATTATCTCAATAGATGCAGAAAAAGCCTATGACAAAATTCAACATCCATTTATGATTAAAACTCTCCAGAAAGCAGGAATAGAAGGAACATACCTCAACATAATAAAATCTATATATGACAAACCCACAGCAAGCATTACATTCAATGGTGAAAAATTGAAAGCATTTCCCCTGAAATCAGGAACAAGACAAGGGTGCCCACTCTCACCACTACTATTCAACATAGTTTTGGAACTTTTGGCCACAGCAATCAGAGCAGAAAAAGAAGTAAAAGGAATCCAGATAGGAAAAGAAGAAGTGAAACTCTTCCTGTTTGCAGATGACATGATCCTCTACATAGAAAACCCTAAAGACTCTACCAGAAAATTACTAGAACTAATCAATGAATATAGTAAAGTTGCAGGATATAAAATTAACACACAGAAATCCCTTGCATTCCTATACACTAACAATGAGAAAACAGAAAGAGAAATTAAGGAAACAATACCATTCACCATTGCAACAAAAAGAATAAAATACTTAAGAGTATATCTACCTAAAGAAACAAAAGACCTATACATAGAAAACTATAAAACACTGATGAAAGAATCAAAGAGGACACAAACAGATGGAGAAATATACCATGTTCGTGGATTGGAAACATCAATATTGTCAAAATGGCTATACTACCCAAAGCAATCTATAAATTCAATGCAATTCCTATCAAGCTACCAATGGTACTCTTCACAGAACTAGAACAAATAATTTCACAATTTGTATGGAAATACAAAAAACCTCAAATAGCCAAAGTAATCTTGAGAAAGAAGAATGGAATTGGAGGAATCAACCTGCCTGTCTTCAGACTATTCTACCAAGCCACAGTCATCAAGACAGTATGGTACTGGCACACAGACAGAAATATAGATAAATGGAACAGAATTAGAAAGCCCAGAGATAAATCCATGAACCTATAGACACCTTATCTTCGACAAAGGAGGCAAGAATATACAATGGAAAAAAGACAACCTGTTTAACAAGTGGTGCTGGGAAAACTGGTCAACCACTTATAAAAGAATGAAACTAGAACACTTTCTAACACCACACACAAAAATAAACTCAAAATGGATTAAAGATCTAAATGTAAGACCAGAAACTATAAAACTCCTAGAGGAGAACTTAGGCAAAACACTCTCCGACATAAATCTCAGCAGGATCCTCTATGACCCACCTCCCAGAATATTGGAAATAAAAGCAAAAATAAACAAATGGGACCTAATGAAACTTAAAAGCTTTGGCACAACAAAGGAAACTATAAACAAGGTGAAAAGACAGCCCTCAGATTGGGGGAAAATAATAGCAAATGAAGCAACAGACAAAGGATTAATCTCAAAAATATACAAGCAACTCCTGCAGCTCAATTCCAGAAAAATAAATGACCCAATCAAAAAATGGGCCAAAGAACTAAACAGACATTTCTCCAAAGAAGACATACAGATGGCTAACAAACACATGAAAAGATGCTCAACGTCACTCATTATCAGAGAAATGCAAATCAAAACCACAATGAGGTACCATTACACGCCAGTCAGGATGGCTGCTATCCAAAAGTCTACAAGCAATAAATGCTGGAGAGGGTGTGGAGAAAAGGGAACCCTCTTACACTGTTGGTGGGAATGCAAACTAGTACAGCCACTATGGAGAACAGTGTGGAGAGTCCTTAAAAAACTGGAAATAGAACTGCCATATGACCCAGCAATCCCACTCCTGGGCATATACATTGAGGAAACTATATCTGAAAGAGACATGTGCACCCCAATGTTCATCGCAGCACTGTTTATAATAGCCAGGACATGGAAGCAACCTAGATGCCCATCAGCAGACAAATGGATAAGGAATCTGTGGTACATATACACCATAGAATATTACTCAGCCATTAAAAAGAATTCATTTGAGTCAGTTCTAATGAGATGGATGAAACTGGAGCCCATTATACAGAGTGAAGTAAGCCAGAAAGATAAAGACCAATACAGTATACTAACGCAAATATATGGAATTTAGAAAGATGGTAACAATAACCCTATATGCAAAACAGAAAAAGAGACACAGATGTACAGAACAGAATTTTGGACTCTGTGGGAGAAGGCGAGGGGGGGATGTTTTGAGAGAACAGCATAGAAACATGTATATTATCTAGCGTGAAACAGATCACCAGCCCAGGCTGGATGCATGAGACAAGTGCTTGGGCCTGGTGCACTGGGAAGACCCAGAGGAATCGGATGGAGAGGGAGGTGGGAGTGGGAATCAGGATGGGGAATACATGTAAATCCACGGCTGATTCATGTCAATGTATGACAAAAACCACTACAATATTGTAAAGTAATTAGCCTCCAACTAATAAAAATAAATGGGGAAAAAAAAAGAATGACAGAGACACTTATACCAGCAGGAAGCAAATAAAGTAAGTCAGACTGAAGCATATAGGAGCTATTCGTCATTAAGATCTGTCATTGGTGCTATGCACCTGTTGTCTGATTATCCAAAGTTTGTGGATTTCCTATTTTTCTTTTTATCTTTATTTATCTCTAGCCACTTGGGTGCTTTCCTACTGCATAAATATCTGCTGTATCTTCATCAGAAATTTCATGTTTTCTCCTGGTCTTTTCTTGTTCATTCACTTTATTGCCTGCTTTTCAGTTTAGTGACTTCTCATTTTCTTTTATTCTCATGCTTATACGGATGCTGGTTTCCTGTTTATCATGAACTTCGATGCCAGTTTCAGCCTGTTAAGTTTTGCCTGAATGATGACTCATTTCCTGGATCATGGGACCAGGATAGGTGGATTTTTCAAACCCTGCAGTGGGCAGCCAGAAGGAATTGAGAAGGAGTGTGCATGGTCCCTGGGGTGGATGAAGAGGCAGACACTTCTGCTAAAGGGGGAAAGTAACTGCTTTCCAAAACCTTTGCCTCTTACATGCTTTTATCCAAATCCAGCCTGGCTGATGATAATTTGTTTGAATTCCTGCCCTATCCTCCTAAGTGGCCTTTCTGTCACCACTCTTTGTAACTCGTATATCACAAAGAAGCCTGATGGTTTTTCTTAAAACAAAGCAAGTGTGGTTCTCCTCCAATAACACATTTTTCTTGCTTTCCATTATCTAAGAGAAAACCCTCTTATCTCTACAAAACCCATGCTTGACTATCAGGATCTTCACAGTTTTATCCCAACACCATCTTTCTAACCTGTGAAAGTGAAAGTCACTCAGTCGTCTTCGACTGTTTGAGACCCATTGACTGTATAGTCCGTGGGATTCTCCAGGCCAGAATACTGGAGTGGGTAGCTTTTTCCTTCGCCAGAGGATCTTCCCAACTCAGGGGTCAAACCCAGGTCTCCTGCATTGCCGGCAGATTCTTTACCAACTGAGCTATCAGGGTAGCCTTCCAACCTGGAATCTCACCAAATTCATCACTCTTTCCACTCCATGGACCTGGACTCACATCCAGCAGAACTTCTCCAGGCCACTTGTGCTAATTTCTGATTTTTCAACATCACACATGTTCCCTAAACCCAAGATAGCTTTCTTCTATTTCCTCACTTCATCTTTTTTTTCCTTATGTTTATTTATTGATTGATTTTTGGCTGCACTGGGTCTTCACTGTTGCTCTCAGGCTTCCTTTAGTTGTGGAGAGCAGGGGCTATTCTTTTGTTGTGGAGTACAGGCTCTGGGAGTGTGAGCCTCAGTAGTAGTGGTGCAGAGGCTTAGTTGTTCTGTGGCATGTCGGATCTTTCTGGATCAGGGATTTTTGAGCCCATGTCCCCTGCATTGGCAGGTGGATTCTTAACCACTGGACCACCAGGGAAGTCCTTCACTTCATGTTTTAAAGCTCAAAGATCACCTCTTCTTCCCAAACTATTTGAAATACTTGTTCACATTTAATGCGTTTTCTTCATACTTTCTCTGACAGTTGCTCTTATCCTCTTATCCTCCTGCTTATCCTTCTCTTCCTTTCCGTTTCCTTCTTTCAACTGTTGACAAAAATAAATCAATCTATAATTGATTATAATAGGAACACAAAAGAGTTTTATTTGAGTCAAACTGAGGACTATAGTTTGGAAGACAGCCTCTCAGGTAACCCTGAGGAACTGCTCTGGAGAAGCATGGTTTTCAGCACAGTTTTAGATCTTGTCAGAACATAGAACATCAAACAAGTCAGGTATACATTCCTTCAAGTTTTCATAAAAATAGAAAAGCATATATACAGCAAGTCAGTATGACACATGGGCAGGGAGTCTTATCATTGAAGGAGGACCAGCATTAGTGACCCAGGAAGGGAGGCATTTAATTTTTGTTTTTAACATGAACATTCTTTGAAAAAAAGAAAGTGAAAGTAAAGTCACTCAGTCATGTCTGACTCTTCGGCGACCCCATGGACTGTAGCCTACCAGGCTCCTCCACCCATGGGATTTTCCAGGCAAGAGTACTAGGGTGGGTTGCCATTTCCTTCTCCAGAGGATCTTCCTGACCCAGGGATCAAACCTGGGTCTCCCACATTGTAGGCAGATGCTTTACTGTCTGAGCTACCAGGGAACATTCTTTATTTCTGGTAAATGCACTCTTTCCTTTAATTAAAGTAGCGGTACAATGTATGTTTGATAGCCCACAAAAAAGGCAATTTTAGTTAGCATAAAATTCAAATTAAATCATAAATAAACCAAAATTAGTTCCCCGTACCTTAAAATATGAAATTGCTTTCATAATGACAGATATTTTTGGAGCATGTGCTCCGCCAGATGGTGTGTTAAATGGAAGCCTGCAGTCCCCATCCTCAAGGAGCTCATGGTTCCAATGAAACTCCTCATTTATTACTTGTTGTCCCCCACTAGTTGTAAACTACTTTCAGGGCAGGAATTGACTTGTTGTTTTCACATTTTCAGTAACAGTCAGTACAGTAGAGGTCACAGAATAGACTGCCAGAAATATTCCTAGAGAGAATAACCAAAGAAGTTAACGGAGTTTTTAAAATAAATTTTTTTTTTTTTCACAGACTGATAGACTTAGAGAATGAACTTATGGTTGCCCATGGGAGAAATGAGGAGAAAGGATAGTCAGAGAGTTTGGGATGGACATGTACACACAGCTATATTTAAAATGGATAACCAGCAAAGATCTACTGTGTGGCATAGGGATGTTATGTGGCAGCCTGGATGGGAGGGGAGTCTGGGGGCAAATGGATACATGTAAATGTATGGCTGAGTCCCTTGACTGATAGTTCACCTGAAACTATCACATTTGTTAATCAGCTGAACTCCAATACAAAATAAAAAGTTAAAAAGACTTTTTCTAGCTGTATTATGTATATTTAATACATCTTTCTAATCAATTTGATAAAACAGACAAAAACAAACACAAACACTATCATTTAGGTCCTGAACTGTGCTCAGATGTGTGTGATCTCATTTATACTTCACAGCCCTCTGAAAAAGGGTATTATTACCCTTATTCTATAGTTGAGGAAGCCAAGGTATAAGTGGTCACTTACAGACTTTAGCTCCTGAGATCGCAATCTTTTGCTCTCTCAGATGTCTCCAGGCTGTCTTCTGGCTGTTGTTCAGTCACTAAGTCTTGTCTAACTCTTTGCGATTCCGTGGACTGCAGCACACCAGGTTCCTCTGTCTTTTACTATCTCCCAGAGATGCTCAAATTTATGTCCACTGAATCGGCAATGCTATCTAACTGTCTCATCCTCTGCCGCCCTCTTCTACTCTTCTGGTCTCTCTTTGTAATCATTGGAACTATTAAAAACAGAGTACTTTTGTCATGTATGTACATTAAACCTCAAATGGCCTAATACTCATCTAATGTATTGTGATTTTTTATGAAAGAAGAAATGTCTCATCTCAGAAAAAAAAAGGAACATGGAATATTATATTACTAAACACACAAATCATTTTAAATATTAAAAACAAGAGCATCTCATAAGTGGATAAACAAGGTCCTATTATAGAACACAAGGAAATATATCCAATATCCTGTGATAAACCATAACAGAAAAGTATATGAAAAAGAACATATATATATGTATGTATATATATATATAAATGTGTGTAACTAAATCACTTTGCTCTACAGCGGTAATTAACACAACATTGTAAATCAGCTATATGCCCATAAAATAAATTTTAAAAGAATGTGTAATAAGTTCCTTTAAGGTGTAGACCAGAGTTATTGTTTTCTTGAGACCATCTCAACCTGGTACAAAATGTTCCTACTTTAAATTTCAAACAGGTTCACAGTTAATTTCACAATAAAATGTCATCTTGCTTTAAGTAATGAGCTTCTGGAGGCTTACACCCATTGGGTGTGTCTTAATGATGAGGAAACGCCTAATGAAACTACAATAAATTTGTACCAATAGAGGTTGGGTGTTGCCGAGGTACCATCACAGGAAGATTGGTTTTACAATTTATTCTGCTATTATGTTCTTTGGTCTACATGTTGCTAGAAAGTTAAACAAATGCTATTAACACATTTTTAGCCTGTTTAGTGCTTGCATATACTGACTTAAATCTTAAAAGCAAGCACATTGCTTCAAACATATGGAAAGACTTCTGCTGCAAATATTAAATATAAATATTAATATTCATAAATATTACATATAAATGCAAATGTATATACAAATACAAAATATAGTATGAAAATGCCTATCTCTCTCAACCTTATGATCTGTGTTATTGTAAAATTAATATAAATATACATAAGGATATGTCAAGCCAGGCTTCAACAGTATATGAACCGTGAAATTCCAGATGTTCAAGCTGGATTTAGAAAAGGCAGAGGAACCACAGATCAAATTGCCAACATCTGCTGGATCATCAAAAAAGCAAGAGAGTTCCAGAAAAACATCTACTTCTGCTTTAATTGACTATGCCAAAGCCTTTGACTGTGTGGATCACAACAAACTGTGAAAAATTCTTCAAGAGATGAGAATGCCAAACCACCTGACTTGCCTTCTGAGAAATCTGTATGCAGGTCAAGAAGCAACAGTTAGAACTGGACATGAAACAACAGACTGTTTCCAAATAGGAAAAGGAGTACGTCAAGGCTGCATATTGTCACCCTGCTTATTTAACTTATATGCAGAGTACACTATGCAAAATGCTAGGCTGAATGAAGCACAAGCTGGAATCAAGATTGCCAGGAGAAATATCAATAACCTCAGATATGCAGATGACACCACCCTTATGGCAGAAAGTGAAGAAGAACTAAAGAGCCTCTTGATGAAAGTGAATGAGGAGAGTGAAAAACTTGGCTTAAAACTCAACATTCAGAAAACTAAGACCATGGCAACCGGTCCCATCAGTTGATTACAAATAGATGGGGAAACAGTGGAAACAGTATCAGAGTTTATTTTCTTGGGCTCCAAAATCACTGCGGATGGTGACTGCAGCCAGGAAATTAAAAGACACTTGCTGCTTGGAAGAAAGGCTATGACCAACCTAGATAGCATATTAAAAAGCAGAGACATTACTTTACCAACAAAATTTTGTCTAGTCAAAGCTATGTTTTTTTCAGTAGTCATGTATGTATGTGAAAGTTGGACTAAAAAGAAAGCTGAGCACCTAAGAATTGATGCTTTTGAACTGTGGTGTTGGAGAGTCCCTTGGACTGCAAGGAGATCCAACCAGTCCATCCTAAAGGAAATCAGTCCTGAATATTCATTGGAAAGACTGATGCTGAAGCTGAAACTCTAACACTTTGGCCACCTGATGCGAAGAACTGACTCATTGGGAAAGATCCTGATGTTGGGAAAGATTGAAGGTAGGAGGAAAAGGCGATAGACAGAGGATGAGATAGTTGGATGGCATCACTGACTCAATGGACATAAGTTTGAGTAAGCTCCAGCAGTTGGTGTTGGACAGAGAAGCATGGTGTGCTGCAGACCATGTGGTCGCAAAGAGTTGGACACAACTGAGCTACTAAACTGACTGACTGACTGATACATAAGTATTTATATATCTATTTAATATACAGATTATATGCTATAAGACTGAGTGAAGCAGGCATTTTATATTATACTTTTGCTTTTCTTGAGGGCCTACTATGCTTGTCTCAAACATGTTCTCCATTTTACTTGTTCAGAAATATTTATGGAGTATAACTAGCTATTAGCTGATGTGTTAGTCACAGGTATACTGTGAAAAATTAAGTTTGACTTAATTAAGTCAAAAAAATTAAGTTTGACTTCAAGGAACTCGGGCTTCCTTGGTAGCTCAGTTGGTAAAGAATCCTCCTGCAATGTAGGAGACCCCAGTTCGATCCCTGGGTAGGGAAGATCTGCTGGAGAATTGACAGGCTACCCACTCCACTATTATGGCCTGGAGAATTACACGAACTGTATAGTCATAGGCTTGCAAAGAGTCGGACATGACTGAGCGACTTACACTTTTTCAAGGAACTCAGGAAATTTGGCGAGATGGTCAAGAAAATAATGATAACAGAGAAAAGCAGTTTTAACAGATGTATGCACTGAGTATTTTGGAAATCAAGAAAAAGAGACTCAGAGAAAAGCCTGAGTTTACTATTAAACATATTCAACATATTTCTATAATTCATTTGATATTATTTTTCAAGGGGAATTTAGTGTTATAAGATGATAATGACATGATATTAAACACATATATTAGAATGCCAAACTCAGAGAATAACAGGATAAAAATGCCTTGACATGTGGTAATATTTGGAAATTTGTAAGTAATTTAATATTTTTGGAGCTAAAGATATATATAGGTCCCAGGTGAGAGAGAAGGCTAGAGTAGCAGGATGTCAGTGACAGAGTTCCAGCAGAGAATTTTAAGCAGTGATGTGACAGGGTCAAAGTGTATCTTTCTTTTTTAGAATTAACCTTTTGGACTGGTTGAGGGGTGACTAAAACCTGCAGTATGGAAATGATTTAGAATCCATATGAAAAAAGATCAAGATCTAAATGATAATCATGTCAGAGGGAATATAAATACTAAAACACAAAAATACTAAAACACAAAAAGTTGAAAAAAATCAAAGAGTGGAGAGTGAGAATGAAAACATTTCAGATAGCTTGAACATTTAGGGCACAATTTAGTGATGCTTCTGAGAGAGAACACAAGAAATTGTATAGTTTAGTTGAGTCTTGCATTGTGCTATGTGTTCAGTCATGTCTGACACTTTGCAACCCGATGGACTGCAGTCCATCAGTTCTTCTGTCCATGGAATTTTTCAGGCACAAAAATACTGGAGCCAGTTGCCATTGCTTACTCCAGGGGACCTTCCAGATCCAGGGATTTAATCCATGTCTCTTGCATCTCCTGCCTTGGCAGGCAGGTTCTTTACCAATAGTGCTACCTGGGATGTCCAAGTCTGACATTAGAAATGAATTTAATGTGAGTTTAATGAATTTGGAACCCTGGTCAGGGAACTGGGCTGTCAACAATGATCTGAGAGTAGTTATCACATGGGTGATAGTTGAAGTTGGTTTTTTTTTTTTTTTGGATGGAATTTTCTGAGAATTACACATCGTGTGAGATGAAAAGAGAGTTACAATTGAAGACAGCTGCCATCAAAAGGTCCATGAAAATCAAGGGTTAAAATGTCTATTAGGTTTGACCGTGTTAAAATTGCCTTTGGGAGATAAATTTAGATAGAGTAAGTAGAGCTAGCACCAGATATAAGTGTGATATAGATATTAATTACAGATATATAACAATCATTCTTTCTGCAACGCAATTCCAGAAAAATGAATGACCCAATCAAAAAATGGGCCAAAGAACTAAACAGACATTTCTACAAAGAAGACATACAGATGGCTAACAAACACATGAAAAGATGCTCAACATCACTCATTATCAAAATCTTTTATTTTAAGGCAATCTAATGCCATTTTAATAAATGAGAAAATTTATGAATAAATATGGCAATGATATTATTTTATGTCTTGGAGATGACTGTCATGCTCCATGTAAATAATTGAATGACTCTCAAAAAATATTCATCACATGGGGACAAGAAGTTTTCCAAACTTATATCAGTATTTGAGTGGTGAATTCACCATTGGCTGATTTGAGGAGCACCAAGCACTCTGTTTTGAAGATACTCTATATCACAGCAGGAAGCTTACCTCAAAATCCAAGAGTTCTCATCAAGATTAGGTAGGAATAGGTCTCTGCTCCAATGGAAGTAAAAATTTCCCAGTAGAACAGCAAGTTTCATCAGTGTTCCTTACCAATGAAAAGGTTAATAGATTTTCTAGTGGATGAGGCATCTTTTTTTCAAATCATAGAATTTGAGTAGGATTCTGGTTGTGTTTATTTCTCATTATTTGTTTACTTCTTTGCTGATGTGTTTCTAGAGTTCAGCTCTTATTTCTCTTCGTGAAGCATCCAAGAGCAATAACTGTGTTGAAAATCTTAATCTATTCCATTTGGTTTTTTTCCTGATGTTTTAATTCTTTTGTTCTAAGCATATCTTTTCTTAGTTGATTTTTGTATCTGTTTTCATGGAAGCTTTTATTTTCTCACTGGATATTCTCACACTTAGACTCTTTCATCATTTATTTGTTCTGCTTTTTCTGATTTTGGATATTATATCCAAACAGATATATGGAACAAATCTCTCACAGGGAAAAAAAAACCTTTGCAGTCACTGTAATAGCATGACAAGAAAGTCCAAGGTGATCAAAAATAAACCAAAAGATTGAATCCTAAAAACTTAAGGTATAAAGTAAAGTAACCAGGAACTAAGTAATAAGAAGCCTTAATTAATGGCAAATAATTGGATTTACTATTCTGGACTTAATGGTCAAGAGGAAAAATAAACTAAGTATTTATGTTTATGACTATATACTTCTAGATCTCTAAAAACAAACAAACAAAAAACACCCATATTTAGAATAATTACCTTTTAGCATTTAAATTCTCATATTTTCAAACAAGATAATTTTGCTTTCTTACTATATTATACTTGTTGTTGTGTACTAAGTCATGTCCTACTCTTTGAGACCCCATGGACTACAGCCCACAGGTTCATCTGTCCCTGGGATTTCCCAGGCAGGAATACTGGAGTGGGTTGCCATCTCCTTCTCCAGGTTATCTTCCCGACCCCCAAGGATCAAACCTCCATCTCCTCCTGCATTGCAGGCAGATTCTTTACCATTGAGCCACCAGGGAAGACCTTTCTTACATTAATGCTCAATTTTAAAAAGTTAAATAACAAGAAAACTCATCCTCCAAGCATAAAGATTGACTGCAACTTAACTATGTCATGTATATAGAGTACGTGCTTAGTAATTTATGAAATAATTTTAATACATGACAAACCTATGTCACTGCCTTAGAATGGTCATACCAAGCAGCAGTGGATATATTTACACCATGGTCAAAGTATAGTACATCCTCAAGATTCAATAAATATGTTTTTAAAAAACTGAATGTAAAAAAAAAAAAAAAACTGAATGTATTACAGTCTTGTAATTTGACTAATAATGCAGATATGACTCAATCCCAAAGAATATGACTGCACTATGTCCAGATCACCACTGGTAAGACATGTGAGATCCACAATAGTTTAGATTGTACTCATCAACTAGAAGCCTCTGTTCAATAAGGAAAGCAAAAACAAAACATAATTTTCAAAAATATGAGAAGGTTAAGAGTCACTGTTATCAGAGATCTTACCTTTTGAACACAGTATACCCATATTGAATGCATTTCTGAGATGTGTGTTCAGTTGAGTCAAATTTTGAGTTGCTATTTTTAAAGTCTTGTTAACAGAATTGACTGACCTTTTTAACCCAAACAGTTGAGCCGTGTTTGCTTGTAGATGGCATTTTTACCAGCTATTCTTGGACTGAAAAGCGCTCTGCACTCTGTGGTCTCAGCAATTCTGTTTATTGTATTTCTAAATACTATAATAAAAAATAAACAAGTACTGTTCTATTTATACAATGAACTATTATTTTGCCATAAAAAGAAGTAAAATATTGATTCATTCCACAACATGGATGAATCTTGAAAGCAGTGCTTAGTAAAAAACTCGGACACCAAAGGTCAGGTATTGTTAAGATTTAGTTTACACAAAATGTTCAGAATATGCAAATCCACAGAGCTAGATCACTGGTTGCCAGTTGGTAAGGGAATGGTAGGAGGAAATGGGGGAATCACTGATAGCAGGTATGGTTTGTTTTTTAAGGCAATGAAATGTTCCGGAATTAGATAATGATGGTAGTTACATAACTATGAATATACTAAAAACCACTGAGTTGTACAATTTAATCTGTGGTATGGGAAAGATACTTCAATTAAATTTTTTAAAAACTAGCTAGAGCTTTAAGCCTTTACCTTTTGACTATTAAGCACTGATTCACTCAAAGTGTATTTTTAACCTGTTTTGCAATTTGTCCTTAAAATATGTTTTTCTTAAAGGTAAACATGTGAGGTGGTGGCTCTATTAACTCGATTGTGAACCTCCTTTTACAATGCATATGTGTATCAGATCATCTTGTCGTAGGCTTTTTATACTTCAGTAAAGCTGGTGGGGAGGAGAATCTGTTGAGACAAAAGAAAGACTTAGAAAACTGCAGCTGGAGCAGAGAGGGCTTGGAAAATATAGGTAAATGAACAGTAAGTAGCCTGGTGAAAAGTAATATGAAGGAAATAGAAAGATTATTTAGGGATTTCTTCTATGCTTCTAAAATGCCATCTTAATTATGAGAGTGTAGACCACTTTTATGTTCTCATATTAAAACTTCTCTACTCAGGGACTTCCCTGGTGGTCCAGTGCTTAAGAAACCGTCTTGCAATGCAGGGGACATGGGATTGATTTCTAATTGGGCAACTAAGATCCCACTGCTGCGACTAAGGCTGAGCTGCAACAAAGATCCCACTGCTACGACTAAGGCCTGATGCAGCCAAACAAATAAATATTTAAAAAAAAAAAAACTTCCCTGCTCAAATCAGAAACATCCAGGGCACACTAATAAAGCAACAATAACAACAACAAAAAGAATGTAGTTTTCTTGTGTTGATCATAGAACTAAAGTGGTATGAATTGGAAACCCTGTGGTCAGGCTGTAACTGATGTAATCTGAGGAAAAGTTCAAACTAAGGGGCACCCCAAGAATGATAGTGGTGGTAGTTTTGAGTGATCAGGACCTGTTTCAATAAGTGCTATGAAAGATGTAATGTATGGTGAAGAAAATAGAAGGATTCTATTGAAGTGACCATGGTGGGAGTTTTAGTGGACAAATGTGTGCCCGAGTTAGACTTGGTTTGTGTACCACATCTATGGAAACACAGCTCCAAATTCTACAGTTAACTCTGTTTGAAGGATCTTCATATGTATGAGACTGGATTGGCAAAGGTACATGCAATCCCTGACATCTGATGTTACTTCCACAAGTTTTTACCTAGTTCCATTTTATTTTGGTGACACAACTCGTGAATAACAGGATAAGTCCTCCTAAATGAATGTTTTACTTCTCTTAAAACTGGTGATGGAATGATTTATAAACTTTTCCTTTACCCTTTCAGTTGTTGCCTCTCACCAGTGACACTGTTCATCATTTAAAATACTTTTGGGTTTCACCCCCTTTCCTAAAAGAAACCTTAATGTTTTCTTATCTTACTTTTTATGACTTCCCTGGTAGCTCTGCTGGTAAAGGCAGGAGACCCTGGTTCAATTCCTGGGTTGGCAAGACCCACTGGAATAGGTATAGGCTACCCACTCCAGTATTCTCGGGCTTCCCTGGTGGCTCAGCTGGTAAAGAATCTGCCCGCAATGTGGGAGATCTGATTTCAATCCCTGGGTTGGGAAGATTTCCTGGAGAAGGGAATGGCTACCCACCCCAGTGTTCTGGCCTGGAGAATTCCATGGACTGTATAGTTAGTCTATGGGGTCACAAAGACTTGGACATTACTGAGTGACTTTCACTTTCACTTACTTTTATATTGGTGTATAGTTGCTTTACAGTGCTTTACACTATGGAAAATGGTATGGAGGTTCCTTAAAAAGCTAAAAATAGAACTACTTTATTTATTTATTTATTTTTTAAATAGAACTACTTTATAACCCAGCAATGCCACTACTAGACATATACCCAGAGAGAGACACATGCTTCACGTGTTCATTGCAGCACTTTTTACAATAGCTGGGACATGGAAGCAACTTAAATGTCCGCGGACTTTATTTAGTAATTTATGAATTTGTCTTGGATAGGACAAGTGAACATTTTGCTATATAGTGGGTTCCTTTCTGGAGAACTCCAAATGACTGTTATTCTTACAGTCTCCTTAAACTTTTCTTACACACAGATTGTATTTTCTAACATTCCTATCACTATACTAGATGACTCTCTTATATTGACCACAGCTAATGGAACAAGAAGTGGTTACCTAAGCCAACCTAGGCCAATGTAATAAAGTGGATAACAGATTAAGACCTAACAGAGATGCAAAGTTCTGCCCACTAGAAGCAGACTATATTGAAATGTGATGATCCAAACCAGTTAAATTCTTGCTTTTGTGGAGTTTAACTAGGGGACCTAGTCAAAACTAAGAGGAAAAAAAATCTAGTATAGTCAAAGTCATAGTTTTTCCAGTAGTCATGTATGAATGTTAGGGAAGAGCTGATACTTTCAAACTGTGGTGCTAGAGAAGACTCTTGAGAGTTCCTTGGACAGCAAGGAGATCCAACCAGTCAATCCTAAAGGAAATCAACCCTGAATATTCATTGGAAGGACTGATGCTGAAGTTGAAGCTCCAATACTTTGGCCACCTGATGCAAAGGACTGACTCACTGGAAAAGACTCTGATACTTGGAAAGATTGAAGGCAGGAGGAGAGGGGTGCAGCAAAGGAGGAGCCAGTTGGATGGCAACACCAAATCAATGGACATGAGTTTGAGTAAACTTTGGGAGATAGTGAAGGACAAGAAAGCCTGGCTTACTGTAGTCCATGGGTCACAAGGAGTTGGACATGACTGAGTGACTGAAGAGCAGCAATGACTGAGGGGCTTAGTAATCGGTAATGCCAACTAGGAGACCAGATGAGAGGTGAGTAGTTGATAATGGGAACAGAAACTAACAGTGTAGAGACATGACAAGTCTGAAGCAGCTACTATACATGGAGAAAAAGCTAGGGGAGAATAACTCAGCCATTATTCATGAAAGCAGTTGAAATAAATTAGGAGTATGTTTGAAAGCCAGAGCCTTGGAATAGTGAGCCACTGAGAGCAGGAAGCAATGAGGAAGTTGTGAGGGTGTGACCAGGTGGTGACATTTGCCAGTGTTCCAGTGTGTGTTTTGGATGGCTTCTCAAGGTCTGGGAATACTGATTTAGCAGTGCCTTATTCATTTTTCATTCCACAGATACTTATCAATTGCTTCTGTGCCAAGTGTATATTCATGAACAGGCGAGTTCTTATCCCCGTGGATTTGTATTCCAGCAGCATTGGATTATTTTTATAATTTTCTCCGTATCTTTATAATAAAACTGTGTCACCTGAATTAATACAAATGTGCCTTTTCTCCTTTCAGTCTGAAGGAATCTAAAAACATGTTATCACAGAGGGAACTCTGCTCAATATTATGTGGCTGCCTGGATGGGAGGGGAATTTGGGAAAGAATGGATATGTGCATACATTTGGCTGAGTTCCTGTGCTATTCACTTGAAAATATCACAACATTGTTAGTTGGCTATACTCCAATATAAAAAAAAAGTTAAAAAAACAAAGCATTATGGTTGTCAATGTACTTCGATTATACAGGTTAGCCCTATTCCTGCAGATAACTGACAGTTTAAAATTACTTGCAAAATATAAAAACAATGTGAAAGTAAACTCTAAAATTATAGCAGATAGGAAGGAAAATAAAAATAAATTTTAAAATGCTGTTTGTGTTTCATTTTCATAAGCATTATTTTAAGGGGTTTTTCACAAATAATAATGCGTTAAGTTTTCATGATAATTCTATTAAATATCTAAGTTTTACAGAAGAGGAAATAAATGGGAAAGCAAGGTTTAAAATTTTCATCTAAGATAGATGGTGCTGGTAGTTCCACGGACAACGACTAAATGGTGCAGCTAAGTTTTTAATCAGATAGTTAGGCTCCAGTATTCATGTCTTAGCCACTTTTTCTGCTACCTTTTGAAACATCTGTGGTAGAATATCCTTTGTGTCTAAGTAACTACAGCTATATGAATATGATCCTTCTCAAAGAATACTCACCTTGTATCTCATTAATTTTCTTTTTCTGGAGCACAGGGTTTCTATTCAGTCTTTAATGTACGTATCTTCACAAGTATCTCTACCTAAGGGATTATAAATACTATGGGAGGATGAAGTGATAGTACTGTTAGTAATGTTGGTCACCAATTATATCAGAAGGTAATAATTTTTCTTCCTTGAAATCTTCCCAGAACCATCAATCACTATAGAAGCACACATTATCACACATAGTAACATCATGGTGAATCACAGTAATTCTCAGAGGGATGTGCGTATTAATTTCCTTTATTCATCAGAAGCGCTGAGTCACAGGGATGAATGGACATATCACAGCTAGCCTCCAGATACTACGGTAATTCCTAGGAAAGATGACTTTTTTGTTATATAACACATTGAGAAAGTTTTTCATGTGATTCTCACCTTTGCTGCATAGTAAATCGCTACTGGCTCAGATACAATTATGTTTTTGCATCTCCTTTAGATTCTTTTGTTCTGTGAAACTTTGCAAAATGGTTGAAAATATGCAAATGATTGAAATCCAACTCAATACCAGTTGACCGCATGCTGTCTCTTCAACTTACAACAGTGCTGACACAGAACACAGAGGATTATGTTCACAGTAAATTACTTACATACATGTTTTGAATATCATCAGTCTTCTCATTTTTCTTTCAATTTATTGAATTTTGATGGAATTCACCAAGATCCCCAAAGTTACCACAGATGTTTTTGATATAGACTGAGGAGTCCCTTAGAGTAACGTTTGTTGAAACTTAAAGGTGAACACATCCCATTGAAATTCACTAATGAAAAATGATTAAAATGTTTAAAATGCTGCAGGTGGCTTTCAGATTTATTCCCTGAGGTATGAACTTGTTTCCAAGGAAACCTCTTGCAAATGGTAGTAAATGTCTCACTGAGTTGCTTTTTCACCTGTTCCCCTGGTTTGTGTATGTCCCAAGCCCATTCTGCAGAGTGCTGCTGACAGTTTCTATCCTGTTATATTTATGAGTAAATTATAGCCCCCCAAAGAACTAAGCACAACTGTCTGGAAGAAAATTCTCCTGGTTTTATTTTCTGTGAGAAAACAGCAAATAGAGGATCACACTGATTAGAAATAGTTTCAATGATTGAAAAAATCTGGATAGAGTCAGAAGGAATTTAGAATAAACCAAACAGAGACACAAATTCAGCAATTGTAGTGGTAACAATATACAAATTAAATCATACTGAATAATCTGGATAGTGGCAAATGATTGTTGATAATTTGGGAACAGTGTGATTAACAGACTAGGTATGAATTAAAGTTCACCTTATAATAATATTATTTGGGGAGGGCAAATAGAAAACTTAAATTTTAAGTGTTTTTATATTACATTGTTTCCTATAAAAAATGCATTATTACATTTAGTGGGTCAGATTCTCTTCTACTCTCAACTTTCCAAGCTCAAGGTATGTATGGGACCATAAATTCTGAATGTGAGAGACTTCTAGAGCACTAAAATGCCTTCTTTTATGAACTACGGAAACATAATTTAACTCCAACTAATAAGAGGGACATAAGCATAAAGCATAAATGGCTTTTCCATTAGTCATTTATAGACATGAGAGTTGGACCATAAAGAAGGCTGAACGCCAAAGAATTGATGCTTTCAAATTGTGGTGCTGGAGAAGACTCATGAGAGTCCCTTGGACTGTAAGGAGATCAAACTAGTTAATCTTAAAGGAAACCAACCCTGAATATTCACTGGAAGGACTGATGTGAAGCTGAAGCTCCAGTACTTTGGCCACCTGATGTGATGAGCTGACCCATTGGAAAAGACCCTGATGCTGGAAAAGGTTGAAGGCAAAAGGGGAAAGGGGAGCGGTAGAGGATGAGATGGTTAGATAGCATCACCAACTGAATGGTCATAAATCTGAGCAAACTTTGGGAGATAGTGGAGAACAGAGAACCTGGGATGCTGCAGTCCATGGGGTCACAAAGAGTCAGACATGACTCAGCGACTGAACAACAGCAACAACAAGCATAAAGCAAGTTCACATGCCATAGACTGGATTGGTGCTCATGTCTATTCTGAATATTTATATTTAATTTTTAAAGGGAATTATTAGGGAAGCCAGGTTAGGGGCATGCTGACAGCTCATTATATGCCTCAATTTCTACAGTAGCCAACATTTGGTACTTTGCTATAGTTCATTAATTTATTTATAAAGCAACTATATATTGGTTGATTACTTACTAGATAAGTACTTGATGTTAAGGTTACAAAAACAGAGTGAAGTAAGTCAGAAAGAGAAAAACAAATAACATATGTTAACACATATAAGTGGACTTTAGAAAAATAGTCCAGATGAACCTAGTTCTAGGGCAGGAATAGAGACGCAGACATACAAAATAAGCATGTGGACCTGGGAGTGGAAAAAGGATGATGGGATGAATTGGGAGACTAGGACTGACATAAATATAATGCAATGTAGAGAGCTAGTGGGAACCTGCTGTAAAGCACATTTGGCTCAGTGCTCTGTGATGACCTGGAGAGGTGGGATGGGGGGATGGGACAGAGGATTAAGGGGGGATATATGTTTGCATATAACTGATTCACTTTATTGTACAACAGAAACTAACACAACTTATAAAGTAATCATACTCCAATAAAAAACAGACTCTACTCTTAAGAATGCAGTTCTAATGGGGATATTAGAAGATCTATAGTCATGTGGTATTAGAGATATGAATTAGGGAGAATGTGTGTTTGTTCTGTTGATCCTGATCTTCATTTCTAGACTTTTAACTCCATCAATAGATTGTAAAAAATATTAGTCTTGTGTATAAGGAAAAGCTTGCTCATAGTTTCATGTGTGGAGTGACACTAAGGTTAAAGAAAGGTGCAGAGAGACACATCTAATACTAGGTAGTAGGCTGTGATTTTTAGCATCTATAACAAAGGCCAATCCACAGAGTTTTAACCTCAAGTACTCTTTTTTCACACCTCTTTTGTTGTTGTTGTTTTTTGTTCTTTTCATTAGCAGTGACTAGAGAAAATTAATCTGGCTCAGAGGCAACTGAACTGCTTCTTGACCACTCCCAAGGTTTAGGTAACTTTTACATGGGTTGATGATCTCATTTAGTGTGGTATGTATAAAGCAGGAAGCCTGAACCTCATTAATCTCCCCTAGATTCATTCTAAAACCTGGTGAAGACATAGGCAGGTATAAATTTTGAAGAAGCAGATAACATATTTATCTTGAAATGTTTCAGTGAAACTCAATCTGGCTTTATTGTGATGGCTTCTAACTTGCCAGAAGAAGTCATGTGAAAAATATTATATTCATCGAAATTTCTTGTGATTTATTTCAACCATGACTATGGCTTGATTTATGTGCTTGTTTTTCAGGTTTTGAAAATGGTAGCTAAGCAATAATATCTTAAGGAAATTTTCTTAGCAAATGTACAGAAAGTAAGAGTAAACTCACAGTTTCAGCTTTTATGCTGACCATCAAACAAGCAATAAAAATGTCATAGATTTATTGAAGAATAATGCATACTTAAAGAAAGACATAAGGGTGAGTAATAAAAAGCACAGAAGTTCCTAGTTTAACTTTCAAACATTCAGTTCAGCTCAGTCAGTCAGTCGTGTCCAACTCTGTGACCCCATGAATCACAGCACACCAGGCCTCCCTGTCCATCACCAACTCCTGGAGTCTACCCCAACCCACGTCCATCGAGTCAGTGATGCCATCCAGCCACCTCATCCTCTGTCGTCCCCTTCTCCTCCTGCCCCCAATCCCTCCCAGCATCAGGGTCTTTTCCAAAAAGAGTCAACTCTTTGCATGAGGTGGGCAAAGTATTGGAGTTTCAGCTTCAGCATCAGTCCTTCCAATGAATACCCAGGACTGACCTCCTTTAGGATGGACTGGTTGGATCTCCTGCAGTCCAAGGGACTCTCAAGAGTCTTCTCCAACCCCATAGTTCAAAAGCATCAATTCTTCAGCACTCAGCTTTCTTCACCGTCCAACTCTCACATTCTCTCATAACTCTCACAACTCTCACTCTGTCATACATGACTACTGGAAAAACCATAGCATTGACTAGACGGACCTTGGTTGGCAAAGTAATGCCTCTGCTTTTAAATATGCTATCTAGGTTGGTCATAACTTTCCTTCCAAGGAGTAAGCGTCTTTTAATTTCATGGCTGCAATCACCATCTGCAGTGATTTTTGGAGCCCCCCAAAATAAAGTCTGACACAGTTTCCACTGTTTCCCCATCTATTTCCCATGAAGTGATGGGACCAGATGCCATGATCTTAGTTTTCTGAACGTTGAGCTTTAAGCCAACTTTTTCACTCTCCTCCTTCACTTTCATCAAGGGGCTTTTTAGTTCCTCTTCACTTTCTGCCATAAGGGTGGTGTCGTCTGCATATCTGAGATTATTGATATTTCTCCCAGCAATCTGGATTCCAGCTTGTGCTTCT
Source organism: Cervus canadensis (assembly GCF_019320065.1). Lineage (NCBI taxonomy): Eukaryota > Metazoa > Chordata > Mammalia > Artiodactyla > Cervidae > Cervus > Cervus canadensis. Next base: position 4,542,194 of record NC_057399.1, on the reverse strand, counting down.
TCCAGCCCAGCGTTTCCCATGATGTACCCTGTATATAAGTTAAATAAGCAGGGTGACAATATACAGCCTTGATGTACTCCTTTTCCTATTTGGAACCAGTCTGTTGTTCCATGTCCAGTTTGAACTGTTTCTTCCTGACCTGCATACAGACTTCTCAAGAGACAGGTCAGATGGTCTGGTAGTCCCATCTCTTTCAGAATTTTCCAGTTTATTGTGATCCACACAGTCAAAGGCTTTGGCATAGTCAATAAAGCAGAAATAGGTGTTTTTCTGGAACTCTCTTGCTTTTTGATGATCCAGCGGATGTTGGCAATTTGATCTCTGGTTCCTCTGCCTTTTCTAAAACCAGCTTGAACATCTGGAAGTTCATGGTTCACATATTGCTGAAGCCTGGGTCGGAGAATTTTGAGCATTGCTTTACTAGCGTGTGAGATGAGTGCAATTGTGCGGTAGTTTGAGCATTCTTTGGGATTGCCTTTCTTTGGGATTGGAATGAAAACTGACCTTTTCCAGTTCTGTGGCCACTGCTGAGTTTTCCAAATTTGCTGGCATATTGAGTGCAGCACTTTCACAGCATCATCTTTCAGGATTTGAAATAGCTTAACTGGAATTCCATCACCTCCACTAGCTTTGTTCATAGTGATGCTTTCTAAGGCCCACTTGACTTCACATTCCAGGACAATCCAAATAATTTCATGTTTGTTTTCTTCTTCTGATGCATGTTTCTACTTATTGCAGTTTCAGCAGGTTTAGCATGGTATTTCAAGGCTGCTGTCAATTCCTATGTTTTTAAATTATTTTGAAATTGGAGTAAGTCATCTATAATTTTTTTCTTAAATTAAAAATTTACCATGTACAAAAATTGACTTGCAATGTATTTATTTTTACTTGGGATGTCATAGAGCAGAGATGAATAAAGAGATCTTATCTAAATGCTTTTCAAACCCAGGGATTTGTGCATGAGATGAACATTTTTAATGTCTAATTAAAATAGTCTCCTTTTTATAATTAAATTGAAACTGAAATTACAAATGAAATGTATCCATATATTAAAAGCTAGAGAGAAAAAGTAAAAGGAAACATGTAAATAAACAAGTTTTTGTAGCTTAAGGAATATGATTAGGACACCGTTGCTATTTTGAAAGTATAGATTTTAAATCCTGCATTGAAACAGACAAATAATATGACTCATGATTGAACTAAAACTAGGTCATCTTGAAAATGTATTTTAATTTTCCATAGATCACCTCTCTTAAATATTTGATATGTGGGCCTATGACTTCTACAGTATGAGTGGCCAGGTCACTCAGTCAAAGAAATTAAACCAATCTTGTCAATATTTTAAGATGGAGTTGCTTCCTATGCTGGGATAGTATAGAGACAGAGTAACGGCTTTTGTCTTCTTTCCTTTTTTTTGTCTCTACATGTACCATCTCCTGGTGTTGCATGAGGCTTCCATGATGGCTCAGTGGTAAAGAATTGCCTGCCAGTGCAGGAGACCCAGGAGCATGGGTTCAATCCTTGGGTTGGGAAGATCCTCTGGAGGAGAGCATTGAAACCCACTCCAGTATTCTTGCCTGGGAAATTCCATGGACAGAGGAGCCTGGGGTTGCAGAGTCGGACATGTCTGAGCAGCCGAGCACACATTTCCAGCTGTCTGGCCTCCAGTGTGGAAGAGTGAGTGGACATGAAACAAAGCACACAGAAGTGAAACCTGAAAGTTGCAATGTAGATGATGGTGAGACCCCTGCATATGTTTTCTTGTCTTTAGATCTAATATATATCCTCAGTGGTGCTGACTCTGTATTTATACTTCTTATATTAGCTCAGGAGCAACTAAGCATGTTGCTCAGGAGCAACAACTTGCTCCCAGCAAGAATCCCTGATAAAACTGGAATGGAGTTGAAAAATAAAATGGGTACCATGGCAGTTTTCTCTCTGTGACACTGGAATTTCTCTTTAGTATCTGATACTCACTTTAACTTTATATTTCTTTCATGATATAGGTGTCTCAGACTCTGTAGTGAAATTGTCACTCCAGAAAGATATTAATATTTATCTTAGAACTTCTGACCACAGCAAACCAGGGCCTTCTTATCTCCACGTGAAGATCAAGAACAAGGACTAACTGAGAGGATAGCTCTGGTTTCTGTAGTTACTGGGATCCGAAGCATGGAACAAAATCGCCTCTATTTTTAGGCTCCATTTCATAACTTGTAACATAATTAAATTATATTGAATTGAATAGGTTATCCCTCAAAACTCTGCTTAATAAAGCTGTTAAAGAGCAGGATTATACTGATTTGTATAATTTATTTTCAGTCTATATAAATACACTATATAAATGCAAGAATATTGCCCTAAATACTCAATGAAATGGCATTTAAAATTCCCAAACCAATGGGAGGGAGCCATCTTGTGGTTTAGACCCAGAGCAGCTTACATTTGTAAGAGGAAAGCATGTATATTCTTTGAAAATATAATAAATAACAAATATATATGTATAATATCATTATACATAATAAAATAATAAATACATTATGAACATAATTCTAAAGTCTTCATTTACAGGAAATTTCAAGAAAATTCTGGGTATGAGTAATTATTCTTTAAATGATTCTGGGAACTTATTTGAAACCAAGGGTACATAGGGCCTAGCACAAGATGGTTGTGATTTATTTCTTATTTAGCAAAGACATTTCTGTATGTACTGAGTTAGTAGTTGTATTTTCTTATTTAGCAAAGACATTTCTGTATGTACTGAGTTAGTAGTTGTAATGCTTACTGAAGATGCCAAAGGTGTTTTGGCCATCTCACTTAGGAAATAATGCAGAATAATGATATTAAAACAGACAATTGTATGTTACCTTTATATTCTGTAATTACTTTTCTGAGTCATAAAAATCAAGCACATTGATCAGTTAGAGAGTTAGTTATGCTGATAAGGCATGTGAACTTGTCATATTTTGTTGCTTAAGAATACAATGTATAATACATATTAAAAGGCATGCATGTTTATCATAAATAATACCAATGTAATGTAAAAGTTAATAAAAAGATGTTAATAATATTAAATACTATCACATTAATATTGCTTCTTAAATTTCCCTTTTAGAAACTAAATTATAATGCCTGTCAGGTGAATAAATCATATGAATATATTTCCCCTAGATGTGTTTCTTTAAATAAATAAAATAACATTTTCTATATATCCCAATATTTTCACTAGTCAACTTTTCAGACAGTATGAAAAAGACATTTTTAACATAACCAATTTAGCATCAGCAAATAGGTTCTGATTTTTCAGACTCAACGTATATTACAAAGACTATGTTATTTCCAGTTATTTCTCATGCTTCCTCTTTTTCATTCAACATGGAAAAAATGGAGTCAATAATATGAATTGGGAAAGTATTTTATTAAATGCAACACATTAAATTCCTTAATTTTAGAAAAGGTCTTGTATAGAGATTAATTATTGCTCATAAACAGTACTAACATGAATTGTGCATGAAATAAGCTTCTGATCCATGACGCATGGTTCCTGCAAATGTTTTCTTTCTTGCTTTGCTCCTGAATGTGGAAGCAGCTTTCCTGTTCACCGCCGCTTGGGGTTTCTACTGCCTAAATCAGGAGGGACTCAGGAAGGTTTGTTGATGATGATAGGAACAAAGAAGGATAGTATTACTCAGAGATAATATTACCAACAAGTAGACTTCTGGTATTTATTAAATATGAAGTAGCAGATTAAAACATTATTTCTTTCAAGGGATGCAATAATCCATTGTCAACCTCCTAGCAGCAAACTTCCTAGTAACTAAAAAAAAAAACAAAACTATACTGTTGGATTTTCTACTCTGTTTCAAATAATTTGGAAATTGAATAAATTCCCATGGGGTCTTATTTACATTTTATTCCATATTTTTTGACTAGTCACTTAGTAAATGCAAGGTTGCACTCACAAGAATAATCTTTCATAGAATAAGTATTTCAAGCTAGGTCATTCTGTACAAAATTAGTTTTTTGGAGAAAAGTAACTATTTCAAAAAAGACCCTATAAATCTATAAATACGATTGCTTCTGTAACTATTTAAAAGATTCTAATTTGTTTATTTACTCTGAAGAAAATGAACCTGACATTATTATCTCAGAAGACTGAGTGATTGTTTTTTGGATGGCTTAAACAGAGACCCATTTGGAAGACCAGGAGCCATGAGGCTAGACAGGCAGATGTGTCATTAGATTTCTAATTAGTATACCTTGTTTGGAGAATAAGTCTTTAGGCCGCTAATGCCTCTTGTCACATCTGGGACCATGAGTAAGAACAACCCCAAGTTCCCAGTGTCCTGAGTGGGCTTTTCAGAGCAGCACATCACTGGGGTAAAGACTACTTCCTGAGAAAACTTGATAAGACAACACACAGGGTCAAATATAAGGAAACAATATAAGATAGCTACATATTTTCAGTGTACCATGGTTCAGTTAATAATAGTCTCATTCCAATTTAATTTTTCCATGAACAGGTAATTAGCGATGGAAACTGTACAAAGTTAGAAACAAGAAATACATATATAAAGGGAAAATAAGTTTATCAGGAAAGAAATTGTCAGCAAGAGTAAACTGGAATAAAATACCAAGAAAAAACAAACAATTCAGTGGTACTGAAAATAGAAAATATGAGAATAATGAAAATATTTTAAACCATGAAAATACACATTTATTTTTTTAAGTTATAGTTTATCAATAAGTTGTGCATGTGATGCTTATTCATATACATTTTGGTTAAACATCTTTTACCATGGATATCTCTAGCACTTAATACTTTGAGATGACCTTGCTTGAGTCTATGACAGCATTTCAGCCAAGAGTTTCCACTGACACTGTGGTATGAACCGTTCAACTGCAACTCAAGAAGTTAGTAAAGGCCAGGTCATTAAGGAAAACACAATGCCAACCTAGCCAGCAATTTCCAGCCCATCAATTTTCCTGAATCTTGGGCATTCCATAAATACAAAACTACATTTAAATTATAAGTACTTTGAAAATGAGAGACCAATTATCACAGATCATATTGCAATAATTTCTTAATTTCTGACACATTAATTTTTCTTATTTCTTTGCCAACTATTGTATTATCAGTAAACTCTAGCCTCACTGTATAGAGGAAAACACCACATGGAAATTCTAAAAATAGAAAAGACCAACATTCTATTCTGAAATGGTCTCTATGGGCAAATTAAATAGAAGTGGTTTATTCAACAAAGAGATTTGAAGGAAAAGACTTTCAAACAAACAAAACTTATTAAAAAATAATGTGAAATAATTTTTCTAAATAGTCATATGTCTTCTCTCATTCTAAGTTGAAAAGTTCCATTCACCAGCCTCTTTCCTGTACTTTTTCTGTAATGATATACATATATTAAGTCTTCTCTGAATGGTGTATTACCAAGTTTGTAATCTCTGTATAATAACTTCCATCAGAAATGCAGAAAACATGACCCTTTCATAAAACTTAAAAAAATGCGACAGAAGAGTTATTCATATTCTTGAAAAGAGTTAATTTTTATTGTTTCTGATCAAATTATCTAGTTACATGATAAATATTATATACTGTACATGAGTTAATGACTCTGATTTGAGAATTTGTAACTTTCAGAACTGAACTAAAGATCATACAAAGAGGAACAAGTTGATAAAACAATGCATACAATTTTAAATATATTTTCAGCATAGTTTCCTGAAAAATATGATATCATCTGGACAGGAAAGTAGACAGACATCAGACTCAGGAAGATGTGTTTTAAATCTACAGAAAAAAAATAACACCATAGAATAGCCGTACTTTTTCTGGTAGTCTTTTAAACATCTTGGCTCATGAATAATAAATCACTGTATATAATATTATAATAGTACATTGAAAATATATGGCACATTTTCTTTTCATTTTGTTTTCCACAGCAGCTTATATAATATTCATAGACAGGCAGTCTAGTTCTATTTTTCCCAAGTATCATAATCTTATCATACATTAAAATACAAATTTAAGGAAAAGCCATTGCATAATTCATAGAGATGAAAGTGAAGGAGTGCAAAATTATTCAAGCATGTTCAATACAGTCTCACTCTGAACCTTTCCTGAACTTTGACACACAGGTTCTTACTCTTCATTTACATTACAAGCCAGACTGAATAATGAATATGTAGTGGGTTTGCCTGAAGACACCTTGGTTAAAACCATCCCAGAAAAAAAAAAAGCAACAATTAAAACAACTTCATTCATTACATTTTTATTATATTAATAGCTTTGCTCTGAAAATTTTATGTTTGACTGATAAAGTGAAAGTGTTAGTCACTGAATCATGTCTGACTCTTTGAGACCCCGTGAACTGCAGCCCACCAGGCTCCTCTGTCCATGGGATTCTCCAGGGAAGAATACAGGAGTATGGGACTTCCTTGGTGGTCTGGTAGTTAAGACTCCCAATGCAGGGAACCCAGGTTTGATTCCTGGTCAGGGAACTAGATCCTACATGCCACAACTAAGACCTGGTGCAACCAAATTTTAAAAAAGAAAAGAGTACTGGACTGGGCAGCCATTCCCTTCTCCAAGGGATCTTTCTGATCCCAGGGATCAAATCCCAGTCTCCTACATTATAGTCAGATTCTTTACATCTGAGCCACTAGGGAAGCCCCATTAGGGTGTTTTGTTTTTTTTTAACAGCTTCATATCATGAAATACATTGTTAAACACTTAATTGAAAATTATTGCCACATTATAGGAAGACATTTAAAGATACTACAAATGATTTACATAGAATTTTATCAATTTCTATTTATTGACAAAGACAATTTTATATTTCATTGTTTTATGCACCTGAAACATCTCATTGTTGAACACAAAGTGTATCAATAATTTACTGAAATTAGAATAAAGCTAGTGATAGGAGATTAAAAAGGAATATTGATGAAGCCCCCACACAGGAAGTAGATATGAAAAAACACATGATGCACTGTCCTTAAGGGGATGGGGGAGACTTACTTAGTTGGAATATATTAAGTAAAAGTCATCTCTTGATAAACTTTTTTTTTTAAATCACTTAAAGCTGTGTCACAGCGGAAGAGGCTGCATTCAGAATAATGAACTCTCGGTTGCTCTAAGAGTTTCAGGAGAATGTGGGTAATTCAGGAGCATTCTGGTACATTTTGTACCAGGAATGTACCACAGATGGTGATGATTCTGACACTGGAAGGAAAGCTGAACTGAAACAACTCAAAGGTTTATCTTTAATTTTTAAATATAAAGACGTAAATGAGAAATAATTACAATGAATATGAAGAAAGAAAAATTATAAAACATTCAGTGATAAATTGAGTATTATTAGAAGAATAAGTTTGTGTATGTTCATGTCAATTGTTTTCACTTGTGGAACTCTTGTCAATAACCCAGAGTTCCATACTTACTTGGAACATACCAAATTCAGCCCTCACAACTATGTCAGGTATCTAGAAGGTGCTACAGGAATGTTTGTTAAACCAATGATTGAATTATATAATCTCATGTTGAACACCAGTGTGTATACGTGTTCAAAAATGTGCGTAAGGGATATTAACGTACAGCCAGGAATCAAAATCATTATTTTTTAAAATAATACTCTACCACTATCAAAACCCTTTTAATGTGTTTTATATGTAGTACTAGTTATTACTGATTGTCTTTCGGAAGAATTGTTTGACAAATATTTAGTCATTCTTCAAACACAGTCCAAGCAGTGTTTTATAATTCTATCACTAATAGTTGGAGAAAAATTTGACTCACATAGCTTTGTTCTTATGTTTTTGAGCCAAAATATTCTGGTTTCATAAATAAGAGATGGCCAAGTCAAAAGACTGCACTGCTTGTATTTCCCACCAGAAATCACTGATATTGCAAAACACATCACAGAATTAAGAACATCTTCCTAGAAAAGCTGACTTTTTTTTGCATTTCCAGTTTGAAGACATTTATCCCACGAACAACAGCAATGATAAGTGTGTGTGCACACATGCACATGTGTGTTTGGGGGAAGGGAAGCAAAGAGATGAAGGCAACATAAAAATGGTAGAAGAAAGAATGAGTAAGAGTATCCTAGCAACTGGCTCAGGATTCTGTTCTTTAGGCTGATTTCTGGTAGAAGCTTCTCCAGATATTTCCCTGCCTGAGTTATTTTCAAATCCTCAGGGGCTATATTTTACACATGGACTCTAGGCATCCTTGTTATCAAAGAATACGTGCTTCACTTTTTAAGTATTTAGAACAACAACTGTTTCCTTATGGAAGTTGAGTATATTTTTAAAGAGGAATGGTGGCTGGGATAAAAGTTTAATTTTAAAGTTATTAAATTAACACAGTTCCTTCCTACTGTGTCCTACTTGTTTATTCACAGAGAGTTTATATAGCAATAAGAATAAAACAAACAAAAAAATAAAGAATAAAACGAGATTGCTATATTTTATCACTCTTTGTTGGGCCTTCCCTTGTAGCTCAGATGGTAAAGACTCTGCCTTCAATGCAGGAGACCCAGGTTCAATCCCTGGGTTAGGAAGATCCCCTGGAGAACAAAATGGCTACCCACTCCAGTATTTCTGTCTGGAGGATCCCGTGGACAGAGGAGCCTGGCAGGCTACAGTCCATGGGGTCTCAAAGAGTCAGACACAACTTAGTAACTAACACTTTCACTTCACTTTTCATCACTGTTTGTAATACTTGAACCAGAAAATAAAAACCAATGCATCTGCTGAGGAAGACAGATCAGTTATTATGGGTGTTTTATTTGTATTCAATCAAGGGGGAGCCTGTGTGTTCATATGCACTGTAGTTTCTAAAATATTTAATTGAAAAGCAGCCCACTGTCTTCTAGACACAAACTTTAATTCTTATCATTTTTTAGCATCCCTCATTAAGAGATGAGTTGGTGAACTTGAAGGTCTAAAATAAGTCATGGAAACTGAGATGGTGACTGTTTGCTTAGTTAAAGGTTGTTATTCACTGATCACTGGGATGGAGAAGATTGTTTCTGCACTGCTATGAATGGTCCCAAGAAGAGGATACAATAAGGAATTATGTAGGCATTGTGGAGAAGAAGATTTGGTTGCCATTATACTCAAAATTGCAGTCTTTTTTGGAATTCTAATCCTCATGGTCTTACCTTTCGACTGCTCGTTGTTCAGACAGGCTCAGCTAAGGAAAGTGGTCTTGTCAAAAATTTTGGAAAAACTGCACCAGAAAATCCTTTAGTTTTGCTTGAGCAAATTAGTTCAGGATACAGTCTTAAGAAATATTGAAATTTGTCACTTTAAAAAGTTGTGCAGTTTTTGCAACCCAATTCTTCTCTGAAATGCACATGACAGTGGCAAGTCTGTATAGTCTGCCAGAGCTGGTGATGGTGCTAAAAGTTCCAATATGTCTATAATTGCGTGTAACTCAGTCCAAAAGCCAAGGATAGGCAATATAATGATCTAGTTTAAAAATTGAATACCCAAATGAACAAGCAAAATGTCATTATCATAATTGTTCTTGATAAGTAAATATAACTCAAAAGACAAATTTGCAATTATAAAGGTGCAGAAACTATTCTTTGAGTCACTGAAACAATTTCCAACTAATCCCCTAAATGAACTAACATAAATATTAATGCATAGGCCCTAGTTTCATTGACGATATTTGCCTTGGATAGACTGTTAAAATTAAAATGCCTTGAGGTGGAACCCATACTTATTCTTTTCATGTGTTTCAGTCAAGTTCTTTACCTTGCAGTCTTTGCCTTGTCAGCATTAATGAGTATGGACAGACAGACTATATAAGTCAGTGCTGCGTTCTTAGGGTGTTTCGCTTTTCTTTACTAGGTCAGGATCAACTAGATGAGAAATACAGATGGTATATGCTCATAAATTTTGAGAACTTCTCTTGTTATCTATGTTTCAAGGTCTGTGAAATCTATTTAGAGTTGGAGACAGGACCTCAAAGATTACTAATGATTCATTGGTCTAAGAACTGTGGCTTATATGCCTTCTGAGTTTCATTCTGAGAGAGCTCTAACTGGTTGTTAGAGGACACCTGTGAATGTCAGTGTTGCCCACTTCCTATTTATTTAATATTGAAACATTTTCTATGTTTAGTATTGGCAAGTCCCATCTTTCCTTGAGTACTTATCATGGAATGTGTGCTTTGTAGATGAAAGAACAATTTAGCTGCCAATATAACTCAGTCTTCCAAAGTGAAGCAGGTTGAGGTATATCATGTTAAGAATAGAAAACTGTATTTTTAAAAACAGGGTGAAAGACATTCAGAAAAGGGAATGTATAGTACGGAGGATACACTTATTTTTCTCTTAAAATCATAATTACATAAGTTGCACAGAGTGCTAAAACAGTTAACAACTTTCTCTCTTCCATCAAACATGCAGCCTCATTTTCTCACTGTTTTGCCCTAAAATTTCCATTATCTTCCATAAGATCCTGGGAATTTATAAGCACAATGAATGTACCCATATTTTAGGGATATACAGATTGAAAGCATCTGTAATTTAAAATTAAAGTAAAAGTTGTTAGAATGAATATACCTATAGAATAGGAATTGACTATAGGATCAGTAGTCAGTACAGCCCCTTAAATTCAGCTAATGAGGGAGGCATAGGCTCTCCAGGTGAGTAAGTGTTCTGGAGAAACATCCAGAAAGTATGGAGACATTTTAGAAACCCTTGGCTTTCTGCTTCTACAGCAACTTTCTGGAATCTGTTTTAAATAGTAAAGAAAGTTCTAGGTCCTCACTATACTTAAACTCCAATTCTAATAGCTGGGAAAGAAAAAGATGTTACATGGTATATGCTAAGGTATCAATACAGGGTTTCCTAAAATTCACATGCAACCACAGATTTCAGTGGTTGAGATACAAAATTAGAAAAAAAGTGAAGCAAATTGCATGTAGAAAAATAACAAACTTTCCAATGTGACCATTTCAAAATGCTTCAGAATATCCATATTGGAATTTCAACCTATGTGTGAGTACTCAGGGCATATGCACACATTTTAATTTACACATCATTAATAGATTTGCAATTGGTTTAATTTGAAATATCAGGGTTTGACACAGGGTCATTTAGGCAAATACTGCCTTAGGATACTAATTACAATAAAGTTTCACCATTTTAAAGGGTATCTAGGAGTTCATTTTAAAAGGTATCTTCGGGAGTTGGTGATGGACAGGGAAGCCTGGTGTGCTGCTGCAGTCCATGGGGTCACAAAGAGTCGGACACAACTGAGCGACTGAACTGATCTGAATTGAGGAGTTCATTAAAGGGGACAGGTTCCTTTAAACTTTTTGGATTCAGATATATTTGTGATGTCACTATTGCCATATGAGTGAAACATCAGAGTATTTTATTTTATTTTTTTGGCTGTACCATGCGGCATGTGGGATCTTAGTTACCCTATCAGGGATTAAACCTGTGCCCCCTCCTTTGGAAGCACAGAGTCTTAATCACTAGACTGCCAGGGAACTCCATTTTAAATTTAAAAAATAATTTTTTCAGAGTATTTTCTTTGCATATATATAAGTATATATATACCTAAGTAAAATTTAATACTTTTGAGATATAGAGATTTCTACCATATCAACGCCCTTGCTGAAAAAGTTGTTTCATGGCTAGTATTTTTGTATACTAGTGGCTAGTATATGTATTGGAAACATTCCAAGTTTCAAGCTTAAAAAAAGAGACACTTTTAATATTCTCAAATGTAAAAACAAGTGATGTTCATAAATTTCTTTAGGGACGTAGGTTCATTGCCTATGTCTATGTATGTCTAAGCAAACATTGTATGTTTGCTTTGGCAGAATTCATTTAATTTAAGCAATGATGAAGAACTTTAAAAATAAGATGTATGAAGTATAGAAAAATGTATTCAAGTATTTCAGAGATATGTTGAGACAACACATAGCTTATCATCGATTTAAACCCACTAGCTTATCCTCAGAGAACACAAACAACATATCAAGCTTTAATCTACCTTTAGTACAAGAATATATTTCCATGATTTTGGTTCATAAACACTCAATGAAGAAGGACATGTTTAACTTCGAGATGCAGAGTCCTCAAAATAAAGTACCTAGTAGTATCTTCTGCTGTGGCATTTTCATTAAATGGCAACCCTTTTCCCCCCCTAATTATATTTTAAATTACCTACAAAGTAAGAAAATTTGGTGTTTTAGTAGCAAAAATTGCCAAATATACATTATTTTTAAATTTGCTTTTTTAAAAGTACAATTAGGTAGACCAAAGTTCAATAACATTGAAACATTTTAGCTTTAAATGGAAGCTCTTGCTTTTAGTTTAATAACAGTTAAAGATCAGAAAATAGTACCATCTTGTTCAGAAGTGCCTTATTTATCCCTCTTAAATCTGATTTAGTTGTTTTCTTCATGATTAAACCTTTCTCTGTCAGTAATTTGGCTTGAGTTTCCATCTAGAGAATCTGACCAGTAATTAAACATTTTTAAAAAGGATTATAGAGCTTTTTAAAAATACAACACTGATGCAAAAAATAGCAAAACTGTAATCAGAGTCTGGTTCAACTTAACCCCAAAACTCTATCATGTATTTGCACCTAATTACACTGCACGAAATGAGTTAATGCCCCATTGTAGTTGAAATAATTCCATGGGGTTGCTGATAAGTTTTAAGTAAAATTTTTATTTAGAATTATTCACAACTAGTGGATGTCTTATATATTGAAATTATTAATTCATAAATACAAAACAATCAATTCTCATGTATAGAAGTGACTTATTTATATAATTTAGAATTAAAATCTTCCTTCCTTATGTTTAGGGCTATGAGTTGGAACCCATATAACTTTGATGGAAAGTCTGTTCTTATTTTAAAAAATCTTCCTAAATCTATTTTGGTTTTCATCAAATTCATTTTTACCAAAATGTAAATACTATAATCCTACTGAATTTTAAAGCCTCATTCTAAACTAAAATATAAAAGTCTTACTGAACTTTGTTCAACTACATCAAAACAATAAACATAATTACTTACAGATGATTAACCAACTATTAAAAATCTAACAAAACAAAGATGCTGGCTTGAATTTTTTCAGTGCTTGGCAACAAAGAAAAATACATAGCTATAACACTTTTTAAAAACAATAATGTTTTTAGTATATCTACATTCATTCACAGATATATAAAGTTAAGAAAAGTAGATTTTATGTATAATATGATTGCTTAGGCCATTAAAAACATTTCCAAAGAGGGAAATTTGATATTTTAAACAATTAAATTTAGTATATAAACAATAAAAGTTTTTTTACTTTAATCTTTTGATTTTAATTTTCTATTACTTAAGTTGGTTCTATAGCATTTGTATGTACAATTTTCTGTTGTTATTGAGTGAATTTGTCACTTAAATATCTGATTATTTTTGTTTTGTAACTATAAGAAAATATTTTAAAGCCTCAAGCTACATTTTTTAAATCTTCAACATTTCCTGTTTTTCCTTTTTAAAAGTTTTCTGTGCAAATTTAACTTTTGTGATATTTAATACTGAATTGAAAAATCAAAGAATTTTAAAGCAGTTTTCACATGTACTATTATGTGACATCATATTATATAGAAACACATTTACAATAATATGTCCACTTGTAAAATTTACTATGAAAGAACAGATAATCTTAATGAAATAGAATCCCAATAATACACATATTTTGTATTCATTAAAAGAATCATAACTGCCTCATGACTTTGCATAGCAAGTCATAATCACACCTTTCCATACGTCACTTGAGCACAATGGTCATCATTTGTAAACCACACACACACACACACACACACATACACACACAGAAACACCCTTAGGCAAAAAGCCTTCCCTCTGAGTTGCCACACTTGATTGAGTTTGCACACTTGCACACTCCCCGAGACTTAATCTTGCTGCTGATGAATATCCTCATGCCTAAGAATTTTATAGATAACCCAGTAGAAAATATTAAAAATCAAAAAGGCTAATGGGAAGCAGGCTCGGGAGATGGTGTCAATCTTCTTGGCCCGGTCGATAAAGACCTTCCTCATCTCATCTGGGCTGTTCGGCATTACTTGGACAGGATGGTTGGGGCCCTTTGGGGTCACACCTTCTTTGCTTTGCAGACACGGCCCCATTCCATAAGCTGTGAAGCTGAACCGGCTTTCCCTTATCTCATCATCCTGTCATAAGAAAAACAGAAGCACTGAAGTCATAGAATAAGGCAAGGCATGTATAACAAGTGCTTCAGAACCATAACTGAGGCTTTATCATGATAAATGATAACATTATTATAATGAAAAGATAAAGCATATCAAGGTGAGTTGACTTTTGTTCCCAGTCAAGTTTTAATGATTTATCCTGCTGTATCATATACATGAGTCCATTCAATAAAACTCTCAAGTGTTATGTTTTAATGGAAAAACTAAATATTCTGGTATTCTCTACATATTGCCAGACCATCTAAATAAACTGGGCAAGAAAAAATTCTATTTGGCTAATAAGTTATCCAACATCTGTTGGGTCATCAAAAAAGCAAGAGAGTTTCAGAAAAACATCTACTTCTGCATTATTGACTATGCCAAAGCCTTTGACTGTGTGAATCACAATAAACTGTGGAAAATTCTTCAAGATACGGGAATACCAGACCACCTGACCTGCCTCTTGAGAAATCTGTATGCAGGTCAGGAAGCAACAGTTAGGACTGGACATGGAACAACAGACTGGTTCCAAATTGGGAAAGGGGTATGTCAAGGCTGGATATTGTCACCCTGCTTATTTAACTTACATGCAGAGTACATCATGAAAAATGCTGGGCTGGATGAAGCACAAGCTGGAATCAAGATTACTGGGAGAAATATCAATAACCTCAGATATGCAAATGACAACTCTCTTATGGCAGAAAGTGAAGAAGAACTAAAGAGCCTCTTGATGAAAGTGAAAGAGGAGAGTGAAAAAGCTGGCTTAATACTCAACATTCAGAAAACTAAGATCATGGCATACAGTCCCATCACTTCATGGCAAATAGATTGGGAAACAGTGGAAACAGTGGCTGACTTTATTTTTTGGGGCTCCAAAATCACTGCAGATGGTGACTGCAGCCAGGAAATTAAAAGATGCTTGCTGCTTGGAAGAAAAGTTATGACCAACCTAGACAGCAAATTGAAAAGCAGAGACATTACTTTGCCATCAAAGGTCCATCTGGTCAAAGCTATGGCTTTTCCAGTAGTCAAGTATGGATGTGAGAGTTGGACTATAAAGAAAGCTGAGCACTGAAGAATTGATACTTTTGAACTGTGGTGTTGGAGAAGACTTGAGAGTCCCTTGGACTGCAAGGAGATCCAACCAGTCCATCCTAAAGGAAATCGGTCCTGAATATTCATTGGAAGGACTGATGCTGAAGCTGAAACTCCAATGCTTTGGCCACCTGATGCGAAGAACTGACTCATTTGAAAAGACCCTGATGCTGGGAAAGATTGAAGGTGGGAGAAGGGGATGACAGAGGATGAGATGGCTGGATGGCATCACCGACTCAATGGACATGAGTTTGAATATGCTCTGGGAGTTGTTGATGGACAGAAAAGCCTAGCGTGCTACAGTCCATGGGATCGCAAAGAGTCGGACACGACTGAGCAACTGAACTGAATGGAAGATGTATAAGTAACTGACTTTTGAGTAAATAAGTCTGAAATGAAAGCTGATGACCCAAAGTACACGTAACTGTTGTAATCTTACAAAAAAAACTGGAAATTGATTTCTCAGCAATCTTTAAAAAGGATGTTCATTTATACTGCCAATAGTTTTCACTTCTGTGGGATTGTTAAGGCTAAATAACTGTTTTCTTTGATTTTTCTCTATCTTTATGGAGAAATAATTGACACAGAACTGTATGAACTTAAGGTGTACTGCATGATGGTTTCCTTGAAAACAATGGCCTTAAGGTAACAGGAATGAGGAGTTTGTGCCCTGTGCGGTGGCTCCTGCCCTGGGGGAGCTATGTGGTGGCCTGAAGAGCCGGGGGCCAAGAAGGCGCTTGAGTGGCTGCCTCCCCACCCCCAAGATGCAGATGCTGCGTCTGGTGTATTATCTGCCTTGTCTGCTCCTAGAGGACTGAATAAACACAATATCAGGTTGAAGTCTGTTGCGTCTGGAGGGTCTGACTGACAGTTTGAACCCAAAACCTCAGCAGTGGTGATGGAAGGTGACTTGGCTTTCAGACCCTTTCAGTGTCAATGTGGCCCAAGTTTCTGGGAGGGAGTTCTGGTGAGAACTTGACCCTGATCCTCCCTGAGTTTGAGATAGCAAACCCTGCAGGGAAAATACTGGGGATAAATTGTACTATTGGGAGACGGATGACACAGCTGTATGCCCTGTTGAATTAGCAGGAGGGTGATCATCGAGATAAAACCAGTGGGAAACTAGGTTGTAAAACAGGGGAAAGTGGTTCAAGATATAACTGAGAATTGATAATCCCTGTGCAACGGGCTTCCCAGGGGGCTCCAGTGGTAAACAACCTGACTGCAATGCAGGAGACATTAGAGATGTGGGTTCCATCCCTGGGTCTGGAAAATTCCCTGGAGGAGGGCATGGCAATCCACTCTAGTATTCTTGCCTGGGAAATCCCACGGACAGAGGAGCCTGGCAGGCTACAATCCATGGGAGTCTCAAAGAGTCAGACATCACTTAGTGACTAAACAAAAATTAATAATAATAATAGAAGGAAAATAAATTAGATTCCTCAAGCCTTATCCTCTTACCTACACTCTGGTAGACACGGTGATTCAGGGAGCGCCCTAGGCCTGGCTTCCCAGGAGGCTCTCCTTTGGGCAAGGAAGAAGGGGATGTATGATTTGTGGAGGAGTTTACCCCAGCAGCTGACATACTGGGTTTCACTGATGGGAAAAAAAAAAAAAAAATCTGGGCCATTCAGAAGAAAGAGCTTGGCTAGAGAAGAATCTATCTGTCAGCTCTCTTGAGGTGACTTTTAAAACTCAGACTGAAAAGAGCAAAAATGGACAGGATTCCTATGAAAGGTTTCCTGGCAGGTTGTCGCCAGTCGGGAGGAAGGAAATGGTTTCAAGTTACTGCAGCTGCTTCCCTTAAGGAACCCTGTTCAATCTGCTGTTTTCATCTCAGAAATTAATCCAGTGATGCCAGTGGGAATGCAAACCAAAGGGGCTGACAGGGTGGCTGAATTGACTCCATCTGCAAAGACAGAAAGAAGTCTGAAGGCCAAGTTCTCCTTGCCCAGTTCTGAGTGGGGTCCCAGACTGTGCCATGGTTAACACTGAATAGCCATGGGTGGTAAAAACAGCTCTTTGGGACTGTGGAAGCCAGTGTACCATGTGCAATCAGACTGTTGGAAAATGAGAAGATGATATTAAGAATAATATTAAGAAGCTGATGGGGCACAGTGATACTGGGTTCATAGGCATCACGGTCATAGTAGAATGACCATGATGACATGCAGATAGGAAAATAAGGGACTAAGATATATCTAGTGGGCTTCCCTTGTAGCTCATGGACAGAGGAGCCTGGCAGCCTACAGTCCATGGGGTTGCAGGAGTCGGACACGACTTAACAACTAAACCACCACCAAGATATATCCCTGATGGCTCAGTTGGTAAAGAATCCATCTGCAATGCAGGAGATCCTGGTTTGGTTCCTGGGTTGGGAAGCTCCTCTGGAGAAAGGGAAAGGCTATCCACTCCAGTATTCTGGCCTAGAGAATTCCAAGGACTGTATAGTCCATGGGGTTGCAAATAGTCGGACACGAGTGAGCAACTTTCACTTTCACTTTCAAGATACATCCAGTAGGTGGCATCAGCCAACGACTAAATGTATTAATATAATTGGAAAGGATGTGACCATGAATGAAGGGCCTGGCCATTTTCTGTCTTGAGCCTAATCTTGGGCTATGGTTCCTTATGCCTGCTGCATGCAGTCATGTCCAGCTCTTTGACGGCTGAACACTTGAGTTCACTAAGGAAATCCCCCCAACAGCCTCTACCAGATGGACATGGCAAAAACTGTTTAGGAGTTTCATTATAGGAACTCCCGGGTAGAAACTAGATAGAGTCCCCATCTAGTTGCTGGCTCAGAAGGAAACTATGTGCCAAGGCAGATGTCTTAGACTGGCTTTTGACATAGTCATGGTGGTGTCTGAACCATGCGGCAATGGATATAACATGTCCCTCTGTTGCCCACTGAAGCCATTGATGTGGTCAGAGCTTGTCCAGAATATTAACAAGATTAAAAAAAAAATTGCTCGAAAATTGCCTTTGGATTCAATCTCCCGAGGACAAGCGCTAACACAAAGCTGACAGATGGAATGCCACTAGGGTCTTTGCCCAGAGCTCTTAGAGAAGTCAACTGACTATAGAAGAAATAGGGCTTCCCTGGTGGCTCAGACAGTAAAGAATCTGCCTGCAATGTGGGAGATCTGGGTTCGATTGCTGGATTGGGAAGATCCCCTGGAGAAGGGAATAGCTACCCACTCCAGTATTCTTGCCAGAAGAACTCCATGGACAGAGGAGTCTCACAGGCTACAGTCCATGGAGTCACAAAGAGTTGGACAAAACTGAGTGACTTTGAGAGAGAGAGTCCATATTGGGCTTTGTTTACACTATAACAAAAGCCACAGCTGAAAATACTATTTATGGCTTGAAACAGGCACTTTTATATCAGTCTGGGCCCCTGGAATAGATCTCTTTGGATAAAGGAACACATTTACAAATGATCAGTGTATAAAATGGCCCAAGAGCACAACATAGTAAGGGTATATCAAATTCCATCAGCTCACAGAGCAGTGTTTTAAACAGAAATTAAAACATTATTACTATAAGACTCAGATCATAAACAATAGAAGCTATATTGAAACAACTTCAATAAAGACTTTAAAAATAACCCACACAAAAAATAAAAATCTGAAAAAAAAAAAAAAAGAAAGAAAGAAAACACCATTATCACTAAAGACAGGATGGTCAGGACATGACCAGTTGGCTGGTTGGTTCACTGGACTAGCACGCAGACCACGCGGTTACGGTAAGAAGCAAGTGTCTTTAGAAAGTTTTCTGGTTTCTGGTAGTGGACGTGTGTGTTTGGCAGCGGGGCATGGGGGGGATAGGAAGGCTATTACTTAACTCAGTCCCACCTCACAGGTTTCCCTTTTCTATCCTTTTGTATCACCTGATGTCGTGGTTTTGGGTCTACAGCTGTATTTCCCAGTTGAAGGGCTCATTTCTACGCATCATACTATATGTATTTATTTAGACTAGAAAGCCATTCATGCTCCCTGTGGAAGCGGGATCTAAAAGTCCTGTGTGCTTGAGTAGCTGGAAGGCCTCCCACTTAGATGAAGACACTTTATCTGCTGTCTCTCTTGCTTCTTATCCTACTGAATAGCTGAGCAAATGACATATGAGATCAAAGCTTATTTCTGTCTTGAAAGTACAAATGCCTCCTCAAACCTGTAATCACAGCTATGGAGCTACACTGACAAAGCCACTTTACTTTGAATATTGATTTTAATAGAAAGTGACACTTTTGAAAAATTGAAACTTTAACATCATCATGCAGCATTGGCCTAGCATGAAACCTGGCCACAACTTGTAAAATGACCATATTCTATGTGCATGCAATAATGACAGTCCAGGCCAGGACAAGATTTCTCACACTGAGGTCCATGCAACAGCTGTCTCAGAATCATTTGGAGGCATGGCTGAGATCCAGTTTTCTGGATCTCAATTGCACAGATTTTCACTCATTAACATTTAGGTTGTCCCTGTAATCTGCATTTCCAAGCTCTCCGGGTGATCATAATGCTCAAATGTGTAGAAACAAAAATTCCCAAAAGACACAATGCAGCTATCCTAGTTAGCTGGAATTCATGGTGATGTAACATTTTTTTGAATTCCTCTAACACTTTCTAATTTAAATTTTAAGTGGTAGTTTATGAAAACATACTCTGTAATGACATTTGGGCTAGTACTGAGGTATTATTTTATTTTTTAACAATTCCTGTTTTTAAGTAAGGCTGTGTCTAGGAGAGGCTGTATGTGAGCCTATTTATGTGAACTGTATCTTTATTCATTTTTAAATTTATGATGGACCAAAGAATATTTTAGGAATAGAATTTTGACAATTACATTTTATAATGTGATTTGGTGCTATATCGTTTTCAAAAGCATCTGGGATATGATTTCACTAACAAACATATCATCAGTGGCTTTTCTGTTAATTTTGGAGGTGAAGAAATAGAAATCTTCCATTTCAGTAAAAATATTTCCCTTGTTAAAACCTGTCATTCAAAACCTGCCACCTGGGGGGCTTCCCAGGTGGCACAGTGGTAAAGAACCTGCCTGCCAATGCAAGAGACGCAGGTTTGATCCCTGGAGCAAGAAGATCCCCTGGAGTAGAAATGGCAAACCCATTCCAGTGTTCCTGCTTGGAAAAGTCCATGGACAGAGGAGCCTGGTGGACTACAGTTGATGAGGCCGCAGAAACTCAGACATGACTGAGTGACTAAGCACATAACTAAAAAGTATATCAAGTTATTTTATGACAACTAATTTTTTTGCTTTGTAAAACTCAGGCAAAAGATTATCCTGTGCTTATGTATGTTTACAAGTGCAGTGATATTCTTTATTCCAATTAGCACTCAAATATTTTTTTGAGATAATTCAATTTTCTGGAGCTACCTTCAGCTTGGCTTTCTAATAGAGTGAAGGCCACAAAAGCAAGGTTTAGACAAACATCTAAAACTTTTGACTCACTATAGGTTAGCCAATGTTTAAAGTTCATGATATTAAGCCCCTTTACAACTCAAAATATAGACAATAATAAAGATTAAATAGAATGAATTCAAAATGAACTAAAGAACATGGCTGATTCAAGAAGTAAAATTGAAGAAACAGCTTAGTTTACCCACAAGTCAATCGTCTCAATATGCTTCAAGCAAGTTAGAAGGATAGGCAATAAAAAATATAAAAAGTCATTTTGTTGGTGCATAATTCTTTCTGCAGGAGGACCTGTTTTCACTAAATATGGAAATGAGAAAAATGTTTCAATAATTAAGCAACAATACCATTCTGTGAAACATTCTCAGTGCTTTTCCACTTTATTTAGAGAATTATGCCAAAGATTGACTCATGTAACATGCATATTATAACTAGAATTATTACAGAAAGAAAATTCATGGGCAGATATAGTTATTCAATTGAATTTCTTCATCTTTATCATCAAACATAATATACTATCATGTATATGAGAAAAGAATTAATTTCCTATCCTCTTCTTAGTTCTAAAATAGCAACAAAAGAATCTTATCTGTTTGCTGGCATGGTGAAAGCATGAAGATTGCTAGTGAGTAGTTACAAATTATTAATCATATAACCCAGACTGAATGATGATTAATTATAACAATTGCTGTGAGATACAACAGCATTAAATATGTTACTTTCATCCTGATGTTTTCCCCCTAGTGAATACCTTTGAGATGTTGTTTATACAATGAAGAGGTTAAGTAAATTATCCTAAAGGTTGTTTTGTTTAAATAACTTTCTGTAACTTTTAATTGTCAAATAGGAAAATGACAGAAGGAGGAAAAGTAAATGGATATTAATTCCCATTTATATGATTTCAAAGTATGTAGATTTTTTTTAATGTTTTTAAATTTTTTTGAAAATTGCTAATTAACAAAACAATGGCTTGTTTTTGTTGAGAGAAATAAGCATCACTTAGAAAATTCTAAGGCTAGGTGAGGTATGTGAATGAATTAAAAGTTGTTCTCTAAAATATGTATCAGCCTAAAACAAAAATCCTGTTTATTAAACATCACCCACCCAAATATGGAAGGCTTAAAAGAATACAACTATGTATGATGTTAAAAATACTTTAGACTTACAAGTCAACTGTCAATATAAAATTCTTTGAAATTTAGCTCCCAGGAGAACCTTGCATTTATTATAGATGACATATGAATTAGCTGGGCTTCCCAGGTGGCTCAGACAGTAAAGAATTAGCCTGCAATGCAGGAGACCCAGGTTCAGTCCCTGACTTGGGAAGATACCCTGGAGAAGGGGATGGCTACCCACTCCATTATTCTTGCATGAAGAATCCCATGGATAGAGGAACCTGGTGGGCTACAGTCCATGGGATCACAAAGAGTCAGATACGACGACTGAGCGACTAACACTTCCACTTTCATGAAGTAGTTATAAATTAGCCAAATTTATGTTTGGTGTATTGAATTTAGATTCAGAAATGGTTTGGAGATTATTGAATGGTAAAATGTAAGCTTAAAAGGATGAATATTTTAGGTGAAACTTTATGAAAATATATATACATACATAGGGGAATTGAAAATTGAAATAATATTTTTTAAAAATCTGCATATCTGTTTCTAACTTAATGTTCTAGATTCTTTCAGTGCCAACTTATCACCATAGTGTGACATAAGATAATATTTTACAGTAGATAGCATATATAAAAAGCAGTGTGCCTATTTTATTTAACTGTGTGATGGAAGTCACTATACAGCATGTAAACTTAAGTAGAGACTATATTACTATATTGAATATTATTTTCCTAAACAGATATTTCAGAGAGGATAGAGATTAAGAAATAGTTGTATTTAACATACACTTGGAATACATGTTGCAGGAAATAATCAAATTTTTATAATTTTTCTTTTACATAAGAAGAAATTTCTAACCCCTGTACATCAGTCATTCAAGTAGAATTTAGTTTGAAGTTGTTGAGAAACTACTTTTTTTCAAGTATATATCAAATACTTACCTATTGAAAGAATATCTTCTATTTTAGAATATAGCATAAACTGACCTCCAATGGAAACTTTATAAAATAATTCCATGTATACAGGTACTACATTGCTTCCAACCATGAAGCCTCATCCATTCAACCAAAAGAGTATATATATATATTTATAATTGGGCTTCCCTGGTGGCTCACTGGTTAAGAATCTTCCTGCAATGCAAGAGACCCAGGTTCAATCCCTGAGTCAGGAAGATTCCCTGCAGAAGGGAATGGCAATCCACTCTGGTATGCTTGACTGGAAAATTCCATGGACAGAGGAGCTTGGTGGGCTACAGTCCATGGGGTCATAAAGAATCGGACACAACAGAGCGACTAACGCTTTCTTCACATTTTTCATATTTATATCTGTCCTAAATTTATATTTATTTTCACATTTATATTCTAGACCTCACAAAGGGTATTAACACAAGGCAGAAAAATCAATTATTTGTTATTCTTAATAGTTACCTTGAGTTACTTTTTAAAGTAATACAGGACATAAATACATACATAAATAAGTTTTTGTACAGATAATCAAAATACAGTCAATTATTTTAAAAAGGAAACAAGCAAAAATATACACTTGGCAATTAGTTTTTCAATCTAGAATTTGTGGTCCATTCTTATTTCATTTGCATACACAAGTAACAATATACAAGAATAAGCAGGAAGATATACTAGAACACCACGTGAATGTATTTTTGCTCAGCAAACTTGCATTATTACATTGCAAAGCAAAAGCTGTATGAAATGCATTAAAGCAATCCCATAACATCCATATTTCTCAACAAATTACATATGTTCAGAAATATTTCTGCATCTGTTTAAACCGTCCAGGACTAAAGTAATGATATCATACATGGGAAGAGCAGCTTCTAACCAAAACACTTCTGTATCATGCATACACCCACACACACAGCACTGGGGATAAGCATTTATGGCAGGGTGCGGTGGTGTGTGATTGGCACACAGCAGGCTAAAACAGTGTGGGGTGGGGAAATTTGGATACAAGTGCAAACGTGTATTCTTTCACAGTATACAAAAAGGATCCCTTGTACCTTTACAGGGGAAAAGGTAAGGTGTAAAAGATCGCATGCAGTGCCTAGGCCAAATGCTAAACCAAGTTAAAACTTTCCCCAGAATAATATGTTTATCAGTGTAAGGCCCTTTGTTATGTGAAGTTTTCTATAATGGGGCAATTTTATTTACTGCTTCTTCTGCCGAATTAAAATACTATGAAAAACATGCAAATCAGTACTCATAAAAGGAAAGGGTATTCAGTTAATTTTTAGACTTATCTTGATTATATTAATTTAATAATTTAGATTGCTCAGACTGTCACTAAGCAAAGTAGATACTTTTGGTTTTTTTTTTAATGATGAATTCATTTGGCCCAGAGGGCTATAGGTTGAGAAAAATTGTTTTCAAAAAGTGAAAATGATCAACCTTAATTATCATCAACCTGAATGATAATTAGAATGTTATAAAAATAAATGTGATGCATATATTTATAATCAAATGTATTTTCATTTATTGTATTTGTAAAATGTATTTGCATTTTCTTAAATAATATAGTTAGTAAACCATATTGTTTCTTTTTTAAAAAATAAGTATTTATTGAATGCTAGCAAAGGAAATCTGTATTTTCATCAGAGTTATTTTCGTACTGTTTTGTCATGCAATATCTAATTGAATATATATTTCATACTAACACTCCTTATATACTGTTTAGTTACTGAAAATTTAAATGTATACCTCTCCCAAAGAGGCAACTATGCGTCATTATGAAAATTCAAAGCAATGAATTTTTTAAAAAAATTAGTTAGGATAATTGCATAAAACTAATTGGATCATGTGAATTTTCCCCCCAGGGATGAAAATTGAAGTAGGTAGTTACAGTGGGAACAACTATGAAATTTTAGTAGAAAAGAAAAATAATAGAGGGAGTATTATAATATAGGAATATAATTAATAACGACTTTAAAATAATCTTTGATCTAGATACTTGTTATGAAATTAAGATCACTTCACTATTCATCCAACAGTATGTCTGTTGTGTATTCACCTAGTTATGTCTATTCTTAACTGAGATTTGTGGTAAAAATCATCAGGAGAGGTATTTTTTAATATACTTTATTCCAGAAATTTTAATTTAGTAGACTGGACTGTTTGAATATGATTTCCCAAGCTAAATTCTTGGCTTTGAGTATATTTAAAATGTAATCAGAGTCATATATTATGGATCTCCAAGTCAAATTACTAATATGCTCTACTGTAGATTACATTTCTAAACACTTAGCCATTCTAATTGTAGGTGTGACCTTGTGATCTATTTTTAATCAAACATTTTTAAGGATGCTGAAGTCAAAACCAAAATCATTCATTTACTCTAAAGAATCTCAACATATCTTAACATTAAAAATAGTTTCTAAAGATACATAAGCTGGAGAAAGCATTTTATTTTTGCCTTATTTTTAGGTCTATTTTCTGGCAAGAGGAGCTGTTTTTAGAACTTATTTGTACAAATAAACGTCCCATCTATTTTGCAACTATTTTTGTCAAAGTGTATGATTATTTTCTCTACAGACAATATTATAAGATACATGTGATATTTCTGTTTAATATATATTTAAAAATTATTTTGACCAAACAAACAGCTCAGTTCATAGAATGAAAGATAACATTTCAAATTTTTTTTACTGAGTGAAGAGAGACAAAGGGAATTGTTAGAAGAAGAGAATACCCTTAGCTGAAGGGGATTGGTGGTAGATCAGCTTTAAGTGTGCAGGGGTCTGTGTTTCCCCACCCAACACTGCCTGAGTGCAGAGGATGCTGTCTGCTTTTTTTTTAAACTGATGACCACATTCTTCTACTTAGAGTTAAGAAAACGAATTTACCGTGTCTGAGAAACGGTAAAACTTCTCCAATGCAAAAGCTTCTGTCTGTGGGAAGGTAAAGTGGACCAACAGGGATTGAGAAACCAGAGAATCAAGTCATAGATGGTTAAAATATAATTGCACAATTGGCTTTCATTGCACAGATCATCTAAACAAACGTATGTATCAATTAATAGTTTCTCACATACACAAGCTATCCAGCCCCAGAGTATGAACTAAAAAAAAAAAAAAAATATTCTTTACTGCACTATATCTTAATTACAGTATATGTTCGCTGAGTATTTTAAATGGTGATTAGAAATATAATCAGATGTTACTATTTTTGCACTTCGACCCTTTTCTAGAGTGCCAGTCACTAGAAAAATTAATCTTGCTGTTTTTCTGTGAGCTAAATAATAAAGGGTGTCAAATATCTTTATCCCAATACACTTACAGGTGGTAAAACTGAATAAAGAGTTGCTGTGGTATGGATTCTCTTTTTTTAAGGAAGAACCAGAAATGAGTGTCTAAATTTGTAGAGCATTATGTTATCCATTGGCTGCTCTGACTGCCAGATATGTGGTGGGTGCAGAAAAGGTCTGAGCTCTCATCTCCCCTTGGAACACCACCTGTGTACACCCCTCATTTCTGGTGTTGGCAGCACGTGGCTGATACATCCTACATTGAAGGAAGGAGAAGAAAGGTAGAAAAATGTAGAATGTGAAAAAGTGAATCAAAATGAGAGGGGGAGATAAGTGATGCTTTATTGATTCATGATGTTGGAAGGAAAAATTGTCTTGATCAGTCATTCAGGAGGGAAAAAAGTGACCACACCTTCACTCCTGGGATACAGAATGCTCTGTCTTTTCACCATGTTTCAGCCTGTGCCAGGTATCATGAGAGAGAAGAGCAAATGAGAAGTAAGGGAGGTTAGAAAGAAGGGGAGGGGAGAGACGCGGAGGCAGGTGAGAAAAGTGTAAGGACACCAGCAGACCAGGAGAGGTTGGGGCAGGAGATAAAGTTAATCTCTCCACGAAAATATATGTTAATATATAAATGATGTGCTTTAATGTTTATAAAAAATTGGTCAAATACAAGCTCTGGCATTGTTTTTCTGTCAGTCGTCTTACCCAGAGTATTGTAATGCTGAAATTTCTCCCATGCTACAGTGAATTGGGATGTTTACCGGAGCAGGTGATGATTCTGAGGAGTCAATTAGATACTACTGAATAAATTATTGCTTCTGATGTTTAAATTGAGTAGACTCAGCACTGAGAGATCATGGCTTAGGGTTTTTTAAAACATTTTATAAATATATAAATTACAGTCAGTCCTTCAGAAACCATAAAAAATTCTTTAAAAATTAAATTCTTAAAAATGAATGCAATATATAAACCAGACTATTCATTTTAAGATTTGAGAACGTTTCGACTTAAATATCTCAGTATATTGGATTCTGGTCACAGTTTCCCCTGTAATATATGACTTTGACATTTCTCTGTAGCTTGAGTCTATTTGCTTTTTTAAAATGTCAGCTGGCACATTCACATTAAACATAAACTCAAAGATAGGTTGGCTGATAGAAACTCTTTCAGAAAAGGAAAAGGGTTGATTGAAATTATGTGCATATAAAGAGAGATGACCTTATAAGTCTTATTAGAGGGGAACAACCTCATCCTGTACATCCAAATCCAATTAGAAGATTACTTCTGCAGATTCCTGTGGTCTCCCAAGGATGTTCCTGATTTATCAGGTGACAGCAAGGCAAAAATACACCTTACTGTGTTTCCAATGGGGATCCAGAAGAAATGTCTCAAAAACCAAAAATATGTATAAAAAAGAGACCACATAGCTTTATGTGAACATCAGAGTATTATACAATAAATCGATAATGTTTGATTAAAACATTCAAGGAATTAGTTCAAGAAAAGAAAAAATTAATAGCAATAGTTGATGACTTGTGTCAAGTAAAGTCATCAGAAACATTACAGCGTTACAAATAAGAAATGATAGATTTTATTAGTTGAAGCAAAAAATGATGTTATTCCAGGACAGATATTAGAAAGAAGTTGATAAAGCTCTGGTGTCACCAGATCTGCTCTGTAAAGTATTGTAAAGCAGCTAGATGTTACTATTTTCTCCCTGAAGCAATTTTTGACAACATAAGTTTCAGTTGGACAAAATCAAAGGACAGTCCTCTCTTTGAATTCCTGTCTCCATTTTCTTTCTGTACATTCCCATTAAACATAACAAATTCACTTTCCAGGGAGAATTGTATGCCAAGGAACTTCATGCATTTAATCACTTACCTTACTCCTTCTCTTTCGTCGAAATCTCAGAAGTTCTTTGTGTTGTCTTGATACAAAATTTACCGCTGCATATTCCAGAAGTGCTGAAAACACAAAAAGGAGGCACACTGCCATCCAGATATCAATAGCTTTGACATATGAGACCTAACCAGGAAAGAGAGAGTGAGAAAATTGACTTGTTACTTCCACGGAGAACAAAAATGGATGTCTGTTCCTAAATTATATCATTTATACATTAGAAATTTTTTACTTAAAATTTTTGCAAGTTTTATGTATTAGTCATACATTAAAATGTGTATTCCTTGCTAACAAATTTTTTTTCAAATGAAGCACTAGACCAAATGTATGATGAAAGAAAATAAGATGAAATATAATTTTATCTTCAGGGTAAGATAGTATCATACTTGAAAAGTGTGCAGTAACATTGAAAGATACTTGCAGAGTAGCAGAATACTTGAAAAGGTCTGAAGTAATATTGAGATATAGAAAATACTGTTGAACTTGTAGCTCCATATTTTCTTAATTAAAATTTATTTTTTACTTTGAAATAATTTTAACCTTACAGACATGTTGGTGGAACAGTAAAAAGAACTCCCAAGTTCAACAGTCGTTAATGTTTACTTACATTTCTCTCCCTCCCCTTAATCTCGATCTCATGTTTTTCTCCCTGAATTATTTGACTATTATATGCAGACGTGATGCCCTGATACTTAGGTATTTTTCTAAAAGAAAAGGACACTCTCCTATACACACTCAGTTGACTGACCCTTCAGGGCTCAGGATAAATTTTGCCAAAATCTGATTCTGAATCCTATGACATCTGTGCTTACCCGAACACACTGCACTGTAATTGCTTATTTCTTGTTTTCTTTTTGTTTAGAGTGTGAACTCTTTGAGGACAGATGGCATTCATTTTGTTCACCATCACAGTAGTGTGTGTGTTTATTTGCTGACTGAATGAGCAGATAAATGAAGGTGCAAAATGTTAAAACACTAGGGAGGAGGGAGCCATAGATGATGATTCATGTGGAAATTCACTATCTCGAGTGATGCTCTGTTAATATCTTGAACTGAATTGATTTTCTTTTAAAAAGAAGTGTCAACTCACACCACTTCCAGTGGTGTCAACTTACATGTGAGACGTGCCGACATGGGGGCCCTCTGCATCTCCTCCTGTATCTTAAGTGTGATTTCTGCTGATCAGAAAGAACTCTACCAAGCAGAGAGATGTATGCCCTCAATTTATTCCATGGTTGTGCTAAGTGCCCATATGTTTGTAAAGCATAGATTTAAATCTCATGAGTTCTGCAATTGTGTCAGAAATTTCTGGCTGCCTTCAAATACATACGGTCCCAGAAGATGTAATACAGTTTTCACAGGCACCATCTCAAGCTACACCATTCCTTGGAAAAAGTGTGTGTGCATTTTTTTTCAACAACCTGGATCTATAATGACATGAACCAAGAGATCAAATAAGAAATATGGTTTTCAAATGAACCTGACAACTGTTTTCCTTTGACAATAGAACTATGCAAACATCATCTATGCAGCCCACATTCTGCTTCTTGTGATCAATACTTGATTGTTGAGACTGAAAAGTCAACTCTCCTCATCCTCTCCTCTGACTCCCACCAACTTCAATTCTCTCTCTTCTCCATCCTCACTGACCCTCCAAGGACAGCAAGCACAAGCCCTGAAAGGTTTGGGACTCTAGCACTAGTAACTTTAAAATAACACAGCAGTTGGGACTTCACTGGTGGTTAAGTGGTTAAGATTCTGTGTTTCCAATGCAGGGGGCATGGGTTTGATCCTTGGTCAGGGAACTGAGATCCTATATGCCATAAACTGTGGCCAAGAAACAAAAATAAATAAATAAATAATTTAAATAATTCTACCTGTTTAAAAAATAAATAAAACAGCAGTTTCCTCACCAACACATTGACAACATATTCATGACACACGACACTCATCCCCTGTGATTCTGGTACCACCTTGTTTCCACCCACTCCTGCCCCTGTCCTTTGTAGCAGCCTCATTCTAATCCAGCCAATCCCCCGGACCACCTTTCCATGGTCCCATCGTTCACCATGCTATTGGAAACGTGATCTTATTTTAGGTAACAGTCTCTCCTTGGTGTTATTCCTTGGGTACAGGGGCATGAGAAAATGAAGCCTAAATGTCTGCTGACTAGACACACTGGCCGGGAAGACCGTTGTCTTGGAAACCAATCCAAAGCCACGTGTGGAAGACCGCTTCCTTCCTGAAGCGCGCTCTTCCCTGGCTCCTTGACCTGCATTCTTCGGGTTTCCTCCCTCCACCCAATCCCACTCGGCTCTGTAGGCCTCTCCTCTTCTTCCTGAGATCCTCAGTGACACGGCCTGGGCCCCTTATGTTCTCACACTGAAACTTGTCACTTTCAGCCCTTAACTATTACTTTGGATCCAATTCCTCCTTTGCACTCAAAGCCCCCAGCCTCCCGTTTCCTGACGAAACCTCCCCCTAGCCTGTTTCTTACATGACAGTAGCTTTTGGATGTCTCATGCTCCTCAGTCTTCATTTGACTGAGAAAGAAGCTAGGAATCTCTACTGGACTCAACCAGCAAACACACATAACTGCCTCTTCCTCCTCATTAAAGGCTAGATTCTATTCATCTCCAAATCTCACATAAAAAAAACCAAGTCTGGGAATCCTACCTTTTTGCTATTTCTGAAATTTATCATTTTCTGTCCTTTCTTACTGACATTGTATTGTGTATTGATCTCAACCACCATAATCTGTTTCTCAGTTTCTCTTAGGGCTGAAGTTACAAAGATAGTAAGACAGACAAGGTCTATCTTTTTTAAAATTGGGGTATAATTGCTTTACAATTAGTTATTTTCTGCTGTATACAACAAAGTGAATCAGCTACATGTATACATACATGTATTCTCTCCATCTGGGACCTCCCTCTTACCCCTCATCCCCCTCTAAGTCATCACAGAGCACTGAACTGAGTTCCCTGTGCTATTGGAACCAACATTCAAGAGGGGGGAAATAGACAGCAAAAATAATCACATAAATAAAGATAATTTAAGAGAACTTCAATAATGAAACCCCTGTAGGGTCATGGGAAAGGGACAGTGTGCAGGGGGCTGTTAGGTGGGTACAGTCCCTGAAGGCCTCTCTGAGGGTGTGATACAACGACCATCTCAGGCCACTTTCTTACTTGCCCATCATTCTTTGTGTTTCTTCTAGTTCTTGGCAAAGAGATCAATGGACAAGCTCCATCCTGCCTCAGCAGCTTTGAACTCCCTGTTACTTCTGTCTGAAACACTCCTTCCTTTATGGAACCCCTGTTAAATCCTTCAGACTTTAGCTTAAAAGCCATGATTTCAGGGAAACCTTCTCCAAATGCTCAGATCAGTACAGCCCTTCTCACCTTCTTACCTCCACTTTCCTCCTAGAACCCATCTCTCAGATGACTCATTGCAGTTGTAACGATATTTATCTGTGGGTAGTTCTTACAAGGTGACTTCCGGAGAGCATCATTTAAATGCCCCCCACCCTGCAGCTAATTACTCTGTTCCACAACCCCTAAGGGCCATTTTCCTAAAACTTTGGGTGGAAGAATGCAAAAATGAGTATGTCCCTGAGGATTTCAAGGTGAAATATCTATACTGATATTTTAGCAAACTATGTGTTGACAGCAAACACTAAATAATTAATCTTATTATTGACCTTGCCCCACTGTATCATCATTATCCATTTACATATCTTTCTCCTTTTAGGCTAATGTATCTTGTGAGTTGAGGCAAGGGCCAGGTCTTATCCACCTTTTTGTTTTAAGGACCTAACACACTGCCAGTTATATGATGGGCTCTCAGATAATATTCAGTTGATTGAACCATGTGGAGTGACTTGCAACCACTGGCCATTTATTATAAGAGAAATAATTATAATAACTAGCAAGCCAGGAATGTTCTTAGGAGTGTCTGTAGAACTACTGAGTGTTCTTAGTAACTGTCCGAAAGTAACACTTTTAATTCGCACAACTATTCCTCTTTTAAAGGTGAGGAGACTGAGACATGTGAAATAACTTGTCATTATATACACTCAGTTCAGTTCAGTTAAGTAGCTCAGTCCTGTCTGACTCTTTGTGACCCCATGGACTGCAGCATGACAGGCTTCCCTGTCCATCATCAGCTCCCAGAGCTTGCTCAAACTCATGTCCATCGAGTCAGTGATGCCATCCAACCATCTAATCCTCTGTCATCCCTTTACACTACCCTGTGTAAAATAGATAGCTAGTGGGAAGCTGTTGTGTAACACAGGAGCTCAGCTCAGTGTCCTGTGATGATCTGGAGGGGTGGGGTGGGTGGAAGGTTCCAGAGGGAGGGAGTATATATGTAAGTATAGCTGATTGACGCTATTGTACAGCAGAAATTAACACAATATTGTAAAGCAATTACAGTCCAATAAAAAAAAAAATAACATCACATAGCTATTGCTATACACTGAATATGGCCCTTCAAAAATCCTGATGTTGACATATACCTCTAAGGTGATGGTAATAGGAGGTGGAATCTTTGGGGAGTGGTCAGGTCATGAGGGTAGAGCCCTCATGAATGGGATTAGCCCTCCTATAAAAAGGACCCCAGAGAGTGTTATGCCTTTTCCATCATTAAAGAACACAGCCTGTAGATTGCCATCTATGAACTAGGAAGTGGGCTCTCACCAGACACTGAATCTGCCAGCACCTTGATCTTGAACTTCCCAGGCTCTAGTTTCTATTGTCTATAAACCACCTCATCTATGATATTCTTATAGAAACC
Organism: Cervus canadensis; assembly: GCF_019320065.1. Taxonomy (NCBI): domain Eukaryota; kingdom Metazoa; phylum Chordata; class Mammalia; order Artiodactyla; family Cervidae; genus Cervus; species Cervus canadensis. The sequence continues at coordinate 4,509,329 of NC_057399.1, read as the reverse complement.
TGGACAAACTTAGGATGCTACCAAGTTGCAAAGCTAGGATTTGAATACTGGTCATCTGGCTAAAAAAATCTGTAACTCAACTACTCTTCTACATCACCTGGTTATTAGGTTCCGTCTTTTTAAGCTACCACCATAACTTAACAACTGTGAGCACACTAAGTAGAAATAATTATCTGTATCTTAATATTCCAGGCTCTTCAAATTTTACATGATAGTTAAGGGTGAAGTCATTACATAGCATGAACATTGGAGGGTTCTGTATGTTTGCTGATCCTAAAATCTGACAATCAACTTCTTAGTAGACAATGTAGAAAAGGAGTTGTGAGAATGTAATTACCACATTAGAAACCAGATATTTGCTCTGCAGAAGCAAAACTCTATCAGGGAAACATTTTATCCTTTGAAATACAATCAGAGTCCCCTCAACAATATTCTCACATTAATTATAGTGAAGTGTTTTTATGAGACAGTTGCCTACTTGCCATGTGATAATCTGGGAAGAGATAAGCTTGATAAATTATCATTTGAATGTGCAGAGCTGGGTTTGCACATTTGAATGTGCAAAGCCTTATCTTTTTCACTTTAAAAAATGTTTTATAATGTGAGGAAGGAATATAAGTATCATTGATTCTACAGACTTCTTAGATCATGTGATTTTTTTTTCCAGATAAATTTTCTGTTTATTTTAACCTGAATGAACTTATTGGCCAACCCAATACTTTGCAATGTTATCATTAGAAAACAGAGAAAATCTGCTTCTGGAGTCCTGAAAAGATGCATATCGGATTTTATCATTATTACTTATCCTGGTTATAAAGATTGGAATCCAGTCCCCTTGACTCTGGGAAGCATTCGTGTTCAGGAAACTTGCCTAAGCATGAATTTCTTTATATCTACTTCTAACGATACAAGGAAGTGGGCATAGGAGGATTCTAGCTATGATTTGATAAGAATAACAAACAACCCCAAATCTCACTGGCTTGAAACAACAAAGGTCAATCCATGTCCATGCAGAGCTGAATGGTGACTCTGAACAAGTGTCGTCACACCGTGACCTCAGCTCCTAGTGTGGTCACTCTCTGGAACACTGGTGGTGACCACAGCAGAGGAAAACTAGGGCACAGGTCGTCTCACATTTGGTAATAAATACTCCAGGCTAGAAGAGGCACAGATCACTGTGCTCAAAACTCATTGTTTATTTGTTTGTGCCTGTATGCTCAGTCATGTCAGGTTCTTTGTGACCCTATCAGCTGCAGGCTACCAAGCTCCTCTGTCTATGGGATTCTCAAGGCAAGAATACTAGAGTGGGTTACCATTTCCTCCTCCAGGGGATCTTCCAGACCCAGGGATGGAACTGAGTCTCCTGCCTTAGCATTAGCCAGAACTATTTACAGTCAACACGACAAGAACAGATCTGTGAGGTGCAACCTCATCCTGTGTCTCGAAGGGAGACAAAGCTCACAGGTGGCAGAGTGAGTGGAGGTGGGGAAGGGTCTACTCTGTGCGTATGAAAAAAAAAGAAAAAACAAGAATGCTGACAAGCCCAGGATTGAAGACAAGTGTGGACTGTGATCTGATCACTGTGATATCTTGAAGGGAGAACTAGAGCAGCTTTCAGTTCTGTTCAGTTCAGTCTCTCAGTCATGTCCAACTCTGCAACCTCATGGACTGCAGCACGCCAGGCCTCCCTATCCATCACAAACTCCTGGAGTTTACTCAAACTCAAGCCCATTGAGTCGGTGATGCCACCCAACCATCTCATCCTCTGTCTGTCCCCTTCTCCTCCCACCTTCAGTCTTTCCCAGCATCAGGGTCTTTTCAAATGGGTCAGCTCTTCACATCAGGTGGCCAAAGTATTAGAGTTTCAGCTTCAACACCAGTCCTTCCAATGAATATTCAGGACTGATTTCCTTTAGGATGGACTCGTTGGATGTCCTTGCAGTCCAAGGGGCTCTCAAGAGTCTTCTCCAATACCACAGTTCAAAAGCATCAATTCTTTGGTGCTCAGCTTTCTTTATAGTCCAACTCTCACACTCATACATGACTACTGGAAAAACCATAGCCTTGACTAGACAGACCTTTGTTGGTAAGGTAATGTCTCTGCTTTTTAATATGCTGTCTAGGCTGGTCACCACTGCAGTGATTTTGGAGCCCCCAAAAATAAAGTCTGCCACTGTTTCCACTGTTTCTCCATCTATTTGCCATGTAGCAATGGAACTGGATGCCATGATCTTAGTTTTCTGAATGTTGATTTTAAGTCAAATTTTTCACTCTCCTCTTTCACTTTCATCAAGAGGCTCTTTAGTTCTTCACTTTCTACCATAAGGGTGGTGTCATCTGCATATCTGAGGTTATTGATATTTCTCCCAGCAATCTTGATTACAGCTTGTGCTTCATCCAATCCAGCATTTCTCATGATGTACTCTGCATATACGTTAAATAAGCAGGGTGACAATATACAGCCTTGATGTACTCCTTTTCCTATTTGGAACCAGTCTGTTGTTCCATGTTCAGTTCTAACTGTTGCTTCCTGACCTGCATACAGATTTCTCAAGAAGCTGGTCAGGTGGTCTGGTATTCCCATCTCTTTCAGCATTTTCCACAGTTTATTGCGATCCACACAGTCAAAGGCTTTGGCATAGTCAATAAAGCAGAAATAGATGTTTTTCTGGAACTCTCTTGCTTTCTCGATGATCCAACAGATGTTGGCAATTTGATCTCTGGTTCCTCTGCCTTTTCTAAATCCAGCTTGAACATCTGTAAGTTCATGGTTCACGTATTGTTGAAGCCTAGCTTGGAGAATTTTGAGCATTACTTTACTAGCGTGTGAGATGAGTGCAATTGTGCGGTAGTTTGAGCATTCTTTGGGATTGCCTTTCTTTGGGATTCGACTGAAAACTGACCTTTTCCAGTCCTGTGGCCACTGTTGAGTTTTCCAAATTTGCTGGCATATTGAGTGCAGCACTTTCACAGCATCATCTTTTAGGATTTGAGATAGCTCAACTGGAATTCCATCACCTCCACTAGCTTTCTTTGTAGTGATGTTTCCTAAGGCCCATTTGACTTCACAATCTAGGATGTCTGACTCCTGGTGATCACTGGTGAGTGATCACACCGTTGTGATTATCTGGGTCCTTAAGATCTTTCTTGTACAGTTCTTCTGTGTATTCGTGCCACCTCTTCTTAATATCTTCTGCTTCTGTTAGGTCTATACCATTTCTGTCCTTTATTGTGCCCATCTTTGCATGAAATGTTCCCTTGGTATCTCTTTTTCTTGAAGAGATCTCTAGTCTTCCCATTCTATTGTCTTCCTCTATTTCTTAGCATTGATCGCTGAGGAAGGCTTTCTTACCTGTCCTTGCTATTCTTTGGAACTCTGCATTAAAATGGGTATATCTTTCCTTTTCTCCTTTGCTTTTTGCTTCTCTTCTTTTCACAGCTATTTGTAAGGCCCTCTCAGACAGCCCTTTTTTTTTTTTTTGCATTTCTTTTTCTTGGGGATGGTCTTGCTCCCTGTCTCCTGTACAATGTCATGATCCTCCGTCCATGGTTATCAGGCACTCTGTCTATCAGATCTAGTCCCTTAAATCTATTTCTCACTTCTACTGTATAGTCATTAGGGATTTGATTTAGGTCATACCTGAATGATCTAGTGGTTTTCTCTACTTTCTTCACTTTAAGTCTGAATTTGCCAATAAGGAGTTCATGATCTGAGCCACAGTCAGCTCACAGGAGCAGCTTTGTTAAAGGGCAAAACTCACTGCTTTAGAGAGAGCAGCTGTTAAGTAATGAGAGGATGACAGAGGGGGAAAAAAAAACAAACAGTACTGATCTTTAACTCCACATTTGTTCAAACCATGTCAGGACAGAGTTCAGTAAAATTAGTCATAAGCGGGTTACAAAAGAGTCCAGGTAGTCCTCTGAAGCGTTGATTTACTCTAGCAGAGGTAATAGATTACTTAGATTATAAAGACAGGCAGGCTGCCAGGCAAATTCAGGCATAGGAATGGTGTGCTTGTACCACACAGAGTCTCAAAAAAAAAGAAAAAGACTGTGCCTCCAAGTATGGACCACACCTCACCAGTTAATACTCATCCTTGTCCCTTACTTGTTCCACCAGACCCAACTGTTCATTTATGTGTGCATACACCCTCCAAAGTCATCTGGTTGTGTTCCTCTTTGATTCAGAGGAAGAGATGGCTTGCAAGTATATCATGCAATTTTTCATAAATCAATTTAATGTAAGGCAAGTTTTTGGTGAGATAATTAAGTAGCAACAATTTATATTATATTCCTTTACAAGATCATTGACTGAGCTAAACTATACGAATGGCACCGTCTGGTGTAGTTGAGAGGCTTCTTGTCAAGATCCATAACTTTATCTTACCATGCATAGAAATGATCAAATGGATTGCCTTAGGACAAATGCTGTCCTGAACTACAGCTGGTAGATGATAATGCATGAATAGGTAAATATTGATTAGACTATAAGCCAGACTACCTAATTATAGCAAATTATACTTACTAATTTATGTTATAACCCAGACTATTATTATCAAGAATTTCTAGAAATAGAAATTTATAGTGCACTTATAAGAAGCACAGCTTTGAAGGATAAGAAATTGATTAAACCAGAAAGTGGTTTGAATCTCCAAATCCAATGCAAACCAACACTCAGGCACTCTACAAGGTTAATATCCCAGGACAGTGAACATTTTCTCAAGTCTTCTCTCAGTCCAAATTTGCTTTTTATTTAAGAAAGAGGTATAACAAAACATCACAGTATATTGCTTTTGATTAGTTAAAACAGTTCTTTCAATAGGGTGATTTATTCTCCATTGGATGATGATCAATCCTGGTAAATTCTCCCAGTTCCTCTAACTTGTCAAACTGATGAGTAATTCTGGCTGTGGAATGGGCAAGTGGCTCAAAGGTTTTTTTCTGAGTTATGCTGAAAAATTTCCTGCTTGTGTCATGGCTTTTTTCCTAGGGGGGTTTGTTTCGGATCACATTGGTATTTATTTATCTTTGGATCTGTAAAAACCAAACTGTAGTACACTTAGTCCCTCATTTCTCCCAGTGTAAAAGCTGTATAAGAATTTTAAATATTGTAACTTTTATAGGAAAAAATATATTAGTTTCAAAATTATTTTGAGTTTCATTTAAGACTAAAAGCCAGAGAGATGAAAAAAATAACCTTTTTTTTTAAGTGTTAAAGTAAAATGAAGCAAACTGAAAAAGAAAATGAACTGTCTGCAGAACTGTATTCTTGGAATTCTAGGTGGTGAATCACACAGATTTTGTGAACTCTGATGTTTATCATCCTGGAGGGCAATTCACAACTGCAGAATCCTACACATTACGTTCATACTAATTACGATCCTCATAAACTTAGTAAATGAATGATGCTTTGCATAGAGTCTTTATTTGCCATGTAAAGGCTTTTACTTTAAGAAATGAAATGTATCAGAGAATCATAATGGCAGAACTGCATTATATCCTAAGTCATGAACTTGACAAATCTTTCCAATCACCAGATGAGAAAAACACAATTAAAAAGGGTAAGGTATTTTGAAAGGTCACTCCGCTGTCCCTGACTTTTGCTTCAATTATGGGAGCTTTACTGCCATCTTTTCTATAGGACAGGATTCTTAAGACTAGCAAAAAATCTAAATGTTGCTAGAAATGCTACTTAGGTGCACGTTGTTACTGACATTTGTTAACATTTTTTTGTGTGTGACCTGCTTAAGGAAAGTTGAATTATATTTGCGACTTCTCTCCCCTGTGCATTCTTGCACTGGAAGTTTTGTATTTCTAGAACATCATCTTTATTATACCTATATACCTTTCCAATCCCTTTTCCCAGCACCTCAAGATCTGACATTTTCATATTTAACTTCAACCAGAAATCAGGAAGACAGATAAAACTTGTAAGCTATGTCCAACACTGATTTGGGGACCAAATTCTTTATTCCCTTGGCAAAGGGGGAGTTTTACATCAGATTTTATCTGTCGGCGGGGAGAGGGGGTCATGGTATGACTGTAGGATTTATGTGAATACAGTAAAGGGAGCTTAAGACATTAAATAGATTAAAATTGGCTCCAAGTTGCATAAACAGCTTTTGTTTGTAAATTTAGTTTGATGTTAAAGCTCCTGTATTATGTCATTTCAAAAATTTTTAAACTTTGTGATTTGATCATATATTTTCTCCAAATTGTGCCATCAGATTTAAGATCTTATGTCATGGCTCTGTCTCTATGGCATCCACAGAGGACCTGCTTGATAATTGTTAAATTCAGCTTAATGAGACCCAGTAAGCATATTAACTGTAGGCACTAAGATCAAATATAGAACCAGAGACAACTATCAATTTCTATTCTTACTATGGGATCTACATATGTTTAGGAATTACTTATTTACTGAAGACAGAAAAAACAGTAATAAAATTGAATAATATTCATATGTAGTATACCTTTTGCTTTTAAAAGAAAGGGCAGGAGTAAATAATTTTTTAAATTTTTGCACCTTTTTTCTTTCTCTTTTTCCTACAGGAATAAGACAGGGAAAAAAACTATTAACATACTCAATGAAAACACTTTTAAATTACATATATTACTCACATCAAATACTGTATTATAAAGTTAAATATACTTAATAACTATTGTGTCATGTTTAATGAATTAAAAATGAGCCCACTTGTATCATGTTTGTATTGAATTTGATTGAAGTAAATTTTGTTAACTATACTTTGAATAGATACTAGAATCTTTATTCAAAAGTTTTTTTTCTTTAATGTGGACCATTTTTAAAGTTTTTATTGAACGTGTCACAATACTGCTTCTTTTATATTTTGGTTGTTTGGCCCCAAAGCATGTGGGATCTTAACTCTCCCACCAGGGACAGAGTTCACACCCCCTTCATTAGAAGGTAAAATCTTAACCACTGGACCTTCAGGGAAGACCCAATATTAGAATCTTATATTCAAATAGTGAGGAACAAAACATTATTGACAGTAATAGTTATCAATAGGAAAACTTGATTACTATACAATCCCTCTCCCCATTTAATTACTGCTGATATTTACAATGTACTCTCCTTTAAAACTGCAGGGCAGTTTTTATTATTTTTTTTAGAAGAATGAGAACTAATTAGAAATGGCAATAGTGAATACGAATACTTCATTTTCCTTCCCATCCCCTGTCTTTTCAGTGTAATGCCAATAGGCCTCCACGTGCCCACATAATCATGGTATCCAATTATAAATATCTCAGTTAGATTTATATTATCTAGTCATTGTAATCAATTCTATAGTTGATGATTTCAAGAAGAATAAAAGTTACTATGAAAGCTATTGTGATGTTTTCTAAGAACCATTGTTTTTATTATACTGCAAGGTAGATACATGCAATATTTAATACCTTTTTCATTAATTTGGTGATTCTCAGGGGCGCATATGATTCTTCATAAATAAAAAGTAATTCAACTGAGTTTTACATTCTTTTTAGAGGGACAAAAAATGGCATATTCTTGCTTTTTAAGTTAACCACTAAGCAAAGTTTAAAAATTCACATTGTCTTTAAATATCTGCATGATATTTACTCTATAGACCTGTATCACATTCTGAGGATAAAATATGTAAAGGATAGACCATCCTCTCAAAAAGCTACTCCTGGTGGGTTTCACAGACAGACCGAATAAAGGAAGATACTGCTGTATACACAGACTTTCCTGGAGTTTCCTAAAGCAGTTCTTTCTAGAATCATAGTTTATAAATTAAAATTATATTTTGTCCCTCTTATTATTTTCTTTATTCCTACCCATCTCAATACTGAATAAAAAATATATTGAATAATTCCCTCAGTGTCAAGATCTTAACAACATATTAGTATAAATCAAATATATACTCAAAATAGTTTAATGACTAACACTACTCTCTCTTTCACTTGGGTTAAAATCTAATTCTCCCAAGGAGTATTGCTTTTCCACATCTAAAGAAAAAAATTCACAAAATGCTGGGAATCTCAAAGAGTTTATGAGAAGGGTTTTGAGGTAAGTGGGTCTAGGCTGTAACTAGGCTGTATAACCTTTTCTTGTGCGTGGGGGAGACAGAGTCCTAGAGGAAGAAAGGAGGGAAGACACTTTGAATATACAGTATATACACTAAAATATACTTTGAATATACTTCCTCTTCTTTCTGGACTTTCATTTGCTCTTAAAAGAATCATCTCTGGTCTGCTTCCCTATCAATCTGTAGTTCACTCCTTGAAGCCTTAGGCCTGGATGTCCCTGGTCAGAACTTTGGAAGTTCTGACTTTTTGACAATTCAATGTGGCTATCATACGCATCTCAAAGTTAACATGCTTAGCCATAGAACTAATACCTCTCTGACCTTCCTCATGAGTAAATATTACCACTACATGCCATTACCCAGCTGAAGGCCACTTTTGACTCCTGATTTTCCCTTAATCCTCAAAATTCATTTCAGAAGCAAATCCTGTCTCTTTCATCTGCAAATATATTTTCTCTAAAAAAAAAAAAAGAAAAAAATCTACATCTTCCTAACTCCACCTGTGATGCTTCATCTCTGCAGCTACCAACCTAGACAGATCATCCTCGGCTCTGAAGTATCATTTTCATGGTAGCACCTTTGCTTCCATTTTTACCTCTTCTATCTGATCTTCACATAGAAATGGGAGTGATCACTCCTCTCAATAAAATCCCTCCAAAATCCATCCAAAATAAGCTTTATGCTTACCAAGTTTTATAAAACCCTCCATGACCTGACTCTGTGATCACCACCATTTTTCCTCACTCATTCTACTCCAAATAAACAATGTTAGGAAGTATTCCTAAAGTTTTCTAACTTTGAAAAATTTGCTGGCAGTAGGATGCATTGGCACCCTCTTCTCACCTAGTGCAGGCACTGCGGAAATGCCAGATTGCTCTAAGCTCCAAGAAATGAATCACAGGCGTATTCTTGCTTTGGGCTATTATACTCCTGACTCACGACACTGTTGAGGCCAGTGCAACAGGAAATTTCAGAGAGGAGTCTCAGGTCTATAGTTCACGAGGTGCTGGCTCAAGTACATTCTCAGAGATTTTCTCCTTTGAGTTTTATTTGACGTATTTCCAAGTTCTTTCTTATCTACAGGAGATGTACTGGCACAGAGCCTGACAAAACACTTAGCGATGATCATAAATTAGTGATTTATCATTTCTTCCTCCCATGTCTGATAATCCCCTATTGTTTTCCTGAATTCAAATTTGTTTTCCTCCTTCCTAGATTTCATTAGTAGGAGAATGGTGGATGTTCCCATGGCAAGATTTTCAGGCATCTGAGGGTTCTTTTGTGAGGGTGAGCATAGCAGATCTTAAGGTGCATGGTTTCAGACTTCTATTCCTAAATCCAGTGTGAGCCCTTGCCCTTTGCCTCTCCAAATCACAATATCAGGAGTGCATTTTCTTTCAAGAGACATTCTACCCTTTTGAATGATCTCATTCAATAGGAAAATTTTTGTTTATTCTCAGACTTCAGCATATACCATCCTGAATTCTAATGTACATAACTGCTGCACATAACCTGTACCCTAAATATCACAAAGGCTAAGATAATTATTAACTCAAGATTTCTGTTTGCTAATCAGTTCTTTTTTATGGGTCAAAAATAAATCTGCTATCATACTTCCAGTGTCTCTATGATCTGAGAGATAGACTTTGTATACATCTTTGTATGTAATGTCCATGGGGTCGCAAAAAGTCGGACATGACTGAGCAACTGAACTGAACTGAACTCAACTGATGTATGTAATGTAATTGACTTCATACTTGAAAATTTATTCCTTCCCTGAGATCCTGATGAAATTAATGCCTTTTAAAAAATTTCTTGAGAAAAAGAATGAAGTCATCTCAGACCTTTCTTCCTTAAAAAAAAAAAAACAAAACTCTTGTCTCCATTCTGTTTCTTTTTAATTTATTGCTTTCTTTATTTCTGCTTCATCCACCCACCCCTTCATGCTCTCCTAATTCTACCTTAATCTCTTTATCCAGATGTGTTTGTGCTATGCCTCATAGAATCTGTAGTTTCCTTAAACAGATCATTAAGTACCCCCACTTTCTGGATAACAACTTATGGAATGAATGAGCTTTCATTTCTGTTGAGCTCAGTGAGGAAAATCAATGAGTAAACTGGTAACTTCATTTACAAATCGACTATGGAACTTCAACTATTACTCAGAGCCCTTGAGACATTTATATGTGTATAAATAAGCACCTAATCTTATAAGAAAGCGGAACGCCGAAAAATTGATGCTTTTGAACTGTGGTGTTGGAGAAGACTCTTGAGAGTCCCTTGGACTGCAAGGAGATCCAACCAGTCCATCCTAAAGGAGATCATTCCTGGGTGTTCATTGGAAGGACTCATGCTGAAGCTGAAACTCCAATACTTTGGCCACCTCCTGCGAAGAACTGACTCATTGGAAAACACCCTGATGCTGGGAGGGATTGGGGGCAAGAGAAGGGGACAACAGAGAATGAGATGGCTGGATGGCATCACCGACTCGATGGACATGAGTTTGTGTGAACTCCGGGTGTTGGTGATGGACAGGGAGGCCTGGCGTGCTGCGATTCATGGGGTCGCAAAGAGTCGGAAATGACTGAGCAACTGAACTGAACTGAATCTTATAAACAGATTTATAGTTTTCATTTAGAGAATATTTTATAAAACACTAGTTGATATGGATCGTTTTGAAAATACAATTATATGTTAATAAAAGTAAACCTTATTTTGAAAGACAATTATATGCTAATAAAAGTAGACCTTATTTTGAAAGACAACCATTCAATCTTAGCAAGGCAGAGTGAGCTTTGCTATTGATTAATTCTTTCAATAGTAAGTAAAATTTTTAATAAAATATTATGCCATAAACTTTTATTTATTTATATATTTAACTGAATAAATTAGTCAGAGGTGCAATCCATAGTAAGGGATGAAGGAAGCCATGACAACAGACTTATCATTTACTCAGCATGGTGGGAAGACAGCGTCAAATACACAAGAAGAGTTACTATGATTTTATTACATTCATTTACATCACTGTCATGAAAATAAAGTGGGGCTTGCTGGAGGCCAGACAGGATTACTTAATTTAGATAGTAGAAATTTCTTTCTTAGGAACCATTTAGGAAAAGAAAATAATTTTCTGTTGCTATGCTGCTAAATGGATAAAAAGGACTTCTATGTTTTATTTCACCACATCTTTAAAAAAAACAGTACTGGGTCTTTTACAAACCTCATACAGGAATAGTTTTAATTCTGGCAGCTCAGCACAGACTGAAATATTATGTAAGTATTAGAAAAGTTTTTCTTTTTATTGACCTATGGCTGCTGAAAAGCCAAAGCAAACACACGTACAAAAAAGTAAACACTAAAAAAAAAAAAGTAAACACTGTATTTGGCCCAGGGTGTAAGGTACTGGCATTGTCATACAGTACTTGTGAGAGTATAATTGCTATAAATTTTTCTCGAGGGAAATTTGGCAATACAGATCAATGCATACAGCTATCAATGCAACAATTCCAGTTCTAAGAATTAATACTAAAAAAATAGTACAAAATGCATGTAGAGTTATATATCCGTGTATATATATGTATGTACATACTTGCACATATATATTCATGTATATAACAATCATTATACAAATGTTCATTATTGTATTAGTCCTAATAGTGCATAGATTATCATGACACATCTATATAATGGAGTCATATACTGCCCTTTAATTACTCTACAGATTTAACTTACATGCAAGTTTGATAAACTTCTACATATTTAAAAATCTATAGACAATAAATTCTATAGAGCATAAGAGTATTATTGATGCTTAAATAATTGGTGGTCATAACAAACTATGGATAAGAGATATCATTGGTAGAATTTTTTCCTTCACCTATGTCTCTGTTTTATGTTTTTTCTGCCTCGATTATATATTACTTTAAAAACTGGCGATGAATACAGATCTTCCTCAATTTAACTGTAGGTTGAAAATAACCTTAAGTTGAAAAACCATTCAATACACCTAACCTATGAATATCATAGCCTAAGCCAGCCTACCTGAAACATGATCAGAACACTTAGTGGGCAAAATGATCTAACCCAAAGCCTGTGTGTTCAGATGCTCAGTCGTGTCTGCCTCTTTGCGGCCCCATGGACTGCAACCCACCAGGCTCCTCTGTCCTTGGGATTCTCCAGGCAAGAATACTGAAATGAGTTGCCATTTCCTCCTACATGGGATCTTCCCAACATTTTATAATAAAGTATTGACTATTTCATGTAATTTATTGAATACTGTATGTCAGGAAAAAATAGAATGGCTGTCTGGGTACAGAAGGGTTGTGAGTGTATCCACTGTTTACCTTCCCTGATCACATGACTGATGGATGCTGTAGAAGCCACTACCCAGCATCCTGAGAGCAGATACCATGCATCACTGGCCCAGGAAAAGATCAAAATTCAAAGCTGGAGGTATGGTTTCTGCTGAATGCTTGTCACTGTCACACCGTACAAAAGTCCAAAAACTTTAAGTCGAACTGTCATAAATCAGAGACCAATTGTAAATACCCTGAAAAGGATCTGGCAAAAATAATGATACATATACAAATGAGTGCACGTATGTGTGTCTGCCGTTTCAGGGCACTCACCTTTGGTAAGGAAGCCCGTGATCCTGAACTCTGTGTGGTCATGGTCAGCACAGTGGTTATTCCCAAGGCTACCCGGGCTGGGGCAGCATCCATGTTGATCCAGAAGGAAACCCAGGAGAGAATGACAATCAGGAGGCTTGGAATGTACATCTGGATCAGGTAGTAGCCCATTTGTCGTTCAAGATGGAATCGCACTTCTATACATGTAAACTTTCCTAATTGGTTGCAAAATAAATGCAGCAATTGGTAAAAAAACATGGCTTCACTATTGCATCAAAGGTCACAATGCTGCTTTCATAACAATTTTGCCCTAAACATTATAATGTTATAATGAAATGGGATCCTAAGCCATATATGCAAATTGGTTTCTAAAAAATATTTTTTTTATTTGTATGTTGGCATCTAGAAGCAATGTAATAGAAAAGTGTGCTATTTCAGGAAATAATATATAAAATTATTATTTCACATTTTATTAGCACTTCATAGTTGTCCAGGTACTAAAAGGTCTATTATTTCATGTGATTCAAGTCTGCTTTTGTACGTTCTTTTAAACACTGTACCTTGAGGTTCTAGCCAGGATAATTAGGCAAAAAAATAAAAGGCATTTAGATTGAAAAGTAAGTAGCAAAACTATCTCTGTAAGCAGAAGCCACTAACTTTGTATTTAGAAAATCCTAAAAAACTCATTAAAAATCTATTTGAGCTGAAAAGTCCAGCAAGGTTACAAGATACACTACCAGTATAGAAAAAGCAATTATGTTTCTGTATGCTAGCAATGAACAATCCAAAAATTAAATTGAGAAAATAATTCCATCTGTATAAGAACCAAATAAAATATTTAGAAATAAAGTTAACAAAAAGTACAAAACATACAATAAAAAAAATAACAAAAGTTGAATAAAATTAAAGAAGATCATAAAAAAAGGTCACTGTGTAGCCATTAATCAGAAAAGTTTTATGGTTAAAATTGTGATATTTCCCATCTTGATTTACAAATTTATTGCAATTTCTATTAAAATCCCACCTGGTTTTATGTAGAAATTGACAGGTTGATCTTAAAATTAGTATGAAAATCGATTCATATCAATGTATGACAAAACCCACTGAAATGTTGTGAAGTAATTAGCCTCCAACTAATAAAAAAATTAAAAAAAAAAAAAAAAGAAAATGCAAGAGACCTACAATAGCCAAAATAGCCTTGAGGGGAAAAAACAAATTTGGTGAACTCACACTTTGTAATTTCAAGACATGCTGCAAATTTACAATAATCACAAAGTGTGGTACTGTTATAAGTAAAGATATACAGATCAATGGAATAGAACTGAAAGTCAAGAACTGATCATTTATGGTCAATTGATTTTTTAAAAAGGACTAAGACTATTCAGTAGGGAAAGAATGATCTCTTTAATAAATGGTACAGGGCTTCACTGGTGGCTCAATGGATAAAAATCCACCTGCCAATGAAGGAGACAGGGGTTCAATCCCCAATCCTATGTTTATGACATAGGGAAAGTTAAAAAGTACATTTTACTGCTCACATAGAAATTAAAGGAACTTTTTTGAAAAGAGCATTATTATTTTAACTATAGGTGTTTAAAAAAGAGAAATTATTTAAATATAACTGAATTCCAAGCATTTCTTTTGTTTCATACAAACCAATTATATAGCAACACGCAATGAGTCAAAACTTCTGTAAATTTTAAAGATGTCCATTCTCTGCTCGATGACTATAAAAAACATTCAGCTATAAATTGCTGAAATAATTAGCCTAGCATCTGGATAGCCTATAACTACAAGTCATAAGTGTAATAAAGAACACTCAACCCCTACCTGTGTTGTAATGTTTAGTGCAGTATCGTAAATCTTTCTCTTCTTTCAACAGAAACTGGGGTAAAGTGAGTCCTTCTGCCACTTGTACAGGTGCCTCATCTTGCCATTCAAATATGAGATCATTCATTGTGTACCCAACTAGGCAAAAGATAATAAAAATATTTAGAATGTAACAAGGCATTCAAAGGTGAGAAATTTTAACAAATCACTTGTAGATTTCCCATAGAATGAGAAGACCAAATAGTGTCATTTTAACTCTATTGATTGAGCTACGCATTGCACAATTTCAGGCTACTGGAGTCTACTCATATGAAATGTTTATCAAATAACATAAGGAAATGTAGTAAGCTAATTGGGACCTTCCCTGGTGGCTCAGAGGTTAAAGCGTCTGCCTAATGCGGGAGACCCCAGTTCGATCCCTGGGTTGGGAAGAACCCCTGGAGAAGGAAATGGTAACCCACTCCAGAATTCTTGCCTGGAGAATCCCATGGACAGAGGAGCCTGGTAGGCTACAGTCCATGGGGTCGCAAAGAGTCAGACACGACTGAGCAAATAAAGCAAAAAAGCAATAAGTATAGCATATACATCCTTTCCCTAGGATAGGCAGATACTGCATTGACTCAATGATTCATTTTGGCTCCAATCCATTAGGCCTCCCTCACCTTTTCTCAAAGTATTCAGGACCTTTTCAAACAAAGCTGAAATTGTCACTGGTTACGAAATAACATGAACTATAACATCCAGGGAGGGAATCCAGTGCTGATCCCTTTCTTGGTTTAATCATTAACTGCTTTCGCTTATCGCATCTGCTTCTATGTCCCGAGTCCCAAAGTGGACAAAGGGGTATTTTAGATAGAAATGTTTGATATCCAGTGTAAAAAAAAAATCCACAAGTTTGTGGAGGGACAAACTCCACAAACTTTTGTGCATACAATGAGTCAATTAAAAACAGAATTAAATAATGTATTTTGCAGTAAGCCAGCATGGTTTAGTAAATTAAAATGATGTCCTCTGTCTATAGAAAGAAAAGAAAATGAAAGTGAAGTCACTCAGTTGTGTCCAACTTGTTGGGATCCCATAGGCTGTAGCCCACCAGGCTCCTCTGTCCATGGAATTTTCCAGGCAAGAGTACTGGAGTGGGTTGCCATTTCCTTCTCCAAGGGATCTTCCCAAACCAGGGATCAAAGGGATCAAACCCAGGTCTCCTGCAGTACAGGCAGATTCTTTGGCAACTGAGCCATCAGGGAAGCCCTCTGTCTATGGTAGTGGTATCCAAGAAAAGCAGAATTTTATCTTTTTCTTCCCTGTGAGTGAGCTGTGGAAATGTACACTTGAAGACTGTTGCAGAGAAGGAGTCAACGTGAAATGTAACCTGTGGGGGAAGATGATTGCCAACATTCACAACAGCCCTGGAGGTAGGGCCAAAGAAGAAGCACAGTTTGGCCTCTGAACTAAGTCAGTTAGTTCAGTTCAGTTGCTCAATCATGTCCAACTCTGCAACCCCATGAACTGGAGCATGCCAGGCTTCCTTTTCCATCACCAACTCCCGAAGCTTGCTCAAACTCATGTCCATTGGTCAGTGATGCCATCCAACCATCTCATCCTCTGTCATCCCCTCATCCTCCTGCCTTCAGTCTTTCTCGGCATCAGGGTCTTTTCCAGTGAATAAGTTCTTCCCATTATCTGGCCAAAGTATTGGAGCTTCAGCATCAGTCCTTCCAAAGAATATTCATGGCTGATTTCCTTTAGGATTGACTGGTTTGATCTTGCAGTGCAAGGGACTCTCATGAGTCCTCTCCAACACCACAGTTCAAAAGCATCAGTGCTTCAGTGTTCAGCTTTCTTTATAGTCCAATTCTCACATCCATACCTGACTACTGAAAATATCATAGCCTTGACTAGACGGACCTTTGTTGGCAAAGTAATGTCTCTGCTTTTTAATATGCTGTCTAGGTTGGTCATAGCTTTTCTTCCAGGGAGTAAGTGTCTTTTAATTTCATGGCTGCAATCACCATCTGCAGTGATTTTGGAGCCCAAAAAATTCCCCAAGCCAGGCTTCAAAAGTACGTGAAATGTGAACTTTCAGATGTTCAAGTTGATTTAGAAAAGGCAGAGGAACTATGACTTGACTTTTCTTGACTATGAGGGCTACTCCATTTCTTCTAAGGGATTCTTGCCATAGTAGTAGATATTATGGTCATCTGAGTTAAATTTGCCCATTCCAGTCCATTTTAGTTCTCTGATTCCTAAAATGTTGATATTCACTCTTGCCATCTCCTGTTTGGCCACTTCCAATTTACCTTGATTCATGGAGCTAACATTCCAGGTTCCTATGCAGTATTGCTCTTTACAGCATCAGACTTTACTTCCATCACCAGTCATGTCAACAACCGGGTGTTGTTTTTGCTTTGGCTCTGTCTCTTCATTCTTTCTGGAGTTATTTCTCCACGCCTCCAGTAGCATATTGGGCACCTACCGACCTGGGAGTTCATCTTTCAGTGTCATATCTTTTTGCATTTTCATACTCTTCATGGGGTTTTCAAGGCAAGAATATTGCAGTGGTTTGCCATTTCTTTCTCCGAACTAAGTCAAGGGGTCAGAAAAAGGAAACAAAAGCTCTAGGTGAATGAAAACAGCAAATACGAGAAACTCCCAAACAAATTCTGTGCCAGATAATGTTGTAGACAGGAGGCTGTGTGTGTGATAATAGTAGAAATACCTGGTGATGCACAGATTAGACTGAACAGAGTGATGTGTCTGGAAGGGAACTGATCACCCCCCCTCCTCCCACAACACCTGGAATGGGACATCCCTGAAACAGCTGAATTGCATCCAGCCATGGTGGTGGCAACTGAAGCCTGACACCTACCCCACCCACCTGACCCGTGTGCACACCTCACATCATCCACTCCACTGGATATGGGGAAGGTGGTACCAAGGGCATCCATGGTGAGAGAGTCTGCATAGACTGTCTGGGATCCTACTATCAAAGTTTTAGCAGCAGCAGCTGCCATGTGATAGCTTATTATAGAGCAAGCGTGATTTGGTAGAGGTTGTCAAGTCCTCCAGATTGAGGGGGACATGCATGAATTCTGGTTCCCGAACACATATGAGAACCTGCAGGACTGTCTTCCAGATGATTGGACTTAGCACAGCAAAGACTCGCTTACACTGGGATATATTTCATTGAACCCTGCAATGAATGATTTGATGGATAATAATAGAAGGCTTTCAGTTTTATTTGTAAGTCTTTTGATATAGCCATTGTAAATATCATTTCACCTAGGGAGAAAATAGATGCACATTTCTCAAGGACCAAGAGTTAGCAAAACATGCCTTGATTCTTACCTATTTCTAGGTAAACAGGTACCTTATTCTTTCACACATGCAATCCCTAAAGACAAAATATGTGAGACATTTCCCAACTTAGATGAATGGAGAAATGAACTGAAACTCGGTTTTGTTTTTTACATTCTAAATTTTTCTTAGAGTCTTCTGTGAAAAGAAGGTAGCTCTCTGAAATTCCTTCAAAGACAAGCTTTAGTTAGTCTCTGATGCAGTTTATAGGCAGCATACATAACTTGCTCTTATAATAATCATCCACACTAGGTAACTTAAGGCTTGGGTATATCCTAACCAATGGCACTTTCCAGGTGGCACAGTGGTAAGGAATCCACCTGTCAATAAAGGAGACACAAGAGACTTGGATTCGATCCTTGGGTCGGGAAGATACCCTGGAGAAGGAAATGGCAACCTGCTCCAGTATTCTTGCCTGGGAAATTCCATGGACAGAGAAGCCTGATGGGCTCTAGTCCATGGGGTCACAGAGTCAGACAGGACTGAGCATGCACACACTCTCCACATATCCTAATCAGAGTATGCTATTTCCTTAAATTATTTAAGTTTGAAGTCAGAAGAAAAATAGTGAGATGGCAAGTTTGGGGGGGTAATACTTTTATTAAGTAATTTACTGGGTGTTCAAGGAAAATAAATGAATGGTAATTTTGCCTCAATAAGCCTTCAAACATAACTTTAAAAAGATCAATACTTCTCCACACAGTGCACAGTGTCTTAGCATCCTTATGTTTTTGACTGGCAGAACTTTATACAATTCTGGGAATTGCCAAGGTGAACAGACTAGCTAATGAGTTCAAGGCTGTGAGTTGAATTGCCTTGTATCATAATGAGTTTCACAAGAAGGAATATTTTATTGAGGGAACAAAGACATTAACCCTACATTCAGCCAACAATCTCATAGGGGATTTGCAAGGAAGCATGTAAACAAATGACTCAGTGAAACCAAACACTTGTTTCTTCAAGTATTTATTGGGCACTGACAATATGTAAAAGCATCCTACTGGGGATGTCGAGCATTATTACCAGGTACAAAGTAAGTGTCATGGTAAATGTGCTATGTGCATTCAGAAGAGGGATCTATAATAGCCACTTAAACCTCATTTGAGTTGGACCTTGAAGAAAGGCAAGCCCTGTATATAAAGAATATGAGAGAAAGTGAGACACTCATGCAAAGGAAATAGTATGATTGGTTGAAAGAAATCACAAACTTTCAAGGTTTATAATAGGAATAGCAATAGAGCCAGTTTGCATGAAGAAGCATATGGAATGAAAAGATGAATTAATGTAAGATCATATAAAATTTCATCTCAAGGTTGAAAAGTTTGATTTTTTAAAAAATTCCCTGTGGGTAATGGCAACCAATTGGAATCTTTTTGAGCAGGGCAGTGACGTGACAAAAACTGTGCTTTAGAAATATTACTCTAGTAGAATCTTTTCATGGGATATACAAGATCCAAACTGCTTTCATACTCGTAAGACATTATCTGCCTTTTTCATTGTGTTGATATTTGCCCAGGTGATTAAAAAAAAAAAAAAAAACCAATAAGCAAAACTTCTAGTGTTTGGGCTTCCCTTGTGGCTCAGAGGTTAAAGCATCGGCCTCCAATGCGGGAGACCTGGGTTCGATCCCTGGGTCGGGAAGATCCCCTGGAGAAGGAAATGGTAACCCACTCCAGTATTCTTGCCTGAAGAATCCCATGGATGGAGGCGCCTGGTAGGCTACAATCCATGGGGTCGCAAAGAGTCAGACACGACTGACTTCACTTTCACTTTTCTAGTGTTTAGCATAGTTAAAAACAGTGGCACCAAACTGTGCTAGTGGTTATTGTATTCTTTACAGCCACATCTTGCATTATAAACATTACCACTTTTATTTAAGAATGCCCTAAATCCTAGATAAAAACAGTAACAATCAGAATCTCATTAAATTTTGACCCCTATGTCCATGTCCTTTTAATATTCTGTGTATCAAAATGGAAAGTATGGATAAAACACTTCAGCTGCACACGGTAAACACAATGGTTGTTTCAAGGAAAAGCACTGGTGTGACTGATTTGCAAGCAAGTCGACTGGTTTTGCTTGAAATCCTATTTTTACTTGAAAAAACAAATGACTGGCAAACTGTGGTTATTAACCTAGAGGATGGGGGGTGGGGAGGGAGGTGGGAAGGAGGCTCAACAGGGAGGGGACGTAGGTGTACCTACTGCTGATTCATGTTGATGTTTGGCAGAAACCAACACAATATTGTAAAGCAATTATCCTTCAGTTAAAAATCAATAAATTTAATTACTAAAAGCTGTGGTTATTACACTTAGGAATATGACCAAACATTTTCTTGAAAGTAAAGGAAGTGAGTGAAACTCTCATGTTGAGGGAAACAGACAGTATTTGTTGTCAATGGTAGATTTTGAGCTTTTTATTCAACATTAGACTTTTGGTAAAATTTTTTTTCCATCCCCTAAAAATTTTTTTTTGATGAGCTCAATGGTGATATTAACAAATGTGACTTTTCAATATTGTATAATGTCATGTGTTAATGTTTGGAATATCTGAATAACTCATTAAGCCATTGTTTTCCAAATGATCAAGGCATAATTTTAAAAATCATGCATATGGTAATGTTACTCTTTCCATACATCTGTAAAATAGACAGCCAACGGGAATTTGCTGTATGCCTCAGGAAACTCAAACAGGGACTCTGTATCAACCTAGAGGCGTGGGGTGGGGAGGGAGATGGGAGGCAGGTTAAAAAGGGAGCACATGTATACCTATGGCTGATTCATGATGAGCTTTGACAGAAAACAACAAAATTCTGTAAAGCAATTATCCTTCAATAAAAAATAAAAGATAAATAAAATCATGCATAGATAAGAGATCCATTTAATATCAAAGACAGACAAACAGATTTTAATTTACAAGAGTCTGAACAGTTCATTGCAAGTGTATAGCAAAATGATTCATACCACTTTGAAAAATATATATGTATTTTTTCAGATAAACTGCTGAATTTTACTGTACACTTGAAACTAATGTAATGTTGTAAATCAACTACACTTCAACAAAAAGAATTCATTGCAGTGGTTTCCAATTTCACATTGCAACCAATCTTTAAGAAACCACCACCTCTAGAGACTAAAAGACTTTCCCCCATATTACAGAATTTCCTTCTTTTTAGAGGTTGAGCAGTCCCCACTGTTATGTACGTACTACCTTTTCTTTATCCATTCGTCTGTCAACGGATAAGAAAGTTGTCTCCACATCTTGACTACTGTCAACTGTGCTGCAATGAACACAACAGTGCTAGTATTTTTTCAAGATCCTGATTTTAACGTTTACAGTAGATGTCCAGAAGTGAGATTACTGGATCATATGATAGTCATTTTTCATTGTTGCAACCCATGGATGAAGCTTGAAGATATTGTGTCAAGTGAAATAAGCGAGTCAAAGAAAGGCAGATAGGGCATGATTTCACATATATGCAGTATCTTAAATTATCATATTCATAGAATCAAAGAATGGAATGGTGATTACCAGGGGACGAGGAATGGAGAAGTGAGAAAAATCAAAATTTGAAGAATTACTTTATAACTCAGCTTATATATTCTGCAATGGTATTAAACTTTCAGTAAATAGGTTCTCCAAATTTTTGTTGCTTTTATTCAAAATCAAAAATGTTTAGTCAAATTATTTTACAAATGCGGCACTAAAATTTTAGATTCTGAAGCTTTTTAGCAAACGGGAGTTATAAATATGATGTTTATAAACAGTAACACATTGAGATTAATCCCTACAACAGAGAGAAACACTGAGGTCTCAAATGTTGTGCAATATTTATTTTTTATTTATGTAATAAATCTATTTTGGAACATCTTATGTGAAGATTATATTGATGGACTGTTTGTTTTTAAGTGGATAATTTATATTGAAATTCAGAAGGCATATTTTCCAGAAAGTAAATTAGGTGGAAAATTTGTAGATTCCTAAATAAAAGTGACTAATTTGACTGAGCTTTGTCCTATAAAAATTTTTTTGATAAAAGTTACTTATTGAAGAGAAAGGCAATATCTGTAAAAATATATGGGTTGAACTAGTTGGCTATTAATATTTCAATACAAAGAAATTAAGTTCTGAAATTATCAAATACTTTAGCCATCTCAACTATATAGAGATTATTTTCTCAATAAGACTGTATAGTCTATACAGTAGGGTCCACCAATGGCATCAACAGTTACAAATTTAGTACAAAAATTGCAGCTTTAAAGATGGCTCCAAATTACTTTGATTTGCTTTTATATACTTTATATCTTTAGGAAGGATTATATTTTATACATTATAACTATAGTCATCCACTAATATAAAAAAAATCAGTTAATAGATATTACAAAGATACAGTAATTTAAATACTTGTATTGCCCTTCATTTATCCTCATAAGCATCCCCATTTTGATGATAAATTATAGGGTCACCCTGATGATAAGGAGAAAGAGAGAGACGGAGCTGGATTTAATCCAGCTTGAAATCTCCTGTTCTTAATGAACAGCTGGAATTTTAAAAACTAAAGGAAGAAAATGCTCACATTTGGCAGATGCTGTCAGTCTTTGTCCAGAAGAGATGTTACTTCAGTAAACTTTATTGACCTGATATATTTGACTGCCATGTCAAAATGTATTTAACTAAAACGTTGTAATTCATAATGTGTGCATTTCATTTGAATAATTTTACCATAAAGCAGACTGTTATATGTGGTTTTAAGTTCTTAGGCTTGTTAAATTATTTTCACTAAAATTCCCTGGTATAAATAACCTATAATGATTATCCTGGGCTTCCCAGGTGGCATTAGTGGTATAGAATCCACTTGCCATTGCAGGAGTCTTAAGAGATGCATGTTTGATCCCTGAGTTGGGAAGATCCCCTGGAGGAGGGCATGGCAACCCACTCCAGTTATTCTTGCCTGGAGAAGCCCATGGACAAAGGAGCCTGGCAGGTTATAGTCTATAAAGTCACAAAGAATCAGACACTACTGAAGCGACTTAACATGCACAAATATTATTCTACTAGTATTTTGGTTACATTTGTCTTTGAAGACCTAAAATACTTTATCATAGATCATCCGTGTAAGCTTTCTCTCTTTCTCTCTTAGGATAATGTTGGAAATGAAATTCCTGACTCCAAGTCAGTCTTCTCAAATGACAATCACTCTGATAACTTTGTTCACATTTTTCGAAACTTCACAAAATTATCACACATTGAATGTACCATGTTTTAAAGTTCTTATGAGAAATCTCAACTAAAGTCAGAAAAGGACCTAATTTTGATCCCATTTTAATGAGGAAAAGGTATATAATTGGTTCTGCCCTGGGAGAGGTATGGGAGGGCTCTGCCTGTCTACCTCTTTGGAAAAACACTTTGTGTCTGCCTATCAGAGTGTTGGAGATTCAGATCTGCTCAAATTTATAAATTGATTTGTTTATTTCATAGACCCAAACAATTCAAACAGACTCTGTGAGCCAACATCAGTTTTGCAACACCTTAAGTCTATGTAAATGGAGAAGGAAATGGTAACCCACTTCAGCATTCTTGCCTGGAGAATCCCAGGGGCAGAGGAGCCTGGTGGGCTGCCATCTATGGGGTCACACAGAGTTGGACACAACTGAGCAACTTGGCAGCAGCAAAGGTTGTATAAGGTTTGAGTAAAGAACAGGAAGGAGCTATAAACCTTTGATTGGACCAAAGTTTTCCTGATGCCTGATATGTCAGTATAACTAATCATTCACAAGAACCAAAAGCTAGGTTAACCTTAGAGAAGGAAGTCTTACATGATATTAGCAAGAGAACCCATTTCAGAATCTTAGTTCCAGAAGCATTTGAAGAGTATCATTACAAAATAACAGAAATTTTAACACGGCTGGAATAAAATTTAAAAATTTTAGTTCAACTTCTCTTCAAGATGAAATATTATAAAATGTCTCTCACTACAATACCTTCATTGACGTACACAAGACAATATAATTAGCATTATGGTAATAAATGGATGTCGAATGTTGAAATTCACATTTAATACATAGAACAACAAAAATGAAATATAGAATTATTATTTTACAATTTTCCATATAAACAAACTACATTTTTCCTCTCAGGTCTCTTGGAATTTATATATTTTTTTCTATTCTTAATCTTTTTAATTATTTTTTAGAACTTTAAGCATTGCCAAATGCGGCAAAAGATAGCTGATGTTTTATATACAATAAATGCCTATATGTGAAAAAAATTTCTATCTAAAATGAAATGAATCTGGAGGATATAAAATGGAGAATCTCAGGCATGTACCCTCAGAAAGGAACTTAAGAACTGAGAGACTGATTTTCTGCAAAAGTCTGATTTACAGAGATGGAGACTTACCTCCTGACCAATAAACATCCACCAAGAATGTCTCCCCACCCTCAAGACAATGAACTTCCTGCTTGGACTCTGACTGGACTTGTCCCTCTTTGCACTCCTTGCCCATAAATGGCATTCCAAGAACAAAACCCTCTATGGACGTCTTGGAACTTGCTACAGCATGGATTTCTCGAATTGCATTTCCTCTGCTATTCCCAGTAAACTCAATTTCTGGTCATTTGAGCTTGCTTTTGTTTACTTCTTTAGTTAGGTCAACATCTATAACATCAAATATACCTAAGATGAAAGTGACATCTGTGCAGAGAAGTATCTGAATAACAGGAAGTGAATGACTTTATTCTTTTTATCCTCAAATAAATTATGCCGCAAAATCAGCACTGACTCATAAAAGGTAGATTTATAGGAACCATAAATACAGTTGTGAGAACTTGCAATAATAAAATTTCAACTAAACTAGTATGTTTACAAATGGGATGGACTTTTGATGGACTCATCATACCAAAAGGTGTTGAGGGCTTTACTACTTAAAGTTGCATGTGTCTTAAATCGCTCATCACAAATGAACCAGAAGTTTAAAGCTTTACTCAGTTGGCAATATCTTTATATTATTTGAGATAATTAATATTTGTTATTTAACAAAATTTTTTGTTAAATTATTCAATTTTATTGTAATTCATGCTACCAGAGTATTTTTGTGCTCTAAGTCATTAGTTGCTAGCTGAATGCTAGGTAAACATGAAAAACTAATTTTAAGAATTGAGGATTTTTGCATCCAGAGGATTATATCGTGGCTATTTGCTAGTGGAGATGAGAGAAACAGTGATCATTACAGGCTGAGAAGGAAGGTTTAATCACCAATGAGAATGTCAGCTACTTCCAGAGCAATTTTTAGCAGACTGATGCAGCCTGTGAGTGTCTCGAAGTCTCCGGTGGAGGTGTGGATTGACAGTGGACTGCTGCAGGGTGGGGAGCGCTGAATACAACAATGCATGCACAAGTCCTTATGAATGAGGTCGCCATTATCTTTATTACCCCTAACACGTTTGATCTCAGGTCAAACAACAGGGAGGGAACACAACCCTGCCCATCAACAGAAAATTGGATTACAGTTTTACTGAGCATGGCCCTGCCCATCAAGACAAGACCCAGTTTCCCCCACAGTCAGTCTCTCCCATTAAGAAGCTTCCATAAGCCTCTTATCCTTATCCATAAGAGGGCAGTCAGAATGAAAACCACAATCACAGAATAATAATCAAACTAATCACAAGGAATACAGCATTGTCTAATTCAATGAAGCTATGAGTCACGCTGTGTAGGGCCACCCAAGATGGACGGGTCGTGGTGGAGAGTTCTGACAAAATGTGGTCCACTGGAGAAGGGAATGGTAAACCACTTCAGTATTCTTGCCTTGAGAACCCCATAAAGAGTATAAAAAGGCAAAAAGGTATGACACTGAAAGATGAACTCCCTAAAGTCGGTAGGTGCCCGATATGCTACTGGAGAAGAGTGGAGAAATAACTTCCAAAAGAATGAAGAGGCTGAGCCAAAGCAAAAACAGCGCCCAAATGTGGAAGTGACTGGTGATGGAAGGGAAGTAAAGTCCAATGCTGTAAAGAAAAATATTGAACAGGAACCTGGAAAGTTAGGTTCATGAATCAAGGTAAACTGGAAGTGGTCAAATAGGAGATGCCAAGAGTGAACATAGACATTTTAGGAATCAGTGAGCTAAAATGAACTGGAATGGGCGAATTTAATTCAGATGACTATTATATACACTACAGTGAGCAAGAATCCTTTCAAAGAAATGGATTAGCACTCATAGTCAACAAAAAAGTCCAAAATGCAGTACTTGGGTGAAATCTAAAAAATAACAGAATAATCTCTGTTCGTTTCCAAGGAAAACCATTCAGTATCACAGTAAACCAAGTCCATGTCACAACCACTAATGCCAAAGAAGCTGAAGTATGAAGACCTACAAGACCTCCCAGAACTAACACCAAAAAAAAAAAAAAAAAAAAGATATCCTTTTCATCATAGGGGACTAGAATGCAAAAGTAGGAAGTCAAGAGATAACAGGCAAGTTTGAGCTTGGAGTACAAAATGAAGCAGGACAAAAGCTAACAGAATTTTGTCCGGAGAATGCACTGGTCACAGCAAACATCTTCTTCCAACAACACAAGAGACGACTCTACACATGAACATCACCAGATGGTCATAATAGAAATCAGATTGATTGTATTCTTTGAGCCAAAGATGGAGAAGCTCTATAGAGTCAGCAAAAACAAGGCTGGGAGCTGACTATGGCTCAGATCATGAACTCTTTTTTTTTTTTTTTTGAACTCTTTATTGCAAAAATCAGACTTAAATTAAAGAAAGTAGGGGAAACCACTAGCCCATTCAGGTATGACCTAAATCAAACCCCTTTTGATCATACAGTGGAAGTGACAAATAGATTCAAGGGATTAGATCTGATAGACAGAGTGCCTGAAGAACTATGGATAGAGGTTTGTGACATTGTAGAGGAGGCAGTGATCAAGAATATCTCTAAGAAAAAGAAATGCAAAAAGGCAAAATGGTTGTCTGAGGAGACCTTACAAACAGCTGAGGAAAGAAGAGAAGCTAAAGGCAAAGGATAAAAGGAAAGGTATACCCATCTGAATACAGAGTTCCAAAGAATACCAGGGAGAAATAAGAAAGCCTTCCTCAGTGATCAGTGCAAAGAAATAGAGGAAAACAACAGAATGGGAAAGACTAGAGATCTCTTCAAGAAAATTAGAGATACCAAGAGAACAGTTCATGCAAAGACGGGCACAATAAAGGACAGAAATGGTATGGACCTAACAGAAGCAGAGATGCTTAAGAAGAGGTGACAAGAATACACAGAAGATCCGTACAAAAAAGATCTTCATGACCCAGATAACCACAATGGTGTGATCACTCACCTAGAGCCAGACATCCCAGAATGCAAAGTCCAGTGGGCCTTAGGAAGCATCACTATGAACAAAGCTAGTGAAGGTGATGGAATTCCAGTTGAGCTATTTCAAATCCTCAAAGATGATGCTGTGAAAGTATTGCATCAAAATGCCAGCAAATTTGGAAAACTTAGCAGTGGCCACAGGACTGGAAATGGTCAGTTTTTATTCCAATCCCAAAGAAAGGCAATGGCAAAGAATGTTCAAGCTACTGCACAACTGCACTTATCTCAAATGCTAGCCAAGTAATGCTCAAAATTCTCCACGACAGGCTTCAAGAGCACATTAACCAAGAACTTCCAAATGCTCAAGCTGGATTTAGAAAAGGCAGAGGAATCAGAGCTCAAATGGCCAACATTCATTGGATCATAGAAAAAGCAAGAGAGTTCCAGAAAAACATCTACTTCTGCCTTATCGCCCTGGGTCGGGAAGATTCCCTGGAGAAGGAAATGGCAACCCACTCCAGTATTCTTGCCTGGAGAATCCCATGGACAGAGGAGCCTGGTAGGCTACAGTCCATGGGGTCGCTGAGCGACTTCACTTTCACTTTCTGCCTTATTGATTATGCCAAAGCCTTTAACTGTGTGGGTCACTATAAACTGTGGAAAATTCTTAAAGAGATAGGAATACCAGGCCACCTGACCTGCCTCCTGAGAAATCTGTATGCAGGTCAAGAAGCAACAGTTAGAACTGGACATGAAATTATGGACTGGGTCCAAAGTGGTAAGGTTTAGGTTTAGTCACTAAGTCGTGTCCTACTCTTGTGACCCCATGTAGCCTGCCAGGCTCCTCTGTCTATGGGATTCTCCAGGCAAGAATACTGGAGTGGGTTGCCATTTCCTTCTCCAGGGTATCTTCCCAACCCAGGAATTGAACCTAGGTCTCCTGCATTGCAGGCAGATTTTCCAAATTGGTAAAGGAGTACGTTAAGACTGTGTATTGTCACCCTGCTTATTTAAATTATATGCAGAGTACATCATGTGAAATGCCAGGCAAGATTAAGCACAATTGAAATCAAGTTTGCAGGGAGAAATATCAATAACCTCAGATACACAGATGACACCACCCTTATGGCAGAAAGCAAAGAAGAACTAAAGAGCCTCTTGATGAAAGTGAAAGAAGAGAGTAGAAAAAGCTGGCTTAAAACTCAACTTTCAAAAAACTAAGATCATAGCATCTTGTCCCATCATTTTATGGCAAATAGATGGGGAAACAATGGAAACACTGACAGACTTTATTTTCTTGGGCTGCAAAATCACTGCAGATGGTGACTGCAGCCATGAAATGAAAAGATTCTTGCTCCTTGGAAGAAAAGCCATGACCAACCTAGACAGCATATTAAAAAGCAGAGACATTACTTTGCCAACAAAGGTCCATCTATGCAAAGCTATGGTATTTTCAGTAGTCAGGTATGGATGTGAGATTTGGAGCATAAAGAAAGATTTGATGCTTTTGAACTCGGTGTTGGAAAAGACTCATGAGAGTCCCTTGCACTGCATGGAGATCAAAACATTGATCAAAACAGTCAGTCCTAAAGGAAATCAGTCCTGAACATTCATTGGAAGGACTGATGCTGAAGCTGAAGCTCTAATACTTTGGCCACCTGATGCAAAGAACCGATTCACTGGAAAAGACCCCGATGCTGGGAAAGATTGAAGACAGGAGGAGAAGTGGATGACAAAGGATGAGATAGTTGGATGGCATCACCAACTCGATGGACATGAGTCTGAGCAAGCTCCAGGAGGTGGTGATGGACAGGGAAGCCTGGGGTGCTACAGCCCATGGGCTGACAGCACAGAGTCAGACACAACTGAGTGATTGAACTTGTGTCCAGACTACTCACATCAGTTCCAAAAGAGTAATTTTGGAAAACTTTATGAAACTGCTGTTAACTTAGGGGAAAAAACTCACTATTCCTAGACAAAGCTCTGACTTCTACTGATGGCATGTGTGGCTTCAGTCGTGTCTGACTCTGTGTGACCCCATGGACTGCAGCCCACCAGGCTCCTCCTTCCATGGGATTCTCCAGGCAAGAATACTGGAGTAAGTTGTCATGCCCTCTTCCAGGGGATCTTCCTGGCCCAGGGATCAAACCTGCACCTCTTATCTCTCCTGCACTGGCAGGCTGGTTCATTACCAGGTGTTGTATTAGCACCACCTAGGAAGCCCCTATTGATGGCATATTTGTATCATATTAATATATAAAGAGCATACTGCAGAAATTGCTCACATTTATGAACTCATTATAATGATTGTATTTATTATTTTAAGTCAAAAGTTCTCCAGCAGACCTAAGGACTGGCAATGATATGAGTCCTTACTCCTAACAAGTGCTAACAATTTGATAGTGGGTTTGGCTTTTTATTTTTTTCATTTTGTTCTGTTTTATAAATTTGCATATGGACTCTCTTTCCACTCTTATGCAGAAAGCAAAGAAATCAACAAATTTCTAGGGACTGGCTACCACAGGTAGGATATTTTGTGAAAAAGACATAAGCTTACTTGGGACTTAAGAGATTCCAGAAATTTGATTAAGCATTCTATAAATGCCTTAGAGACTTTAAAATCTTCTGGAAAGTGAACAGGATATGTACAACATGACACAAGCAATCTATGGCCATAGCTGCCCCAGAGGGAAAAGTGAATTTATCAGCCACGGGCATTGTCATCACCACTGGTCCTGAGTTTTGACCTCAGTATTGCATTATAAATGCTTCTAAAGACCATCTCATCAGTGTATTCATGTAAACTCTTTAATCACATTCTTGTGTTCCATTAAAAAAAAAATATTTTCTCCAAACTTTCATTACATATTTTTATCTTTCTTTCATATTTTCATTTTTTTGTGTTTTAGTTTGGCTTGTTTTCCTCTTGATTTTCATTATAGATAATTCAAGTTATAATTTTTTTTCATTGTTCATTTTTTTTTCTCAATTCCTTTTTGTAGATACACCATGATTTTTAGATGTGATGTTTTTAGTGTTACATGTCAGATTTATGGTCTTGCATATTTGAAAAATGTATGGGATCCTAGAGTTGAGGGAACCTTTGTTGTCATCTAATGCAGTTCATTTATCTTACAAAAGAGAAAACTGAATATCAGGAAAAATAATAGATCTACATAGTTTACATAGTTTCTTAATGAAAGACGAAGGTACAATGAATTTTCCTGGATTTGTTCTCTTATATAGGTAGTGGCAATGCATCGCACAGTTTAAGGAGTTATTGAGATTGAACATAGGACAACCTCTGGAGAAGGGATTATTCAAGTTTTAAAAAAGCATACTCTGGAAAGATCATTTGGAGTAGGTGGCAAATAGGAGGGCTGGAGGAACTGGGGTTACTTGGGGAATTAATTGAGCAAGAAAGAAAACTGTGACAACTCTGAGCTATAAATAGAAAATGGTAGGATCCCAGAAAAATGACATAACACTTTAAATTGAAGGTGATTTTGAGTACTCTTTTTCTTTTTAATTGATGGATAATTGCTTTGCAATATTGTGTTGGTTTCTGCCATACATCACCATGCACCAGCCATAAGTATACATATGTCCCTTCCCTCTTGAACCTCCCTCCCATCCCATTCCATCCCTCTAGGTTGACCTTGAGTATTCTAAAAGGATTACTGAAACTCCTACCCATTGGGATGGCTACTAAAAAAATGCAGATAGTGTCGGCAGGGATAGGAGTAATTAGAACACTTGTGCACTGCTGGTGAAAACAGAAAATGGTGCAGCTATCATGGGAAATGGGATGACAGTTCCTCAAAAAATTAAAAATAGTGTTAGCTTATGATTCAGAAATTCCACTTCTGGATATATAGCCAAAAGAATTAAAAGCAGGGTCTTGAAGAGAGATCTGTACTCCCATTTCATAGCAGCACTATTCACAGTGGCTAAAAGGTGGAAGCAATCCAAGTATCCATCAACAAATGAATGAATTTCAAGTATATCACGTGCAAAATGTGGCACACGATGGAATATTACTCACGCTTGAAAATGAAGGAAACTCTCATACATTCCACAACATGGATGGACCATGAGGGTATTATGTTAACTCACAACAAGACAAATAATGTACAATTCACATATATGAAGTATCTAGAGTAATCAAACCCATGGAAACATGCCGGGAGCCAGCACACGAGATCCCACCCATGACAAGGTCGTGAGGAGGAGACCTGACAAGCAAGGCAGATCAGGACTTCAGGGATTTCGAAAAGCTGCCCCAGCGCTCACCTTAAAGATGATCTCTGTCTTTCTGATGCTTGCTATATTAGACTACTCCCTAATTTCTGTGACACAGGTAGAAGGCCTTCCCCGATCTCTTTCCAAACAGAATCAACTTAGAACTTTAATTAATATGTCTGCCGGACGGTGGTATCCTATAAGATTATCCAGGATGAAAGGAGTGTTTCAACTTAGACCCCTTTGCTGGCATTCTAGCCTGCTTGGCAAAAGCGTACTAGTGCACATGACTGCTCACAACACCTTAATCATAAACAGCATAAAGAACCTGATCACATAAAGGCCCTAATAGGCACAGAGCCCTTCGGGGGTGAGGAAGCCCTACTAAAGAACATAAAATATTACTCTAAAAGCGGTTATAGTTAAAGATTTAGAAAAATAAGAGTTTAGAATTGTTAATTTTAACCAGGAATGCTAAACAGGGGCTGCCTCAGGGGAGCTGCAGAGTCTTTGTGTGGTAAACCTTTTAGATAAATTTAACAGATAACTTCTGCAAAAGGACTGACCTTTGTGTTCATTAAAGAATAGATTACGGAAAACAGCTTTGCATTCACCTAGGTCATAAAATGTCAATAGGCCCCAAGGCCAGAAGATAATGTACAAGACCCTCATAAACAAAGAAGCATGCAGAAAACACCCTGGTTTCGTGAAGAACAAGCTGATGTAATGTTTAACTATCTTCCCCTTAGAAATGTACTAATTTAGGGTATAAAAGCCACGGTAAAAAATAAAGCATTGCCAGACTCTGCCAGACCCTGCTGCACCCCCTGTCTGGTCTCTCTCTCTCTCTCTCTCTCCCTCGCAGACTTGGCCCTATCAAGGCTGGTCTCACGTCTCTCTCTCACCAACGCCGTTCATCCTGAGGGTATCCCCTGGATCCTGCCGAGGCTGGATCCTGGCAGAAACAGAAAATATAACGGTGATTTCCAGGGGCTGCAAGGAGGAGGAAATATTGAGTTGTTTCAGGGGTACAAAGTTTGTCTCACAAGATGAGAAAATTCTGGAGACTGGTTGTACAGCAATGCGATTGCTATACAATACTGAGCTTTACATTTGAAAATGGTTAAGATGGTGAATTTTAAGTATGTATGTGTACAGGCCTGCCTAGGCACTCAGTCATGTCTGACTCTTTGCAACCCACTGAACTATAGCCCGCCAGATTTCTCTGTCCATGGGATTTCCTAGGCAAGAATACTGGAATGGGCTGCCATTTATTCCTCCAGGGGATCTTATCCACGCAGGGATTGAACCCACATCTCCCATGTCTCCTGCATTGGCAGGCAGGTTCTTTACCACTGAGCCATCTTGGAAGCCCTTACGTATGTGTATTTTACCAAATTAAAAGTTAAAAAGAAAAACTCCTGAAAGTCTGAGGCAGAAGAAGAATGAGAACAGCATAGCTTACAGAAGACCTTAGTGGTATCATGGCATGAGTTAAAAGTAGAGCATGGGTAAAATGATGAGTTAGCCTCAAGGCATTCACTGTGTGTAGAGGGGGCACTTATTCCACAGAGCTAATTGATAATCTCTTTAAAGAGTTCACAGCAAGGAGGGGAGGGTGGGATAAATTGGGAGAAAAAGATTGACATATATACACTACCAGAGTACATCAAGGCTGTATATTGTCACCCTGCTTATGTAACTTATATGCAGAGTACATCATACGATACCGGGCTGGAATCAAGATTGCCAGGAGAAATATCAACAACCTCAGATATGCAGATGATACTACCCTCAAGGCAGAAAGCAAAGCAGAACTAAAGAGCCTCTTGATAAAAGTGAAAGAGGAGAGTGAAAAGCCTGGCTTAAAACTCTCAAAAAGCTAAGATCATGGCATCCAGTCCCATCACTTCACGGCAAATAGATGGGGAAAAAGTGAAAACAGTGACAGACGGGGAGGAGCTAAGATGGCAGAGGAATAGGAAGGGGAGACCACTTTCTCCCCTACAAATTCATTGAAAGAACAGTTGAACTCTAGGCAAACTCCACAAAACAACTTCTGATCACTAGCAGAGGACATCAGACGCCCAGAAAAGCAGCCCATTGTCTTTGAAAGGAGGTAGGACAAAATATAAAAGAAAGCAGTGACAGATTTTATCTTGGGAGGCTCCAAACTCACTGCGGACGGTGACTGCAGCCAGGAAATTAAAAGATGCTTGCTACTTGGAAGGAAAGCTATGACAAACCTAGACAGAGTATTAAAAAAGGAGAAACTTAACTTTGCCAACAAAGACCCATCTAGTCAAAGCTATGGTTTTTCCAGTAGTCATATATGGATGTGAGAGTTGGACTATAAAGAAGACTGAGCGCCGAAGAATTGATGCTTTCAACTTGTGGTGTTGGAGAAGACTCTTGACAGTCCCTTGGACAGCAAAAAGATCAAGCCAGTCAATCCCAAAGGAAATCAGCCCTGAATATTCATTGGAAGGACTGATGCTGAAGCTGAAGCTCCAATACTTTGGCCACCTGATGCGAAGAACTAATTCATTTGAAAAGACTCTGAAGCTGGAAAGATTGAGGGCAGAGGGAGAAGGGGACGACAGAGGATGAGATGGTTGGATGGCATCACCGACTCAATGGACATGAGTTTGAGCAAGCTCTGGGAGATGATGATGGACAGGGAGGCCTGGTGTGCTGCAGTCCACGGGGTCGCAAAGAGTCAGACACGACTGAAGGACTGAACAACAACAATGCATAACATAGATTGCTGGTGGGAAGCTGCCGTAAAGCAGAGAGAGCTCAGCTTAGTTCTCTGTGATGACCTAGATGGGTGGGACAGGGACGGGTAGGGGGAGGTTCAAGAGGGAGGGAATATATGTACACATATGGTTGATTCACTTCATTGTACAGCAGAAACTAACACAGTATTGTAAAGCAATTATATTCCAATAAAATAAAGAATCCATGGTTTAAATATAATCACAGTGGGCCACCTTAACTGCTCTAGGTAAGACATGCACACATGATTATCTGTGGTTAGGAGAAAGAAAAGAGAACATTATCTTAATTTTCATCATAATTTCTGGGAATAAAAGAGACAATTTTTAGGAGCTTGGATGTAGTGGCAGGGTTGGAACTCATAGATATTATTAAGGAAATATAATAGGTATTATCAAGGAAATATAGTAATAGTTATTATTAAGGAAATATAAAAATATAATTGGATAGAGGGTGACTTGTGAGAAAAGGTGGTCAGAAGTGGCCTGAAGAACTGCTAAGCTATTATGAGATTAAAGCTGAGAATATATTCAAGTTTATTAACAGGTAGCCTGTGCATTAAAGATAAAGGATCTTAATACCAAACTCACAAAATTCTGGAGAGGTTAAAATTTAGCCTGTAAGCAGGTAAGTTAGGAAGCCATCCATGGTCAGTAGATGCCAATAGCGTCATAAAGGAAAAGCCATGCTTATTATCATCATATCATGATCTTATGACCAAGTGTGCTGGAATTCTAAGGTAAATGTAGATATTGAATGAATTCTTAGGTTACCCTTATGAACAAGGATTTCAAAATACTGTTAAGGATAATATGCATAAGTGATTTATAACTGATTTAAAGAACAATTGTTAATTTTTTTCTTTTGAGTAGTACTCCATCTAGAAGAATACCTCTAGGGCATTGTTGAAGAATTTTCTCAGACGGGCCCTTTTCGGATTGTATAATGGTATGTTGCTCAATTCTCTAGACTATTAACCAGAAAAGATACAGATCATCAGGTAAGGATTATGGGCTGAATCTAACATAATGATGCTTAACTGGGGCAAAGGCAAACTTGTTATTAGTCAAAAAAAGTCACCCAATTGGGTAGACATGAAACAAGATAACGTAGAACTTACTTGTGGTATCTACAGTAGCTGATGTAGATGTGGTCTGGGTCAAGAGTGTTTTGCAGCTCCCTGTGATCTTAAATCTTAGACTGCATGTCACAAAATGATTGGCATTGTCAGCCAAGGTGGAACAGGGGTGGGGGGATGTGCATTGGTGGGTGGGGAGGAGTACATCTTGGTTTGCATGCATGCTAAGAGGCTTCAGTCATGTCCAACTCTTTACAACCCTGTGGACTGTAACCTTCCAGGCTCCTCTGTCCTCAGGATCCTCCAGGGCCATCTTCCTAACCCCAGGATCGAACCAACATCTCTTACATCTTTTGCATTGGCAAGTGTGTTCTTTACCACTAGAACCACTTGAGAAACCCACAACTTGGTTTAGGCCAATTATAATACAAGGGAAGACATTCAGGGGAGGAGAAATAGGCAGAAGAAGGAACTATAAGCCTTTTCATCTGAGAAAGTAAGTAAAATTACTGGGTATATTTAACTGTAGAGCTAAATTATGTATACCATAATCACACATTATAAATATTTTGAAATTGTCAGATAGAGTTCAAAGTGACTGAATGAATGCTGCTTGATGTAAGTTTGTGGGCTATTAATTCACAGGAATTTGCTTTGTCTACTTCTTAATTGTGTGACTTTGGGAAAGTCTCTTAAGCTTTGTAAGCAAAGATTATCACTCAGATTACCTGATAATTAGCAAAAATTCAAATTACAAATATATGGACAAATTAGGAGAGTTAAATAGAATATGTTAAATAAATGTGTTAAATAGAATGGAATATTTAATGTTTAAGTGGGAACTGATTTTCCAAGTAGCTAGTTAGTTCAATAGTGAAAACTTTTGTCTTGAGATAACTTGCTTTCTAACCACCATTGTAACTACAGAGGCTTAAGTAATAACTACTCAGAAAATAAGAACAATTTGTATCTCTAACTAGCCAGGCAAAAAGCATAATATTATTTTGAATAATATTCACACCTTTTTTAAATTATGAAAAAGCTTGAATAACAATAGAAGTTATTAGGGAATAATTGTAACCTTTTTCAAAATTAGTCTTAACATAAATTCCAGATTAACCAATCTGAATCTTATCAGACATGGTTTAGAAATGAATCTGAAAAATTAAATAGCAAAGACCTCCCATCTATTTTAGATATATCTATTTGAAAACCTCATTAAAGCATATTTCAAAAGCTTCTTAAAATTTCAGTCAGTAATTTTTATTCATTTTAACTCTTATAAGTAACTTTTACTGTAATTTTAGGGATTTAGACTGTTCTTTGCAGAAAGAATTCTTTCATCAATGAATTATTTCTCATATTTTCTTTTCCAACTTGAATAATTAAAATTTCTTTAACTTTCTCTGGTGATGTTTTCCTCTTTTGTTACCTACATTCCTCTTTAGATGTGAAACACATAATTATACTGTTTATTGAATATAGTGATAGTTTATGTATCCTATGTCATACTGTCGCCAACTACAAATTGGCACTCGCCATAGGCACTTGCTATTTACCTCTTGAAAGAAAGTATTAGTCACGCAGTCGTGTCTGACTCTTTGTGACTCCATGGACTGTAGCCTGCTAGGCTCTTCTGCCCATGGAATTCTCCAGGCAAGAAGACTGGAGTGGGTTGCCATTCCCTTCTCCAGCGGATCTTTCAAACCCAGGGATTGAACCCATATCTCCTGCACCTCCGCATTGGCAGGTGGATTCTCTGCCACTGAGCCACCTGGGAAGCCCTCTACAAAGATTAAATCACGTGCTGCTGCAGCTGCTGATTTTCAACACCCACTGAAAGGAGTTCAGGGTGGAGAATAGAAATGAGGCATTCTGTGCTCAGGGAAAAACTGGCAGAACAGGGCTTCAGACAGATACTTTCAGGAGCCAATTTTATGAGCCCAGTTCTCATATTTCCTCATAACTAGAAAAGCACTACAATCCTTCATGGAGATGACTGCTTCTTGTGACTAACAGAAACCTATAAAAATTATGTGTTTGATTGCATGTATTCCCTCTTCACCAAAATCACATATGTACCCATTCTTCCCCTGCCCCTTTGGCTCTTTGGAACAGCTTCTCAGAGCTATCTGATATGATATATCCTGGGCTAAGTCCTCATTTTGTCCCAAATAAGATTTAACTCACAACTCTCATGTTGTACATTTTTTAAAGTCAACACTGTCTTTTAATGATCAAGAAAGCTTTATTATGACTCAAAGAAAGTACTATCCAATATTCTTTCAAGATTAAACATATCCTCTATTTCTTTTTTTAACTAGGGAAAAAAATTGCCCATTTAGAAAGTTTCTTTATGGCATAAATGAAAGCTGAAAATTAAATCTTTTTTTCCTTACCCCTATTTCTGCACATTGATTTGCACTGTAAATTCCTTAAGGGTGTAGTATAAATTATAAAATAGCTATGTTTCCTTCCCTCATAGATTAGCTATTTATGAAGGAAACAAGTAAGATGCTTTTATAAGTAAAACAGTAATATCAATAAAAATTTATTTTTTTTAAAGATAGCCCTATGTTTTACTTCATATCTGTGTCATCATAGCTCAGTCGTGTCCGACTCTTCGTGACCCCATGGACTGTAGCTTACAAGGCTCCTCCGCCCATGGGATTTTCCAGGCAAGAGTACTGGAGTGGGTTGCCATTTCCTTCTCCAGGGGATCTTCCTGACCGCTGGATTGAACCCGGGTTTCCTGCATTGCAGGCAGACGTTTTACCCTCTAAGCCACCAGGGAAGCCCCTTACTTCATACAGTCAACTGTATGTTTTGTTTTGTTTTTTTTTAGTTGACTTACTTCATACAGTCAACTAAAAAAAAATGAATCATGTATTGAATCCTGAACTTCAGTAAACTAAATTAGTACATCTAATTCTCAGAAGCAAAGTTAGCGATCACTTTAATATTTATTTCATCTTCACTAGAAATGCCACTCAGTTTTATATATTGCCAGCAAAAATTGGGGTGCAAGTTATAGATTGTTTTAAAAATTAAATAAAACACTTAACAAAAAGCTTCATTGTAGAATGCTCTCTGTAGTGTATATTATTTAATATTTTATTAGGTTTCTACTGATGTAAATTTTGGAAAATGCAAATTGTCAAGGTAATTGGCCTGTATTTTCTGGCTGGACTTGGAGAGTGAAAAAATGACTACTACCAAGAAAGAAAAATAAGCTAACACAATTTCTTTTCACCCCAAAGCAAGCATTCACTGTATTTTTTTTCAGAATTCTCTTCTGAGGTTGAATGAAGGATATTCAAGACCAGAAGAAATGGTATATTAAAATTTGGGATAAATAAAAGTAGTTGGCTAAACCTCTGTTGAGATTTGAGGAATAAGTAGACTACGGCAGTGGTCTCCAACCTTTTTGGCACCAGGGACCATTTCTGTGGAGGACAATATTTCCACAGACCAGGGGAAGGAGGAGATGGTTTGGGAATGATTCGAGTTTGTTACATTCGTTGTGTACTTCATTTCTATTATTATTACATCAGTTTTGCCTCAGATCATCAGGCATTAGATCCTGGAGGATGGGGACCCCTGGACTATGCGACAGGCCTTTAGATTTCATAAAGGAAAGATCTGAACTTGGGCCATATAAATGGACAACATTCTTCCTTTATTTCAGTGGAATTCTCAGTGATAGGATTTAGCATTTCAGGTTAATCTAAGGGTAAAGTTTCCATTTTTCCTTTTGATACTCTCCATGGGGTTCCCGCAGCAAGAATGCTGGAGTGGTTTCCCATTCCCTCCTCTTCACCGTACAGTTGCGCTCATTGCACATGCTAACAAAGTTATACTCAAAATCTTTCAAACTAGGCTTCAGCAGTACATGAACCCAGAGCTTCCAGATGTATAAGCTGAGCTGAGAAAAGGCAGAGGAGCCACAGATCAAATTTCCAACATTCATTGGATCATAGAAAAAAGGAAAGAATACAAGAAAAACATCTTCTTCTGCTTTATTGACTATGCTAAAGCCTTCGACTGTATGGATTAAAAAAAAAAAAAAAAACTGGAAAATTCTTAAAGAGATGGGAATACCAGACCACTTTACCTATTTCCTGAGAAACCTGTATGCATATCAAGGAGCAACATTTAGAACCTTAAATGGAACAACTGACTGGTTCAAAATTGTGAAAAGAGGACAACAAGGATGTATACTGTCGTTTTGTTTATTTAACTTATATGCAGAGTATATCATGCGAAATGCCGGGCTGGATGAATCACAAGTTAGAATCAAGATTGCGAGGAGTAACATCAACAACCTCAGATATGCAGATGATACCACTCTAATGGCAGAAAGCAAAGAGGAACTAAAGAGCCTCTAGATGAGAATGAAAGAGGAGAGTCGAAAAGCTGGCTTAAATCTCAACATTTTAAAAACTAAGATCATGGCATCTGCTCCCATCACTTCATGCCAAATAGAAGGAGAAAAAAGTAGAAGCAATGACAGATTTTATTTTCTTGGGCTCCAATGTCACTGTGGATGATGACTGCAACTATGAACTTAGAAGACACTTGCTCCTTGGAAGGAAAGCAATGACCAACCTAGAGAGTGTACTAAAAAGCAGAGACATCACTTTTCGAACAAAGGTCCATATAGTCAAGCTATGGTTTTTTCAGTGGTTGTGTATAGATGTGAGAGCTGAAAGAAGAATTCATGCTTTCAAACTGTGGTGCTGGAGAAGACTCTTGAGAATCCCTTAGATTGCAAGGTTATCAAACCAGTAAACCCT
This sequence comes from Cervus canadensis, assembly GCF_019320065.1. Taxonomy (NCBI): domain Eukaryota; kingdom Metazoa; phylum Chordata; class Mammalia; order Artiodactyla; family Cervidae; genus Cervus; species Cervus canadensis. Next base: position 4,469,235 of record NC_057399.1, on the reverse strand, counting down.
GAATATTCATTGGAAGGACACTGAAGCTCCAATACTTTGGCCACCTGATGCAAAGAGCCAACTCACTGAAAAAGACCCTGATGCTGGGAAAGACTGAGGGCAGGAGGAGAAGGGGGTGGAAGAGGATGAGATGGTTAGATAGCATCACTGACTCAATGGACATGAACTTGAGCAAACCCTGGGAGATTGTAAAAGACAGGGAAGCCTGGCATGCTTCAGTCCATGGGGTAGCAAAGAGTTGGACACGACTGAGCAACTGCACAACAACCACCTCTGAATGTAGATCTTTCTTAAGAGCTGATTCTTCTTTGTGGGTGTGCTTGCATCTCTATACTCTCTCCTTTAGAAATTTCATCTTGTTGAACTACTCTGTAGATGGCTCATAACAGTACATCTTCATAACACAGTGAGCTCAGCTCCGTGTTTGTGATGAACTGGAGGGGTAGGATGGGGCATGGGAGGGAGGCTCCAGAGGGGGGGATGTGTGTATACTTACAGCTGATTCACCTTGTTTCACAGCAGAGATCAACACAACATTGTAATGTAATTTTCCTTCACTTAAAAATAAATTACAAAAAACAGTACCTCTTCATTTCTAACTCCTTCCTTTGGCTTTTTATGTACATTTCCCAAATCACAAATATATTAAAACTGGATTTATCAATATTCCTTTTAACATTTACTTCTCATTCTGTTTTTTTCTCTGTCAGTATTTCCAAAATGATTCTACTTATCTAAGCTCTTTGTCTCTGACTAAGTGGGCACTCAGAGACTTTGCATCCACTTTGTATTGAAGTGAATGAAGAGCAGTGGAATATGCACCCCCAAAATATGCCACTTCGGCAGAAGAATTATTTTAAAGGCACCTGAAAAACAGCAGGTGTGAGAAGAGCATTCTAATCTCTCATTTTCTTTCCGAAAACAGTAGAGTAAAATCTTCCATGTGAAAGATGTATTCCTTGTACTAGGAGAAAAAGAAACACTCTTCAACAGGGGAACAAAGCCAAGAGAATTCTGTACAGACCTTGTTAAAATAATTCTCACCTTCCTTTCGCTTCCTCACATAGCATTACTTTTCCACAGCTGCTTCTCGCTTTTCTTTGTTCAACCTGATATAAAAGCATTTAGGCTTTGCCACTTCCTTGACTATTCATTTCCCTCTGTAAAACTTATATTAAATAAATTTGTATCCTTTTCTTCTGTTCATGTTTTATTTCTATTTAATTTTCAGGCCAAGGCTGAGGAGTCTAAGAAGGTAAAGATAACATTTTGCCTCCTCTATAGCATCAATCTCTATTGTATCTACCTTCCACACTGCTCCTCTCTGCTCCTACTTTTATTCTTTTCATTGGAGTATTATAGAACCTTCTTAAATAACTTGATTCATCTGTATGAGAGAATTTTCAAGAGCATAATATTAACCAACTCCTGTTCTTGCTCCTAAATCTTCCACAGCTCCTCACTATTGGATAATATTTAGTATTCTTGAATTAATAATTTGGGAACCAGTCTGTCTTAGACTATTTTTCAAATAATTTTTTTTCCTCCACACTCTCCCATGTACCTAATTTTGCAACAAAGATACCTGTCCTCAGAATGCCTTCAAGGTTGAGTTAGAAATCAACAATGCTAGGAATTGCAAAGCTAGGAAAAGCAATCCTGTATTGCTTCCCACTCCCAACTCCAACCTCCCATTTTTATTGCTAAATAGATCTCCCAATTAAAACTAAATTTTTATTTTCCTTTCATTTAATTTAGTAATTTATCCATGGATGTGACTAATATTTAAGTTAATAAAATGTAAATATTAATTGAGTAAATTAATATAATCACATTAATTAACTTATGTTAATTAAATTAATCCACTTACTTATATAATGTATTTAAAATTTAACAAGAAGATATTATATTATCTTCTAAATTTTATTATCAGAGAAATAGATATTTGCACTTCCTTACTTTAAGAGAAAACCAGGGTGCAGGGTTGGCAGCAAGTCCCCCTACGAAGTAGGTATGCCCTCTAGTGGCAGATTCACCACATTACAGGCCAGGACTCATGCCACCCAATTCTGAAGTTCCGGCTGCAATTTTCTTCTAAAAGAATATGTCAAACAGGCATTTTTTTCTGAGTATGACGGAGTATTTAAAAAAATTACATAATGTCATCTTTGTGTATGGCATTAAAAACTGAAAACCAACCAACTTTGGGGTAATAAACAGATAAGTTTAAAGAAATAAAAGGACCTAAAGTTTTCATGTGTTAATATTTTGGACAGAAAGAAGGACCTTTCTGAGGGAAATCTGACAGAAAGAAGGAGATTTTTGACAGAAAGGAGGTCTTTTCTGGGAAAGAAACTTGACAGAAAGAAGGCGTAGTTGGTACTTATCACCTCGATAAATTGGGGTAAAAATACTCAAAGTAACGATTTACACAGGTGGAAACATGACAATAAAAACAGTTCTGCTGTGTGTATGAGAAATAACACATAACAAGATTTGTATTTCAGCACGCGCTCAATTTTTTAAAAAGTACCATATTTTTCAAAGTTAGCATCCATTTTACCATTGATGCATATAAAGAGAATAGATATTTTTTAATCTTCAAAAATGGTAGTTCTAGTTTCAAATTTACTTTAAATACCAGTATAGAGTGTATAGAGTGTATGTAAGACAGATACCAATCCATAACAGGTGCAAAATAACATGTCTTTTCAGTAAATGTCAGAAAAAAACTAAAAAACAAATAATACATACCATCCGTTTTTATAAATCTACTAATTTTTTACATGCTTTTTCTAGAATTTTTTGGGGGGAAAAGGAGAATTCAGATAGAAAGGAGATTTCTGACAGAAAGTCCTTTCTGGGAAAGAAACCCGACAGAAAGAAGGCGATTTCTGACAGAAAGAACGTCTTTTTCTAGGAGAGAAACCTTACAGAAAGAGGGGGATTTCTGACAGATGACAGAAAGAAGGACGTGTCTGAGGGAAACCTGATGGAAAGAAGATTCCAGAGAGAAACAAGGTTTTTTCTGGGAGATAAACCTGACAGAAAGAAGACAATTTCTGACAAAAAGGACATTTCTGAGGGAAATATGATGGAAAGAAGGAGAATTCTGACAGAAAGAATGTGTTTTGGGGGGAGCTAATACTTACAGAAAGATGGAGATTTCTGACAGAAAGAAGGCCCTTTTTTGGGGGAAAGAAATCTGACAGAAAGAAGGACGTTTCTGAGGGAAATGTGATGGAAAGAAGGAGATTTCTGACAGAAAGTTCTTTCCTGGGAGAGAAACCTGACAGAAAGAAGGCAATTCCTGACAGAAAGAAGGGTGTTTCTAAGGAAACCTGATGGAAAGATGGAGATTTCTGACAGAAAGGGTGTTTCTGAGGGAAACCTAACAGAAAGGAGGTATCTGACAGAAAGAAGGTCTTTTCTCGGAGAGAAACTTGACAGAAAGAAGACAATTTCTGACCAAAAAAAAAGGAGAATTCTGAGGGAATCCTGACACAAAGAAGGGGATTTCTAACAGAAAGAAGGTCTTTACTCAGAGAGAAACCTGACAGAAAGAACGCACTTTCTGACAAAAGAGAAGGACGATTCTGAGGGAATCCTGACACAGAGAAGGGTATTTCTGACAGAAAGAAGGTCTTTTCTGGGAGAGAAACCTGACAGAAAGAAGGCAATATCTGACAGAAAAAAAAAAAAAAAAAAAGGATGTTTCTGAGGGAAAGCTGATGGAAATATGGAGATTTCTGACAGAAAGAAGGTTTTTTTCTGGGAGAGAAACCTGACAGAAAGAAGGTAATTTCTGACATAATAGAAAAAAAGGGAAGTTTCTGAGGGAATCTGACACAAAGGAGGGTATTTCTAACAGAAAGAAGGTCTTTTCTGGGATATAAACCTAGCAGAAAGAAGGCACTTTCTGACAGAAGGATGTTTCTGAGGGAAACCTGATGGAAAGATGGAGATTTCTGACAGAAAGAAGGGTGTTTCTGAGGAAAACCTAAGAGAAAGAAGGAGATATCGGGCAGAAAGAAGGTCTATTCTGGGAGAGAAATGTGACAGAAAGAAGGCAAATTCTGACAGAAAAAAAAAAGGACGATTCTGAGGGAAACCTGACACAAAGAAGGGGATTTCTGACAGAAAGAAGGTCTTGTCTGGGAAAGAAACCTGACAGAAAGGAGATTTCCGACAGTAAGAAGGATGTTTCTGAGGGAAACCTAACAGAAAGAAGGTGATATCAGACAGAAAGAAGGTCTATTCTGGGAGAGAAATGTGACAGAAAGAAGGCAATTTCTGACAGAAAAAAAAAGGATGATTCTGAGGGGGAAACCTGACAGAAAGAAGGGGACTTCTGACAGAAAGAAGAACGTTTCTGAGGGAAGCCTGATGAAAAGGAGTTTTGTGACAGAAAGGTCTTTTCTGGGAGAGAATCCTGACAGAAATAAGGCAATTTCTGACAGAAAGAAAGACATTTTTGAGCGAAACCAAACACAAAGAAGATTTCTGACAGAATATGTTTTGGGGAGAGAAACCCGACAGAAAGAAGGATGTTTCTAAGGTAAACCTGATGGAAAGAAGGAGTTTTCTGACAGAAAGGTCTTTCCTGGGAGAGAAACCTGACAGAAAGAAGGAAATTTCAGACAAAAAGAAGGATATTTCTGAGGGAAACCTAATGGAAAGATGGAGATTTCTGACAGAAATAAGGGTGTTTCTGAGGGAAACCTAACAGAAAGAAGGAGATATCAAAAAGAAAGAAGGTCTTTTCTGGGAGACAAATAGGGACAGAAAGAAGGCAATTTCTGACAGGAAAAAAAAGGATGATTCTGAGGGAAACCTGACACAAATAAGGGGATTTCTGACAGAAAGACGGTCTTTTCTGGGAGAGAAACTTGACAGAAAGAATTTCTGACAGAAAGAAGGATGTTTCTGAGGGAAAACTGACAGAAAGAAGGAGATTTCTGATAGAAAGAATGTGTTTTTTGAGGGGAGAAACCTGACAGAAAGAAGTGGACTTCTGACAGAAAGAAGAATGTTTCTGAGGGAAACATAATGAAAAGAAGTTTTCTGACAGAAAGGTCTTTTCTGGGAGAGAATCCTGACAGAAGGAAGGCGATTCTGACAGAAAGAATAGTTCTGAGGGATACTGACAGAAAGAAGTTTTCTTCCAGAAAGATTTTTCCTGTGAGAGAAACCTGACAGAAAGAAGCTGATTTCTGACTGAGAGAGGGACTTCTCTGAGGAAAGCTGACTGAAAGAAGGAGATTTCTGACAAAAGGAGGGACTTTTCTGATTGAAGTGAAAGTTGCTCAGTCGTGTCCAACTCTTTGCAACCCCATGGACTATACAGTCCGTGGAATTCTCCAGGCCAGAATACTAGAGTGGGTAGCCTTTCCCTTCTCCAGGGGATCTTCCCAACCCAGGTCTCCCACATTGCAGGCAGATTCTTTACCAGCTGAGTTACAAGGGAAGCCTAAGAACACTGGAGTGGGTAGCCTATCCTTTCTCTGGCAGATCTTCCTGACCCAGGAATCGATCCGGGGTCTCCTGCATTGCAGGAGGATTTTTACCAACTGAATATCAGGGAAACCCTTTCTGATAGAACCCTGATAGAAAGAAGATATCTATAAAAGTTATTTTATAGAAACCTGACAGAAAGAAGGTCTCTTCTAGGGGAACCTGAGAGAGAGAAGATTTCTGACAGAAAGAAGGACTTTTCTTCGAGGGAAATCTGACAGAATGAAAGATTTCTGAGAGAAAGCAGGACTTTTCTAAGTAAATGCTGAGTGAGGTTTGTAGGAGGCAATTCTGAGTGAAGGAATTTTATACTTATTTCAGAGAGAGGTTTGGTGAAAGGAATCCTGCTTATAGGTGAGTATAGAGGAATTTTTACACCTTTAAATTGAATTTTGAGAAAATAAGATTTGAGATATTATTGTGAAGAATGAGATTTCATGTAATTATGGGAGAAAGACTGACAGTCAGGGAAATCTGAGAGATAGAAGGAGATTCCAAGGGAATTCTGAGAGTAAGTAGAGTCTGAGGGAATTCTAAGAGAAAGAAGAGAGTCTGCAGAATTCTGAGAGAAGAGTCAGAGGTAATTTTTAGAAGAATGATAACAGGAATTACTTTGAGAAGTTTGGTTAAAGGGTATCTGAGTGAGGGAGGGTTTGATTTCATTATCCATGAGAAAGAGTATAAGGGAATTCTGAGAGAAGGAGGGTGAGATGGTATTCTGAGAATGATATTCAGAGAGTAATCTGAGAGTATCTATATCTATTATATTTTTTTAAATATTCAGGAAAACATACGTTATTCTTACTTACAACTTTCCAGTTGCATTATACATGTTTGTACATCCATCGGAAAATTCTTGAGATCCATTGGACAGGAGAGTGTTAATGTCAACCTGAAAGAATTAGAAGTAATCATTTTACAAAGAAATTTATAATGTCATATTAATAGTCTATTGTTCAGGATACAATGGAAAACAATGCTGTTTTGGTTGTGGCTAACATCTACTCAAGAAAATTTGCTCCAGCTTGTATATATTATTTAGTGTGAAATAACTGTATCCTTTAAATAAATCTGGTTTTGGAGGGAAGAAAAGCTGTATATATAAACATCTAATCACAGTTATTTTTTTGTATATTTATGCTTTCCTTTAGATAGTGATGGAGATATCTAAGAGCGGTCTCTATTTCCAGAAAAGACCCTTTTAAAAAAGATACTTGAGAGTAAGCTTTACAAAATTAATACCAAAGGCCAAAAGACACAGTTCCCCCAAATCACAGAGACAATATGGTTGAGGCAAGTATTGGTTTGACCAAAAAGTTCATTTGGGTTTTTCCATAAGATGTTACAGAAAAGCCCAGATGAACTTTTTGGCCAACCCAATAGATCCAAGGTCTGGAATCTGGATGTGAAAAGTCTGGGTGCCAGAAAGTAATTTCATGTGACATCTTTTACTGTCTTTTTAACTACACTGAAGATCTTCTCAGTGAACATCCAGCGGAAAAAACTCTGGATCTAGAGGACTCCAAAATTCTCAGTACTAGGGCTTCCCTGTTGTGGAATTACAGCATTTCACCATATTGTATTAGGTCCACAAAATAGCCCTCTCAAACATGTGTGACATATTCTGTGTTCACCAAACAAACTTTTGATGTAACTTCACACAAAGTGAGACGACATGATGGTGAACCCTACTTTTCCTCATTTCAGAATGTATTATAATGTTGACTTTCCAGGTAATTCACTACTTGAATGTTTTGTTTTTTTTCCTTTAAAGAGTACATGACTTCAGGGATTACCTATCTTCATGGATTTCCAAGAATTTGTAGTTTCTGGATATGAGAAAAAGAAACCCAGATCCAAATAAATCCAAATTTATTCAAATGAAGTTCTTTTCTAAGAACTCTCTAGCCAGCCCCTTTTATTGAAAGCTTTCCCACTGAAATGCAGTGTATTAGTAGATATCCTAGACTGAGTCATTCATCTAAACTCTGTGACCAAAGTCTTTATGGTCTCCAATTATGTCATTTCACTCTATTTCAGTTTTCATATCTCCAAAAGGAAGGTAATAATAATACCTATTCTGGAGACAGGTTGTGAGCAATTAGTTAATCTGTGAAATGCTCAGTCAAGTGCTTGACACCTAGTAAACAATCAATGTTAGTTATTAAGGATTATTAGCACATTCTCACTACCCCAGACTTCCCCATTTCCTCCTCCCCCAAATTATACAGTATGAACACAAAGATGACAGAATTAAATCACTTATTTAAAAAAATTAAGTTTTAGCAAAAACTAGCCATCAGCTCTACTAAATGCAACCACATTCCCTGAAGTAGCATTTTTATGTAGGCCATAGACATAAAGCTATAATGATGTACATCTGACAGTGAATACTCTTGGTGGGGTCCCAGTGATGTCATTTGAGAGGCATAAGCTGACAGAGGTGAAGCTGCTGAATTTTTAAAAGTCCCAGGGGGTCATCTGACAATTCATTCAAGTTAGAGTCCATAGCACACTAAAAGAATCCACGGAATTGATTCTTCAAAAGCAAGTTTTCTCCTAACTCAGCTAGGTTAAGTGATCCTGCAAGTGTCTTATTGTCCATCTGCAAAATTCTCTCTTCAAAAGGTAATTGTAAAATCTGCTGGGCACAATGCTCTCTGTCTTGTGAAAAGGGTTATTAGAAGTATATGTACAAGTACAATTTGAATGTACACTCATTAATTTCCCAAACATCCAAGACTCTCTAGCCAGTCAGTTTCAAATATTGGCTTAGAGAATTAATTCTGTGACCTTTTGTATGGAAGTAAATAGCATTCTTAGAATCTTTTCCAGGCTCTCACCATGCATGTGATGTCAAATTCATATCTTCGCTATTTTTCTGGTGTAAAAAAAAAAATAGACATTGCATAATTCTTAAAAAAAAAAAAAAGATACTTGGAAGGAATTATTTGGCAAGGAAAAACACTGTTTGTAGAATTTCTGTCATAAATCATACCCTGAATAAAAATCTATTTGTTGACTTTCTTTTTGTTTAAGGTATAATACAATAACTTCTTTAACAGCACAGGGATGAAAAAATGTGTCACCTTGGTGAGTGTGATCCTGCATTTCTTTATTAAAACATATAAATTAAAGATTTGTCCTGACCACATCAAAAGAAAACTAAATCAAGATGTAACTAATCACATTCTCTACTGTTTAGGAAATATTGTGTAAGAGAGGACATGGAGTTCTCTTTTATGAAACAAGACACACAAACAGGATGTGTGTTTCTTTCATTTTCCCTTAAAACATCTTGGCTTAGTTAAGCAGCAACGTCCAAAAAAAAAAAAAAAAAAAAGATGATGACTATAATCTATTCTAAACAATTCACCTCATTAAAATCAAGGTATTACCAATTTTTAAACAAGCATTGCTTGTTTGCCCAGAATATGTGGTCCCAACCATTAACTGAAGTATTTCGTAAAAAGGCTTTTTGACTCCACTTTAGGCTTTATTTGCAAATGATAAGTATTTTATTAGCTTTTAATATTTCTAAACATACTGTTATAAGGACAATTGCCTCAACTATCAGCATTGAAATATTATCTGTAATATCATACTAGGTAATACTTTTTGCTTACTATGTGACAGGCACTATTTTAAATACTTCATATATGCCTTAATTTGTTTATTTCTTAATATGAATTTATAACACAGCTAAGTGATGTTACCTTTACTTAGAGATGAGGAGATTAAGACTTAACTCACCTGATATGTAAAGCAGAAATTGATAGAGCTGAATCAATAGCTCTGAGAGTCTAGCTGTAGATTCTATGCCCTTAACCTTTAAGTCAACTGCCTTTCAAGGGCATTAGAATGCTTTTCATGAAAATGAGTTCTTTAATTAATATGACTTTGAAAATGTGCATTTCTGTAACATAAAAAATGATGATTTTCATACACTATGAGTTTTTAAAGTAAATGACATATGTGGTTTGTTCAAAAAGAAACTTAGTCATTAAACTTTAGAAAATAGAAGAAATCTGCCCATGGATTTTACATATTTACTTGGGTTCATCATGAATAATTCTATAAAGAGTAACTAAGTAAATAACTCTCAGGAGATCATATTGTTGGAGCACCAGAAGGAAGATTGGAACTAGTGTTCTAGTTGGAGTCTTGTTGTCCTCTGATTATAGAGATGATCATAGCTTATTAACTCATCACCTGTGCAATCTCAGTCTTGTTAATGGTCCCTTTAAGAAGCTAATATAAGCTATGGGCCTCTTCAAAAGACTGTACATAATCAAACACATGCAAAATATTCTTACAACATATATTTTATGGCATTGTAAACCACTTTCCCTTGAATAAACAGCATCTTAAAAAGCATCAACAAAGAATGAAATTAGAACACTTCCTAACACCATACACAAAGATAAATTAAAGTAAACAAGTGGGACCTAATTACATTTAAAAACTTTTGCACAGCAAAGAAAACTATAAACAAGGTGAAAAGATAACCCTCAGAATGGGAGAAAATAATAGCAAATGAAACAACTGACAGAGGATTAATTTCCAAAATATACAAGCAGTTTATACAACTCAATACCAGAACAACAAACAACCCAATAAAAAGTGGGGAAAAGACCTACACAGACATTTCTCCAAAGAAGACATACAGATGGCTAACAAACACATGAAAAGATGCTCAACATTGCTCATTGTTAGAGAAATGCAGATCAAAACTACAATGAGGTATGCATCACCTCATACCAGTCAGAATGGCCCTCATCAAAAAGTCTACAAACAATAAATCCTGGAGAGGGTGTGGAGAAAAGGGAATACTCTTGCACTGTTGGTGGAAATGTAAACTGATACAGCCACTATGGAAGACGGTGTGGAGATCCCCTAAAAATCTAGGAATAAAACCACCATATGACCCAGCAATCCCACTCCTAGGCATATACCCTGTGGAAATCAAAATTGAAAAAGACACATGTACCCTAGTGTTCACCCCAGCATCATTTACAATAGCTAGGACATGGGAACAACCTAAATGTCTATTGACAGATGAATGTATAAAGAAGTTGTGGTATATATACACAAAGGAATATTACTCAGCCATTAAAAGGAATGCATTTGAGTTAGTTCTAATGAAGTAGATAAACCTAGAGCCTATTATACAAAGTGAAGTAAGTCAGAAAGAGAAAGATAAATATCATATATTAATGCATATATATGGAATCTAGAAAGATGGTACCGATGAATTTATTTGCAAGGCAGCAATGGAGAAACAGACACAGAGAACAGACTTACAGACATGGGGAGAGGGGAGAAGAGGGTGAGATGTATGGAGAGAGTAACATGGAAACTTAAATTATCATATGTGAAATAGATAGCCAATGGGAATTTGCTGTATGTCTCAGGGATCTCAAACAGGGGCTCTGTATCAACCTAGAAGGGTGGGATGGGGAGGGAGGTGGGAGGGAGGATCAAGAGGGAGGGGATGTATGTATATCTATGGTTGATTCATGTTGATGTTTGACAGAAAACATCAAAATTCTGTAAAGCAATTATCTTTCAATTAAACATAAATTTTTAGAAAATTTTTAAAAAGCATCAATTGAAATATTTGCTTTTTTATTTAAAAATTAATGACTAATTTCAAAAAAGTATATATTGTATAAGTAATCTTTAATTATTTTCACAACCAAATTTCAAAGAAAGAGTGATAATAATAAGTATTGTTGCTCAGTCACTAAGTCCTGTTATGGACTGCAGCACGCCAGGCTTCCCTGTACTTCACTGTCTCTTGGAGTTTGCTCAAACTCATGTCCATCGAGTTGCTGATGCCATCTAACTATCTCATCTTCTGTCACACCCTTCTCCTCTTGCACTCAATCTTTCCCAGCATCAGGGTCTTTTCCAGTGAGTCAGCTCTTCACATCAGGTGGCCAAAGTATTGGAGCTTCAGCTTCAGCATCAGAACTTCCAATGAATATTCAGGGTTGATTTCCTTTAGGACGGGCTGGTTTGATCTCTTGCTGTCCCAGGGACTCTCAAGAGTCTTCTCCAGCATCACAATTTGAAAGTATCAATTCTTCAGCCCTCAGCCTTCTTTGGCCCTCACTCTCACACCCATACATGACTCCTGGAAAAACCATAGCTTTGAGTATATGGAACTGTGATCACAGTCAGCTTAAGTAAAAGTTGAAATTATGTTACTATCTTTGACAAGTTGCTGTGCATGGTATTTTTGAGGTAAAGTTTCTTCCTGGAATTTGATGGTTAATACAATCATGCTTCTGCAGTATAAACAGTACAGTTGAATGTCTTAGTGTGCATTTGCAGGGCTTCCCTGGTGGCTCAGAGGTAAAAGTGTCTTCCCGCAATGCGGGAGACCTGGGTTCAATCCCTGGGTCGGGAAGATGGAGAAGGAAATAGCAACCCACTCCAGTATTCTTGCCTGGAGAATCCCATGGATGGAGGAGCCTGATGGGCCACAGTCCACGGGGTTGCAAAGAGTCAGACACGACTGAGCGAGTTCACTCACTTTCACTTAAAGGAAGCAGTAGATAGTACTGAACTGCCAATAATGTGCTTTCATTAATTTGTGATGAGGATTTGCCATTCTCATTTCACAAGTGATAAAACCAAGGCTTAGACTGACAATTTGCAAAAGTCCACAAATTTGCTCATTTATGGATTCTGGAAAAGACCAGAATTTAAACTTCTGGGGGTTTTGTTTTCTCTTCAGAAAGATAAAAATAAAAGCTTTAGTGCTAATTGTATGCCTGGCACTATCTAGGTCATTTATGTAGTTGATTGCAAGCTCAAGGTATTCAGTATTTTCACCATTATGCATGTAAGAAAAATGAGCCTTTCACAGGTAAAGAGACCTGTCCCAAACCACAGCCAGTAAGTAAATTTACCTCCTGTTGTGTCTGTTGAGAATGGAAGACCCTGACGATACTTTCTCCTGAACCATTTTATTTCTCAGGGTTGTTCGTGTAGCTGCTAATTCTGAGAGATGAGATCACATTCCCGTGGACAAAGAGAAGGCTTGCTTGCAGCTTGCTATGAAAGCAGTGGATCCCCAGTCTCAGGGTTCCACAATTGTGTGGCAGATCCCTGGATGTGTTGTGTCCATCTGTGTCTGCTGTATTGTTCCCACAAGACCTGAGGACAATGAGGAAGTTGGGCAAATGTGCCGAGGCGCCTGCTGCTTGGCAGTGAGTAATTCATTCCTCTGTCTCTGATCCCAGAGACCTGTGTCTGCAGTCAGCACCCATGAAGTACATAATAAGCTAACCTTGTAAGTAGAATAAAGTCAAATCCCAAACTTGACAATCCAAAATCATGTGTCTTGTCCGAACACCTTCGCTTGAAAAGCATTCCACTCCAAGAGGGAGGGAATATGTGTTTACATACAGCTGATTCACTTTGTTGTGCAGCAGAAACTAACACAATGTCATAAAGCAATTATATTCCAATTTTTTTTTTAAATTTGACATAAATGCAGAATTCTTCTCTTGCAAGTAAATGAATAAAAATCATGTTAAAAAAGAACAGAAAAATTATCAACATAATTAAAAATTATAATAAAAGTTGTTAATATAGTTTACTTAAAATTTATCAATGTAATTCACGGATGTCATTTAGAAGCTTGACAATTACATAAAACATGTGGAAAAGAGCTTTGCCCCACCCATCCCTACCCCCAATTCAGTTCTAGCTCCTCAGAGGCAGCCTTCTTTGGAAATCTGTTTGGGATTTACATTCTGTATCTAAATTGCTAGCACATTATGCTGGATTTGTAAAATGTGTGAAGTTTCCTATTAATTTGCTACAAAGGAAAATAAGAATTTACTTCCCTTATACTACACTCTATGTACTTAACATTTCAGCAGAATTCAAAATTTAATTATGTAAAAATTAATGGTGAAATTAATATTCAGTGTTTACATGTTGTGAATATGCAATTAATGTTCATAGTTAAGTTTAGTTGTTTGCCATAATTACAGCTCTTAGATGGTGCTTGTTTACCCCAGTGTTAATAACTGTCTTACTTTAATGATCACTTCAGTTTCTATTCCCTACTATTACTTCAAACTCAACAAACTCCTTATCAGAACCAAGGCCTTCTCAATGATTAAACAGAGCAGACAGTGGATCTCTTCCTTATTTTTCATGGAGGTCTCTATTTCTTTTCAAGTCAGATATTGAACCTTCGTATTGATACTCTGCATTTCATATCCTTTCTTTCCTATTTCCTATTTCTCAGTATCTTGATTCAGCTTTTTGGCAGATTTCTCCATTTCATCTTTCAAATATTCCACTAATGTTTTTCCTACTTTGGTTTACTATCTGTACTTTCCTATGCTCTGAATGACTTCATTTCTCCTTTCCTGAAAGTCTCCTATTTAATTTCTGCCCAGAGATTTCTTTTCATGGTCTCTTCTGCTTCTTGCATTTTCTCTTGAGTAATTTTTTTTCTCTTTATTTCTTTAATTTTCTTCTTTTTGCTCTTTATTTCTTCTGCATGTTTATTCTGACCTCTGCTTCTTTTTTTATTACTGTTATTATTATAGGATGTCCTCCAATGTCTGTTTATATTTAAGAATGAGGTAATAAAAACTAGTTGGAATTCAATGAGCAGAAGATGATTCATTGAGTAATGGCACGACTCATTCATCATGGGATGGCTGCTCAGACTTTTCACTGGTGATTCCCCAGTTGTCTGTAGATCTTTCCTCTTAGACATTCTGCAGAGGACAGGTGTGCAAACCTCCCAGTACTCATTTCCTTGCTGTGATGCTTCGTGACAGACCAGTTGTGCCTGTAGTCCCTACTCCAGAAGTTCGTGGAACACCCTTGTTGGAGTTTTCTGTCCTTCTGCTTTCTGCCCAGATCAGAAGGCATAAAAGCAGATCCTAGTCTGGGAAACATGGGCAAGAAAGTGAGGATAAAGGGCTCACTGTTGTTCCTGTAAAGTTTACATCAAATTTTTTTTTTAATTTTTAAAGATTTTTTGATGTGGACCATTTTTAAAGTCTTTTATTGAGTTTGTTACAATATTGCTTCTATCATTTATGCTCTGGTTTTTTGGCTGAGAGGCATGTGGGATCTTAGCTCCCCAACCAGGGATTGAACCCACACCCCCTGCACCGGAAGGTGAATGTTTAACCACTAGACCGCCAGGGAAGTCACTCAACTCTTTGTTTTTTTAATCTCCTTTCTAGCCCCCTCTTTCTGATGTCTTAGCTGTCTTAAATTTCTAAAAATTTGAGGATATTATTTTCTTCCTTTTAGGTTCCCCCATTTTGTCTTAGGTTTTGGCTATCTCTGTGAAGTCAGTTTTCACAAGTGCATTCATTTTCAAGCTTCCTAAAATATCTCGTCATCACTCATCTGTCACTCTTATTTCCCATTCTTTTCATCTTCCTGTGTGTTAATGTCATTTCATTCCTTACTCAGTTTATTTCTTTGTTTTAGTGGCTTTAAGGAGGAAGTACAGACAAATAGTAAGTTCAATAGGTCAGGTTTGCCAGGACATTCTTCTTTCTTTGAGCAAGCAAGAAAGCAGATTGCTCACGAAACATCACAGGTGCTCCATTTGTAAATCGAATAAGATTTTTTTTCCCAAGCACAACTTTTGTTAACAAAGAAACTGCTTGCCATTTGAAATTTCAAAGTCCTGTGAAATTTCCAAAAACAACTGAAAAAAACATGAATTTAGTCTTTGATCATGTGAGCCAGGATAGAGCAAACAAAAACTAGATGCCAAGAGACATCGTTTGTTTCATCTGAACTCATACTGAAAGAAGAAAGATGCAATTCTGAATTATTCTATAACTTTTCTCAAAATATTAGAAGAAATGTGGGCAATTTATAATGGATGGCACCATTTTCCAAGTCCATTAAGACTTGATATAAACAACTAAATAGCCATAATCATCAGGATACAATAAAACACACACACTGTTATTTCAACAAATCTAGATATTATAATTTTGCAAAATGATTTTCCAAGCTACTTGGTGATATATTCTTGCAATTTGTGACACCCAAAATCTCTGAAATGAAACAGCACCTTAAAATTAAAAACAAATTATATCTTCCACAAAGTTTGTTTTCAGAAAAAGAAGTAAATTTGATTTGTTTATGCCTGTTATGGATCCCCTGATAGCCATCACAAAGTCACATCACAGAGGAATCAAGACCATGACTTCAGGTTAAAAGCCTCTGTCACTTAAAATATAGGTATTTAATTCATAAGTAAAATATAACTCTTACTAAAAAGTTCAAATAATATAAACTTACATATAGGGAAATTTATAGCTCACCTTTAATTCTACTTAAATTCTCTGGTTCTTTTCCATAATTGATTATTTTTAACAAATTGTGAGCATCCTTCTGAACTTCTTGTATGGAATTAGATATATGTGTATTTTTTTATATTTTATTTTATTTTTTCAGTTAAGAGAACAATGTCTATTTGTTTTTTATAACTGGAGTATAATTGCTCTACAGTGTTGTGTTGGTTCCTGCTGCACAACGTGAATCAGCCATATGTATACATATCTCCCTTCCCTCTTGAGCCTCCACCCCATACCCCCACCCCCCCTTCTCGGTCACCACAGTGCATGGAGCTGAGCTCCCTGTGCTATACGGCAGCTTCCCACTAGCTACTTACTTTATACATGTATATAGTAAGTGTACATATGTCAACACTGCTCTCCCAGTTTGTCCAGCTCCCCCCAGATATAGGTATGTTTTTACATACACTGTTATGCTTAAATATATAGAATGTTTTAAACAAAACTAAGCATGAAACATTTCTAACCTTAAGGATATTTTGAAGGCATTTTCTTATGAATACATTTAGGTCTAGATCCTGAAGAGTATTTCATGATTTGGGGCTGTAGTTTTGTTCTGCCTTGTTCTCATTAGTGAATATACAGGGTCTTTTGTTGCTATATCAGTGGTGTAGTGTGTATCTTTGTAAATGTGTCTTGTTGTACACATGAACACATAAATAAAATAAATTCCTAGAAGCAGAATTGTTGGGTTGAAGGATAAATGTATTTTACATTTTTATATAACCCAACAAATCATTTTCTGAAAGTTAATATCAAGTCACCTGCCTACAAAAGGGTATTAGCACTAAATATTACATCTTATTAATTTCTGCCAATGTAATTATAAAAAGTTCTCTTATTTCTTATTTGGCATTTTTTCTTACACCAATGTTATAATTCCTGATTTAACTGTCAAGCATAATTTAGAAAATTAAAGAAGAGAAGAAAAGTCTATTATATTTGCTCATATTTCTGATGACAGTTTCCTTTCTTCTTTCTTGATGCTTCAGTGTTTCTTCTCTTGTTGGTTCCTTTCTGTTTAGAAAACTTCCTTTAGCTGTACTTTGAGGGGAAGTCTGCCCACCTATCTGGTGCTAAGTCGCTTCAGTCATGTCGTGTCCCACTCTCTTTGCAACGCTATCGACTGTGGCACATCAGGCTCCTCTGTCCATGGGTTTCTCCAGGCCAGAATTCTGGAGTGGGTTGAAGTGCCTGCCTCCCAGGGATCTTCCCAACCCAGAGATCAAACTACCCTCTCTTACTTCTCTGGCATTGGCAGACAGGTTCTTGACCACTAGTGCCATGAGGGGGAGAAGGCAATGGCAATCCACTCAGCCTGGTGGGCTGAGGTCTATGGGGTCACACAGAGTTGGACACGACTGACATGACTTAGCAGCAGCAGCAGCGCCATGAGGTCTATTTGTGACAAATTCTCTTAATTTTCCTTTATCCAAGAATGTCTCAATTTCCCCTTCATTCCTAAAGGATATTTTCACCAGGTGAAAGTGAAAGCGTTAGTCACTCAGTCATGTCCGACTCTGTGACACCAGGCTCCTCTGTCCATGGAATTCTCCAGGCAAGAATATTGGAGTGGGCTGCCATTTCCTTCTCCAGGGGATCTTCCCGACGCCAGGATAGAACCCAGCTCTCCCACACTGCAGACAGACTCTTTACTGGCTGAGTCGCCAGGGAAGCCCTTCACCAGGTACAAAGGTCCATATAATCAAATTTATGAATTTTCCAGTAGCTATGTATGGGTGTGAGACTTGGAGCATGGCGAAGACTGAGCACTGAAAAGCTGATGCCTTTGAACTGTGGTGCTGAAGAAGACTCTTAGAGTCCCTTGGACAGCAAGGAGATCCAACCAATCAATCCTAAAGGGAATCAACCCTGAATATTCACTGGAAGGACCGATGATGAAGCTGAAGTTCCAATACTTTGACAACCTGATTCGAGGAGCTGGCTCACTGGAAAAGACCCTGGTGAAAGGAAAGACTGAGGGCAGGAGAAGAGGGTGGCAGAGGATGAGATGGTCGGATGGCATCATCAACTCAATGGGCAGGAGTTTGAGCAAACTCCAGGAGAAAAGGAAGCCTAGTGTGCTGCTACAGTCCATGGGGTCGTCAAGAGTCAGACACAACTAAGCGACTGAACAAGATTCCAGGGATACCAGTTCCTTTCTTTCAGCACTTGAAAAATGCATGTCTTCTTTTTGGTTTCTATGATTTCTGATCAGAAATTAGTTATCATTTCAATTGTTTTTCCCCTGCATGTAAGGTTTTGTTGCTCTCAATATTATCTGTATTTTTATTTAGTTTTCAGAAGTTTGTGTGTGATGTGATTTGGGATTTAGGCAGTATCTTGAATTTGTAGATCTATGCCTTTTGCAAAATATATACATTTCAGCCATTAATTCCTTTAATATTTTTTGTAGCTCTATACCTTTTTCTCTGTCTCCATCTGAGACTCCAATGACACAAATGTTAGATCATTTGTTATACTGCCACAGGTGCCTGAGGTGTCCTCCACTGGCCCCCAATCTATCATTTCTCTGTTGTTTAGAATGTGTGATTTTATTATTCTTAGAGTTCACTGGTTCTTTCCTCTTTTCACATGGAATAAAAAAATATGAAAATCATATATATTGGGATAAGGAATTAGCATGATTTACAAAACAACTTTGTATAAAAATGTTTTCAAAATCACTAAGGTAGTAAGATTAAATTTTCATTCCTGTTATTTCTATTTTTATATTATTTCATGGAAAAAATAACAACTATACCTGATATTGGGCAGATGAACTCAAAAGCAAATATACCTATTCCTGGTGAAAAGAAAAGTTAAAAACTAGAAAATAGAGAGGTAAAAATCTAAGGATTTAACTTTCAAGCTATAGATACAATGCCTAGTTTACCTTGATACTTTTAAAATATGTTACTGGTGATACACATATTTTTGAAGCAATTACCTATTGCTATAGAGTATATTGTCTCTTCGAAGAAATATGATATGAATTCTGATCCTAACCTTCTCTTCTTTTTCAAAAAAATTAACTAAGTGACTAAAAATAATTATGGAAAATCAAGATAAATTAAGAGAAAATTAAGATAAATTAAGAAAATTGAGATAAATTAAGATAAAATTAAAATAAATAAGACAGTCATTTTAGTTTAGACTTTTTTCAGATGGAGCACAATTCTTCAAGTAGATTAGTGTAAGTACCTATTTACTGAATTTATACCTATTTGATATTAGGTATAAATAGCAAAGCTGAATTTGAATGAGTTCCGAAGTTCAACTGTCAAGAAATGTTACTATTAGTGTTTATATTTTGATATTATTGCTATGTTTTGGTATTAGCTTTGAAAGGCTACATGGTCTTCTGAGAAATGTATAGTAAATAACTAAAATGTAAATTAGATCTTTTTCTAAAGATTGACCACAGAAGTTCAAGGACATCTTTAAAAACTACATACACCTGATAAATAATTTATGGGAAATGGATCCCAGAGAAGCAAACCTAAATATTACCTCATGTATAAATATTTAAAGGAAGTATGCATACAGAAAAATGTAATCACAACATATGATTCAAACTACATTCAATTTACCTTTAAACCACCCACCAATTTGCCTGATGTAAGAACCTAGGCCATTTATTTTAAAAAGTGGATTTCCAAGAATTACTCATATAGTTCCTGGATCTGGAACTTGGTATCTTAATGTTAATTAAATATATTTGGGAAATGGTATATCATAGGAACTTAAGTGGGACAATGAAAGCACTTACTCAAACATTCAAAACACTCCCTAAAAGCTAAAAAACAAACAAACCACTACTGTGTTTCACTTAAATGCTCACCTTATTGAATAAAGAACATTCCCATTCTTGAAAATTCTTAACAACTTGTTGTCTGTAGTCACTTCATGAAAGTTGGCTCCCTTTTCATTGGCAAAGAACAAATCAGGTTTCCAAATGGAATCCAACATGGAAGGATCTAGGTCCAAGGAGTCATCAGGGTATTCACTATATGCAAGACGCGGGTCATTCCATTTCTGACGAAGAAAAATATTCACTCTGTAATCCTGTGACAGAAGAAAGAAAGAGGGGCAAAGGCTTGTTTTTAAAAGCTTAGAATTGTATGTGTTAGTCTTTTGGCTTCTCTGAATTATAGCACAAACTGCTGACATCCATGTGAGATTTCCATACCCCTCAATCCTCAGTCGTTACCACCAAGAGCCTCTACTTCTGAGGCTTTGCCAATGTTTCTACATGCCTCCAAAGAAAAGGTCACAGAAGACCACACTTTTATCATGCTTATATTTTGCTGTGCCATTCAAATTTTACTCTCTTGAATAAAATACTGAATTGCTATTGGACACTCAGAATAAAATATTTTAGAATCACTTCTTTTTGTAGGTATCCATTAGCATCCAGAATGCATTTAGTAAAATTTTATTGAAAGCTGCTTATTTTGTGAAAATAAACATATGCACTTTTTACAATAAAGCCCCATTTTCTCATATTTAATATATCACAAAGGTTCTATGAAACTGGTGAAGTGGTAAAAATAAAAGGTGGTTTTGGAATAATAAAGGAAAGCTATTGCCAGTAATCCTTTAAGATTTGGCTTATGAGATTTCCCAATTAGATCTTTCATAGTTATTAATGAAAGAAAAGTCAAAGATTCCAATCAAATTCTTGCTTACAGTTTCCAGACTAAGGTTCAGTTCAGTTCAGTCACTCACTCGTGTCTAACTCTTTGCGACCCCATGAACCGCAGCACCCCAGGCCTCCCTGTCTATCACCAACTCCCAGAGTTTACTCAAACTCATGTCCATCGAGTCAGTGATGCCATCCAACCATTTTATCCTCTGTCATCCCCTTCTCCTGCCCTCAATCTTTCCCAGCATCAAGGTCTTTTCAAATGAGCCAGTTCTTCACATCAGGTAGCCAAAGTATTGGAGTTTCAGCTTCAACATCAGTCCTTCCAATGAACACCCAGGACTGATCTTCTTTAGGATGGACTGGTTGGATCTCCTTGCAGTCCAAGGGACTCTCAAGAGTCTCCTCCAATACCACAGTTCAAAAGCTTCAATTCTTCAGCACTCAGCTTTCTTTATAGTCCAACTCTCACACCCATACATGACCACTGGGAAAACCATAGCCTTGACTAAGGTATAGAGTGACAAAGATCGACAACCATGTGTTTGTGTTATATTCGTACACAGTATGTAAGTACTATCTGTGACTAAAAAATTTTGAAATGAGCAAATAAACATGCAGACTTAGTACAAGCATAAGTAAAATGAGCATTTTTAAGAAAGCTTAATTTCCATGGAAAATAGCTAAGGCTGGAGATATTCAGAGAAACTGAATATCTGTTTTCATCTATTTTATCATTCTTTAAACACCAAATTACCAGTCAACAGAATTGAGTAACCAAATAATCAGAAAAAATGCTTCCATAATATTAGACCCAAAGATTGGTTATCTTGCAATGAGGTCAAATTCAGAGTTTGAAGTGAATGTTACAAATATATATGTTCCCTTGATCATTATTTTTGCACTGGGACTCTTATATTCTAACTGGAACTGAGGTTACACACCAGATAGTACTTTTCTGCTTTCCAGTTGCCCCATGTATCTTCTAAAGTGACAACAGAGCAGAGATCACTTCAACTTTCTACCACAAAACTCATATTGATGTGGAAATCTCACAAGCCACAAGGATAGGTCATCCTACCCTAACATAGGGCTCAGAAGTATAGTTTCATGGCTGGTAGTCAGTTCCCATATCCCTCACTGTCCTGTAATCTGTGCCTCCACCCTAACTGCCACCAAATGCATCAGTGATGGGACTAGAGTCAGTTTGCCTCTGCCTGACCTCTAGGGAAAGACTAAAACAAGACAAGTTATGATGATATCTTCCAGGAAAAATAACTGATTATTCCTTTAAGACTGATTCTTAAGACTTTTTTTAAAAAGTTGCCGTATTTTTATATTGTAACTAATTTATTGATGGAGTACTCTGCAATGCTGAGAACTTTCAAGCTGCAGCGTATGTGATAAGGTGGCCCTAGTGGTAAAGAACCCACCTGCCAATGCAGGAGACTTAAGAAACACAGGTTTAGTCCCTGGGTTGAGAAGATTCCCCTAGAGAAGGGCATGGCAACCCACTTTAGTATTCTTGCCTGGA
Source organism: Cervus canadensis (assembly GCF_019320065.1). NCBI lineage: Eukaryota > Metazoa > Chordata > Mammalia > Artiodactyla > Cervidae > Cervus > Cervus canadensis. The sequence goes on along the minus strand of NC_057399.1, from coordinate 4,447,172 downwards.
GAATCCCATGGACAGAGGAGCCTGGAGGACTCCACGGGGTCGCAAAGAATCAGACATGACTGAAGCAACTTAGCCTGCCCATATGTGATAAAATTTGGTTGACTCTCCTCATCTTTAAGTGATTGATTTAGTGATAAATTTGATACATACAATAGCAGATTCTTCCAGAAACACTTTTTGCTCCAAGAATGAGCTGGGAAAAAAGACATCAAGTAGCCTTCAGTTTATTTATAACTCACACAAGGAAAACATCAGCTGTCATCTGTCACCACAGCCAAATGTTTTCCTATATCCAGTGTGCTCCTTCTGTGAATAACCAGAACTATCTTTGTTTACTAACATGTCTAGGCCTATGGTTTAGAGCCAGAGTCCAAAGCATAACTGAAAAATGACTATTTCCTGAAAACCCAGAAACTTAGGTTTTAACAGTCCACACAGTTTAGGTTTTGACCTGCCTGCAAATGAACGTTGTGATGGGAAGCTTCCCTATCAAACAGTCAACTTCAGCTTTTTGAAAATAAACTTTTAAGCCCAACTCCTCAAGCCAATGTATCCCATCTATGCTCAGCAACCTATTATATTAATTATTTTTGAATTCTGAAAGGAAGTGAAAGTGTAGTCTCTCAGTCATGTCTAACTCTTTGCAACCCCATGAACTGTAGCCTGCCAGCTCCTCTTGTCCATGGAATTCTCCAGGCAGGAATACTGGAGTGGATTGTGATTCCCTTCTCCAGAGGATGTTCCCAACCCAGGGGTTGAACCCAAGTCTACCACATTGCAGGTAGATTCTTTATTGTCTGAGCCACCAGAGGATCCCTTTTGAATCCTGATCATATGTGAAAATGTGCAAAGAAAAGGGTATAAAACAACATATTCAAATAATACCACTCTAAAAGAAGAGTAACTCAACTTGTTATCCATGTAACTCAACTTGAAATAAATTGTTTGTAACAAAAGATCACAGATCAAGGAAGGAAACAGCTTTGCAAAACAGAGACCAATAAATGTGTATGCAGCCTATAGAGGAAAAAAAAAACGTTAAATGGACTTACTAAAGTCAGTTTAAAAATTCAGTCATTCCTTGGATATACTTAAAGACTAAGTGTCTTTGTTTGTTTTGGGTGGTTTTCTGTTTTATTTATTTATTTTTATTAACAATTTTGTGTTAGTTTCAGGTGTGTTTTATTAATAGGATTTTCCCTGTTCTCCTGGCTCTGCTTCTATAAGGGAGAAAATGTAGAAAGGTCATATGTGAGTTTTAAAAAAATGAGACAATACATCATAGCAAAATCAATATTTTTATCTCACATTTCTAAAATCTACCCATTTATTAAATTTATTCCTAAGTCTTATAAGGCAGCTGAATTGACATTTACATGCCTGGAATCATATTTTAGGACAGAGACATTAATGATTCTTTTCCCCTAGAAATGTCTTTTGTAGTAATATATATATACTTGCAAACCCTTCAGAAGTTAATTTTATTTTTTCATCATTTTGCATGTTATATAATTAATAAGTTGTTTCTAAATGTTATACCAGTGTATTAATCTTACACAACAGTGATAGAAGCATAATCATTATTTCATAAATATATAAAGACTAATTTTGACATTTTGGAGTTCAAGTTTATTATTATTATTAGAATAGAGTGTATCATGTTATTCTAACTACTTTAAATTAATTGTGCACGAAAACATTCTGTTGATCAAGTAAAATTATATACCACATTTGGATTTGAAAGTAAGCATTCATTAAAATGTACTTTAAATTCCCTATGTATGTCACATAGTAAATAATTACAGAACCACACTACACTTTCTCTCCTAGTATTTGAAATTTTACATTACGAGATACAAGTAAATAGTAATTCTATTAGGTTAATATTATAATGATTAATACACTAGGCTCAGAAGTAAATCTTCTTGGTATCAAATGTCAGCTCTCCCAGCAAATAGCTTTTCTTTTTCTAAATTAATTTTTATTGGAGTATGATTGCTTTACAGTGTTGTTAGTTTCTACTGCACAGCAAAGAGAATCAGCTATAAATACACATGTATCCCCTCTTTTTTCTATTTCCTTCCCATATCAGTCACAACAAAGCACTGAGTTCCCTGAGCTACACTGTAGGTTCTCATTAATTACCTATTTTATACATAGCAGTGTATATATGTCAATCCCAGTCTCCCAATTCATGCCACCCACCTCTTCCCCCCTTGGTGTCCATATGTTTATTCTCTACATCTGTGTCTCTATTTCTGTTTTGCAAATAAGATCATCTATACCATTTTTCTATATTCCACATATATGTGATATTTGTTTCATATAAAATATTTGTTTTTACTTTCTGACTTACTTCACTCTCTGTAACAGTCTCAAGGTCCAGCCATGTCTCTACAAATGATAATGTAGTACATATATACAATGGAATATTACTCAGCCATACAAAGGAATGAAATGTAGTGAATAGCTTTCTATTCTCTCTGGACCTTGTTTGATCAGTGGTGAGACAGGGATGATTATAACACCACTTCCCCTGATAGGGCTCTTGTGAGCACTGGATTGATCTACGTCACGTACTTGGAACCACACTCACTAAATGTTCGACTCTCAAAATTAACAGCCATAGTAAATAGAAATTTTCTTGTATTTTCTGTCTAAATTAGTTTTGAAGTACTAGTGGCACTTTTATTTGAATTTGGGGTAACTGAATTTGCCATGGAAGAGAACATGGGATGGATAACTGTAATGCTGAAATCTGGTGAATAAAAATATCTTTGAAAATTTGCAAGACTATTATGATAAATATCATTAACTTTTGTATTTCAACATTTCTGTATTTTTATATTTTCTGTGTTTATTCTATCGACCTTCCTCCCCCATTTATATATAAACATACATACATATACATATATTAAATTTGTTTTGAGTATATAAGGCTCTTTTCCATCACAGTAAGTACAGTTCACATTTCACTTTGTGCTAATGTTACACTAGGTGCTCCATGGATTACTTCTACTATCATCAGAGAAAATCTATAAAGTAAGTGTTATTAGGTGTACTTAACTTCACAGGTCTGGAGAACAGAACAAAGACACATTAAGTAACTTCAGCAGAATTACAGACCTATCAATAGCAGAGTGGTAATTCAGGCCCAGAAGTTGTGTTTCCAGAGTTTTAACAATGTACTTACTGACTGTGTGATCCACAGCCATTCATGATTCCCCTGTATGCAAACCAAACATTTTATAAACAAATACAGATTCTGGTCTATGGGGTTAATGGTGGGGATTTTTTGGTAAGGAATTTGGGGATTTACTGATCAACATGCTCTCTGATGGTAAATTACAAGCACTAAATCTAAGTGTGCCCAGACTAAATAATAGTTGCCACATTGTCATTTCTCTATAAAAGGTACCCTGGTGGGAGAACAAATTCAGTAGAAAACATAACACTATGTATTAGATCAGCTAAAATGACATATAGAATATTATTTTCATCTTTTGTCTTATAGGGATGTATATGATTGCTAGCAACTAACTGAAATGACCAATTAGGAAAAAAAAAAATAGTAGAGAGAAATAATAGCCTAATGTTAACAAAGCAAGTTAAGTGCTTCTCTTTCCCGTGATCCATAATTCAGTTCATTTTTAAATTCCCTGGTGCTTCAGGAAATTTCTAACCCAGCAACTAAGCCTGCCCCCCACCCTTCCCTGCCTTCCTTCTCTATTCCTGTCTCTGTGTCTCTGTCTCCTCCTTCATCTTTCTCCTCCTGTCCCTCACTCATACATGCACATGGCACACCCAACCTTACTACCTCTTTAGGACCTGCTGCTGTTTCTGTTTAATTGTTGTGTGCAGGTGTTTTTACATTGTATTGTTACAGATCAAAAAAAAAAAAAAAGATGTCAACAATGCTAGCACTGTTGATAACTTGATACCTTTGCCTTCTTTCTTTTCTTTTTCCCACACACTGTCACACAGTTGAAATTCTATCCTAGCTGCACTTTTGCATCTTTCCTTTCACTTAATGTATTTTAGCATTTCCTGGTATTCTTCTTATTCATCATTCCAGTGGCTATATGATGCACTTTTTAACACAAATACTTTTTCATATGATTGAATAGGATCTAGTGCATATGGAATTATGCAATCTGTGAAAAAACTTAAGTGCTCATTTATTTTCAATAGCCAAAGAAATTTTTTCTTTATGTCTCAATAAATCTGAGCAAGAATTAGTATTATAAAATACTTAACAAAGAATCTGTGGAGCATATTATCAGAAGACAATATTTCTGAGAGGAAAGCATTTAAGTGAGAAATTAATATCAAAATTAGAAATTAATGTCAAAGACACTTAAAAACTCCATGTATTTGGAAATTAAATGTTCACTTTTAAATGATGGGTTTATCTAAGAGGCCATAACAAGGAAAATTAGAAAATATTTGTAGCAATAAAAATGAAAAAATAATTTATCAGAATTTGTTGCATGAAGCTGAAACTGCCCAATGCAACTAAATATAGCATGGAATCTTGAATAAGGTGTGAAAACAAATAATGGACACTAGCATAAAATTTTGTGAAATTTGAATAAAATCTGTACTTTAGTTAATAACACTGTATCACATATTAATTTACTGGGCTTTTTAAAAACAACATAGTATTTATATTCAGAATTGGATTGGAAGCTTCAAGTCTTATTCAAAAATTTTTTAAATAAAAAAATTACTTTTTGGAAACAAAAAGGTTTTTAAAAAGCTAAAATAATAAGCTTTCTACACTTTTAGCAGTAATATTAAATGCCAGAGTAAATGGAACTATATCAAAGTTTTCAGTGAATATAAATTGGAAATCTAGCATTCTGTTCATACTTGTGGTTGTAGTTTTGGTTTAGTTGCTAAGTTGTATCTGACGCTTGCAGCTCCACAGACTGTAGCCCACCAGGCTCCTCTGTCCATGGGATTCTCCAGCAAGAATACTGGAGTGGACTGCCATTTCCTTCTCCACTGTTCATACTTAGTCTAACTTTATTGAAGCTTTCAATAGCTAAGTCAAAGATCTCTCTTGGTAAATGTCATTTTGCACTTAAAAATATATGGGTTATTCTCAAATATCTTTTGATATTGATTTTTAACATAATTCCACAGAAATAAGAGAACAGACTCTGTATGATTGTAATACCTTTAGACCATGAAATTTTTGCACCTTGTTTTATGTCCCTGGATATGTTCCAGTGTCTCCTGGTATATAATCAATGGGAACTTGAATAGAATTTGTATCCTGCTGTTGTGTGAAAACTGTATAAATCTTAATCATGTTGAAAAAAAGAAGATATTTCTAAAACAAGACTTTGAAAATGGTATTGTAAAAATAATCATTACAAAATAGAACAAGAAACACCAAAGAGGCTATTTTTTTCTGGATCACTTGAATATTTCCCAATTGACTGTAAAACTTAGCTCTAAAATTGGGTTTATAGTGGCAATTATCACTGCCCTTCTTCTTTATAATTTGATTTAATGAGATTGGCTTGACAAATTATACATTCACATACTAAATTTTGAAAAGGATGTTTTTTCCCAGGTTAAAGAGCTCAGTTGATATCCCTATTTTTAAAGTTATTGATGATGTTATCAAAGATGTTGTTAAGAAGTGGTACTTAGCTTGATTAAACTATTGGAAATATATTTTATATTCATGTAATTTTTAACTTGGTAAAAATTTTGCCCCAGCATATAATTATTCAGTTACTTTCTGCAAAAAGTAAGATGTGAATATTTAACAGTACATACATGTATTTGAGCATGTGTATGTTGAAAGCTGAGATGGAATATATTTATTTTCTGTATGTTGAAAAGTTGAGATAGAATATAAAAAGATCTTAATGACCCAGATAACCACAATGGTGTGATCACTCACCTACAGCCAGACATCAAAGACTCTGAAGTCAAGTGGGCCTTAGGAAGCATCACTACAAACAAAGCTAGTGAAGGTGATGGAATTCCAGTTGAGCTATTTCAAATCCCCAAAGATAATGCTGTGAAAGTGTTGTACTCAATATGCCAGCAAATTTGGAAAACTCAGCAGTGGTCACAGGACTGGAAAAGCTCAGTTTTCATTCCAATCCCAAAGAAAGGCAATGCTAAAGAATGCTCAAGCATTGCACAATTGCACTCAGCTCACACACTAGCAAAGTAATGCTCAAAATTCTCCAAGCCAGGCTTCAACAGTAAGTGAACTGAGAAGTTCCAGATGTTCAAGCTGGATTTAGAAAAGGCAGAAGAACCAGAGCCTAAATGGCCAACATCCACTGGATCACAGAAAGAGCAAGACAGTTCTAGAAAAACATCTATTTCTGCTTTATTAACTACAACAAAGCCTTTGATTGTGTGCATCACAACAAACTGTGCAAAATTCTTAAAGAGATGGGAATACCAGAACACCTTTTCTGCCTCCTGAGAAATCTGTATGCAGGTCAAGAAGCAGCAGTCAGAACTGGACATGGAACAACGAACTGGTTCCAAATTGGTAAAGAATTACATCAAGGCTGAACATTGTCACCCTGCTTATTTAACTTATATTCAGAGTACATCATGAGAAATGCCAGGCTGGATGAAGCAAAAGCTGGAATCAAGATTGCTGGGAGAAATATAAATAACCTTAGATACACAGATGACACCATCCTTATGGCAGAAAGTGAAGAAGAACTAAAGAGCCTATTGAAGTGAAAGAGAAGAATGAAAAAGCTGACTTAAAACTCAACATTCAAAAAACTAAGATCAAGGCATCTGGTCCCATCATTTTATGGCAAATAGATGGGGAAACAATGGAAACAGTGACAGACTTTAATTTCTTGGGCTCCAAAATCACTGCAGATGGTGACGGCAGCCATGAAATTAAAAGACACTTGCTCCTTAGAAGAAAAGCTATGATGAACCTAGACAGCATATTAAAAAGCAGAGACATTACTTTGCTGACAAAGTTTCATCTAGTCAAAGCTGTGGTTTTTCCAGTATCCATGTATGGATGTGAGAGTTAGACCATAAAGAAAGCTGAGTTCCGAAGAACTGATGCTTTTGAACTGTGGTGTTGTAGAACACTTTTGAGAGTCCCTTCGACTGCAAGGAGATACAACCAGTCCATCCTAAAGGAAATCAGTGCTGATTATTTGTTGGAAGCACTGAGGGTGAAGCTGAAGCTCCAATACTTTGGCCACCTGTTGGGTACAGATGACTCATTGGAAAAGACCCTGATGCTGGGAAAGATTGAGGCAGGAGGAGAAGGGGATGACAGAGGATGAGATGGTTGGATGGCATCACTGACTCACTGAATATGAGTTTGAGCAAGCTCCAGGAGTTGGGTGATGGACAGGGAAGCCTGGCATACTGCAGTCCATGGGGTCACAAAGAGTGGGACACGATGGAGCGACTACTGAACTGATGTTGAAAAGTTGACGTAGAATATATTATCTTAGCCAAAAACTCACCAGAATTTATTCAAGTTAAAAGTATTAAAAGATCAAAGTTATTTAGTGTTTTCCAATAAACATTTATTTATCCCACATTAAAAGACAGTAAATAGTTTCTTAGTTGAGGGGAACCAGGGAGTGACATGAATTTTAGGGAAAAATAAATATCCAAAAATCTCTGTGATGATGTTTGCACAACTGTGTGAATACTGAAAATCACTTAAGTCTATAGAATTTCAGCTAGATTAATTGTCTGGCATGTGTACAGTAAGCACTTATCACCTACACTGGAAAATACTTAGACTGGCAGCAGACTTCTCAACATTAATAATGAAACTCACAATACAATGGGTCAAATTACTCAAAGTACTAAGAGGAAATTATAGTTGACTTTGAATAGTGTACTCAGTAATATAATCTCCAAAATTGAAGGTGAGTCAGTACAGAAAAATACACAGTTTAATCTTGAACATTTACAAAATGAACTTCTAATTGATTTACTTTAAAAAGACAGTACAAAACCCACAGAATTCTGTTCTGAAATGCAAAAAGAAATGATGAATGCAAACTGATCCAAGTGGATATAAATTTGACTAGTCTTTGAATTTATGGGGTTCAAATGAACTGAAAAATTGAAAAGATATTATCATATACTAAGACTAAAATCATATGTAGAGATACCTCTAAAATATGTTAAACTCTTTCATGCAGAACATTTCATAATTTCTTTACAATGTAAATATTTAAATGGAGAGAGATGCCATGATTAAACAAAAAAGATTAAATATTATGAAGTGAGCAATTCTTTCTAAATTAGTTGTTGGATCCAGCGCAACTTTTATCAAAGTCCACCAAGTTTTTTGAGGAAATTGACAAGAAAATCTTATAAATTGTATGATTATAGATTATAAGACCCAGGAATAGCTAAGACATGCTTATAAATAAAGAACAAATGTAGAGAGATTTCATGTAATAGATGCTTAAAATGACTAAAATGCTGTAAGAGATTATGATACTGGTGCAAAGATAAACTGACTAATAGGACTAAAGGAAGAGCCTGAAAACAGTCCTTATTTGACAAAAAAAAAAAGTTTTTAGGTGAGAGCTGGGTGCTTAATAAATGATTCTGCCTATGGCAAAATGGTCACATTCTATGTCTACATGATACCACCCAAGAAATCAAGTTTGGGTAGATTAAAAGTTCAAGCAGAATAGTAAAACTGAAAAAATAGAAGAAAATATAGCAGAATATTCTATGGCCTTGACGTGAGGTAGATTTTTTAATAAATTCTATGATGTCAAAATTAAGAAATTCTATTCACCAACAGGCTATTTAAGGATAATGAAAAAACAGACCACAATGGAAAAAGATATTTGCCACAGTGGTAGAACTTATGATTGGCCATTGCCAAAATATAAAAAGTCTCACACCAATGTATGAGAAAAAGACAAACAACTGAGCAGACTACAGTAAAAAAAGAAATGCTTCACTGGACAGAGATCACAAATGTCCAATAAATATGTGAAAAAACGTTCAAACTCATTTGTAAATAAAGACGTGCTAATTAAGATATTGAGATACCATTTTTTTTCCCATTTATTTTTATTAGTTGGAGGTTAGTTACTTTACAATATTGTAGTGGTTTTTGCCATACATTGACATGAATCGCCATGGATTTACATGTGTTCCCCATCCCGATCCCCCCTCCCCCCTCCCTCTCCATCCCATCCTTCTGGGTCTTCCCAGTGCACCAGCCCTGAGCACTTGTCTCATGCATCCAACCTGGGCTGGTGATCTGTTTCACCCTTGATAGTATACTTGTTTCAATGCTATTCTCTCAGAACATCCCACCCTCACCTTCTCCCACAGAGTCCAAAAGTCTGTTCTGTGCATCCGCGTCTCTTTTTCTGTTTTGCATATAGGGTTATTGTTACCATCTTTCTAAATTCCATATTTATGTGCTAGTATACTATATTGGTCTTTATCTTTCTGGCTTACTTCACTCTGTATAATGGGCTCCAGTTTCATCCATCTCATTAGAACTGACTCAAATGAATTCTTTTTAATGGCTGAGTAATATTCCATAGTGTATATGTACCACAGCTTCTTTATCCATTCATCTGTTGATGGGCATCTAGGTTGCTTCCATGTCCTGGTTATTATAAACAGTGCTGCCATGAACATTGGGGTACACATGTCTCTTTCAAATCTGGTTTCCTTGGTGTGTATGCCTATTCCTATACACTAACAATGAGAAAACAGAAAGAGAAATTAAGGAAACAATACCATTCACCACTGCAACAAAAAGAATAAAATACTTAAGAGTATATCTACCTAAAGAAACAAAAGACCTATACATAGAAAACTATAAAACACTGATGAAAGATATCAAAGAGGACACAAATAGATGGAGAAATATACCGTGTTCATGGATTGGAAAAATCAATATTGTGAAAATGAGTATACTACCCAAAGCAATCTATAGATTCAATGCAATCCCTATCAAGCTACCAATGGTATTCTTCACAGAACTAGAACAAATAATTTCACAATTTGTATGGAAATACAAAAAACCTTGAATAGCCAAAGCAAACTTGAGAAAGAAGAATGGAACTGGAGGAATCAACTTGCCTGAATTCAGGCTCTATTACAAAGCCACAGACATCAAGACTGTATGGTACTGGCACAAAGACATAAATATAGATCAATGGAACAGAATAGAAAGCCCAGAGATAAATCCACATGCCTACGGACACCTTATCTTTGACAAAGGAGGCAAGGATATACAATGGAAAAAAGACAACCTCTTTAACAAGTGGTGCTGGGAAAACTGGTCAACCACTTGTAAAAGAATGAAACTAGAACACTTTCTAACACCATATACAAAAATAAACTCAAAATGGATTAAAGATCTAAATGTAAGACCAGAAACTATAAAACTCCTAGAGGAGAACATAGGCAAAACACTCTCCGACATAAATCACAGCAGGATCCTCTATAACCCCCCTCCCAGAATATTGGAAATAAAAGCAAAAATAAACAAATGGGACTTAATTAAACTTAAAAGCTTTTGCACAACAAAGGAAACTATAAGCAAGGTGAAAGACAGCCTTCAGAGTGGGAGAAAATATAGCAAATGAAGAAACAGACAAAGGATTAATCTCAAAAATATACAAGCAACTCTGCAGCTCAATTCCAGAAAAATAAATGACCCAATCAAAAAATGGGCCAAAGAACTAAACAGACATTTCTCCAAAGAAGACATACAGATGGCTAACACACACATGAAAAGATGCTCAACATCACTCATTATCAGAGAAATGCAAATCAAAACCACAATGAGGTACCATTACACGCCAGTCAGGATGGCTGCTATCCAAAAGTCTACAAGCAATAAATGCTGGAGAGGGTGTGGAGAAAAGGGAACCCTCTTACACTGTTGGTGGGAATGCAAACTAGTACAGCCACTATGAAGAACAGTGTGGAGATTCCTTAAAACACTGGAAATTGAGATACCACTTTAACCTACTCGATTGTTAAAAATAAGAGGTTTGATGACACAGATTTTGGCAAAAACATAGAGCCAAATGATAGCTTATATACTGCAGCTGAAAGTAGAAAAAGTGGGGAAAATTGACACAGCAATTTTTTAATTGCAAAAACTGTATTGTAAATTTGATCTGTGAAATTCAAGATACCAAAATTTTAGTTCTAAGTATAAATCTTAAGAAATCCTTCCACTTGCACACTAGGTGATATTAACAAAATATTTATAGCAGCACTGTTAGTGATAGTGAAAAACAAAACAAAAACTGGAACCAATCCAAGTATTCATTGGCAGAAAAATGTATAATATATCATAATATGTCAAAAAAATCAGATACAATATAACAGTGAATATGAATTAATACTACTATTTGCAATGAGGCTAAATTTTAGAAATGTTAAATTTAGTAAAAATAAATAAATAAAAAATATGTTATAGCACCACTTTTGTAAAATTAAAAACCAAGCAATGTGTCTCTCTCTCATCTACCAACCTACATACCTACCAATCTATCTATCTATCTGTATCTCTTTCCATCTCTCTAATAAAATTTTGAGGGCAAAACAATTATAAACACAAAATGGTTGACAATGGTAACCTAGGGAGACCTTAGGAGAATGGGATTAGGGAAGGGTTATATAGGTATGTTTCATATTGGTAATGTTTCAGTTTTGAAATTTGGTGGTGATAGAACAGTGTGTTATTAAATTATACACTGTCACATACATGATTTATGTAACTACTTACCAAAATATTAATATATGAATATGAAATTAATCACCGGAAATGCCCATTGGAACTACCATGTTAATTCAGGGTAATACCCTACACATTGTAGTGTGTTTCCATTTACATATTTTCAGTTCCGTTCAATTGCTCAGTCATGTCCAATTCTTTGCTACCCCATGGACTGCAGCATGCCAGGCTTGCCTTTCCATCAGCAACTCCTGGAGCTTGCTCAAACTCATGTCCATCAGGTTGGTGATGTCATCCAACCATCTCATCCTCTGTCATCCACTTCTCTTCCTGCCTTCAAATTTCCCAGCATTAGGGTCTTTTCTAATGAGTTAGTTCACATGAGGTGGCCAAAGTATTAGAGTTTAAGCTTCAGCATCAGTCCTTCCAATGAATATTCAAGACTGATATCCGTTAGGATTGACTGGTTTGATCTCCTTGCAGTCCAAGGGATTTTAAAGAGTGATCTCCAACACCACATTTCAAAAGCATCAATTCTTTGGCACTCAGCATTCTTTATAGTCCAACTCTCACATTCACACATGACTACTGGGAAAACCATAACTTTGACTAAATGGACTTTTGTCGGCAAAGTAATGTCTCTGCTTTTAATATGTTGTCTAGGTTCATCCATAGCTTTTCTTCCAAGGAGCAAGCATTTTTTAATTTCATGACTGCAGTCACCATCTGCAGTGATTTTGGAGCCCAAGAAAACAAAGTCTGTCACTTTTTTCATTGTTTCCCCATCTATTTGCCATGAAGTGATGGAACTGGATGCCATATTTTCATTTTTTGAATCTTGAATTTTAAGCCATCATTTTCACTCTCCCCTTTCACACTCATTAAGAGGCTCTTTGGTTCTTCTTCACTTTCTGCCATAAGGGTGGTGTCATCTGTGTATCTCAGGTTATTGATATTTCTCCCAGCAATCTTGATTCCAATCTGTGCTTCATCCAGCCCAGCATTTTGCATGATGTACTCTGCATAGAAGTTAAATAAGTAGGGTGATAATATTCAGCCTTGACATAATTCTTTAGCAATTTGGAACCAATCTGTTGTTCCATGTCCAGTTCTAACTGCTGCTTCTTGACCTACTACAGGTTTCTCAAGAGACAGGTAAGGTGATCTGGTATTCCCATCTCTTTAAGAATTTTGCACAGTTTGTTGTGATGCACACAAACAAAGGCTTTGCCATAGTCAATAAAGAAGAAGTAGATGTTTTTCTAGAACTCTCATGCTTTTTCTATGGTCCAGTGGATGTTGGCCATTTGATCTCTGGTTCCTCTGCCTTTTCTAAATCCAGTTTGAACATCTGGAATTTCTCAGTTCACATACTGTTGAAGCCTGGCTTGGAGAATTTTGAGCATTACTTTGCTAGTGTGTGAGCTGAGTGCAATTGTGCAGTAGTTTGGACATTCTTTGGCATCTTCTTTCTTTGGGATTGGAATGAAAACCGAGCTTTTCCAATCCTGTGACCACTGCTGTTTTCCAATTTTGCTGGCATATTGAGTGCAGCACTTTCACAGCATCATCTTTCAGGATTTGAAATAGCTCAACTGGAATTCCATCACCTTCACTAGTTTTGTTCATAGTGATGCTTCCTAAAGCCCACTTGACTTCACAGTCTATGAAGTCTGGCTGTAGGTGAGTGATCACACCATCATGGTTGTCTGGGTCATGAAGATCATTATTGTATAGTTTTTGTGTGTATTCTTGCCATCTCTTCTTAATATCTTCTTCTTCTCTTAGGCCCATACCATTTCTGTCCTTTATTGTGCCCATCTTTGCATGAAATGTTCCCTTGGTATCTCTAAGTTTCTTGAAGAGATCTCTAGTCTTTCCCCTTCTATTGTTTACCTCTATTTCTTTGTGTTGATCACTGAGGAAGGCTTTCTTATCTCTCCTTGCTACTCTTTAGAACTCTGCATTCAGATGGATATAGCTTACCCTTTCTCCTTTGCCTTTAGCTTCTCTTCTTTTCTCAACTATTTGTAAAACATCCTCAGACAACCATTTTGCCTTTTTGCATTTCTTTTTCTTGGGGATGTTCTTGATCACTGCCTCCTGTACAATGTCACGAACCTCTGTCCATAGTTATTCAGGCACTCTGTCTATCAGATCAAATTCCTTGAAACTATTTGTCACTTCCACTATCATCATAAGGGGTTTGACTTGGGTCATACCTGAATGGTCTAGTGGTTTCCCCTGCTTTCTTTAAGTCTGAATTTTGCAATGAGGAGTTCATGATCTGAGCCACAGTCAGCTTCCAGTCTTGTTTTTGCTGACTGTATAGAGCTTCAACATCTTTGACTGCAAAGAATATAATCAATTGACCATCTGGTGATGTCCATGTGTACAGTCTTCTCTTGTGTTGTTGGAAGGTGTTTACTACTCAGGGATCGAACCCAGATCTTCCTCATTGCAGGTTGATTCTTTACCAGCTGAGCCACAAGGGAAACCCTTTATATACTTAATGTGATATATTTTATGATTTATAACATTTTTTATTAACATCTTTCTATGCACATCTTATATTATTTTGTAGGTAGAGTGGTGGCCCAAAGACATTTGAATTTCAATCCTCAGGACCTGTGAAGGTGTTAACTTTATTTGGCAAAAGAGATTTTGCACATGTGACTAAGAACCTAGAGAGTTATCCAAGGTGGGCTCAATGTAATCACAAGAATCCATAGAAGTGAAAAAGAGGCAGAGTCAGTGTCAGAGTGACCTAGTGTGGGAATGGGTTGGTTTACAATGAGGGAATGGGACCATGAGCCAAAGAATGTAGGCAGCCTCCAGAAGTTATAGAAGGCAAGGGGGTGAATTCACTCCTAGAGCCTCCAAATCAAAGCCCTTCAGAAGCCTTGATTTCAGCCCAGTAAAATCCATTTTGGACTTCTGACCTCCAGAATCATAAGAAAATACATCTTTGTTGTTTTAAGCCACTAAGTATGTGGCAGTTTATTACAGCAGCATTAAGAGACAGATGTGTGTGTGTGTGTGTGTGTGTGTGTGTGTGTGTGTGTGTGTCCCTTAAAATCCCATACATTCTCATCCTCACTTTTTGAAGACAGTTCTAGAACAAGTTTTTTTGTTTTTTCGGGGTTTTTTGTTAGTCATTCAAGAAAGTAGGACATGTAAGGCAAAAAAAAATCACTGGATTTATAGACAAGTGAAAGAAATAATTTAGAATGCTTTCTGTTTATAAAAGCCCTAATCAGAGGCCCTAATTTCAAATAATCAGAAAATAGCTTTTCTTTCTAAAAGAAACAAGGATAAAGTGCAAACTCCCTAACAAATGTTTCTCTGGTTTAGTGTTATAAGATTTTCTAATTCAGTACAGCCAACATAGGTTACCATGCTTCACAAAGTTGAAACTCAATAGGCAATAGTGGAATAATTGCTCCTAACATAAGCCCTTGTTGCTTGTACCATCTGCTCTAGGAACCTCACCACAAGGGGGATGGTCATTTGGGGCCACTGATTCTGAAATAATGGCCCATTGGGAAAATGTTTTTCCATTCTCACTTGCTACACCAACAGGGAAGAAAGCAGTTTCATAAGAATTCTTTTGAGGCTCAGAAAGGTTATTTCTAATCTCCCCTTGACTTCTTCATTATCCATATGTTTAGTTATACTCTTAAAAAGGGAAGAATTACTTAAAATTATAATTTTTAAGAAAATCTAACTATATACGAACCTGGAAACATAAAGTTAAGGGATTGATATTCTTTGCAAAGCAGAAATAGAGACACAGATATGCAGAACAAATATGTGGATACCAAAGGAGAAAAGGGGGAATGAGAGGAATTGTGAGATTGGGATGGACAAATATATACTGTTGATACTATAATAAAATAGATAACTAATGAGAACTTACTTTATAGCACAGGGCACTCTACTCAGTGCTCTGTGGTATCCCGAATGGGAAGGAAATCCAAAAGTTCAGTGCACTTCAGTCGCTCAGTTGTGTCTGACTCTTTGCAATCCCATGAATCACAGCATGCCAGGCCTCCCTGTCCATCACCAACTCCCAGAGTTCACCCAAACTCATGTCCATCGAGTCGGTGATGCCATCCAGCCATCTCATCCTCTGTCATCCCCTTCTCCTCCTGCCCCCAATCCTTCCCAGCATCAGGGTCTTTTCCAACGAGTCAACTCTTCACATGAGGGGGCCAAAGTATTGGAACTTCAGCTACAGCATCAGTCCTTCCAATTAACACCCAGGACTGATCTCCTTTAGGATGGACTGGTTGGATCTTCCTGCAGTCCAAGGGACTCTCAAGAGTCTTCTCCAACACCATAGTTCAAAAGCATCAATTTTTCAGCGCTCAACTTTTTTCACAGTCCAACTTTCACATCCATACATGACCACTGGAAAAACCATAGCCTTGACCAGATGGACCTTTGTTGGCAAAGTAATGTCTCTGCTTTTTAATATGCTATCTAGTTGGTCATACCTTTCCTTCCAAGGAGTAAGCGTCTTTTAATTTCATGGCTGCAGTCACCATCTGCAGTGATTTTGGAGCCCAAAAAAATAAAGTCTGACACTGTTTCCACTGTTTCCCCATCTATTTCCCATGAAGTGATGGGACCAGATGCCATGATCTTATGGGAGGGGAATATATGTATACATGTAGCTGATTCACTTTGCTGTACAGCAGAAAACAACACAACATTGTAAAGCAACTTATACTCCAAAATAATTAATTTTTTTAAAAAAAGACTGCACACAGTTAGTACTTCCAATAGTTGCTTCCTTTCAATGAAAACTAGTAATTAATGTTGTTCTTTGGTTGTAACGTCACAAAGGAATCTTTGCCTTTATAGCTCCACAAGGCTCCGTTTATCCAGCAATGCACTTCTGTCCCCAGGGTTCTCTTGCCTCCTTATTCTACCCACTGGTATCTGTAAACTGCATGCCCAACGCTCAGCCTTCCCACAAACTGTGCCAGACAGTCAAGCAGAATGCTTTCTCTCCTTCACACCAAGTCATACCAACAAATCTACAGATGCAGAAAATGGCATCATCTCCTGCCTTATATTTCTGCCAAAATCAGCCCCTAAAATGTTTGTTCACTCTACTTTATACTATACCAAGTAGGAAGAGGAAGTTTATATGTTTCTGCTGGTTGAAGTCACACAGACATAGAAATGTTGTCACTACCATTTCCATTCATGACCCAAAATTTCTATCAAAATTTATACCAACATAGAATGTGCTCATTTGTTTTTTGTATTTCTACTTAATGTTAATCACAAAATTGCCATGTTAAAATTAACCCAACCCTTTACATATATCGCTTCTTAATTTTCAGTTTGTATATTGAATGACATGTTGGCAGTGACTTATTATAATTTATCTTCAGGTCTTCCATTAAGTAATTGTTTCACTACTGGAAATATGACTTGGATTACAAAAAAATCAGAGTTGGGTCTTCCCTGGTGGTCCAATGGTTAGGACTTCATGCTTCCACTGCAGGGGGCCTGGGTTCCATCCCTGGTTGGGGAACAAAGTTCGTGCAAGACTCATGATGCAGTCAAAAAACAAACAAACAAAAAGATCAAATTCTCCTGGAAAATGAACTATCATTTGGTCTTCAGAACATCCTATTGTCACTTTAGAGCTCCTCAAATCAAACAAGAAATTCTAAGGACCCTCTAACAGGAAGAATACTTTTCCAAGGATAGCTGAGGGACACTTAGTCTAAAAGATGGGTAACAGAACCACAGAATAATAATTTTTGGAAGATCTTCCATGTTTCCTTGAACATCTAATGTAAGCTGTATTATATTTTATGTGTCTTTTTCTTGAAAAAGACATCAATGACATGTAGTACATTCACAATATAGTGTAACCATCACTCTATCTAGTTCCAGAAAACTTAGTGTCCACTAAGGGGTCACTTGTCATCTTCCCTCCCTCCAAGTGACCACTAACCTGTTTTCTGTGTCTACAGCTCTGCCTACTCTGAAGACTTCATACTAATGGAATTACACAATATATGGTCTTTTGCGTCTGGTTTCTTTCACTTGGCATAATATTCCCATGGTTTATTATATGGGTGTTTTAAAGTGTGTTTAAAAATACATAGAGATCATCTGTTTAATTTACAGAAAACTGAAGAATCTCATTGAGATATTTGCAAGGTGATATAATTTTAAAGATATAAATGTTTTTGGAAATGAATGCCATATATATAGATAGATATATATCTATATGTATATAGATATATACATATATGTGTGTATATATATATCTCCACAATCAACATAAAAGATGAAAACAGTAACTATGTAAACTGAATGATTACTAACTTTCAGGCTTGAAACCAGATGGCTTAAATAAAATTTATAATTGAAAATAAATACTTATTATAATCTGCCTTGCATACAAGTCTTCAGGAATATATTTAATCTTGGAAATGACTAACAGCCTCACCTTGCATTTCAAGTATTTTTCCTGATAGCAGAGTCTGATGTTGTCAGAGCATTACCTAGTCACTTCCCAACAATCAGGTCTTATTTTACCACTACCTGAAATTGGGGACTAATATTATAAAACAGACTAACAAAGGAAGGAAGATTTATACTGAACCTATATAGCATTAAACACTACCAAAGTAAATAAATTATGCAAATCCTTTCTTTACATTAAGGTATTCCTACTTTAAGTACCAGAAATGGTATGGACCTAACAGAAGCAGAAGACATTAAGAAGAGGTGGCAAGAATACACAGAAGAACTGTACAAAAAAGATCTTTACGACCCAGATAATCACAATGGTGTGATCACTCACCTAGAATCAAACATCCTGGAATGTGAAGTCAAGTGGGCCTTAGAAAGCATCACTATGAACAAAGCTAGTGGATGTGATGGAATTCCAGTTGAGCTATTTCAAATCCTCAAAGATGATGCTGTGAAAATGCTGCACTCAATATGCCAGCAAATTTGGAAAACTCAGCAGTGGCCACAGGACTGGAAAAGCTCAGTTTTCATTTCAATCCCAAAGAAAGGCAATGCCAAGAATGTCCAAACTACCACACAATTGCACTCATCTCACATGCTAGTAAAGTAATGCTCAAAATTCTCCAAGCCAGGCTTCAGCAATACATGAACCGAAAACTTCCAGATGTTCAAGCTGGTTTTAGAAAAGGCAGAGGAACCAGAGATCAAATTGCCAACAGCCACTGGATCATCGAAAAAGCAAGAGAGTTCCAGAAAAACATCTATTTCTGCTTTATTGACTCCCAATAGTACTCAATAGGCTACTTTGAAGACCAAAGCCTTCGACTGTGTGGATCACAATAAACAGTGGAAAATTCTGAAGGAGATGGGAATACCAGACCACCTGACCTGCCTCTTGAGAAACCTGTATGCAGGTCAGGAAGCAACAGTTAGAACTGGACATAGGACAACAGACTGGTTCCAAATAGGAAAAGGAGTATGTCAAGGCTGTGTATTGTCACCCTGCTTGTTTAACTTATATGCAGAGTACATCATGAGAAACGCTGGGCTGGAAGAAGCACAAGTTGGAATCAAGATTGCTGGGAGAAATATCAATAACCTCAGATATGCAGATTACACCACCCTTATTGCAGAAAGCAAAGAAGAACTGAAGAGTCTCTTGATGAAAGTGAAAGAGGAGAGTGAAAAAGTTGGCCTAAAGCTTAACATTCAGAAAACTAAGATCATGGCATACAGTCCCATCACTTCATGGGACAATGATGGGGAAACAGTAGGAACTGTGTCAGACTTTATTTTTTGGGGCTCCAAAATCACTGCAGATGGTGACTGCAGCCATGAAATTAAAAGACGCTTACTCCTTGGAAGGAAAGTTATGACCAATCTAGATAGCATATTAAAAAGCAGAGACACTACTTTGCCAACAAAGGTCCATCTGGTCAAGGCTATGGTTTTTCCAGTGGTCATGTATGGATGTGAAAGTTGGACTGTGAAGAAAGCTGAGCACCGAAAAATTGATGCTTTTGAACTATGGTGTTGAAGAAGACTCTTGAGAGTCCATTGGGCTGCAAGGAGATCCAACCAGTCCATCCTGAAGGAGAATAGTTCTGGGTATTCATTGGAAGGACTGATGCTGTAGCTGAAACTCCAATACTTTGGCCCCCTCATGCGAAGAGTTGACTCATTGGAAAAGACCCTGACACTGGGAGGGATTGGAGGCAGGAGGAGAAGAGGAAGACAGAGGATGAGATGGCTGGATGGCATCACCGACTCGATGGGCATGAGTTTGAGTAAACTCCGGGAGTTTGTGATGGACGGGGAGGCCTGGCATGCTGCAATTCATGGGGTTGCAAAGAGTCAGACATGACTGAGCAACTGAACTGAACTGAACCTTTAAGTATATTTAGATTTTTAGTTATACACCAGCACAATTTTTACATTTATTATTTTGCAGTAATGTTCACATTTCCCTTCATAATTTTAATGAAATTTGAACACAGCTTGGATTGGGAAAAAACATGCTTTGATACATAAAAATAAATATATCTTATTGACAAAGGAATTTTGTGTTTTTACACTTGTCCTCAGTAGAAAAAATTGGTCATGCAAACAAATTATTCCAATAAATAGTTTAAGTAATTTTAAATTGTTCTTAACACTTTATATTTTAATGAATATATAAATTTTCAGTGGTTTTTCTGAAAAACCTCCTATGACTTTGGAGAATCTTTAATTCATGAGGGCTTATATTGTATATTATTTACTTTGAAATGGTAGATGTTGATTATTAAAAGAAAAAATTTCACTTTGGAGAAGTTTTAGTGAGACATATATTAAATGTTCAAGACAAAATTAAATTGTATTTAGAACAATGTTTTCCTTCTGAGCAATCCAGATAATTCTCCACTAGCTGTTTGATGATTTGGAGATTGGCCAAGAAGCTGTGTGGAGGCTATTAATTGCACTTTAAAGCTGTAGAGGAATTAGCTTCTTTTAGAAATGATTACAATTACAGCCTTATTTAGGATAGTTCTTAAGAGTAACAGATGAAGTGTTTGCTTCTTCTGTATCAAATGAAACATTTCCTTAAAAAAAATGACAAGTTACTATTAAGGCAATATTACCTAAATATTATAACACATATGCAACCCACAAAAATCAGAAAGAAAATGTAGTCAATCAGTAGGTATTTTGCTTCTTGGGCAAAAAACATTAAATATTTCAGTATTTCTATATTTACTGATATTTAGGATGATGCTTATATATTTAAAAGTATTCAGGTGTAGAGTAACATCACAGGCAAAATATAAATTGCCAAGTTTCCATGTGTTTTCACTTTGACAAAATATTTGGCAAGTTGTAGGTTGGCTCTTCTATTTGAATTTGTAAGCTCACGGACACACATTCTTTATTAAATGCAAATTCTGGAGTGGGTTTAGCACAATTTGGATGTGAGAACTTCTAGGAATACTTATCTATGATTATTTAATTTCCACATCTAGTTTTTTCCTGGCTCATTTTTTAATCTCCTGGTGTATTATTTTCCCTTTGAATTAGCTTGCTACTGAATCTTGAATGCTTTCATAACAGGAAAATTATTTTTACTGGTGAGTATGCATGGAGTAAATTGTCTTCACTGATGCCATTTTATAGGACAAGAACAAATGCTGAGATCTCCCTCAATTTCATTCAGGCCTTCAGGCCTCACTGCATGAGTCTTAGTCTACTGCTTACTACAGACAATGCCAGCTCAAAGCCAGGGTGGCGGCCCTCTTCTGTGGTGGCTGATTACTTTCTCTGCTGGTCCACCCACCAGCACCATCCCACTGTGACTTCTGTCGAAATCATGTGAAAAAGGCCCAGAAAAACTGCCCCAAACTCTGACCTACAAAATTATGAAATTATTGTTTTTGTAAGCCACCACGTTTTGGGAGAGTTTGCCATGCAGCAGTACATGAAATGGAGTTTGTTATTGTTCAGTTGCTAAGTCATGTCCAACTTTTTGCAACCCCATGAACTGCAGCATACCATGCTCCTCTATCCTCCATTATCTCCCAGAGTTTGCTCAAGTTCACGTCTGTTGAGTCAGTGATGCCATCCAACCATCTCATCCTCTGTCATCCCCTTCTCCCCATGCCCTCAATATTTCCCAGCATCAGGGTCTTTTTCATTGAGTCGGATCCTCACATTAGTTAGCCAAAGTATTGGAGCTTCAGCATCAGCATCAGTCCTTCCAGCGAATATTCAGTATTGATTGCCTTTAGGATTGAGTGGGTTGATTTCCTTTAGGATTGAGTGGGTTGATTTCCTTTAGGATTGAGTGGTTTGATCTTCTTCAGTTGGGTAACTAGAAATGGGTCCTCCAGTGAGAAAACTGTAAAACACATGCAATTGACTTAGAAACCAGGTAGCAGGCAGAAGTTTCAAGGGTTTTAGAGACTTACGCAAGGGCTGAAAGTATGAGGAGGAAATTGTTATTAAAGGAAGAAAAAAAAAACCTTTATTTTGTAGCAGCAGAATGTTTGGTAATGCTGTCATCTCAGTATGTGGGAAACAGAAAATGCAACTAATGAACTGTTGCGTTGTTTTTAAAGGAAAAATAGGAAGAAAATATTTTAAAATCTTAAGAAACAATTTTATTAGGAAGCTGAGAAGCCAAAATTGAGTCAATGGTTCAATGTCTGCATTCATATTGACCAGAAGCATATCTAAATAATTTGAGGTTAAGGCAAATCATTCAGTGTTTTTAATATATATGCGATATATTGAGAAATATGATTTGAAAAGTAAGAGCAGTGAAGCTTGCTTTGACTGTTGACGTGGTCAGAATGGATTAAGTTTTATAACATAATCCTCAATAGCTGTAGTACTAAAAATTGTCAAGGGCAAACAATTTAGCCCTAGTAAGCAATAAGAAATCAAAGCCCCAGAAAAGAAAGAGGATTACAAAATATATTGCCTTTTGAATCTAATAGCCACTGGGCTTTTTACAGGGCAAGATCCTGCTTCAACTGATGCAGAAATTTAAGAAGGTAAAATACCCCTCTCATATTTGAAATGTTTGACTTTTCCTCTCTGTTTCAAGAGTAAAAAAAAAAAGTTAGGCAGGAATTCGGACTTGAAATGTAAGCCGTTTGCAAGTTGTAAAGTCACCATGATCACAGCAGACAAATGACAGTTCTTAGAGCCGTTTGATCAGCTTTCCCAGAAGGTCATGAATTCCTAGAGGAGAATTTCTGTGAATACACCCTCTTATTAAGACACCAAGTCCTTATGAAACCCAATCCCCATTCGAAGGAACACAGTTGATGGGAAAGAACAATGGCACAGAGGAGAGATGGCAGATGCCTAGAGGTCCACGCTGAGGCCTCTTCTGTTTACCTGCATTTTTCTCATTTCACAGCAGCAAGAAAGAACAACCTGTTGGATTGTACAAACTTCCATATACATTGTAGAATAAAAACATTCCCTTAGGAAATCCAGAAATAAAGTAAACAAATAAATCCAGAAATAAATTCATTCTGATTTTAGACTTGCTGATTTACATAAATATTAGAGAGTTACCTATACACTTATGATCCACCCTCCCCTAAGGTTATTATCTTCTGACAATAGTATAGTGTTTGAAACCAGAAAATTAACACTGACACCATACTGTGCTGTGTTGTGCTAAGTCACTTCAGTAGTGTCCAATTTTTTTGCGACCCTATGGACTGTAGCCGGCCAGGCTCCTCTGTCCATGGGATCCTCCAGGCAAGAACACTAGAGTGGGTTGCCATGACTTCCTCCAGGGGATCTTCCCAACTCAGGGATCGAACCTGCGTCTCTTATGGCTCCTGCACTGGCAGGCTGGGGCCACTAGTGCCACCTGGGAAGCCCCTTGATACCATACTATCAAACTTTCTTTTAAATTTCAAGAATTTTCCCCTCTAATGTCTTTCTTTTCCCTGGCCTAGGATCCAATGCAAGATCCCACAATGCATTCAGCTATCCACAAGCTCCAGTCTGTGAGAGACCCTCAGTCTTTTCTTGGCTTTCATATCCTTGGCACTTTTGAAGAATACTGGCCAGTGGTTTTACAGAATGTCCCTCAATTTTAGTTTGTCTGATACTGTCTCACAATTGGGTTGATATTGTTCATTTGTAACAGGAATATCCACTGAAAGAATATTGTTTTCTTCCAAGTGCATGCCATCAGGGACAGTCAATGTTGCCACACCTCATCGTTTGTAATGTTAAGCTGGATTACTTAGGTAAGTGGTGTCTTCCAGGGTTATTCCCAGTAATGCTACAGTGAAGTTTATCTGTTACTGTGTGCATTATATCGGGGGTCTGCCCATCTCAAATCCTGGCTGATTTCAATTATTTGTCTGTTTTTGCTGAGGTAAAACATTTACTGTGAATAAACCTGGCAAGTAAAACAGTGTCTTATCTTCTATAGCTTCATGGGTGAGGGTTGCATGACTAAAAAATAGATGCAAAGGATGAACCTGTGGGATACTAAACCAGAAAGAACATACGATTCACTTCTTTGCAGAGTGACATATGTTAATGTTAGGGCCTTGACTGAGAAGGTGTGAAGCTTCAAGCATTTGAATGGGTTAGGAGGATTTAGAAACCTCCAAGTATGCTGAGCAACAAAACTCTACTGCTCCTGTGTTTGCAAAAACTTCTTCTGGCCAGAGTGATGAGGGGTATGCCTGTTCTCACTGGACTCTATCTCTACCATCCAACACTCCCCGCTTGACCTTATAATTAAGATTAGATCTTAGAAAGCAGTCAGCAAGTCAGTTACAACCAATTCCAGGAGAAGTTTTACACCCCAAGGCACTGCTAGATGCTCCTAATTTATATATGCATAAATATTTATACATGGAATGGATTCTGAGAGTACTAGACCACGGCGTGTGAAATGAAATTTTAGAACTGGTTAAATTTATTGATTTGGGTGCACTTACTGAGATTCTGGATTTAGTGTGTTAGAGCTCAGGGAGTTAGGAGTGGTTCCAGTTGCTTGCTGAGTTGGTTAACTAAAAGCTAGAACCAGCAGGGACATGTGCAGAATGAGGCTGGTATGCTATACATTTGTTAGTCAATCATCAAAGATCTCTAAAGACTTAAGAATTGGGATGTAGCCAGCTCTGTACTCTTGGAAAATACACAGAACAGGGTCTTTTCCCCACATTTTAGAAAGTTTATTTTGCGTGTGTGTGTGTGTTGGTTTCTGCCAAATAGAAGTCAGCATAAATCAGCCATTTGTATACATATGTCCTCTCATTGTTGAATCTCCCTCCCACCTCCTTCAGAACAGTTCAGTTCAGTTTAGTTCAGTCGCTCAGTCATGTCCAACTCTTTGAGACTCCATGGACTGCAGCACGCCAGGCTTCCCTGTCCATCACCAACTCCTGGAGCTTGCTCAAACTCATGTCCATCAAGTTGGTGATGCCATCTAACCATCTCATTCTCTGTCGTCCCCTTCTCCTCCTGCCTTTAATCTTTCCCAGCATCAGGATCTTTTCTAATGAGTCAGTTCTTCACATCAGGTGGCCAAAGTATTTGAGCTTCAGCTTCAGAACGGGATCTTTTTAAAAAGCACTGGGATGGGTGTGCTCTGAAAGTTATTGCCATCATAAGATATGGCCACTGAAAAGGCTCCTAGAGTTTAGTGGTGAGATAGTTGCCAGGGTGACAAGTATCACTTAGCATTACTTATTATACTTAACCCCAGAGACAAAGCAGACTTAGTTCCCATAACTGGAGCACAGTTGGAGTTCCTATTCAGAACAGGTGAATCACAGTGGTCTTTGATGGTAGATGGTTGATCACAGGGACAATAACCTTGAGCTATATGGGTAACTCATTAAGGGATATCCAACTTGCCATGAATAATCAAAAGAACTTGAAGGCTGAAAAATAGAGAATTTATTCAAGTTATTGAGACACACAAACGTCATTTAATTAGAAGACGTGAGTGAATTCAGAGTCAAGCTCCCTTGGAGAAGGACCTTTAGTACATCACAAATGCATGCTGTGTTTCTTCTATAGAACTCAGAAGCAATATATTATGAATATATGCTGAGAAACAGGAACTACAAGGATCAATGCTTCTGAAAATGTTGGACCACAGTTCTTAGTTAATTCCAGTGCCTGGACATACAAAATACTACTATGTAAGCTGGTCAGAGTAACAAGTTATGGGAGACAAAGATAGTCATTAAATTTTGATGAGAGCTTATCTCACATTGGTTTCAATGATTCTGTGAATTTATTTTATGTTTTTTTTTCTAAATGAATGGCTATAGAGTTTATGTATATAAAACCCCACCAACTGCAGAATCCTGACATAATCTCTTTGACCTATGAAGTAAGAATTATTAAGATGGGAAGATGCACATGGAATCTTCTGAAGCTGTTTTCTTCTCAGTATAGCTAAGGAAGAGCAGCATGGAATTCCTGAGGGAGCCAAAGAAATGAGTGACTCCTTCAAAAGTCTGTATCATGGTGCAGCAGTGATTCCCCTCACATCTCCATCTAACTTTCCTTTAAGACTATGGAGAAAAGACTTGAATCTTGATAAATGACAACAGACAATCTTAATTTCATTCAGCTATTACTTCCATGATAGCTGTTGTTCTATATTTAATTTCTTTATCAGAGCAAATTATTTTACATTCACTGGCACCTGCTTTATGATTGATGAATTGATGATATACTTTTTCTACATCCTAAAGCAGAGAACATCAGAACCATCAACTTGCATCCAGTAGAGATAGCTTTGCTGCTTTGTAAAAACAGAATAGATCCAATCCTGCAGCCTTGTGCCATAACTAAGTCTATGAGAACATTGATCATCCAACTTCACAAGACACCCTACTGGTCTGCTATATTGAAGATACCATGCTGATAGAATAGGTGAGTAGAAAAGAGCAGATGCCTTGGGAAGAGCCAGAGAATGGAAGATAGGCCCCAGGAGACTTCAGCAATGTTTTAGGGCATAGAGGGATTAGAGTATGACTGGATAACTCTAAAAATCAAGGACATGTAATATTATTCAGCCATAAAAAGGAACAATACTGGGTCATTTGTAGAGATGTGGATTAACCTAGAGACTGTCATATAGAGTGAAGTAAGTCACTTCACTTAGTAAGTGAAGTAAGAGAAAAACAAATATCATATATTAACAGATATATGTGGAATCTAAAAAAAAATGGTATACATGATCTTAATTGCAAAACAGAAATAGAGACACAGAGGAAGAGAACAAATTCAAGAACACCAAGCAGGGAGAGATGGTGGGGTTGATTGGGAGATTGACTGACATATATATATATATATATAAAATTGATACTATGTATACACCCTCCAGTGTTCTTGCCTTGAGAATCCCAGGGGTGGGGGAGCCTGGTGGGCTGCCGTCTATGGGGTCGCACAGAGTCGGACACGACTGAAGCGACTTAGCAGCAGCAGCAGCAGCATGTATACAACAGATCACTAATGAGAACCTACTGCATAGCTCAGGGAACTCTACTCAACACTCTATGATGACCTAAATGGGAAAGAAAACCAAAAAAGAAAGCATATATGTATATGCATAGCTGGTTCACTTTGCTGTTCAGTAGAAACTAACATAACATTGTAAACCAACTATATCCCAGTAAAATTTAATTTTTTTAAAAATTAAATAAAAAACTTGTCTTTTACAAGTTGTTTCCTTCCCATGAAGAATGAGAAGCAATACTGATTGATTGCGCTGTTTTTTAAATTAATTTTTACTGGAGTATAATTGCTTTACAATGTTCCTGGGCCTTTTTTTTTTAATTAATTTTTACTGGAGTAGAGTTGTGGTATGACCTGCCTGGGTCCTTTTGAGTTATGGCAGCAACACAAACCACACTGTGTATGATGTTTTGCCCATTCATTAAGTAACCATGAGACTGCCAACTCTGGTGATCTAGTGATGATCAAGTAATCTAGTGATCTAGTGATGATCTGAGTGATGATCAACCTGGAGCTGCCTCTACCAATCCTTCCAACACTTTTATAAGAATTTTCATCTTTGCACTGTATCCATTTCAACCTAAAATAACTACAGTATGCTTTGTTTTTATGCAAGTTGATGTTGAAAGGAGACAAAAAGAGATTTGAAATTAACATCAAAGGTTGAGATGTCTGAATCTGTTCAAACTTTCAAGTAGATTTCATTTTTGACCAAGTCCCGGGTATCCATAGAGGTGGGTGATGGAAGTGAGAAAGATGCTTACAGAAGATGAGGTCTGGGGGATGGAGATGTTGGATGCTGCACCCACTTAGAACTAAGGCTGACCTGGAGACAGAGGACAGCTGCCAAAATCTTAGATGAATGGAGGGACCAGAGCCCTGGTGTGTAACAAGCCTACACAGGGAAGGAGTGTGAATGGTCAAATATAGTAGTTTCAAAGTCAAATTGAAGAGGAAGTCTGGAAGTGAAACAATGTCACTGCCTAACACCATTAAAGGGATGGAGGCAAGTGCAGTGGATAGAGGAGATAAGAGCTCAGTAGGCTAAAGTTGGTGGGGGGGGGAGGGGGCGGCGCGGATTCTTCACTAATTCCAAGGGGAAAAAATGAATGGAAAGAAGAGTCCTAGTTGGGCTGGAAGACTTAAGAAACAAGCACTCACAAATGTCTTCCCTACCCTAAGGTGAAAAACAAGACTTTATTATCATCTACAGAAAAACTGAATGGGTTGGACAGATGATGGCTACCCAGGACTGATTTGTTAATATCTGCATTTTATCTTCTTAATGTTGATAT
The DNA here is from genome assembly GCF_019320065.1 of Cervus canadensis. Taxonomy (NCBI): domain Eukaryota; kingdom Metazoa; phylum Chordata; class Mammalia; order Artiodactyla; family Cervidae; genus Cervus; species Cervus canadensis. The sequence goes on along the minus strand of NC_057399.1, from coordinate 4,418,663 downwards.
ATGTTGTAAGATCAATTTTGTTCATTAAACCTCTTAATATAAATGCCATGAAGAGGAACACCATTGTTGTGAACCATTCTTGGACTCGGATCATTTCCATGTCTTGTTAGGCAGCCAACAAAAGTGCTTAATTGATCTTGTGACAGTAAATTCTATAGAATTATAGACATTCATTTTATAGAATGTCCTCCACTAGGGAGGACTATGTGCAAGTAATAGTCACTTTCTATTGCATATTTGTCTACAGTAAGGCAGAGAGAGCAGAGTTAAATTAAGTGGCATGTGTCTTTGATACTAAATTTACCCCTATAGTTGTCTTCATTTTTCCCAACCCAAATATTTCAAAACAAAATACAATTAATCTTTCAATCTACTCCGCCAGAGTAAAAGGAAACTATTAATATAAGAACACATGTTCAAAGGAAGGAGATAAATTACAGAATTATGTGCCAACAACTCCCTGCTCTGAATAGTTTATTTCTGTTTTCTTGCATTAGTTTCTCTTTGGCACTTCCCCCCACAGAATTGAAAATATGCTTTCAAACTTTGTGTTTGTTTTAACAATATTGTGGCACAACTGGACAATTGTATTCTTTTTGATATTCTTTATAAGAAAAATTTACCTGGGTGAATAGGATATGTAGACTGTCTTTTTTGGGGATACAGTAATTATAAGGATGGTTTGTAGATGACTACACTAGGCAGAGATTTATTCCTCTTTCTATGGGGTCACCAGGATGTGTAACCTTCATGATACCTATCTTTCTGCAACCTCCCCCATAAACATGGCCTATTTCTGATTCATGCTTATAAATGAGAGTTCAGAACACATTCATGCTGCCAGTCACTGGTTACTCATGCTTGAAATTAAAAATCTTTCAGACCAATGCCACTGCTGTATCTGTTGAGGCTTTACCCATTTCTCAAAGTAAGAAAAATAAGGCAGTGAAGATAAGATATTAACAGATACATTGTGAAAAAGATAGCAGGATGCTTTCAGGTTATTCTTAAAGTAAGTTAAATAGCATTTATCTAATTATATGTTATATTCACATTATTAACTTTGAGATTTAATTAGACAGAACTAGTCACTGAACACTATTATGGCACTCATTAAATAACTTCTTTTACAATAACTGAATTGTTTGGCAAAAAAATTAGAGGACCCTTGACTCATTTGGGGAAAGGTTACAAAAAAACAGGAAAAAATGGACTTTTCAAATTATACACACTTCATTCCTAGTATCAAAGAAAACATTACTGTGAAACCTAGTTGATACCTGAAATAATTGCATCCTGATATTTTTTATTTTGAAACATTACTCTTCAATTACCATAAGCACTATATGGTAGCTTTTATTTCTTATCATAGAGAACTTCTCACACTGTATTTTAGCATTCTTACTGAATTTATCTATCAATACAGCTAAAAACATCCATTTTGAGGAAAGATTATAAAATTCCATGGGAACATGTGAATTAAAAAGTCAAGTTCATTTGGGCAGTAAGAGCCAGCATTATGTACAATAGTTACTTAGCTCCTGTTTTAGAAACTTTAGCACCAATTTAAGATGGTGACCAGGACTCAGACTGTAAAAACAGATCATACTGAAAAAACAGTAAAAAAAAAATAAAATAAAATAAAAATTATCCACTTGTGTTAAGTACACAATAGCAAAGTTCTCTTTTTAGAAACAATACTTCTGGTTAGCCTATATATGTATATACAAGATATATATATATATATATATATATATATATATATATATATATATATATATATATATATATATACACACACACATAAATATATGGGGCTTCACTGGTGGCTCAGATGGTAAAGAATCAGCCTACTAAGTGGGAGACCTGGATTCGATCCCTGGTCAGGAAGATCCCCTGGAGAAGGGAATGCTATCCATTTCAGTATTCTTGCCTGTAAAACCCCACTGACAGAGGAACCTGAAGGGCATAGTTCATGGGATCGCAAAGAGTCAGACACGACGGAATGACTAACATACACACACACACACACACACACACACACACACACACAAATATATATCCATTTATATGTGTACATATATATATTCAACAAAATATATCTAAGAGCTACTTTGTGCTAAGATTAATCTAGTTATTAATGATATAATGATTAATTTATCAGAGTGGACTGTGCTCCATGTAGCCTATAATCAACAACAAAAATTTTAATGCCCATAGATTTAAACAAAATATTAAAAAGGAAAAGATGAATAAAACTTAAAAGTAAATTGGATAAAATATAGGATGTCAATGAAGTCAATTTGATAATCAGAAGAAGGAATTAAATAACTTTCTAACAGAGACAAAGTAGCATTTAAGCAATCATCATTGTAGTGTGTGAATAAATATTCTTTGTGTAAGTGGTTGAGTTATTTGTACTGAAGGAATCTAAAATGGATTGATATGAAATTACACCTTATTTGGGACTCATGAATTCCTTGTAACGTATTTACTAATGATAATTTTTAAAGACAGGAAATATGCAGCACAGAAATAAAAAGAGAGACTCTGATGGAGAGAATGAGGTTTCACAGAAGGAACAAATGGAGGAATAAAATTTGAGTAGTATTATTCTTAGAAGATTAACATTAATCATAGATTCAGAAAGTAGTGAAAAGGCCTTAAATTCAGTTCAGTTGCTCAGTTGTGTCCAATTCTTTATGACCCCATGAACTGCAGCACGCCAGGCCTCCCAGTCCATCACCAACTCCGGAGTCCATCAAAACCCATGTCCGTCGAGTCGGTGATGCCATCCAACCATATCATCTTCTGTTGTCCTCTTCTCCTCCTGCCCTCAATCTTTCCCAGCATCAGGGTCTTTTCAAATGAGTCAGCTCTTCACATGAGGTGGCCAAAGTATTGGAGTTTCAGCTTCAGCATCAGTCTTTCCAATGAATACTCAGGACTGATTTCCTTTAGGATGGACTGGTTGGATACCTTGCTGTCCAAGGGACTCTCAAGAGTCTTCTCCAACACTACAGTTCAAAAGCATCAATTCTTAGGTTCTCAGCTTTCTTTATAGTCCAACTTTCACATCCATACATGACTGCTAGAAAAACCATAGCCTTGACTAGACAGACCTTTGTTGACAAAATAATGTCTCTGCTTTTTAATATGCTGTCTAGGTTGGTCATAACTTCCCTTTCAAGGAGTAAGCGTCTTCTAATTTCATGGCCGCAATCACCATCTGCAGTGATTTTTGGAGCCCAAAATAATAAAGTCAGCCACTATTTCCACTGTTTCCCCATCTAGTGATGGGACTGTGTGCCATGATCTTAATTTTCTGAATGGTGAACTTTAAGCCAACTTTTTCACTCTCCTCTTTCACTTTCATCAAAAGGCTCTTTAGTTCTTTTTCACTTTCTGCCATAAGGGTGGTGTCATCTGCATATCTGAGGTTATTGATATTTCTCCCAGCAATCTTGATTTCCAGCTTGTGCTTCTTCCAGCCCAACGTTTCTCATGATGTACTCTGCATATAAGTTAAATAAGCAGGGTGACAATATACAACCTTGACATACTCCTTTCCCCATTTGGAACTAGTCTGTTGTTCCATATCCAGTTCTAACTGTTGTTTCCTGACCTGCATACAGGTTTCTCAAGATGCAGGTCAGGTGGTCTGTTATTCCCATCTCTTTCAGATTTTCCAGTTTATTGTGATCCACACAGTCAAAGGCTTTTGCATAGTAAATAAAGCAGAAACAGATGTTATTCTGGGACTCTCTTGCTTTTTTGATGATCAAACAGATGTTGGCAATTTGATCTCTGGTTCCTCTGCCTTTTCTAAAACCAGCTTGAACATCTGGAAGTTCATGGTTCACGTATTGCTAAAGCCTGGCTTGGAGAATTTTGAGCATTACATTGCTAGTGTGTGAGATGAGTGCAATTGTGCTGTAGTTTGAACATTCTTTGGCATTACCTTTCTTTGGGATTGGAATGAAAATTGGCCTTTTCCAGTCCTGTGGCCACTGCTGAGTTTTCCAAATTTGCTGGCATATTAAGTGCAGCACTTTCACAGCATCATCTTTTAGAATTTGAAATAACTCAATTGGAATTCCATCGCCTCCACTAGCTTTGTTCATAGTGATGCTTCCTAAGGCCCACCTGACTTCATATTTCGGGATGTCCGGCTCTAAGTTAGTGTGAGTGATCATACCTTCATGATTATCTGGGTCATGAAGATCTTTTTTATACAGTTCTTCCATGTATCCTTGCCACCTCTTCTTAATATTTTCTGCTTCTGTTAGGTCCATACCATTTCTGTCCTTTATTGAGCCCATCTTTGCATGAAATGTTCCCTTATTATCTCTAATTTTCTTGAAGAGATCTCTAGTCTTTCACATTCTATTGTTTTCCTCTATTTCTTAGCATTGATTGCTAAGAAAGGCTTTCTTGTCGCTCCTTGCTATTCTTTGGAACTCTGCATTCAAATGGGTATATCTTTCCTTTTCTCCTTTGCTTTTCACTTCTCTTCTTTTCACAGCTGTTTGTAAGCCCTCCTCAGACAACCATTTTGCTTTTTTGCCTTTCTTTTCCATGGGCATGGTCTTGATCCCTGTCTCCTGTACAATGTCATGAACCTCTGTCCATAGTTCATCAGGCACTCTGTCTATCAGATCTAGTCCCTTAAAATCTATTTCTCACTTCCCCTGTAATAGTCATAAGGGATTTGATTTAGGTCATACCTGAATGGTCTAACGGTTTTCCCCACTTTCTTCTATTTATGTCTGAATTTGGCAATAAGGAGTTCATGATCTGAGCCACAGTCCACTTCCAGTTTTGTTTTTGCTGACTGTATAGAGCTTCTCTATCTTTGGATGCAAAGGATATAATCAATCTGATTTCAGTGTTGACCATCTGGTGATATCCATGTGTAGAGTCTTCTCCTGTGTTGTTGGAAGAGGGTGTTTTCTATGACCAGTGTGTTCTCTTGGCAGAACTCTGTTAGCCTTTGCCCTGCTTCATTCTGTACTCCAAGGCAAAATTTGCCTGTTACTCCAGGTGTTTCTTGACTTCCTACTTTTGTGTTCCAGTCCCCTATAATGAAAAGGACATCTTTTTTGAATGTTAGTTCTAAAAGGTCTTGTAGGTCTTCATAGAACTGTTGAACTTCAGCTTCTTCAGCATTACTGGTTGGGGCATAGGCTTGGATTACCGTGATATTGAATGGTTTGCCTTGAAAACGAACAGAGATCATTCTGTCGTTTTTGAGACTGCATCCAAGTACTGCATTTCGGACTCTTTTGTTGACCATGATGGCTACTCCATTTCTTCTAAGGGATTCCTGCCCACACTAGTAGATATAATGGTCATCTGAGTTAAATTCACCCATTCCAGTCCATCTTAGTTCGCTGACTCCTAGAATGTCAATGTTCACTCTTGCCATCTCCTGTTTGACCACTTCCAATTTGCCTTGATTCATGGACCTAACAATCCAGGTTCCTATGCAATATTGCTCTTTATAACATCGAGTCTTGCTTCTATCACCAGTCCCACCCACAACTGAGTGATGTTTTTGCTTTGGCTCCATCCCTTCATTCTTTCTGGAGTTATTTCTCAACTGATCTCCAGTAGCATATTGGGCACGTACTGACCTGGGGAATTCATCTTTCAATGTCCTATCTTTTTGCCTTTTCATACAGTTCATGGGGTTCTCAAGCCAAGAATACTGAAGTGGTTTGCCATTCCCTTCTGCAGTGGACCACATTCTGTCAGACCTCTCCACCATGACCTGTCCATCTTGGGTGGCCCCACATGGCATGGCTTAATTTCACTGAGTTAGACAAGGCTGTGATCTGTGTGATCAGATTGGCTAGTTGTCAATACAATAGAAAAAATAAATAGTCCAATATTTGTTCAAAGAATGAAATCTGTCATTTAAAATCTTTCAACAAATAAAATGACTAACTCAGAAAGCATTATTGTTAAATTTTACCAAATACTTCTAGAAGAAATAACACTGGTTTTACACAAACTATTTATCTGTCATTTAAAATCTTTCAACAAATAAAATTACTAACTCAGAAAGCATTATTGTTAAATTTTACCAAATACTTCTAGAAGAAATAACACTGGTTTTACACAAACTATTTCACAGAGTAGAAGAAGGAATACTTCCTAACTGTCTGAAACATAGCATAATATTTTTACCACACTGTGCTCTTGGCACTGTAGAAAAAAGAAATTCATAGTTCAATATCTTAAACCTGATATTAGAAAATTAAATCAAGTAAACTACAAAAGGATAATTGTGATCAAGTAGGATTTAACCAAGGAATACAAGATGATTTACTCTTCGAAAATCAATTAATTTATTTGTATATAGTCCATAATATTAACAGAATAAAAGAGAGAAGGCAATCATTTAAAAATGAATGTTGAGATACTACTGAAGAAAATTCAGTGCCTCTTCACAGTTAAAGAAAAAAACCTCAGCATCCAATTAATGGGAAAAAACTTCCTCAGTGTGATAAAGATCATTTAGGAGAAACCTAAAATTAATACTATTCTTCATTGTGAAATATTGTATGCTAACTAACTGGTATCAAAAAAAAGACAAGGTGGCTAATCTTCATCCATTTTTTTAGCATCATACATAAATTGTGAATTAGTACAGTAAGATAAGAGGAAAAATGGAGAGGAGATGAGTAGGAAAGGAGAAGGATAGAAAAAGTATGCGAAATTTAAAGCATAAAAATTGGAAGGGAAGATGTGCAAATAAAAGGTGAGTTTGGGAGGTATTAAATATTGAGTCTAATTTAACATATAAAATAAAAACAATATGACATTGATAAGCATAGACACATTGATCATTGGCACAGAACTGAGAACTTTGAAACAGACTCATTCAACTTAGGAACATATATGACAGATGTATAGTTATGGATTATTGGAAAGAATTACTCAATTGTGAAGTAAATGAAAATTAATGCTTCCTGCACATCATACACACACATAGAACTGCACAAAATTCCAGGTGAATTCAAACCTAGATAGGAAAAGCAAAGCATTTTTAGGAGAAAATATAAGAAGATATCTTTGTGAACTTAGGTGAGAGAAGAATTTGTTAAGATAAAGAAACACAAGCCAGTAAGTAAAACAAGGTTACATTTTGTAAACAAAAATTAAAATTATTTATACATCCAAAGACATCATAAACACATTGAAAAGAGCAGAATTGGTATTTGTATGCATGCAACTGACAAAGTATTCTTTCACCTTTGGAATAATGCATGTACGTGTGTGGGTGGGCTGGAGGTTACATTTGTGTGTATACAATAAAAGCAAATCAATATAAATTGGGAAACAATGCATAGAGGCATTTTGCACAAAGAACACCAAAGTGACTCCAAAACACTCAAGAAAAATGCATAATCTCACTCTTAATCAAGGAAGTATATGATAAGAAACAAGTAAATCACAAGTGGGTAAATACTAGCTGTGGGAAACATAAAACAAGAAATCTCATAAATCTGCTAGTAGGTATTTCAGACTGGCCAATTTGGAAAGCAGTGTCTGAACCAAGTGATTTTATGCCTGAGAATATCAACTTGGGCCAAATTATTCCAATTCCGGGTATATACTGTGTAGAAGAGGGCTTTCCAGGTGGCTCAGTGGTAAAGAATCTGCCTGCCAATGCAGGAGACACAGGTTCAACCCCTGGGTGGGGAAGATCCCCTGAAGAAGGAAATGGCAACCCACTCCAGTATTCTCACCTGGGAAATCCTGTGGACAGAGGAGCCTGGCGGGCTACAGTCCATGGGGTCACGAAGAGTCGGACACAACCAAGTGACTGAGTGCACACACACTCACACACACCACTCACACATACCCCTACAGAATAGCCTACGTATGTATATTGGGAGATAACGCGCAATAATTTTCAAGGCACAGTTTTTTATAGAAGCAAAACATTACAAACAACCGAAAAGTCCAACAAATGTAGAACAGATAACTACATTATGGAATATTTGCTCAAATGAAAGTGAAAGATAAGCCTAAAAACAAGGCTTATCTCAAAAAATATACATTTGAACCAAAAAAATCAAGTTATATGTGAGTACTACAGTATGACAATCCTATTGACATTTTCAGTCATGCAGAATGAATTTTAATATTAAATTCAGGAACAAAGCTTTCTTTGGGAAGGTAGAGAAATGCGCTTTGGGCAAGAGTTCATAGTCAATTTCAATTTGTATTTGTAATGTTTAGTTTCTTAAGATGGTGACAGTTGCATAAGCATTATGTTATTATTAATAGCTCTGCAAAAAGTGCATAACTTTATTTGATAAAAATATACTTAGAAAAAAAGACAGTGTAGGAGTTTTAAAGATTCCATTAAGAACATGTAAATGACACTATCAATTTTTTATGCCATATTAGCTTAGATTTCTCTGGGGAATCTAATGATCCAGTGATTTGAAGTAACACCTACATCTGCAGGATTACTGTTGCAACTAAAATGTGAACCTATAATTTGTGTGGAAAATGGAAAAAGCATACAGTCCAACCATTCTGTGAGATCACAGCAGACCCTCAGACACTCTCACCCATCCCACCATACATCTCCGTAGACAGGCATCTGAAAAAGCATTATACCAAACATCTCACCTTTTTTGTTTTTATTTTGTGAAATTAATTTATTCTATGGGCTCTGGTGAAAAGCCACAGTTCACTGAGTAAATATTGACTTAAGGCACACAGCAGAGCAATTCTCTCTCCAACATATGTGTGGCAAGATGGAGAGCCATCTGTTTGCTGAAGGCAGGAGGTTATGCCAATACATCTACTTTGAAATACTATGCTATATACACACCCAAACTGCTGCAGAGGTATATATGAGGCTTTTTTTTTAAAAAAAAAAAGCCCAACTTACAAACGCTGTCATCCTGGCATATAATCCTTATGCACAACTCACCACAGATTTACAGGAGTATGCTTACCAAGAAGCACTTAATGCAGAGATGTTAAGCTTCACCTCATCATAACAATAAAAACAATTACTGTAAATACAGAATAAATTATTATTTGGGGAACTGAAAAAAAAAACAATTATGAGCTCCTCTTGCCACCCCATTTAAAAATCAGGATAAATGCACCTCTCTCATCAAGGCCATGCTGTAAAACAGAAGGGTGACTCATGATAGCAAACAAGTTATATTTTTAATTTAATCTTTTTAAGAACTGTGGTTTCTGACAATTGTTAAATCATTACCTGCCAAAGAAGAAAATGAATTTGGTAGAATAGAGGCTGAACAAATCCTTAGAGAATCTCATTACACATAATGACATCTGACTCTGAAAAAAGTGAAAGTTCCTCAGTCGTGTCCGACTCTGTGACCCATGGACTATACAGTCTATGGAATTCTCCAAGCCAGAATACTGGAGTGGGTAGCCTTTCCCTCCTCCAGGGATCTTCACAATCCAGGGATCGAACCCAGGTCTCCCGTATTACAGAGGATTCTTTACCAGCTGAGCCACCAGGGCTCTAACATAAGAGAAGTAAGGAACTTCAGTATTTCCACTACATACATAGAAAAATTTCAATGATTTTATCTCAAGAATAATAAAATTGTACTCAAGTGAGAATGACTGGTAATGTATTATTTAGACTAATCAACATCGGGAAAGGATGAGTTTCATAGTTAAAAGAAGTTTGAACTCATGCTATTGGGAAGAAATGCACATAAATATTAAGAAAAACAAAGTTGGTGCAAGAAGTAAATGCAAAATAAGTTAAAGATTTGAATTAACTTAATTTTCAAAAAAATGGCTAAATAAGCAGAATATCAGCTAGAGAAATTTTCTCAAAAATCAAATCATTACCTCAAATGGACTAATGTTTATTCTTAAATGGGGAGAGATACAATAGGTTAGAGACTAGATCAGTAGAGGGAGCGTTATCTAGTTGGTTGGTAAAAACACTGAGCATGGTTAAGGCCTTTGTTAAGCAAAGACAAGATTGGGAAAATTATTTAGCTTTATTTTAGATATGAATTCTCAGATGCAAAGATATCTGTTAACAATTATAGGTCATTTGAAATTCCGTCCTCTCAATGTAACACATTGTCTTAGTTGAATTCAGTTATTTATTGTAAGAACAAAAGAAAAGTATATTTGTATAAAAAATGTGAATGTTAAAAAAAAAAAAGTGAATGTTGAGTAAATGTATGAACGACTTTGTAAAAATAAGTTAACTTAATATTATGGCAAGTAAAACAATGGAATAAAGTTTAGTTGCAAATCAGTGATGTTGTAAATGATGCATATAATACATCAAAGTAATTAAGTGTAGCAAAATATTTTAAGATTTTAAAGTAAACGATATAACAACAAGTTCTAATTTCTCTCTATGCCTGTATAGACAGACACCATATTTCAGATACTATATTTAAAACCATTAATTTAAAAAAAAAACTGAATCTGATTACGTGGATAAAAATAATGTCACATATTTAGGGGTCTTGGAGACTAAAAGGAAAGATACTAAGGTGGACTTAATTAATTTTATAATATTTTACCTCTAGGGTGTTTCATTAGTATTCACTGATGCTGCTCGTAACTGGAGAAGAAGATGATAGATGCTAAAAATGATTTGAAAGTGATACGTTATGATAGAGGATGAAAGAATGGACAGGATTTCTACATTGGAGAAGGGAAATAAAACTGAGTGTCCCTGAGAAGGTGTATCTGTAATACTTTTCAAGCTTTGGGTATAGTAGTATTCTGCAAAGAAATCTGTTTAAAATTATTAAGGGTAAGAAGTTTAGTAGGTACAGTCATCCTATGAAGTTTGTGTTATAACCACTTGGTGGTAGACTGATGAATAATGTCACAAAAAGCAGAGACCTTCAGGAACATGACAGTTTTTGAGGTTTTAATGAGGAAATCTGGCCATGTTCTCTCTTTTTTCCAAATCCCTTACTCCATCCCACAAAAACAAATCAGGCTAGAAACCTTTCCAACTATTGCTGTTGAAACTGTTTCACTGAAGTGATCTTGCAAAAGAGAAAGTATAAACATATGTCCAGGCTTTCAGGATGACACAGTGTTGTATAATAGCAATTAAAATGAGAAAGTTGCCAGGGCTAGAAGTATAATTTGGGAAGTCTAGTTAGAAAAAAATTCAGTAGAGTTTCCTTTATCTATGAATATGATTTGAATGGGGTATGGACAAATACAGGATTATAAATCAGGGCCATATATTCAACAAGAATCCATAATAGGTCAACTTCTGAAACGGGATTATAGTGACTTCTGGATCAAACTTGCACCAGAACCACAGTATTCTTATACAAGCAAATAATATAATTTTCTCTGTGTTTACACATATGTACATACCTAAGTGTTAACTTACATAGTCCAATGAGGAAAATTCTATGCAATTTCCCCAAAATGAGTTCAGTTCTTTTCCAGTGATACTTTTATTGTAATTACACTGTATTGAGTTTTAATAGAACCACAGAGATGCTGGTAAATGACTAAATGTATACATGAGCAAAACAGCATTTTAAAAAGTGGTGCCTGAATAAAATCTCTTCCTGTTGAGAAAGATCTTCTATGTACACATATATACACACATGTGCACACACACAACTCCACACAGCTCCCCATAAAATAATTTACATATTAGATTATTTTTCCTTAGAAAATTTGCTTCAAGTTATTCTGATACATGTAAAATAAGAATAATTCTTTTAATAATGGTTTTAGCTAATAAATCTAAGTTCTTCATATCATATTTTAGCTAAAAGCAACTCTGAAAATTAATTTGGATTACATTTGCTAAATTTAGGAATGAAGTATAACTCTAGGTAATTTAAGAAGCACAATACATAGTTTCAATTTTAAAAAATGTCCCTGATAATCTTAACAGATATTCAGTGATTCATGAGTCTATCTCTGCATTTTTATTTTCCCTAAAATGCACAATGAAAATATAGGACAAAGAAAAGATACAACATGATCTTTAGAGAAAGTTATAAAATCCAAAGCAGAATAAGTTGGGCTTGGAATGATAATTTGTTGGGCTTTAACAACTTGATTAAGTTCTCAATCACGCAGTAATGAAGTCTCAGTTCAGTGAGTTTAGTTAAATTAAAGCACACACCACAATTTGCAAAATATTTACGATATTTAAGCAGATACCACATTTATTTGGAAAAGTAATCAAAATATTTAAAATAACATTATAAGCACACTTAAGCATACAGAATAATTAAACATGACATTAGTTACTCCTATGCTTATTTCTGCTTATTAAAGAACATTGCAAATGAATAATTCATATGGTAAAATTTTAGTGTTTTTTTTAAATTTTAGTTTTAATGTGAGATCTAATAGTTACTGAAATGGGAGAGATCAATTGTGTTTTCACTTACTTTTATTCACTAATATACCATCTCTAAATGAAACATATTATCTGCCTTGATTGTAATTTAATTATACAATCAATTTTATCTTTTAAAATCTCATTATATGAATTTTAGCTTTACATTACATAAGATTAGCAGGAAAAAAATGACATGAACATGATTATAAATTACTCCAGTGTGCAATTCATTATAAAGTCAACAGGCCTACCTACCATGGTTGTCTCAGCAATAGAACCAAAGCTGTTTATGAATATGTTGCATGTGACGTTAACTGCAGGGCCTGAAAGAGAGATTAAAACAGAAGGGCTCATTGGATGCTTATCTAAAATATTTTCAAATAATTCCATGCATCTTATATGTCATTTTAAAAAAAGAATTCAAAGCATTTCATTATCTGGCTAAAAACTTTGTTATTAGGCTTGATATTATATAAGCCTTGTTATTAGGCTTGATAGCTATATAAATAAAAAACACTGAAATACTGTGTGATAGGCATTAAAATAATTCAGTTCATCTTGTCTCAGCAAGTCAGATAAAATCACAAAAACTGATACCTAATGCTAATTCTTTTGTTAGTTCACTTTCACATGAACATAGTTGAGTTCTCAATCAGCTGTGAGAGCTGGACTGTAAAGAAGGCAGAGCGCCGAAGAACTGATGCCTTCAAACTGTGGTACTGGAGAAGACTCCTGAGAGTCTCTTGGACAGCAAGGAGATCAAACCAGTCAATCTTAAGGGAAATTCACCCTGAATGCTAGTTGGAAGGACTGATGCTGAAGTTGAAACTCCAGTAGTTTATTCATTTGATATGAACAGCTGACTCACTGGAAAAGGCCCTGATGCTCGGAAAGATTAAGGGCAGAAGAAGAAGAGGGTGTCAGAGGATGAGATGGCTGGACGGCATCCCTGATGCAATGGACACGAACTTGGGCAAACTTTGTGAGATGGTGAGGGACAAAGAGGCCTGGCATGCTGCAGTTCATGGATTTACAAAGAATCAGACATGACTGGACGATACAACAACAATGTGGGACCTAGTTCCCTGACTAGGTATCAAACCTGGGCCCCCTGTAGTGAGAACATGCAGTCTTAGCCACTGGACCACCAGGAAAGTCCCCAGTTTTACATTATTATGACAAAGTAAATGGTATGCCAACTAACCGTATAATACACTATGATCACTGTTTCTTTTCTGCAAAACATGTTCCTGAAGTGGATAATTGTTTTATATATTTCATATAGTTTCTTCCATATGTGTCATCAGATTATCCACAAGTTCTGAAATGTCTAAACTTCCATATCAGACTCATCAGATATTCTGTTAACTCTCTCTTCCTTCAGGCTTACTCCATTCTAGATTTATTGTCCTGAAGCATAACAGTCATTCTTGCTCTCCCATCATCCTCTTATAGGAGATAATGGAAACTGAGAGACTCCATTTTAGGGGGCTCCAAAATCACTGCAAATGGTGACTGTAGTCAGGAAATTAAAAAACGATTGCTCCTTGGAAGAAAAGCTATGACCAACCTAGACAACATATTAAAAAGCAGGCAAAGGTCTTCTTTTATTTTGCTGACAAAGGTCCATCTAGTCACAGCTATGGTTTTTCCAGTAGTCTTGTATGGATGTGAGAGTTGGACTATAAAGAAATCTGAGTGCTGAAGAATTGATGTTTTTTGAACTGCAGTGTTGGAGAAGACTCTTGAGAGTCCCTTGGACTGCAAGGAGATCAAATCAGTCCATCCTAAAGGAGATCAGTCCTGAATATTCTTTGGAAGGACTCATGTTGAAGCTGAAACTCCAATACTTTGGCCACCTGATACAAAGAACTGACTGGGAGAGATACTGGGAAAGATTGAGGGCAGGAGGAGAAGGGGATGACAGAGGATGAGATGGTTGGATGGCTCAATGGACATGAGTTTGAGCAAGCTCCAGGAGTTGATAACGGACAGGGAAGCCTAGTGTGCTGCAGTCAATGGGGTCGCAAAGAGTCAGACATGACTGAGGGACTGAACTGACTAAAGAGAAGAAAAAGCACAGATATTTTATTCTATGGTTAATTTATCCCATCATAAGAGAAATATGAAGTCACAATTAATGGTTAGAAGATACATATATATAGTTATATATGTATATATGCATTTTACTTAATGTAAGTGGTGGTGAACTCTAAAATAAATACAGTTACAGTTAGTCACTCAGTCTGAGCTCTTTGCAACCCCATGGACTGCAGCACGCCAGGCCTCCCTGTTCATCACTAACTTCTGGAGCTTGCTCAAACTCATGTTCATTGAGGCAGTGATGCCATCCAACCATCTCATCCTCTGTCCTCCCCTTCTCCTCCCACCTTCAATCCTTCCCAGCATCAGGGTCTTTTCAAATGAGTCAGCTCTTCACATCAGGTGGCCAAAGTATTGGAGTTTCAGCTTCAGCATCAGTCCTTCCAATGAATATTCGGGACTGATTTTCTTTAAGATGGACTGGTTGGATCTCCTTGCAGTCCAAGGGACTCTTAAGAGTCCTCCAACACAGTTCAAAAGCATCAATTCTTCAGTGCTCAGATTTCTTTATAGTCCAACTCTCACATCCATACATGACTACTGGAAAAACCATAGCCTTGACTAGATGGACTTTTTGGCAAAGTAATGTCTCTGCTTTATGCACAGGCTGACTGAAATCTTGAAAAACTAAAAACCAATCTTTGATACTTTCTAAGTGTTAGTTGTTCAGTTGTGTCTGACTCTGCAACCCCGTGGATTGTAGCCTTCCAGGTTCCTCTGTCTATGGGAGTCTCCAAGCAAGAATACTGGAGTGGGTTGCCATTTCCTTCTCCAGGGGATCTTCCTGACCCAGGGATCAAACCTGCATTTCCTGCATTGAAGGCAGATTCTTTACCCTCTGAGCCACCAAGGAAGCTAAGTTATTCTCTTTTTCTCTTGAGAACTCTAAAACTCTGCTATTTTCCTTTGCTGGTGACAGCAATGTGAATCTGGGGGATACGCTTTTGCTTAAGATAAATTCTGTTGTGCTTTATTGACTCAAATCCATTGGAAGAGGGAAAACGCAAATGTTTTAGTATTGGGTTAATTCACCTTCCAATAAAATGCGACTTCAGGTACATTTATGTTGGGGAAACATGGCCCCAAATGTAACTGCTGCTACAGAACTGTCAGCTCAATCTGAGTGCAATCTCTTTGGCTGAAATTGGAATAAATAAAACAGTGGGAAGATGATTTTCTTATTTTAACTTAGCAAGGAACAGGCACTTTATTTATTTATTTGGTCTCATCCTCTAAATTAATTATTATGTATAAAATTGTGGGTAAAATTGGTGAAAAGCTGGATTAAAGTTGAAAATTCAGTGTAGGCTTTGGTAACCTGAAGTTGATAAAGTCTGTTCTGATGCATTCCTTGGGACCAGGCGCTGTTCGGTACGACCTAATGACTCCAGAAAAATTCTGCAAGGAACAGTATTAAGCACTGTGCTGGAAGGAGGGCTCCTGGGGTGCACTTGTTTTCTCTCTAAAATAGCACGTTTCCACAGAAGAGCCATGGTCACTTGTAGGAGAAGTGGCTACTGAGGACCGCTCCTAACGGTTGGGAGCATGATGACTCACATCGAATGAACAAGACTCTAGGTCTTGCTTCTGCAACATGCCTCCCACCAGATGCAATATAATCTTCCTAACAACAGAAAGGCAACCTGGCTTCAAAAGCTCAGTTTGATGTGTAGTAAAGTAAATCCCAGTGCTTTCATGTCTAAGCTTTATTGTCCAATCCAGCAGTTATCAGACGTGTTCCTCGCCTGGTTATTGGTACAAACAAAAGAGCAGATCTGGTTTCTATTTTACTGCTTATCTGTTATGTGTTCTCTTCTTCAGCAGAAAGAAAGGTAAAGGGATTCAGACACCAAATCTTTTTTTTTTTCCATTTATTTTTATTGGTTGGCGGCTAATTACTTTACAATATTGTAGTGGTTTTTGCCATACCTTGACATGAATCAGCCATGGATTTACATGTATTCCCCATCCAAATCCCCCCTCCCACCTCCCTCTCCACCCGATTCCTCTGGGTCTTCCCAGTGCACCAGCCCCGAGCACTTGTCTCATGCATCCAACCTGGGCTGGTGATCTGTTTCACCCTAGACAATATACATGTTTCGATGCTGTTCTCTTGAAACATCCCACCCTTGCCTTCTCCCACAGAGTCCAAAAGTTCGTTCTGTACATCTGTGTCTCTTTTTCTGTTTTGCATATAGGGTTATCGTTACCATCTTTCTAAATTCCATATATATGTGTTAGTATACTGTAATGTCTTTATCTTTCTGGCTTACTTCACTCTGTATAATGGGCTCCAGTTTCATCCATCTCATTAGAACTGATTCAAATGAATTCTTTTTAATGGCTGAGTAATATTCCATGGTGTATATGTACCACAGCTTCCTTATCCATTCATCTGCTGATGGGCATCTAGGTTGCTTCCATGTCCTGGCTATTATAAACAGTGCTGCGATGAACATTGGGGTGCACACAGACACCAAATCTTAATTTCAAAAATAGAGCATTCATTAGAAAGATATACATATATATATATATATATATATATATATATCCACATGATATGTATATATGCATATATCTGAAATACATATCCATAATAGAATTAATTTTTTTATTTATTTATTTTCTTTTTTTTTTTTGAATCAGTTCTAATGAGATGGATGAAACTGGAGCCCATTATACAGAGTGAAGTAAGCTAGAAAGATAAAGAACATTACAGCATACTAACACATATATATGGAATTTAGAAAGATGGTAATGATAACCCTATATGCAAAACAGAAAAAGAGACACAGAAGTACAGAACAGACTTTTGTTTTTTGTTTTTTCTGGTTTTTTTTTTTTTTTGTAAACAGTCATTTATTTGGATTCATAGTTTTACAAAGGGAGTTCTCTCCCACCTTGTAGTAGAAGAATGATACAGTCACGTTTAGTTCATTATAAGTCAGCCCTTTTCAGGGAGATGTTTAAACATATATAACCTTAAAATGCTGTAAATTTACCACAAAAATAAAATAACAAAAGTACCTAATCATTCTACTTCTCTGTCTATCCTCCCTGCCCCTGTATGCCTGGGTCTGGGAGAATTGCCTAACATCACTCAAAAAAGTGTCAAGAATAATGGTGACAAGCTTAGGTTGAGTGGGTAAGATTACAGCCAAAGATTAGAAAAACACACATCCATAAGCAGCAGCTTCCAAATCAGAAGCATCTGTAAGGGCAAAGAGGTGCCTCTGTGCAGGCTGCATAGCAAGCTCTAGTGGAGGGATGAGTACCTGCCCTGCCCCTTCAGTGCTCACCACAACTCATGCAGGGAATTCACCAGCCACCTCATCCTCAGGGCAAGACATGAAGCCAATCACACTATCTCAACAAGTGGTACCACCTGCTTTACTGACACAAAGAAAATGCTCAATAACTACAGCCTCATCCCACTCCTCCCTCCTACCAAAGATCATTCTCCTGAATGACTTTTCTAAAACAAAGATCTTACATTCCCCTACTCAAACATACTCACCCCCTGCAGATGCTTTCTTACATGTCATTTCTAGGTACTTTTAGAAACAAACACCCAAACCCTCACAAAGACATTTAGGCTTGGTGCCTGATAACTTGATTACCTTCAGAGTCCTGGGTAAAGAGCGAATCAGGCTGCAGATTGAACTGGGTGGTCCTGTCCTGGCACTGAGCCCAAGGGCTATTAGGGACCTGCCCATAGCCCTGATTTTGGTCATTGGTTACATCTCGGAAAGGAGCTCTAGAGTTGTGGGCAATGACCCGCTGGCCCTGAGAATCCTCAGTGAAAAGCTGACTCCAGGAGTCCTTGTCATTCCT
This sequence comes from Cervus canadensis, assembly GCF_019320065.1. Taxonomy (NCBI): domain Eukaryota; kingdom Metazoa; phylum Chordata; class Mammalia; order Artiodactyla; family Cervidae; genus Cervus; species Cervus canadensis. Next base: position 4,400,353 of record NC_057399.1, on the reverse strand, counting down.
TTCACTGTCCCAGGAAAACTCAGGAATAGGACAAGGGCTTTGTTTCACTGCCTTTGTGTTTGCTTCACTCCGGGAATCCTTGTATGTTTGAAGGACAGGGGCCTGCCTGTTTCTTTTGGCAGACACATCTTCCAAGTTACTCTTATCCAAGAGCTGATGGCCCTTGTGCCCAGTTTTACTGTGTCTCTCCACACTCTGATAATTATTTTTCTTAGATCCATGAAGCCATTCCCTTTCACAGGAAGAATCCTCTCCCTCCTTTTGGTCCAGCAAGCAAGAACTCTCCAGGTCCTGGGTGAAGGTGCTGGCCAGTGAGGCCTTACTCTCTCCAGCACAGATTGAGGTATCAGGCCGGAACAAAGACAGCACAGTCAAGCATGGGGTTTCTATTCCATGGTGGCAAGAAGCCTTGAGAGACTGAGGAGAAAGTCCAGCTTCCTGGATGTCTGCAGGGGTTGAAGTGACTAAAGGGGGTGCCATGAAGTCATCCGCCAGGCCCTGGGTCAGATGTTCCAACTGGGTTGCGTCTTCCTTAGACTCTTTGTTGGTCTGAATTTCTGAATGAGATGAAACACTCCTCTGGTCAGCACCATTTATTTGTCTTTCCTGCGCTTTCCGCCTCTTCAGCGCCACGGCGTCCAGCCACACGCCGCAGGCCTCCTCCTCCTCCTTCTCCGGGCCTCTGCGCCTCATGGCCGCTGAGAAGACCAAGCCAACAGGATACCCGCTGGAAGCTCGAGCCACTTCACGCAACCGCCATCAGAGACTCGGCAGACGTTCGAATCTCCCCGCCAACGCTGGGGGCGGAGCTACGCCACGACCTCCCCGGCGCAGGCACCGCCCTCAGCGTCAGCTCCGCCCCGGCCCAAGCCCAGAACAGACTTTTGAACTCTGTGGGAGAAGGTGAGGGTGGGATGTTTCGAAAGAAGAGCATGTACATTATCTATAGTGAAATAGATCACCAGCCCAGGTGGGATGCATGAGACAGGTGCTCGGGCCTGGTGCACTGGGAAGACCCAGAGGAATCGGGTGGAGAGGGAGGTGGGAGGGGGGATCGGGATGGGGAATACATGTAACTCCATGGCTGATTCATGTCAATGTATGACAAAACCCACTGAAATGTTGTGAAGTAATTAGCCTCCAACTAATTAAAAGAAAACATAATAGAATTAATTTTTTTAATTTTAAAAATATATTATGAAGCAATGTGAAAAAATGTCTATTGTTTCCAAAGATAGTCTTGGGCTAGATCATAGAATTCCTACAAAGTAAAATCACAGTATTTTGTAATTTACTTCATGAACATGATGGAGTCATTACAAGATTCTTTATCATGAGAATGAAGTAAACCAATACAACATGGTGAATGGTTGAATGGATAGCAAAAGCTTAGAGACAGAAAAAAACAGATTTATTGTAACTGTTCAGATGGGAAATAGAATGGCCCTGACCAAGGACAGTGACGGTGGAGATAGGTTACCAGGAACAAGATAGATACACTACCATAATATTTATAAAGCAGTATATTCTGCATGTTAAGCTTCTGGTCCATGTCAGATCAGGGCAGGTCATGGAGAAGTCTTTTTACCTTCATTATTAATATATATTGGAAGGACTGATGCTGAAACTGAAACTCCAGTCCTTTGGCCATCTGATGCTATGAACTGACTCACTGGAAAAGACCCTAATTCTGGGAAAGATTGAAGGCAGGAGGAGAAGGGAAAAACAGAGGATGAGATGGTTTGATGGCGTCACCAACTAGATGGACATGAGTTTGCACAAGCTCCGGGAGTTGATGAAGGACGGAGAAGCCTGGTGTGCCCCAGTCCATGGGGTCACAAAGAGTTGGACACAACTGAGCAATTGAACTGAACTGACCTGATTATATATACAGTATTAAAAAGTTGTGTAGAAAATGATGCTCAGAGAAGACTGTAGATCTTCTATTGCCATTACAGAGATCACCTGTTTAGCAGTCGTTTGGTCAATGTGCTACTTCTGTGCCAAAGCAAAAGCTATTACATCCATCTGATATACCTCTATGTTTAGCAACAGAACAAATAACTGCTATAGGATCTATATGGCAAGTTGTGCTTTAAAATTGTTCACTGCATTAGCCATCATTGGCCTGAAAAGCAAATTACAGTAGCTGCAGACGTTTTCAGCAGCATTTTTTCTTTTAGATGTTTCTTAAATAGAATGTGGCTTTTAAGTTCAGAGGTGGACCAAGGCAAAATGGCAAAGTACAATGCAAAGCCTTGGCAGTTACCTTATTGTCATTCATGTTGGGGAAGAATTGTTCACCAGGCAGATACAGAGTAAACAAATAGACAAAAAAACAATACAAGTGTTCATGAAAATGACTCTAAACATTTTTAATGTTGCATTAAAGCCTCACCCTTATTAAAGATACAAGAATGCAATCGAAAGATTAAACTTTTTAAAAATCTGTTTAGATTTTGTTTTTATGTTTAGATTTGTTTTTATTATATATATATATATATAGTAGCCATGTCATGAGGAAAGATACTTTATTTTGATTGACAAAAGCATATTTGATGACTTTAAATCCATATTTTCAATTATGTTTCAGATACTAGAAAAAAGGTTTGAAAAGGATGGCCTAAAAATAGGGTCCAGTTTATCCTTCCCTTTACCTTTCCTTCCTGAAAAACGTAGCCGAAAGCCCTTCACTTGGGCAGTGTACAATAGGCTTCAAGCTGGGGATGGCTGCAGGAGTGTGGTCAACTAGAGCAGGGTGAGAAGGATTTCACAGCACCAGCACCGGGTGTTGAAGCCTGAGTGAGGCAGCCAGGTGTGGGATTTTAGAACCAGAGAAGGGTGAGGAGCATGTCCACATGGGGGCATCCTGGCAAGGGGAGTGACAGTCTGATCAGGAGTCAGGCAGGAGAGGGAGTCGCAACAGACAAAGGAGATTCATTAAGTATTGATCAAACATGTAATTATATTAAAGATAATGGGAGCCAAGACTTCCCAGGTGGTCCGGCGGCTAATGCTCCATGCTCCCAATGTAGGGGGCCCAGGTTTAATCCCTGGTCAGGGAACTAGGTCTCACAAACCACAACTAAGAGTCCACATGCCGCAACCAAGATCCAGTGCATTCAAATAAAGAAAGAAAGAAAATAATGGGAGCCTTACTGTCAAATGAAGGAGTTAAAACATGGAAATTCAGAAACTAGAATAAATGTAGGGTAGTATAGCTATCAGGGACAACTCATGGTTTTCAAAAGATAGAGATATAAATACATAGATGTAAATTAATATGTATGTATATGAATACTTACATGTATATGTGTATATATAGAGACACATTCTATCAGGAATCCACTTAGCCAGTTAATAAAAATTAACATCATCAGTCACGGTAAAAATTTACAAGGTCCACAATCTAAGAAGGTGCAATTAGAACATAGCATCATTTCTGTGATACTCCTATCAAGATGCATTATCTAAACTGAATCATGAGGAAACATTGGACTATTGCAAATTGAGAAACATTCTGTTAAATAAAGGAATAATATTTTCTAAATGCCAAGATCATGACAAAGGAAGGAGGGTCTGTTCTGCCTAAAGAAGACAATGAGAAATGATCCATGAAACATAAGACGTGATTCTAAACTGGATTCTTTTGCTATGAAGCCATTATTTAGATAACTGATAAAATCTGAATGGGAGCTCTAAATTAGATGGTGGCAATATATCCCCTAGAGAAGGAAATGGCAAGCCACTCCAGTATCCTTACCTGGGAAATCCCATGGATAGAGGAGCCTGGCGGGCTACAGTCCAAGGGGTCTCAAAGAGTCAGACACGACTGAGCACAACATATCCATGCTAATTTGCTTGTTTCGGTGATGAGACTGCGGCTATCTAAGATAATATTCTTATCTGTATGATACATCCAACTATTGGGGCATCAGGTCAACAACTTACTTTCAAGTGGTTTGGGGAAAAAATAGTCTGTGCTAAGCTGTACTTGAAAATCTTCTGTTAGTCTGAGATTGTTTTAAAACAAAAAAGAGAAATAACCACTACAGAGAGAATATATTAAAGAATAATCAAACAAAATCTAAAAACTTATGGTGCAGAGTTTAAATCTGTGACTCAGGTGTTTGTCTACAATTTTAGAAAGATTTATTATTAGGAATTTTTCTTGTTAAAATGACCTTGCATGATATAAAAATGCAAATAGAAAATACAGCTTTTTTTAAAAAAACTTAATTTTATTCAAGAAAAGTAGTGTCTGGATGGATAGGAATAATTAAAATGGATAAACAGATTCTAAAACTTTCCCTGAAAAAAAAATGGGCAGAAATGAGTATTGGGTACATATACCACTCTGGGGATAGAATGTGTTATAGCAGAATAGACTATATGAAAATTGGATTTATGAAATGGGGTAAAAGGATTAATAGAGAGGGATATCACAGATGAAAAGACAGCAAACACAAAGACATAGTGAAGGCAAACAATGTTATTCCTGGATAAAGGGAATGGTCGCTGGAAACAATAAAAAACTTAACACAAATGTGGTAAATGTACAGGAGGAATACACAAACAGGTGACTGCTGGCAGTCCTTTCTGCCTGGATCCAAATTAGATTTAAGGTTATAAAGACCAACTGAGGACCTAAACAATAGAGTCAAAGAGAAGAAATAAAATCTAGAAAAAGCTAGCAAAATAGTCTGGTGAAATAATATTTTATTGCCTATGGATGTACTTTTATTTGCTGTTTGATTGCTTTTTATCTGTTAAACTGGCTTCTAGTTTCAAATGACTCCTGGAAGCTTCTATTTCAAGACGGAAGATTGAGCATGGTTGTCTTACTTTCCGAGGACATAAAAATGATATTAGTGAATAAAACTGAGACTAGACATATCACACCAAAGAGAATGACAGGAAAGTCAGAATTGGTTTAATGATATAAAATATAGAAGGCAGAAGAAAATAGTTGATACATGAAACAGAGAAAAGCCTAAATAAGTGATGATTAGTACAACATGAAGAAGGAAGCTAACGTGCTAAGAGGCACAAAATTCAGTCACCATTAACAGGAAAGGAGGTGGGGCATTAGATGGATAGCAGAGGCCATGGATACCTGTTCCAAAAAGCTCCCTGCTGCCATCCATTGTCCCCTAGAGTAGGGCTGGCCTGTGGTTTCCATGGGTTTGAAGGATGCACTTTTCTTTTCTTTTTGCAGACATAATTTATGAAGGTGATTCGAAATAATATGAGTCTGTAAGCAATGCTAACTTTTTAAGTGTTTTCTTTTTCCAGCTTTATTGAGATAAAATTGACATACAACATTGTATAAGCTTAAAATGCATTAATACGATGTGTTGATTTAGTACACTTATATACTGCAATAAGATTATGACTTTAGCATTAGCTAGCACCTCCATCATGTCACGTACTTACTATTTCATTTTGTGGTAAGAACATTTAAGATCTACTCTATTAGCAAATAGTAAAGATGAACTTGGGCTTCCCTTGTGGCTCAGTTGGTAAAGAATCTGCCTGCAGTGTGGGAGATCTGGGTTCGATTCCTGGGTTGGAAAGATCCCCTGGAGAAGGGAAAGGCTACCCACTCCAGTATTCTGGCCTGGAGAATTCCATGGACTGTATAGTCCATGGGGTCGCAAAGAGTCAGACACAGCTAAGCGACTTTCACTTCACTTCATGTCATAGATGAACTTATTTGCAAAACAGAAAACATATGGACACCAAGGGGGATTGTGGAGGTGAGATGAACTGGGAGATTGGGACTGACTTATATACACTACTGATACTATGCATAAAATAGATAATTAATGAGAACCTAATGTATAGTAGAGGGAACTCTACTCGGCATTCTGTGGTATACTACAGGGAAGGAAATCCAAGGAAGAGGGGATATTCTTACACAGACAGCTGATTTACTTTGCTGTACAGTAGAAACTAACACACCATTGTAAAGCAACTATACTTCAAAAAAAATTTATTAATAAATTAAAATGTACTTCAGAAAAAAATTTTTAAGTATATAATACAGAACTATTAACTATAACCTCAAGGTTATGCATTAGATTCCCAGAATTTATTCAACTTCTGTTTGCAAAAAATAAATAAATAAATAAAAATGATTGGGGAAAAAAGAGTTCCTGACAGTACCTCAAAACTAAAGTCATCTCTATTCTGGCATTTGGAGAACCCCAGACCAAAGCCTAGCAACTCAGCCCTCACCTAAAGCAAAGCTGTGCCCAGGGCAGAACCATCTCTGTCACATGTCCTTTTCCCAAGAAAGATAGCACAAAACCACCTCCTTCCACACACACAGAGCAGATAGAACATGTATCAGCACCCAGTCTAATGGACTTGGTCCCTCCTAAACTACAGAGCATTTCTATTACATGCAAGAAAACTAACAACTGAAAGATAGTGAACAAGATGAATAAATATTGCTCCTGCAGGAAGAAAAATCATTGGCCCAAAAAAAGTCAAACAGACGAGGTGGAATGCAAGAATGGAGGCATCCAATTAGCAGTCTAGTTAGTGCAAAGAACTGGTCATAACACCTTCTTTGTAAGGGGCCTAAAAAGCCATCAGAGATTAAACAGATGCTCACTGCAAATTACCAATTTTCCTTCTGGAGTGTTTGCCTCTAAGAAGTAGAATTGTGCCGAAGAACTGTTGAAGCTGTTCATCACTAATATTTTTGGACAATTTAGTTTTTACCAAGTTCAGGTACATGATATTTACTACTGTCATAAAACAACAAACAGATAAACATATAAAGTAGCACGTGCCTAGCAACCTGGAGCACCAGCTTTCTGCAGTTTGTGTGGCTTCTGCCTGATAAATTGTGCCTCTTCCATTCCATTCTATTTCCTAAATAGAAAGTTCTAAAGGAAACATTTCAAATTCCAGGAAAGAAGTACTAGCATCTACCTATTATTTTTTTTTTCAAATTGGAAATAACTGCTTCTATAAACATCACTTCTTCGGCCTAAGACCAAATTTTTTAAATGATTTGTACAAAATTCTGATTTCTTTTGAATGATTAACTAATTTAGTGAGATATGGAGCTTTATTTGCCAATTCTTTTTTAGCAGACTCCAAGATTATTTCTAAACCCAATTATAGTTATTAAACACATTCTTTATAATAGTTCAAAATCATTATATTTAATAGGACTAAAACATAACAGATTTCATACTCCAATTATGGTAAAGGCACAGAGTCTTTCTTAGAGAAACTTGATTCTCAGAAAGGTTTAAGATAAATTATGACTATTCTGGAGGGGAAGAGAATAGTTGATTAACGCGTGGAAGGGAAAAAAATAATAATCTCAGTAAGTTAGACATCTAAGTGTTTTAATGTCTTTAAACATTTATTTTTATAAATAGCTAACATTTATATTTAATTATTTACTAAGATAATTTTCAATGGAAGAGACCATTCTATCTGTGCTCAGGACCAATTTAAAGTAAATTAAGAGAATTATTTATTTCTACTTTTGTATAATGCATTTTAATAATATTTAAAATATTTAATCTCAAGCAAATCAAATTTTTTAAAATGTACTATATTTTAGAGAAATTACACAAAATCATACAAATAAGTATCACAATTTTGTTTAAAGAAAAATGTCTACATCTACAGTTTTTATAAGTTAGTAGTATATAAAAGAGAAAATACAAAGTTATGTTTTAATGAAGTCACCTTAAATATTTTTTAAGAATTGTCCTCCACATTGGAGAACAATTCCGCAACATAGATTCTACTTTAATGCAAATGTACTTGTGAAAACAACCACAAATTTGAAACCAGTATTCCAGAAATAAATTTTATAATAATGTATTTGAGACTGAAATAATTAAGATTATTGTTGGCAAAGTAATGTCTCTGCTTTTTAAAATGCTGTCTAGGTTGGTCATAACTTTCCTTCCAATGAACAAGCGTCTTTTAATTTCATGGCTGCAATCACCATCAGCAGTGATTTTGGAGCCCAAAAAAATAAAGTCAGCCACTGTTTCCACTCTTTCCCCGTCTATTTGCCATGAAGTGATGGGACTGGATGATATGATCTTAGTTTTCTGAGTGTTGAACTTTAAGCCAACTTTTTCACTCTCCTCTTTCACTTTCTTTTTTTTTCTTTTTGACATTTTATTTTATTTTTTTTCATTTATTTTTATTAGTTAGAGGCTAATTACTTTACAATATTGTAGCGGGTTTTGCCATACATTGACATGAATCAGCCATGGATTTACATGTGTTCCCCATCCCGATCCCCCCTCCCACCCCACCCCCCATCTGATCCCTCTGGGTTTCCCCATTGCACCAGCCACAAGCACTTGTCTCATGCATCCAACCTGGGCTGGTGATCTTTTTCACCCTTGATAGTGTACTTGTTTCAATGCTATTCTCTCAGAACTTCCCACCCTCGCCTTCTCCCACAGAGTCATAAGTTCATTCTGTACATCTGTGTCTCTTTTTCTGTTTTGCATATAGGGTTATCATTACCATCTTTTTAAATTCCATATATATGCGTTAGTATACTGTACTGGTCTTTATCTTTCTGGCTTACTTCACTCTGTATAATGGGCTCCAGTTTCATCCATCTCATTAGAACTGACTCAAATGAATTCTTTTTAATGGCTGAGTAATATTCCATGGTGTAAATGTACCACAGATTCCTTATCCATTCATCTGCTGATGGGCATCTAGGTTGCTTCCATGTCCTGGCTATTATAAACAGTGCTGCGATGAACATTGGGGTGCACGTGTCTCTTTCAGATCTGGTTTCCTCAGTGTGTATGCCCAGGAGTGGGATTGCTGGGTCATATGGCAGTTCTATTTCCAGTTTTTTAAGAAATCTCCACACTGTTCTCCATAGCGGCTGTACTAGTTTGCATTCCCACCAACAGTGTAAGAGGGTTCCCTTTTCTCCACACCCTCTCCAGCATTTATTGCTTGTAGACTTTTGGATAGCAGCCATCCTGACTGGAGTGTAATGGTACCTCGTTGTGGTTTTGATTTGCATTTCTCTGATAATGAGTGATGTTGAGCATCTTTTCATGTGTTTGTTAGCCATCTGTATGTCGTCTTTGGAGAAATGTCTGTTTAGTTCTTTGGCCCATTTTTTGATTGAGTCATTTATTTTTCTGGAATTGAGCTGCAGGAGTTGCTTGTATATTTTTGAGATTAATCCTTTGTCTGTTGCTTTGCTTGCTATTACTTTCTCCCATTCTGAGGGCTGTCTTTTCACCTTGCTTATTGTTAAATGTTAATAATTTAAAAGATGAAAGTGCTATCACATTATTACAACTTAAACTTCATTGACTGTTAATTAGATTGAATATTCTTATTTAATTTTTGCAAATTGTCTGAGAATGTCTCTACCAAGATTTTTTTGTTTTCTTCTTTCAAAATTTATAAATTACTGAGAGGTCAAACACACCACAAGTTTTTCCCAAGAATTTTGTATTTTAAAAACATTTTTCTATTGTCTAATCATCTATCTAGGCATTTTCTAAGAGTTTCCTTTTGTCACCTTTCTCTTTTAAAAAAAAAAATTATTTTGTATGGGGGTATAGTGGATTAACAATGTGACAGTTTCACGTGAACAGCGAAGGGACTTAGCCATACATACATTCAACACATGTGTTCATTCTCCCACAAACTCTCTAAGGGTTTTTTTAACTAATGTCACTGTGACCATCACTTTATAATGTATAAAAAATCGAATCATGAAGCTGTACACTTAAAACCAACGTAATGTTGTACGATCCAAAGAAGGCAAATTATGATAGCTATTAACACGAGAATATATTTCTTCTTTGATCAACATGGTGCTTGGAGGATTATTGGAAATAAGTATTAGAATTTGGGGGAGAATCAATTTGGAAATTTATCTTGCTTAATTATATATATTGTAGTAAGCAGAACAATTACCTTTAAAATTGGGTCTGATTCTGGCATCATACCCCGACGTCCTTCCCATTAATTTATCTAAAAAGTCAGAAGGTGACATTGGGGCACTTCGAGACCTTGCACTGTCTGTTTCCTTTGTTGCAACCAAACTGCAAGTGAGGAAAGAAAGAAAAAGATTTTTACCAAAAAGTCTTCCTAACAGTTGTTACCTTAAAATGTAATATTAAAATGCTAAGCACAAAGTACCTTTGAAATCAAACCCAAAAAAAGGTTTATATACTGTAGAGTTAATATTATCATGACAGGTATTTATAGATTTACAGTCAGAATTCACACGTTTTCACATGTATTTAGCAGTGACAATATTTGTGTTAAGTCTGGAAACAAAGCTACTCCAAAGTATTAGGCTTTCAAAATTTGTATTTATCCAAACTTTATTTCTGATTGCAATTTTTAGCTAAAATTACCCTGTGTGATTCAAGAATAAGAAAATGTGAATGTTCAGCTGTGAAATATAGCTCCTATAGCTTTTATAGAGGAAAAACACACCACCTTTTTTTCTTAACAGCAATAAAACTTCTGCCCTAAATATTAAACAATAATGTTCTTTTCATCAACCAGAATGAGTGCTTCCTATATTAGTAACATATTCAGTTACATTTATTATGCTTTCACTGTGTGTCTCTCTTCTACAGTACATTTTGTTCAGATCTAAAATGTGTGCGTGGAGATTGAGAAATTACCATAAATGTGGTTCTGTGTACTTGGCTATTATCCAATGAGAAGCTGTGTCCGGGAAAGGTAGAGGGTTATTGTAATTTTTTTTCATTCAGACATGTTCCTTAGAAGCCAACAAGTGACTACACCCCCACTCAGCTCCTCATTTACCTCGGCTAGTCCCCAGAAGGTCTGGGCCTGCTTGCTAGTGTCAAATGAATCTTTTTATCTACAGAGCTTTGCTCAAGAAAGTGAAGTAGACTTTCTGAGGACACATGTGTTTGAATATATATATATATATATATATGTTATATATATATAATTATAATAATAAAAATAAATATATATATATTTGACCTGATGTTACTTCCTAGAGATTGTCAGTAATCGCATCCTCAGCTCTGTCACTCAGAGCGTTATCAAACTCTGAACCTTTGTGGTCACTCTCAGAAGTATCAAGTTATTAAATTCCTCCTGCCAGAATTTCCAACAAGTAGTGAAAATGGGCTTAGAGCCATAACCATTAAATTACCTACTACACTCATATATTCAGTAATTAATAAGCATAACTGTAAAATCTAATATCAATGATAATGTGAGAAAAACATTTATGAAAGTATGGTATCACAGCTAACAGCATCTATTAACTCTTGTCCTGTTCTAGAGGATGTATCTAGTTCTGGACAGTCTAAGTCACTTATCTTCCCAATAACTCGAATTCTGTCTCTCTTGCTTTCTCTCTAAACAGAAGCTTCTTCTCTCCCTATTCTGTTGCCTCCATGTTACTTTGTAATCCTTTATCTCTGATCATTACTGGTCAGTTGAACCGCTTGCCATGGTGATCTCTGGAAAGTTTATTCTAAAGTCACAATAATCATCATAAAAAAAAAAAAACCTACTCTCTTCTCAATAACTCTAGAACTTTCCCCTACCATCTGGCTTTAAGAAACTTTTGCCTGTCCTTCAGCATTTGCTCATTTTCCATAGTCCAAGAACAGTGAGCAGAAAAGGGCATTGTTGGGGTTCTCCTGGCTACATACTGCTGCTTCTAAACTACCCTGGGTTTCCTTTGCAAAACCCTTCCTTTCAGTTGTTAGAAAATAAAATTCTACATTTTTTACCAACAAATAAACCAACTTACCTGGATCTCAATACTCTGCCCATCAACTTTTAAAAAATAATAGACGACTGCATACCCTGAACTGGCAAGCACTCACATTTTGAATTTGTGGAGAAGGTTATCATAGGTTATCTGGGTCAGCTCTGTATGCAGTGACATATAGTCCTAGAAGAGAGATGCAGTGGAATATTTGATTGTGAGTAGAAGAGGAAAGGCGGTGTGGCCACAGAGGCAGAGATTAGAGGGGTGTGCCCATAGCCAAGGAATGCCAGTGATCAACAGAGACTGGAAGAGGAAGGAACATATTCTCCCACAGTGCCTCTGAGGGAGGGCGGTCCTATTCACATCTTGTCTGGAGCCCAGTGAACTCATTTCAGACATCTGGACTCCAGAACTGTGAGAAAATAAATTTTTGTTGTTTTAAGCCACCCAATTTGTAGTAACTTGTTACAACAGTCATAGGAATCTAATAGAAGCCTTCTGGTGAATTTTTTTACTCCACTTTTCAACTGAAGAATTACTCTTCTCTTCTTCCTGCAATTTATTTTCTTTATTATTTGTTTAATTGGAGGATAATTACAATAGTGTGATGGTTTCTGCTATACATCACCATGAATCAACCAGAGGTACACACATGTCCCCCAAATCCTGAACCTCCCTTCCACCTCCCTCCTCCCCCCTCCACCCCTCCAGGCTATCCCAGAGCATGGGCTTTAGGTGCCCTGCTTCATGCATCAAACTTGCACTGGTCATCTATTTTACATATGGCAATGTACATGTTTCAATGTTATTCTCTCAAATCATCCCACACTCTCCTTCTCCCAGAGTCCAAAAGTCTGTTCTTTACATCTGTGTCTTTCTGTAATTTCCATCTCTCTGTTGGTATTTTGTGTTTGGTGAGATACTATTGTCATGACTTTCTTTCTAGTTCTTTGGGCATGGTATCCTTTAGTTCTTTGAACATATTTAAAACAGCTGATTTTATGTCTTTGGCTAGTGACCTTTCTGAACTAATTCAGTAAAATCTACATTCTTTATCATATATGACTATGGGAATATCTGTTTAGTTGACTTAGAGACCAACTAATAATTAGACAGTGATTTTTTTTTTAAACTCCTAGGGCTAGTAAGTCTCCCAGTATTTTCTGGGGGCCCTAAGTTCATGGGCCTATTCTTCAACATTGACTCATGCAGTTGATGAATCTGCTGTAGCCTTACCTTCCTATTTGCGTAAAAGATCCAAAGACACCAGAAGGAGCTCAGGGTCATGTTGGTATTCGTTTGCTAGGGCTCTCTTAACAAAGTACCACTGACTGATGGTTTAAACAACAGAAATTAATTTTCTCACAGTTCTGGGAGCTAGGAATCCAAGATCAAGGTGTTGGCAGGGTTAGTTTCCTTCGAGAGCCTCCCTCCCTTGCTTCTAGGTGGCCGTCTTCTCTCTGTGTCTTCACATGGTCCTTCCTCTCTTGCATCTGTGTTCTAATCTCTTCCCAGAGGGACACCAGTCACGTTAGGTTGGAGTCTACCAATGTGACCTCATTACATCTTAATTATCAACAAATAAAGTCACATTCTGAGACCCTGGGAGTGAGAACTTCAACATGTAAATTTTGAAAACATGCAGTTCAGCCCACTATACTGGATCTCATGACCACAGATATATGTGTGGACTTGTAGATGCCCAGGAATATGTGGGGCTTTTCAAAACCCCTATGGATATTTATCCTTCCACTGCTTTTTCTTTCAAGCTTCTTGGTTAGTCTGTTGTTTGCATTCACTGTTCTCTACTGCCTCAGGTACCCATGAAGTTAAGAAATACACAAACGTCTTCAGGAAAAAGCAAACGGAGTCTCCCAGAAAACCTCCAGAAACGTAAAATCAGGGCAATTTTCCAAGAATATGATTTTAAAGAAATTCGAATTCCATCCTGTCCCCTCTGTAGCTGCCAGGCTGCTGTTTTTACTGTGACTGTGTGCTATTGGCTTACAACGCTACCAAGGAGCTCAGAAAAGAGGAAGGGAATAGGGCAAATTACAAGCCAGAAATCCCATTGTTCTTACCAAGGTTCAGATGTTTTCCTTGATTAAACTACTTCATGGATTACTGAAAGTCTCTGATTAATTACCAGAGTTCTGAAAACGCTGATTGTCACTTTTTTCGACAGTTTTCTCATTGCTTTCACGGAGGAAGGAGTTTACAGAAGTTGGTATTCTATTAATTTTGCTATCACTGTTCTGACAGTGTCTTCCCAGATTCCTTTTTGTATTTGTTTTATTGTATTTATGATTTAAAGAACCACACTGCTCACAGCTCCATCCATCTTTCTCTGCTTGGTAATTATGTTTACTCCCATGGTAACAGCTAATTCCCATAATACTATTTTATAGAACTCTTTAAAAATATTTTCTTGTAAGTAATGTAAAGATTCGCTTTTAAAAGAAAAGACACAGAGTTTACCTTTTGGGTTGCCCTGTAATGAATAGTCAACAATTTTAATTAACTAACTACCAGTAAATTTTCAGATATATTAAGTATCATATAGCACAATAAAGAAACAAAACCATGAAGGGCAACACATGTAATTAAGATTCATACTGCATGCCTACAATTTTAGCAAAATAGAAGCAATTTGATTTCTTTAGGCAGATAAATGCTAAATTTTAATGATAATTGCTTGCATTCATACAGTACCTAACTTCCAAAAACGTCTGTCTTTTCCTAATACCTTTTATTAACCTACTTATAAAATAATTTTTTTCAAATGTTACATCTAACATTAATCTTAAAATAGAATAAGAGGCTGGGAAGAAGATGGAAGAGGAGTAAGATGGGAAGATCACAAGCCTCCCCCCAAATACATCAAAAACTCATCAAGATACAGAACAACTCCTACAAAGCAACTTTTGGGTGACAGCAGAAGACCCCAGGCCTCCAGGGGGACAGGCTAAGCTCCCTGAAGTGAGAACACAGACACAAGTCACCCCCAACAAGAAATCAACACAAACCACCCAACCAACATTTCCCTCCAAGGGCAAAAATCGAAAGGAAGATGTAATACGACCCTAAAGCCTGGGAAAAGGAGACCCCAAATGGAGCAAGTTAGAAAAAAAAGACGAAAAAACAGAGAAATACAGCACAAATGAAAAAGCAAGGTAGAAACTCACAAGACCAAATAAACGAAGAGGAAATAAGTAATCTCCCTGAAAGAGAATTCAGAATAATGATAGTAAAGATGCTCCAAAGACTTGAAATAGAATGGAGAAAATGCAAGAAGCATTTAACACAGTTAATACAATCACCAAGGACATAGAAGAAATAAAGAATAAGCAAACAGAGATGAACAACACAATTACTTATATTAAAAATACTCTAGAAGGAACCAATAGCAGAATAACTGAGGAAGAGGAATGGATAAGTGAGCTGGAGGATAGAATGGTGGAAATTACTGCTGAAGAGCAGAATAAAGGGAAAGGAATGAAAAGAATTGAAGAAAGCCTCAGAGACCTTTGGGACAATATTAAATGCACCAACATGCAAGCTATAAGGGTCCCAGAGGAAGAAGATAAAAAGAAAGGCACTGAAAAAATTTTTGAAGAAATGATAGTTGAAAACTTCCCCAACATAGGAAAGGAAAGAGTCAATCAAATCCAAGACATGCAGAGAGTTCCCTACAGGTTAAACCCAAGGAGAAACACATTGAGAGACATATTAATCTAGCTAACAGAGACTAAGCACAAAGAAAGAATATTAAAAGCAGCAAGCGAAAAGCAACAAGTAACATACAAAGGAAAACCCATATGATTAACAGCAGATCTTTCAGCAGAAACTCTATAGGCCAGAAGGGAATGGCAGGATATATTTAAAGTACTGAAAGAGAAAAACCTACAACCACGATTACTATGCCCAGCAAAGATCTCATTCAAAATTAACAGAGAAATCAAAAGCTTTACAGACAAGCATAAGTTAAGGGAATTCAGCATGACCAAACCAGCCTTGCAACAAATACTAAAGGGACTTACATAGCCAGTAAACACAAGAGAAAAGAAAGACCTACAAAAACAAACCCAAAACAATCAATAAAATGTCAGTAGGAACATACGTATCAAAATAATTACCATAAATGGAAACAGATTAAATGCACCAACCAAAAGATACAGACTGACTGAACGGATACAAAAACAAGACCCATATATATGCTGCCTACAGGAGACCCACTTCAGACCTAGAGACACATACAGACTGAAAGTAAAAGGATGGGAAAAGATATTCCATCCAAATGGAAACCAAAAGAAAGCTGGAGTGGTAATCCTTATTTTCAGACAAAATAGACTTTAAAATAAAGAATATCCTAACAGACAAAGAAAGACACTACATAATGATCAAGGGATCAATCCAAGAAGAAGACATAACAATTGCAAACATCTATGCACCCAACATAGATGCATAGACCTATGGAGCACCTCAATACATAAAGCAAACACTAACAGGCATAAGAGGAGAAACTGACAGCAACACAATAATAGTAGAAGACTTTAACACCCTAGTTTCATCAATGGACAAATCACCAAAACAGAGAATCAATAAGGAAACACAAACCTTAAATGAAACATTAGACCAAATGAACCTAACTGATATCTTCAGGACTTTCCATCCAAATGCAGAAGAATACACTTTCTACTCAAGTGCACATGGAACATTCTCCAGGATAGACCACATCTTGGGCCACAAGTCAAGCCTCAGTAAATTTAAGAAAATTAAAGTTGTATCAAGTATCTTCTCAGACCACAATGCTATGAGACTAGATACCAACTACAGGGAAAAAATGGCAAAAAACACAAACTCATGGAGATTAAACAATACATTACTAAATAACAAAGAGGTTACTGAAGAAATAAAAAGAAATCAAAAGATTCCTAGAAACAAATGACAATGAAAACACAGTGACCCAAAACCTATGAGACTCAGCAAAAGCAGTTCTAAGAGGGAGGTTTATAGTGATACAATCATACCTCAAGAAGCAAGAAAAGCATCAAACAGACAGCCTAATGCTACATCTAAAGCAGCTGGAAAAAGAAGAACTAAAACCCCCAAAGTCAGCATAAGGAAGGAGATCATAAAAATCAGAGCAGAAATAACTGAAAGAAATGATGGAAACAATAGCAAAGATTAATAAAACTAAAAGTTGGTTCTTTGAAAAGATAGACAAAATTGACAAACCACTAGCCAGATTCATCAAGAAAAAAAGGGAGAAAAATTGAATCAATAAAATTATAAATAAAAAAGGAGAAGTTACAACAGACAACACAGAAATACAAAGGATTGTAAGAGAATATTATGAGCAACCATATGCTAATAAAATGGACAACCTAGAGGAAGTGAACAGATACTTACAAAAGATCAGCCTCCCAAGACTGAACCAGGAAGAAGTAGAAATTATGAACAATTCAGTTACAAACACTGAAATTAAAACAATGATCAAAAATCTCCCCCAAAACAAAAGCCCAGGGCCAGATGGCTTCACGGAGGAATTCTATCAAACATTTAGAGAAGAACTAATGCCTAGTTTTCTGAAACTCTTCCAAAAAATTTGCAGAGGAAGGAACACTTCCAAACTCATTCTGCAAGGCCACAATCACTCTGATACCAAAACCAGGAAAAAACAACACAAAAGAAGAAAATGACAAGTCAATATCATGATGAATACAGATGCAAAAATCCTCAACAAAATATAGCTAACAGAATCCAACAACACATTAAAAAGCTCATACACCATGATCAAGTCAGCTTTATTCCAGGATGCAAGGATTCTTCAATATACACAAATTAATCAATGTGATAACACCACACCAACAAATTGAAAGATAAAAACCATATAATCATTTCAATAGATGCAGAAAAAGCCTTTGACAAAATCCAGCATGCATTTATGATAAAAAATGCTTCAAAAAATGTGCATAGAAGGAAACTACCTCAACATAGTAAAGGCCGTATATGAAAAGCCCACAGCAAACATTATTCTCAATGGTGAAAAACTAAAAGCTTTCCCTCTAAGATCAGGAACAAGGCAAGAGTATTCACTCTCACCACTATTATTCAACATAGTTTTGGAAGTCCTAGCTATGGCAATTAGAGAAGAAAAAGAAATAAAAGGAACCCAGATTGGAAAAGAAGTAAAACTCTCACTGTTTGCAAATGACATGATACTATACATAGAAAACCCAAAAGAAACTATCAGAAAATTACTAGAGCTAATCAGCAAATTCAGCAAAGTCACAGGATACAAAGTCAATACACAGAAATCATTTGCATTCCTACATACTAACAATGAAAAATCGGAAAGAGAAATTAAGGAATCAACACCATTCAGCATTGCAATAAAAAAAAATAAAATATCTAGGAATAAACCTACCTAAGGAAATAAAAGACCTGTATATGGAAAACTATAAGACACTGATGAAAAAAATCAAAGACGATATCAACAGATGAAGAGACAGTCCAATTCCTGGATAGGAAGAATCAATATTGTGAAAATGACTATACCACCAAATGCAATATACAGATTCAATGTGATCCCTGTCAAATTACCAATGGCCACAGAACTAGAACAAAAAAATTTACAATTCATATGGAAACACAAAAGACCCCAAATAGCCAAAGTAGTCTTGAGAAAGAAGAATGGAGCTGGAGGAATAGACCTTCCTGAATTCAGACTATACTACAAAGCTACAGTCATCAAGACAGTGTGGTACTGGCACAAAAACAGAAATATAGACCAATGGAAAAGATAGAGAACCCAGAGATAAACCCACGTACCTATGGGTAACTTATTTTTGACAAAGGAGGCAAGAATATACAATGTGGCAAAGAAAGCCTCTACAATAAGTGGTGCTGGGAAAACTGGACAGCTACACGCAAAAGAATGAAATTAGATCACTACCTAATGCCATACGTAAAGATAAACTCAAAATGGATTAAAGACCTAAATGTAAAACCAGAAACTATTAAACTCTTAGAGGAGAACATAGGCAGAATATTCGATGACATAAATCAAAGCAAGATCTTCTATGACTCACCTCTTAGAGTAATGGAAATAAAAACAAAAGTAAACAAGTGGGACCTAATTAAACTTAAAAACTTTTGCACAGAAAAGGAAACTACAAGCAAGGTGAAAAGACAACCCTCAGAATGGGAGAAAATAATAGCCAATGAAACAACTGACAAAGGATTAATTTCCAAAATATACAAGCAGCTTATACAACTCAGTATCAGACAAGCAAACAACCCAATCAAAAAGTGGGAAAGGGACCTGAAGACACATTTCTCCAAAGAAGACATACAGATGGCTAACAGACACATGAAAAGATGCTCAACATCAGTCATTATCTGAGAAATGCAAATCAAAACTACAATGAGATACAACTTCACACCAGTCAGAATGGTCATCATCAAAAAGTCTACAAACAATAAATGCCAGAGAGGGTATGGAGAAAAGAGAACATTCATATATTGCTGGTGGGAATGTAAACTGATACAACCACTATGGAAGATGGTATGGAGACTCCTTAAAAAACTAGGAATAAAACTACCATAAGACCCAGCAATCGCACTCCTAGGCACATACCCTGAGGAAATCAAAACTGAAAAAGACACATGTACCCCGATGTTCACTGCAGCACTGTTTACAATACCTAACACATGGAAGCAACCTAGAAGTCCATCGACAGATGAATGGATAAAGAAGCTGTGGTACATATATAATGGAATACTACTTAGCCATAAAAAGAAATGCATTTGAA
Source organism: Cervus canadensis (assembly GCF_019320065.1). NCBI lineage: Eukaryota > Metazoa > Chordata > Mammalia > Artiodactyla > Cervidae > Cervus > Cervus canadensis. The sequence goes on along the minus strand of NC_057399.1, from coordinate 4,380,787 downwards.
TCTGTTCTAATGAGGTGGATGAAACTAGAGCCCATTATACAGAGTGAAGTAAGCCAGAAAGAAAAATATAAATACCATATACTGACATATATATGGAATCTGAAGAGATGGCACTGATGAATTTAATTTCAGGGCAGCAATAGAGAAGCAGACATAGAGAACAGACCTATGGACAAGGTGGGAGTAGAGGAGGGAGAAGGGGGATATATGGAGAGAGTAACACAGAAATTTACAATACCACGTGCAAAACAGATGGCCAATGGGAATTCCCTGTATGACTCAGGGGACTCAAACAGGGGCTCTGTGACAGGCTGAAGGGTGGGGTGGGGAGGGAGATGGGAGGAAGACGGGAGGGAGGGGACATGGGTGTACCTATGGCTGATTCTTGTTGATGTATGACAGAAAACCACAAAATTCTGTAAAACAATTATCCTTCAATTTAAAAACATTTTTAAGGGTTAAAATAGAATAAGAACATTAAAAAAAAACTTTTCCTCTCCTATCAAGCAATCATTTATTCATTGTAATGGGTTATTATAAAAGTTTCATATTTGGACTAATGTGCAGAATAAGACAGTGAATATTTCCCAGTAGTTAGAGATGCCACTGTATATTCTTTTTCTCTAATTATTACCCCACATTCAAGCTAGTGGTCAGTACTAACACGCTGGAGACATGTTATGTTGTAGCTTGTATGGTGTGTCATCACATTACTTAAGAACCCCAGGAATTCTGCACCCCTAGGGGAAGATAACAGGATTACACAATCAAAATATAAGATTTTCTGTGATTAATGTATGATTCCACTAACAGTTATTTCTGCACTTGACTTTTAACATAAAGAAATAGAGAGTAGCAACAGTATGCTGTGTTCTACCTGCTTCCTCTCTGTATGTATCTGAATAGAAGCAAGATGACTCACCACCATCTTACCAGATAGTTACTGAGCCTCTTCCACAGAACACATACACACACATTATACCTGCACTGTCCCAAATTCCTGGTGGAATGTCTTAAACTCTATTACCAAGAACTATCTCAAATTATTTGAATAATTAAATAATAAAACCAAACTTATTATTTTTGAATAAGATGAAATTATTTTAATAACTGAATAATAAAACCAAGAATATAATTGTTTGAATAAAATGAAATTATTTGAATAATTAAATAATGAAATCAAGAGTACTATTGTTTGAGCAAGATGAAATAGTTCTTGATTCTTTTAAGGTTAATAAATTATTGTGTTAATCTTTTAATATTAATTTAAATTAATTTTAATTTTAATCTTTTACTTCTAAAGATTCACAGTTTTGACTCAAAAGGAATTATCAGCAAAATTACATTGGTTATTTGGCTTAAAAGCATTTCTACTCAGGCTATCCCTCCACTTATGAAAGTGATGGAGGCTGTGCATATGGGCAGGCTTCCAATCACCTACTATTCTTGCTATGGTATATTTTTTCTAGATCTTTCTTCCAATTACAGTAATATCTGAAACAACACTGTAGACTGTAGTAGACTGTCTTCAAAGAACTGTAATCATTTAAGAAAGCTGATGGTAATAAATACATGCATACATAGTGTGGCACTCCACATGACCAATCTGGAATCTTATTTTAATTTTTAAATAGTCAACATCATCTCTAAATACATACTCAAAACTATGTTTCTTAAGTTATTAAAACTCAGGGTAGAGGGAGCTACCATATGATCCAGCAATCCCACTATTGGGCATATATTTGAAAGGATACATGCACCCTAATATTGATTGCAGTGCTGTTAACAATTGCCAAGACATCAAAGCAACCTAAATGTCCATCAACAGAGAAACGGATAAAGAAGATGTGGTACATATATACAAAGGAATACAACTCAGCCATTAAAAATAATGAAATAATGCCATTTGCAGCAACATGGATGGACCTGGAGATTACAATATTAAGTGAAGTAAGTCAGACAGAGAAAGACAAATATTATATGACATTACTTATATGTATAATATTAAATAATGATACAAATGAGTTTATTTACAAAACAAAAACAGACTCACACAGGTAGAAAAAAATCTTATGGTTACCAAGGGGAAAGGGATGAGGGAGGGATAAATCAGGAGCTTGGGATAAACATCATCCTACATAAAGAAGACAGATAACCAACAAAGACCTACTGTATAGCACAGGGAACTCTACTCAATATTCTGTAATAACCTAAAGGGAAAGAATATATATATATATATGCATAACTGAATCACTGTGTTGTACACCTGAAACTAACATAGCATTGTAAAGCAACTATGAAAACTGAAAGTGAAAGTCGTTCAATAGTGTCCAACTCTGTGTGACCCCGTGAACTATAGTCCGTGGACTTCTCCAGGCCAGAATACTGGAGTGGTTAGCCTTTCCCTTCCCCAAGGGATCTTCCCAACCCAAGACCTGGACTGAACCCAGGTCTTCCGCATTGCAGGTGTATTCTTTACCAGCTGAGCCACAAGGGAAGCCCAAAATAATCCAATATAAAATAAAAATTTTTTTAAAAGACATAAACTCAGGGTAAGGGGAGGCAATAAGAAGAAATCTAAGATGCATTTAGAATGAATTTTGGATAGGAAACTTTTTTCTTTGGTCTAAACCTCATACTTTCAACACAACTGTCGTATTTACAGCAAGTTACTAAGTTGTTAGCAAATCACTCATGATCAATACTTTTGAAGGAAGCACCTTTGGATATTTTAGGAGTCTTTTGTTTATGAAAAATCTCTGCACTGATCTGCCTGCCTCCCACACTTGGATTGTCATTTCTATGCTGTACCAAATACTAAATTTACTATTAGCTTTCTCAGAAAGTCTATGTGGGCTCATACACATTCACATCATGAACACTTTTTTCACTTAAGAATCTTATATATTCTTATTTTTATAATGACATGCCACTTGAAAGTTCAGAGACTTCAATTTCTGAAAGACTGACAGAAACTTATTTTCTTAAGCATTAAAATCAAATATTAAAATTCATCAAAAAGATAAGTCTCTTTCCCTTCCCTTGTACTCCCTCCCTTCCCCTTTGACGAAACAAGAAAGTAAAATCTACCCAAGTTTGGAAAACAGAAATAACCACTAAATAATAGATGCTTTAAAGATGAATATAGTTGCCTGCTAAAATGCACCTTAAAATTGAGAGAAAATATGAAAGCTGTAGCTAGGAAACATAATGTGGGTTTGAGACAAGTCTTGGCACCTGGGGGCACAAATCTTTGTGTATCTCTTTTCCTGAGTTGGTTTGCCCAGAAGAAAAAGTGACCTGTGGGGAATAAATCAGTGCTCAGACTCCCGAGTAGAGAAGTTTCAGGGTATATGGGAGAAAAACAGTTGGACATGTATTCTCTAGCTTTAGAAACCAGTCCCATGGGGTTACAATTCTTAGTGGGGGCAAAAAAAAATCACATCATTAGTTGCAAGTTTCTGAGTTGTCAGAACAAGCAGTTGACACTTCAAGCCTCAGTTTGAAAAATAAAACCCAGAATGGGAGAGATGAGCCAGTTCTTCCCAGTTCTTTATGGTTTTAGTCTCTTTACAGGAGAACTAAAGAGAAACTGAGACATCTGAGAACACCTGCAGTTTTGAGCATTTTGCACTAAAGCATCATTCCTTCCTAAAGAGAAAGGACTGTTTGCTGTGATGACACAGGAAGTTTGGAAAATCTGGAAAACTTAGCAGTGGTCACAGGACTGGAAAAGGTCAGTTTTCATTCCAAAGAAAGGCAATGCCAAAGAATGCTCAACTACCACACAATTACACTTATCTCACCCACTAGGCAAAGTAATGCTCAAAATTCTCCAAGCCAGCCTTCAACAGTTCATGAACCATGAACTTCCAGATATTCAAGCTGGATTTAGAAAAGGCAGAGGAACCAGAGATCAAATTGCCAACATCTGTTGCATCATTGAAAAAGCGAGAGTTCCAGAAAAACATCTATTTCTGCTTTATTGACTATGCCAAAGACTTTGACTGTGTAGATCACAACAAACTGTGGAAAATTCTTCAAGAGATGGCAATACCAGACCACCTGACCTGCCTCCTGTGAAACCTGTATGCAGGTCAAGAAGCAACAGTTAGAAAAGGACATGGAATGACAGACTGGTTCCAAATCGGAAAAGGAGTACATCAAGGCTGTACACTGTCACCCTGCTTATTTAACTTATATGCAGAGTACATCATGAGAAATGCTGGACTGGATGAAGCACAAGCTGGAATCAAGATTGCCGGCAGAACTATCAATAACCTCAGATATGCAGATGACATCACCCTCATGGCAAAAGGCAAAGAACTAAAGAGCCTCTTGACAAAAGTGAAAGAGGAAAGTGAAAAAGTTGGCTTAAAACAACATTCAGAAAACTAAGATCATGGCATCTGGTCCCATCACTTTATGGCAAATAGATGGGGAAACAATGGAAACACTGACAGACTTCATTTTGTCGGGCTCCAAAATCACGCAGATGGTGACTACAGCCATGAAATTAAAAGACACTTGCTCCTTATAAGAAAAGTTATGACCAACGTAGACAGCATATTAAAAAACAGAGACATTGCTTTGCCAACAAACGTCCATCTAGTCAAAGCTATGGTTTTTCTAGTAGTCGTGTATGGATGTGAGAGTTGGACTATAAAGATAACTGAGCATTGAAGAATTGATACTTTTGAACTGTGGTGTTGGAGAAGACTCTTGAGAATCCCTTGGACAGCAAGGAGATCCAACCAGTCCATCCTAAAGGAAATCAGCCCTGAATATTCATTGGAAGGACTGATGCTGAAGCCAAAACTCCAATACTTTGGCCACCTGATGCAAAGAACCGACCCATTGGAAAAGACCCTAATGCTGAGCAAGATTGAAGGCAAGAGGAGAAGGGGACAACAGAGGATGAGACGGTTGAATGACATCAACGACTCAATAGATATGAGTTTGAGTAAGCTCCGGGAGTTGGTGATGGACAGAGAAGCCTGGCGTGCTACAGTCCATCGGGTCACAAAGAGTTGGATACAACTGAGCGACTGAACTGAACTGACTGGACTGATTCTAGAACATCTTTGGAGATTCAGAGATATAAATAAAAATTAACAGAATACTGGGATCTTAATTCTTACCATTGTGAGCAATGTGCCAGTGAAATATAATTATCATTTTAAAGTGATCTTGTTCACCAGCCCAGGTTGGATGCATGAGACAAGTGCTCGGGCCTGGTGCACTGGGAAGACCCAGAGGGATCGGGTGGAGAGGGAGGTGGGAGGGGGGATCGGGATGGGGAATACATGTAAATCCATGGCTGATTCATGTCAATGTATGACAAAAACCACTACAATATTGTAAAGTAATTAGCCTCCAACTAATAAAAATAAATGGGGAAAAAAAAAGAGTCAAGGACTCTTAAAGCCAAATTTAAATAAATAAATAAATAAAGTGATCTTGTTTCCCCCTGCAGTTTGGTGAGGCCTGGGATATTTTAATTAACCTAACAGTACAAATGGAGTTGCTTCCTGATCTCTCAAGCACAAGATTCATATAAATATGGTATCATTTTTTTCTCATAACGACTTTTCTAGCTAGATATTATTACTTGTGTATTACAGATGAAGAAACTACAGGGTGTTTTCTCCCCAGGCCAATCAGACATTGAATTTATAAGCCAATATTTTAAGTCAAATTAAACTTTCCACTGAAAACACTAGACTAGGTTCAAAAGAAAACAAAACAAAACCATGCATGAGAGAGCTAAAAACACAGTGAAAAAAAATCATGTGGCTAAGATCTAAGACAGGTTTCCCTGGTGGGTGACTTAGCAGTAAAGAATCTGCCTGCCAATGCAGGAGACATAGGAGGTGGGGTTCGATCCCTGGGTGGGGAGGATCCCCTGGAGGGGGCCATGGCAGCCCACTCCAGTATTGTTGCCTGGAGCATCCCATGGACATAGGAGCCTGGTGGGCTACAGTGCAGAGAGTCGGAAATGACTGAAGCAACTCAGCACAACATAGCACAAGGATCTAAGACAAAGTAAACTCACAGAAGTAAACCAGGTACTTTAGGGATGGCAGCAAACTTCAGAGTACCAGCTGAGTGGTTAACAATCTCTGTACACATGTTGAAAGCTTTATGGATTTTAGGGACATAAAAAGGAGTGAATACCTATGAGTTGGTTTGAAAGCACAAAGAATTACAACTGTTGAATAAGAATGAATCAAAAATACAGAGGTCTTAGCAGGAAGCTAAGCATCCCTTGAAATTCTCACTGTTTCTGAAACTGGAATAAAATAGTCACAGATTGCCAGCAGCCTAGCTCTCTAACAAAAGCAAACATAAAGCAAACTCTTACTATTCTCACACAAGCTTGTTTCTCTTCCATTCTTCCCAAACTTTGCTAATGGCAACTCCATCTTTACATTTTTCAGGAGGAAAATCTTTGATAACTCAACTGTTCTTGGATTCCACATATCATATTCATATCCATCCAGTTTGTCCTACTTTCTAATTTTATCAGTAATCCAACCACATCTCTATCTTCAGCTCCTTTGGTACAACCTACCAGTCTGTTTACTCAAATTTTTTGACACTCTTCTCTTCAAGGGTGGAACTTAATCTTCCTCTTCTTGAATGATCCCTATGCAAAGTAACTGCTTGATGATGCAAATCCTGTAGTTTAATTGTAAAATGTGTTGCTATTTCCACTCAGCTCTCTTTTGGATTATTCACTCTTCCTCAGCCACTCAAGTAGCTACATAGAAGAAAATCAGTAGGATTCACCAACCCACCAGTTATCAGACTGAGACACCTTGAAATCAGATTCTCTACTCCAGTCAAGCCTTCATGTAGCTGCAACCAAGGCTGACATCTTGACAGTAGCCTAATGAAAGATTCTTACCTAGAACATCTATTAATACTTAAGCTGTTCTTGAATTTCTGACCCATGGACTAATTATTCATTTTTCTTTCAACCCACTACATTTCAGGATAATGCGTTATACAGCATTAGTTAAGTGACATCAACTCTTAGCTTTCTGGCTTGAGCACCAAATAGATGGAAACATCATTCACCAATATAGGACAGTGTGTAAATGGAGACCAGCTTTGAAAGTATGACAGTGGGTTCAATTTTGGACCTGTTGAATTAAAGTATGGTTTTAAAACATCTAAGAGAAATTTACCCAGTATAATAGGTTATCTCCATTGAAAAACAAAAATATTTTTGATGATTTTTTACTGGATGCTTTCTTTGAAAAGTTTTAATAAGCATGCTGGCATCTAAGGGCCCTCACACTTGCCACTTCTTCTGCTAGGACAGTTTCATCTAGAATCCACCATATTGCTCCTTCATCACCTTCAAGTCTTCACTCAAAAGGTCTCCTTGAAATTGTCTTCTCTTCTGCATATATACACTACTATATGGGCTTCCCTGATGGGTCAGTGGGTAAAGAATCTGCCTGCAATGCAGGAGACTTGCAGAAGACCCAGGTTCAATCCCTGAGTCAGGAAGATACCTTAGAGTAGGAAACGGCAACCCATTCCAGTGTTCTTGCCTAGGAAAATCCCACAGACAGAGGAGCCTGGCAGGCTACAGTCCATGGGGTTACAAAGAGTCAGACATGACTGAGTAACTAAGCATACACGTATAAAAAACAAACAACTAATAAAAACCTACTGTATAGCACAAGGAATTCTACTCAATACACTGTCATGGGTCATATTTAAAAAGAATGCATATGTACATGTATATGTACAACTGATTCACTCTGTTGTACACCTAAAACTAACCCAACATTGTAAATCAACTACACTCCAATAAAAATTCATTTTAAAAAAGAAAAAGTCTTCCCTTCTCACATACTCTCTCTTCCCTTCTCACATATTCTCTCTTCCCTTTCTGTTTCTGCTTTACTTTTCTCCATAAAATATATCATGAGCTAAAATTACTATTTATTCCCTCTTAATTTGATGTTTTCCTCTATTAGAAGATAACATCATAAGAGCAGGGATTTTTGCTTACTTACTACTGTATCCCCAAATCCTGGAGCATTGATTGGCAAATAGGAGATATTATATAATTTTTTTTGGAATATGAATAAATAGTACTTGAACTATGTCATAAGATGGATAAACTATATATATATATAAAATCAAGAAGATTTGGAACTCAGTAAGCTTTCAATAAATCATATAATGTGTTATTATTTTCACAGACATTAGGTCTTCAAGAGAGCAGTTCAAGTAAGGATATGTTTTCCCAATGATGCTATCTGATAAAGTCAGTGATTCAGCTCTTTCAACTTTACTGTAGCTCCAAAGAGCAATAAAAGCACCCTTTATTTGATTTAGAATATTGCTGTCTCTTTGGGAAGTAGAGCACATAGAGCCTTTGTCCAGATGCTACTTTATATATTCTTTCAAAAAAAAATATCTTCCTTGAAAAGATCAGGAGCAAGCTACAGCAAAAACTTCTAAAGATTATAGTTCATGCTCTTATTCCCTTTAAATACTCTTGGTAAATCATTTTTTTTAACCTGAGAACAAAGTTGTGAAGTGGGCATTTACAATAATTAGGTTTAAAATTATAAACTTAAATCTTTAGTTTTATACACATATATAATTACACTAATCACTGTAGGCATAAGTGTTTCAGTAAAAGTACACTGAATTTCCCAAATAACAACAAAAGCAAGTTTTTAGGAATCTAAGAATATATCAACAACAAAATTTCAAAAATTTTATAGAAGAGTAAAATGAGCAGGTTGCCAAGATAAGACAAAGAAGAGGATTTGAAAAAAAAAAAAGAAGAAGAGGATTTGTTCTTCTATATTTTATTTAATATGTATCATATAAATATATGTATGTAAACAGACAATAAAGGAACACATAAGTAATCAAGATGATTAGAGATTGCTGTAAGTTCTCAGGTGAAAATATCCAGGATGACAAAACAAAATAAATGAGAGCAGCCATGCTGGATGGCATGGTTGATGAAGACTTTCTAAGAGACTGAAATGTGAGCTGAGTGGGAGCAAAGGCAAGGATGTCTCTGGCAGAGGTAACAGGTTCAGACCACCAGCGCAGCAATAACCAACCACATATTATTGGCAAAAATAACAAATTTGATCTATTTCATAGCATGAATATAAACTACTTTCAGATGGTTAAAGCTCTAAGTATGTAAATAATGAAATGTATGTTTTTAAATAGTTTAAGAGCAAGTGTGTGTATTTATTCCCTCTTTCTTGTAATATTTTTAAAAATAACACCAAATATACCAAAAGAGGTATAAACGTTAATTAAAAGACAACAGGAATGAGATGTCAGCAAATAAGAGATTCCTACAAGTTCTACAAGATGAGAAAAGAAGAACAAATAGAGAGACAGATGGAGAGACAGAGGTGAGGGAGAATTTTCAGAAATAGATAAAAACATATATTTTCAAAGTGAATGAGCCCACTGAGTCCAAATAGAGAATTATGGTAGACCTATTATTGAAAAATTGCCAAACATTAAGATTTAAGAGAAGATCCCAAAGGAATTTGAAAGAAAAAGGAAAACACAAAAGAATGGCAAATGGGCATTTGTATATGCTACCAGACAACAAGAAAAAGCCAGCAAAGTTCTTGCTGGCTTGTTCTTTCATTCCATATATCCAATCGAGTATTACAGCCAATCTATGAATCAAAGGAGAAGTTGTTAAGCAGCCACAAATTCAAGGAATGGAACAGTATACCTGCATAAACATTCTCTTGAGAAAATCATGGAGAATATACTGTAGTGAAATGAGGAAGTAAACTAAGAAATAGAACCCTGGAAGTAGTTGATACAACTTAGAAAGTAGCTGTGGGATTTCTTCAGATGAGTTCTCTGTGAAAAACATCAGAAAACAATCTGATTTTTATTGGAAGAAAGAAATTTAGGAAGGTCGTTTTGCTATCAGGCTCACAGGGGCATGAAGTTTAGAATATGTGCCTAGAATTAAGAGTGTGAGGGAAAAGACAGTGAGTCTTTGAAGAAGCATTTCTTATAACTAAAGGCAAAGGAAACAAAACATAAAACAGTAATAATAGAAGAATACTGTTCAGATTATGGAAAAGGCCTTCAGAATAAGTAAAACACATTTAAAACTGATTGTTCTTAGGAAGGACAATTAAGTGCAATGAAGATGGGATGGAGATGGGCTATGAACAATGTTTCAGCTTTCTGTCCCATTTGATTTTTAATCCATATGCAAATTATACTTTGAAAAAAAGATTATAGTAAAGGATTTTAAAAATACAAGAATTTATTTATAACTTGTCATGGACAAGGCAAGATAAAAAAGGAAGGCTGATGCATTTAGTACCTACACTTACTCTTTGTCTTTGTTAGATGCTGAAAAATGTACAATATGCCTAGCATTGTTTGGAGGCTTTGAATTCAGCAAAAACCAAAACAAACCAAAATCCTTTATTTCCATGAGTTTATATTTCAGCAGACTGGGACACAATTAACAAAACCTATTACAAAGTAGTAAATTCTTTGCTATTTTGAAAGGAAGGAAAATTTAGAGCAAAGCAAAAGATAAACAGAAGTGACAGGACTTGGGGGACCTGTGAACACTTTACATAGAGTTGTTAGGGTAAGCTTCACTGAGGAAGGGTCACTTTATCCAGGTGTTGAAGGAGGTCACAGAGGTGGCCACCTGAAGCAAAGTATCTATTCCAGGTAGAGAGAGCAACCAGTGCAAAGGTCTAAGCCAGGGACACACTTGATGTATTCACAGAACCAAAAGGGACCAGAATCAAGTTAGAAGGGGGGGATAATAGAGAGAAATCAGATCAGAGGATTAAATGGAACAACAAACCACTTGTGAACATATGAGTCTTTATAAGCAAATTGCTTTTACTCTGAGTGAAATGGAAGTTGTTAAAGCAATGTGTAGGCACCTGGAATGGCTTGCCTTTCATTTGTGAAGAATCACCATGACTGATCTATTAAATCAGACTAGAGTGGGGCGCAGATGTTTGGCAGAGATCAGTTAGATCATAGCCAGAGTTCAGGTGATGGTGGCTCAGACAGAGTTGTCATATTGGAGGTGATGGAAATTGGTCATATTTTGATGTATTTTGAAGCTTGAGGTAAGATGATTTTCTAAGAGATTAAAGAGAGTAGTCAAGGAGAAGTTCATATTTTTGGCCTACACAACTGAAGAAATCTGATGAACTGAAATGGGGGAAACGGTGAGTGAAGCAAGTTTACAGCAAGACTTCAGAGACTGATTTTGTACGTGTGCAGTTTGAGATGTCCATATGACATCCTAGATATTGAGTATGCAGTTAGTTGATTGGGTCCAAAGACTGGGAAAGGACATCTTTTTTTTATTGTTTGGAAAGTGCTATAGACAAATATTTGATATTTGAAGCCTTGTGACTAGAGGAGGTGACCAAAGAAGTAAGTACAAATGGAAAGAGAAGAGATGGGGAAGGAGAGAAGAAAACAGCAAAGCTGTTTAAATGAAGTCTATACAATACATTGAAAGGCAGCATAAACAGTCATTGTAAGAGGGAACTTTATGGTCTGTATTTAAATTACTGACACATCTTCCTTATGACCCACCACTATCTGATGTACCATTGTTGGCATCAATAAAAATTTAAGATCACCTAGATAGCTATCAATGTGTTTTTTCTTAAATCTCTAATGTAATCCTACTTTAGATTTGTACAGCAGTAAGCAAAATAATGTTCAAGCTGGTTTTAGAAAAGGCAGAGAAACCAGAGATCAAATTGCCAACATCTGCTGGATCATTTGAAAAGTAAGAGAGTTCCAGAACAACATCTATTTCTGCTTTATTGACTATGCCAAAGCCTTTGACTGTATGGATCACAATAAACTGTGGAAAATTCTGAAGGAGATGGGAATACAAGACCACCTGACCTGCCTCTTGAGAAACCTATATGCAGGTCAGGAAGCAACAGTTAGAACTGGACATGGAACAGCAGACTGGTTCCAAATAGGAAAAGGAGTACGTCAAGCCTGTATATTGTCACCCTGCTTCTTTAACTTATATGCAGAATACATCATGAGAAACGCTGGGCTGGAAGAAGCACAAGCTGGAATCAAGATTGCTGGGAGAAATATCAATAACCTCAGATATGCAGATGACACCACCCTTATGGCAGGAAGTGAAGAGGAACTAAAAGCCTCTTGATGAAAGTGAAAGAGGAGAGTGAAAAAGTTGGCTTAAAGCTCAACATTCAACTAAGATCATGGCATCTGGTCCCATCACTTCATGGCAAATAGATGGGAAACAGTGGAAACAGTGGCTGACTAATTTTTTTGGGCTCCAAAATCACTGCAGATGGTGACTGCAGCCATGAAATTAAAAGACGCTTACTCCTTGGAAGGAAAGTTATGACCAACGTAGACAGCATATTAAAAAGCAGAGACATTGACAACAAAGGTTCATCTAGTCAAGGCTATGGTTTTTCCAGTAGTCATGTATGGATGTGAGAGTTGGACGGTGAAGAAAGCTGAGCGCCGAATGAATTGATGCTTTTGAACTGTGGTGTTGAAGAAGACTCTTGAGAGTCCCTTGGACTGCAAGGAGATCCAACCAGTCCATCCTAAAGGAGATCAGTCCTGGTGTTCATTGGAAGGACTGATGCTGAAGCTGAAACTCCAATACTTTGGCCACCTCATGCGAAGAGTTGACTCATTGTAAAAGACCCTGATGCTGGGAGGGATTGGGGGCAGGAGGAGAAGGGGACGACAGAGGATGAGATGGCTGGATGGCATCACCGACTCAATGGACATGAGTTTGAGTAAACTCCAGGAGTTGGTAATGGACAGGGAGACCTGGCGTGCTGCAATTCATGGGGTTGCAAAGAGTCAGACACGACTGAGTGACTGAACTGAACTGAAGCAAAATAAGGCTATTGTACATTTTCTGAAGTATTAAGTGTTTAAAGAAATATCGTTGAGTGAAACAAATAGCAAGTACAAAACGATAGTTATTATTAAATATAACTCTTGAGATCCAAGAGACTTCAAATTAGCATCCTCTCCTCCACTCCTCAAAATACCAAACTCAAGAAATTTTTTTCAAAAAGATTTAAAAAAATTGGGATCAAACTGATGTTACAAAGATGACTTGGGGGAAATTATCTATCTGAAGACACACTGGCTTCCTAATGTTGAATTGAAAATGATACCTCCGTGCCCCACCTCATTCAAAGCCCCACATAAAAAGGACAAAGACAGGCCCCAGGCTACACTTGCCCAGATTTTCCTTCCAAACTCCTCAAATAGAAGACTAAGTTTTCTCTTCTAGGGTAGAATAAATAAGAGGATGGTAAAAGGTCAAAACAAATTCTTGATGGGACCTCTCACCCCCCGAAAGAAAACACATGAAGTGGGCAAACTTTATACTTCCTCTAATTAAAATTTTTTTCTTTAAAAAATGTAAAAATCACTCTGTGTTTCTTTATGTGCACATACATTTATATAAATATATGGAATATGATCTTGGAAAAAAAGCACACCAAATCATTTCAGTCATTCATCTAAGGAAAGGATTAAGAGCAGTGGTGAAGAAGGTGGGGGAGGGTGTTGATCTACCTGAAATATTTGAAGTTTCATACCAAAAACACAATCATGTATTACTTAAGTAATATGGGTTCACATAAACCCCTGGAAACTGATTTTAACTAAGTGTCTATAATGATTAAATTCATAATTATAAATACAGATGCATGGGTTTTGAGCATCAATTGCTAGCTACAGCAGTTGCATACTTTAGCATTTCAAAAAAACACTAATTACATTCTAAAGTCCAATGGCAAAGTTCACTGGAAAATATGTTAGCAATATCACCTTTTCTTTGTCAAATCAGTGAAATACCACTTGATTTCTTTAAGCCAATCATGAATTTCAAAAATAATGTTGACCCTCTCTTGCTTCTGGGAATGGGTATTCTTTCTTTTCACTCTGACTTATCCTAAAAAAACTTCCTCCTTTAGCCTGATTCTAAACCCTAATCTCTACAAATGATCTTCTGAAACTCTCTTATTTAAATTGTGTCCACTCACCACACACACACAAACACACACACACCAGGAGGCATAAATTACTTCACCACCTCTAAATATTATTTTTTGCAACTGAAAAATGACCAGGGATTTTTATCTGACTCTGGAGTACAGTGTACTCTTGGACAATAAAGCCAATAAAAACACTGAGTCATCAACAAAATCAAAATTAGAAAGGTAAAATCTTCTTGGAAGAACAGACTTAATTTTCTTTCAGTCAGGAAACACTCAGGGCACCCTAAGAGTTTCAGTGGTAATCCTTCAAAACCCAGAATGTGCCCCAATCACATGTTTGTCTTAAAGAATTTTATTAGTTCTTTTGCTTAAATGCCAGGTCCTCCACATTGCCTTTATTAGCTTAACTGAGTGGGAACTGGTCTCTTCTACACTGGATTCTTACAGGCCATCTGTTCTCATCAATCACCCGTTTCCATTGTGGACACCTAACACTTTCATGCCATGATCTCCTCTGCTAGCTGGAAACTTTGGGTAATGAAGCAGAGACTGGATCCCATCACTCATCATCTCACTGGAACTAAATCAACAAATAGCACTAATATATAACTTCACTGGCTTCCCTAGAGGCTCAGTGGTAAAGAATCTGCCTGCCAATGCAGAAGACACAGGTTACATCCCTGGGTCAGAAAGATCCCGTGGAGAAGGAAATGGTAACAACTCCAGTATTCTGGCCTGGGAAATCCCATGGACACAGGAGCCTGACGGGCTGCAGTCCACGAGGTCGTGAAACAGTTGATACAACTTAGCAATTAAACAACAACAGCTCAATTTGATAAAGTGTGAGTATTCTGAAATTCAATCCAAGAGTATATTGTTTCTTCTATTCCAAATATACCTCAACCAGTTTAACTTGTCCAAACATCACTGCGTGTGGTTTTTTGTTTTTTTATTTTTTATTAACAGATTTTTTTTCCATTTATTTTTGTTAGTTGGAGGCTAATTACTTTACAATATTGTAGTGGTTTTTGCCATACATTGACATGAATCAGCCATGGATTTACATGTGTTCCCCATCCTGAAGTGTGTGGTTTCGGAACTAGTGATGATTAAGAAGTAATTACATCAAACCAATGTGCAGGGAATGTTAAGAACTGTATTTCTCTTCTGAATCTTATTTGACAAAACACTTCTTAGACCTTTAAAATGTGCATAAAACTTGTTTTATAAACATTCTGTAAATTTCATTTTAGTCTATGTCGACTGTACCCAAAATTTCATAAAAATACCGTAAAAATAAGGGGGTAAAAGCACTGTAATCCCACCAGCCAGAAGTGAGTGATACAGAAATCATCCTTTTACTTGAGATATTTAACTGAGTTATACTTACAAAAGAAGTGATACAGCAGAAATAGTACTGCTTGACTTTGAACTGATCGTGCTTACATCAATGAACGCTTACTAATAAAATGTGTTTTTATAAATCCCCAAATCAACCAGATTGAGGGCATAAAAGAATGATATTTTAAAGCACCAATCTCTGGGTCTCTGAATCTGAAAAGATGTACACACAGAATATTAAAACAGAGCCATACTCAGGTGTCTTCCATAATAATATTGAACCAACAGAGCACTGACTTATTCAGGTTATGGTAGCTTTTCCCTTTTGTGTGACGACAAATGTTTATGTTAATGTCACCTTTCAGTGGAATGTGTTCTGACTTAAGCATATCTGAGTTACTGGACACTTTTTTTTCTGTGGTGACGGAAGCCCTACATTTACCTGATTGTTACGTCCCTTTAAGGATAGAGAAATGATGCAGAATGAAGGGAATCAACAATAAAGCAAAAAGGAGTTTATCATTGGAAGTGGTAAGGAAAGGTAAACATAGTAGTGAGTATGTTGTTCAATTCCCTCTAGTGAAAATGAGACTATATATCAAGGTTTTATTGGATTATATTTTTTTCAAAATTAAGAGAGGGTGTACACCCATGGCTGATTCATGTCAATGTATGGCAAAAACTACTACAATATTGTAAAGTAATTAGCCTCCAATTAAAATAAATTAATTAATTTTAAAAATTAAGAGAGGGAAGATCTTAGCAAGATACAATCAGTGATTGTACCTTAAATCAGTTGGTTACCTTAAATCAATTAGTTATATCAATTAGTTAAAGCTAATATTCAGCTAATACTCAACCCTCATCTCCAGTCTTTCTTCCCCTTTACATCAATCATTTTGGGCAAGACATTTACAGTTTCCTGGGAAACAAAAAGATTATAAAAGCTTCCGGATTATAGACATTATTTCCTCTTCCTATAAGAATATATGTTTTCCTTTAATCAAGCATAACAAAATCCCCAGAGATAATGCCTCATAGGAAAAGACTACCTATTCTCAAGATGCAAAAGAAAAGGGTCAGAGATGTGAGTGTACACACCTACACTGTGTGCATGTATAGATCTCTGAGAAGAGCAGAAAGTTTGAAAGTGGGTCTCATTCTTAGATTTTTTTTTTATGAAACTGTTAATTAAAACTTTTACTGTGATTTTAACTGAATGAGTCATATTTCACCTTTTAAAGAAGGGTATGATCTTTTCTTTTCTACCGTAGGAGAACATAAATCACTGTACTTCTTTGGAAAAATAAGCAGTTCATTTGAATTAGGTGATGTGGTTTCTATCTCTGTCTTTGCCACCTAAATGAGTGAGGCCTGAATAAAGATCATGTCCTAAGTGGGTAATGCATATATATGGAATCTAGGATGGTACTGACGACGAATCTGCTCACAGAGCAGCAATGGAGATGCAGACATAGAGAACAGACTTATGGAGAGGGTGAGATGAATGAAGAGTAGCATGGAAGCATATACACTAGTGTATGTAAACAGACAGCCAATGGGAATTAGCTGTAGACTCAGGGAACTCACACTGGGGTTCTGTAATAACCGAGAGTGATGGGAATGGGTGGGAGCTTGGAGGGAGACTCAAGAGGGAGGGGACATATGTATACCTATAGTTAATGCATGTTGATGTCTGACAGAAATCAAACCAATATTGTAAGCTCATCATCAATCAATTAAAAAAATAAAGATCGCATCCTAGAATTCATTCCGCTCTTCTGCAGGGTGAAGGGGGCTTCTGCTGTAGCAGGCTGGACCAACCCTTCTAGGAGAGCTGGGAGCACAGCCTGCCTTGTAGCAGAAGTAACATGGACTTGGCTCTATTCTATGTTTTGTAACTGCTAAATCAGCCTAAACCTGTCTGCTCTGTTGTTCATCTTTATCCCAGACTAATGACCTTGTCTCCCACTTCAAAGAGATAACTGAGTGCTCAGCTGCTGAATTACAAAATCTCAGTTCCCATCTCTACTCCTGTCACATTCTGCATCTAGTCCCAGAGAAAGACTTACACGCTTCTGGCTCAAAAGCTACCCTTCAACTACTGCTCCGAAAACTCTTTCTTTTCATCTCATCAGTGACATTGCCTCTCCTCTCCTGAACCTTCTTGTGTCTTTCTAAGCATTTCCTGATCTACTGACTTCTTTCTCCAAGATGTAAGCAAGCTCAAATTCCCTTTCACTGTAAACACAAAATTAAACAAACAAATCAGGAACTATCAATCTCACTGTGTCCACTGTTACTTTCCCTTGTTATAGCCTCTTGGGATATAAGGATTACACTATTGATACTATGTATAAAAGAAGTAACTAATGAGAACATACTGTGTAATACAGGAACTCTACTTAATGTACTGCAGTGACCTGAATGGGGAGGAAGTCCAAAAGGGAAGAGCTATGTGTGTACACATGGCGGATGCATTTTGCTGTACAGTAGAAATTAACACAACAATGTAAAGTCACTCTACTCCAATAAAAATTAATTTTTAAAAAGGGAATCTTTTTGCCTATCTTTTTCTTTAACTCACCATTCATATTATAATAACATATTTGCACATGTGCTTTTGTACATAGAGTGCTCCTGAAAAGGTGGCTAATAATCTTCTACACTTCTTTTTGTTTTTATGGCATTTGATATTGTATTACTGATTATTCTTTTATTTCCAAACAGATTCTAGGGTGAAAAATTTTCTTCTTCTTACATATAAAGCACAGATCTATCTCTATGTATTTGTATCTATATACCACACATGAGTAAATATATAATACACAGTGATATTATAATTTCATGCAGTCAATTAGAAAGTCTAAAAATATCTCTCAAAAAGCTCTTTAGGAGTCAATGATGGGAAAAAAAGCTTGAGAAATAATGCATTATACAATAGAAATTTCAATTTCTCTTGGTGATAAGGAGAAGTAAATCCATTATTTTTCCACTAGGTGCTGACAATTTTCATCTGTTTTACAACTTCTTCTCAGAGCAGGTAATGTCTTACAAGGCATCTTATTTGATTTTATATCCTTTATGGTGTCTAAAGCACAAGATTCCCTTCTCATTCCAAGTAAATAACACAGATTTAAATAAAATTCAAATCTAAAATTATAGATAAAGAGAGGCGACAGATGCGTCATCTCAGTATTTGTTGTTTGTGGAGCTCTACTCCACGCATGATATTGAATTAAATATTACGGCAGTAAAACAAGACCAAAAACAATCCAATCCTCATGGGACTAACAATTAAGAGTGAGAGACAAGACCTGCATGAAAACCTAAAACATACACGTGAAGGTGATGTGCGCATGCACACACACACACCCACAATGGTTTATTATAGAGAGTTGAGATTCTGTTGCTCCAAGCACATTGCACTCTTCCTGGAAGGTAATAATTGCTGAATAGATGTTTATAATGTTACAAAGAGATTCTAGAGCTACAGGCACTCTAGACCTGGAGCATATAAGCTTCACACAAGGAGCAACCACATGGAAAAGGCTATCGATTCAAAACATGCCTCAAATAGAAAACACACTCTCCATGAGTCATTTTCAGTAAAGAGGCAAGCATTAAAAAAAGAAGAAGAAAAAATACACAAACAAATATTGGCAGGAAGGGGAAACCACAGGTGGCAAGAGAAAGTTTCCTATGGCCAGGAGAAAATAAAATAACATTTTGTTTTTTATTTATTATTAAAATGGCTTGATAAATATTTTCCTTTTCAGGTAAAGAGGACCTTATTGTTGGAAATTTAAATGTTCACAGGATAACTACCTGTTGTAGATATTTTTGAAAGATTTTCAAATTTAGGTAGGATATTGGATGAACTAGTTGTCTCTGATGTTAGCCCAACCATCCTATATTGGCAATGTTTGTAAAATAGGATCAGAAATATCTCAGAGTTTATCATTCCTAATTGGTTATTTTTGTCTGTATGCAAATTTTGCATGAACTCCTAGGAATTCTTCATCATTCGCATTGGAACTTATTCCATGCAATAAACTATTTCAGAGGATGTTGATAGCATTTCCATTTTATGATATTCTTAATTGTACCACTGAGGTTATTGCCTCTGTGTATTAAGTTGTCTGAGAGGTAACTGGTAATACTTCCTTCTAAAAGCATCTCTAGTATGGAGATTCTGAATTTCAGGAATGCTTTATAGTGAGGCTGCTTATTAACTATTTTACTTTGTTTCCTCCTCTGCCAGCATCTAAGGATTTCAAACTTTATTTCCTAAAGTGTGTGTGGCTGCCTTGCAGTTGTTAGAACAGCTTTTCTGTGGCTGAACAGCTCATTCTATTCACACACTTTCTGCTTGTTACCAAACAGTTGGTCCTGTCTTAGAATGCCTGCCTTCACTCCAGAACCAGTTATCTGAAGGTGACTCACTTGTTTCTCTACTTGATGTATTTTCCTAAGCAAAACAAAACTATAGCTTTCTTTTAGTGGAGAGAGACAAGCCATCCATGTTTCAACATGGACACTTGCATGCACAGGAGTTCATTTTCAATAAGTACAGTTAATCCGAGTATAAGGATAAGACAAGAGTTTTGGAGAAGAGTTTAAGAGACAGGTTTGCTGGGAAAATCAAAGAGGCTCCATGTTATATGCTTAATGAAGTAAAGAAAAGTTAAAGATGCATCTTCACCAAAATAATTCCTTTAAAAATCCCCTCAGGAAACTTAAGTGGGTAAAATATACCATCCATGATTGTGGACTAGTTTATGAGATTAGTTGAAATTAGAGCATTGATTCCCTGGTGGCTCAGACAGTGAAGAATCTGCCTGCAGTGTAGGAGACCTGGGTTCGATCCCTGGGTCAGGAAAACCTCCTGCAGAAGGGAATGGCTACCACTCCAGTATTCTTGCCTGGAGAATCTTCCCTGGAGAGAGGACCCTGGAGGGCTACAGTACATGGGGTCACAAAGAGTTGGATATGACTGAGTAAATAACATACCTACAGAGCATTTGAAGGCTCTATAGAAAAGTGATAGATATATGCTATTGATAAAAGCAAGTCCTTGAGATTGACAGCATAAAATTATGATAAATCTGTTACTTTGTCACTTGTTTATGACCAGTTCCACCACCACAGTTTAGCTCAGAACTCTCTCTGAGTACTTCTCTATGCCTGCTCTAAATGTTCTGCCTTCATTTCAGATAAATATTGTTTCTGTTTTTTTTTTTTCTCTTCTGCACACAGTGTGATCACCTCTGTAACAGTTTAACTGTTCAATCTACAGTTCAAGCAGGGTCTCTACATTCTCAGCTGACAGCAAGATACAACAAATCTACTGCTAGCATCTCAGACTCAAAACACCCCAAACCAAATTCACTGGCATCCTTTCTTCCAACAATCCAAATCCTCTACCTGACAGCCTTTTTTTCGAGAGATCATATTTTGATGATAAATTCAAACATGATCTCCAAATTCTAAAACAAGCAGACTGTCATTATCTTCTAGTAGTCTTGTCATTGTTGTCTGTCTACATATTATAGTTTTTACTATTCCTGATGGTTATGAGCAATCTTCTGATTAATTGTAATTTTGAGGTAAATGCTACCTCTGAGAGAGAAGGATTTGTAGAGCTTTTTTGAGCCAAGTTACAAGACCATTCCTATAATGATAACTATTCAGTTATAATTAAATTATTTGCTTCTAAACTTTATCCATATTCCATTATGAAAGGAAGCTGCAACTCCTCCACCTTTCAGCAGGTTTATTATTGTAGTCAGCTCTATAGTTGTTGCTTGCTGCTGCTGCTAAGTCGCTTCAGTCGTGTCTGACTCTGTGCGACCCCATAGATGGCAGCCCACTAGGCTCCTCTGTCCATGGGATTCTCCAGCAAGGAGTGGGTTGCCATTTCCTTCTCCAATGCATGAAAGTGAAAAGTGAAAGTGAAGTTGCTCTGTCGTGCCAGACTCTTAGTGACCCCATGGACTGCAGCCTACCAGGCTCTGTCCACGGGATTTTCCAGGCAAGAGTACTGGAGTGGGGTGCCATCGCCTTCTCTGATAGTTGTTGCTAGCAGATATGAAATTAAACAATGAACTGGAGATATTTCAACTGAATTTGGCCATCACCATTCCCTCAGCATTCTATAGGATTGTATCATAGGAATGATTTTACATTCCTATACATTTCCTAATGATAGGAAATGAAATAGAAAATAGAATATTTTCTTTATATCTCACTTCTGCCCATTGAAAAAGCATCTTATAAGATCCAGTGCAAGTACTAATTCTCTGGAGAACTTCCCTGTTTCACAATCCCTAAAACATTGCCACTTCTGTTGTTGTTTTGTCACTTGGACATTTGTATTTTCTTTCCTTCTAGGCTCTAAGTTTCACTATGAAAAAGGTGATAATTTCTCAATCACCCATGGCCAAAACTGTACCTAGCACAAACATGTGTGCACAGAATATGGTGAAAAATCTTGCTGAATTGCTTAACATTACACATTAAACACATACTTGGTGATTGACTGGCCTCAGTATATCAAGGGATCAAGGAAGAGAAAAATTATATACAGGAGAAAATATTTTTATTTCCTGTTTCCTGAATCGGCAGGGCAAACTGCTTGAGGCATTGACTGAAGAACTGGGCCATGAGCCTTCTATACTTAGGAAAATGTAATAGTATTTATAGAAACAAAGGAAAGAAGCATATATTATGTTTACTGTATAGAATCCTGCTACAGTACCTACATACAAGAAATTATCATAATAGAAGAATAAATAATAGTACTTTGTTCCTTAAAGTACATTTTTCTTCAAAGTCTTACATAAGAAAATAGACCCAACATTAAAAAGAATTTTCCCCATCTTCCAAAACATACCAAAAGGAAAAAAACAAGACATTCTAGGCCAAAATGTTTTTCCTAGACTTTGAAGTCAATCAAGAAAACATTTTATTTGTGATTATCATAAACCCTGAAATTCATACATTCAGTTTTTGACACAATGTACCATACTTTATCCAAATAGCAAGTCTATGTTGCTATCAAACTATCAAGATGAAAAACAAAATTGCATGTTGTGAAAATAATTAATTTAGATGGAATACTTTTGGCACTTTTCTTGCTTTTGGAAATTGCTCTGCAAGCTCTTCATAATCATCACTTATTTACATTTCAAAGAAAGCTGAACACTGGTGTTTTGTTCTTTATTTCACTAGGATGAGAACTAGAATCCAAAAGCCAAAGAAAATTTTTTTTCAAAAACAGCAATATCTGAGCAAAGGGTGAAAATTTAAAAAACGTCACTACTAGGAAATTTAGATTTCTTATGTCTGTTTCCGACTTGTATTTATTAAAAGAATTATCTTCTTTAATAAGTCCCTTTTAAACACTATGTTTCTAATAACCTGGTGTATTCTGATAATGAATACTCCTAATTGTACTATAGTAGTAAATATTTTTGTTCTGCTGTTTGCTTTAATAAAACTAATTTACTAAAATGTATAAATTATGCCAAAGTAAAAACTTCAATCGCATCTGTGGGTTTGCAATAATAGTCTAAGAAAGTGCTATAAATGTTTATAATAATACTTCACTGATAAAAATTTTTTACTAGTAATAGCAATAAGAAGTTTCATATATTACTAACAGAAATGTAACTAGGTACAACTATGTCAGAAAACTTGCAGTATCTACTAAAGCTAGACATACTCATATCCATCCAATATTACAGCAATTCTTTGCCCAGTGAAACTCTTGGACCCAACTCACATGGTCCCCAAAATGCACGTATTCACAGGTATTCACCAAAAAAGGCAAGCTCAAGGAGGGTCATAGCAGCACTAACCAAAAACTTTTTTTAAATACCCAAATATTCCTCAGTAGGACAAGGGATAAATTGTTATGTCTTCATATAATGGAATATGCTGGGCTGGGCTTAGTAAGTCCGTCGTGTCCGACTCTTTGCAGCCCCATGGACTGTAGCCCACCAGGATCCCGTGAGGATTCTTCAGGCAAGAATACTGGAGTGGGTTGCCATGCCCTCCTCCAGGGGATCTTCCTCATCCAGGATTGCACCCAGGTCTCCTGCATTGCAGACAGATTTTTTAAAGCTATTTGAGCCACCAGGGAAGACCAAGAATACTGGGGTGGGTAGCCTATTTCTTCTCCAGGGGATCTTCCCTACCCAGGAATTGAACCAGAGTCTCCTGCATTGCAAGCAGATTCTTCACCAGTTGAGCTACCAGGGAACCCCCCACATAATGGAATACCATATAGAGCTGAAAATAAGTTATTGCTACATGCTACAACATAGCTAAAACACATACAATTCATAAAATAAAGCAGACCCAAATAAGTATTTATAGAAAGTTCAAGAGCAGGAAAAAATGTTATTGTTGCATAAGTCAGGATAGAGATTATCTTCAGGCAAAGTAATGCTTAGGAAGGGATATGGTGGTAAGAGGGAGCAGGGTGAATGCTTCTATAATACTGAGAATTCTGCTTGTTGATCCAGGGTCTCCTTACATGAGGGCATTACGTTTGTGCCACTTTACATGGAACGTGGCTATTTTTGTACTTTTCTGTGTGTATTTATAATCTCAGTTAAAAAAAATTTAAACTAAACATAAAAAAACACTTCTACTAGTATGCCATTTAATTATAACTATCTATGGTTTCTGGTTGTTGTTCTTACTTCCAAATTTCCCTGGAAATAGTATTTTTAAATTAAAAAGATATATTTGTGAACTTAAAACAATACTTGTTTGAATTTATCTTTCCTTTACATGTTTTCCTTTTTTGCTCAATACCTCACAAATAGGCTCACTGAGCAAAGAGTTTCTGTAAAGAAACTGTATTTTATAAGATATTTCCAGTAGAGGGAGCTTCATTTTCAAAAGGAAATTTCTATAGGAAATTTTCCTTCAAGGACCATCACTGAAAAATTAAAATATTTGATTTTTTTATGTATGATTAAAAATTCTTCAGAGTGATGAGCTACTTTTATCTAAGAGAAAAAAGAGAAAATTTTTATTTGATTTGTGAAAGAAAAAGAAAATGATGAAGAATATATGTATTGCACAAATTTCTATACTGAATATATCTTTTTTGAGTGATTACATTTCTGAACTATTCATAAGAAGGATTTTAAACTAAATTATTTAATATTAATTAACATGAATTCTTTCTAAGAATATATTATAGCAAATACCATGGTGATTTTCTATTATACAAATTTGACCTCATCAATCAAAATATTTTAGTTATCAACATTAAAGTTCCTAAATCTAAGTATCAA
Source organism: Cervus canadensis (assembly GCF_019320065.1). Classification (NCBI taxonomy): domain Eukaryota; kingdom Metazoa; phylum Chordata; class Mammalia; order Artiodactyla; family Cervidae; genus Cervus; species Cervus canadensis. The sequence goes on along the minus strand of NC_057399.1, from coordinate 4,356,090 downwards.
CTAAGCTCTTCTGATTTCTTTGAGAAGATAAGTATGAATATTATCATCTAAGATACTAACAGATAATTATAATAAAATAATCAACTTATGACATGAATTTTGCACTTTTCCATAAAATTTACATAAATGTAAAAGCTCTACATTCTTTGCTTTTATCACTACATATGAAATTTGTACCAGTTATAAAGTTACAAAAATTTACTATGTTAAAATATTTTTCACTGAAAACATTCTGATTTACAATGGTTCAACCCTTTACTTCAGGAAAAATCAGTAATTTCAGAAATATAGTAGCCTTCACAATTAGTTCCTGGTTACTAAAGGTAGTTTTTATGAGTTATGCTATATTTTTCAAGGTGCCTAAAGATGAAAAATTGACATAGCAACTCAGAGAGAATAATTACATACATCAAATAGAAATCATTATACACATAACTTAATACTCAAATTTTTTATTTCAATCTTTTTGAAAAGCTTGTGAACCATACAATGGAAATTTTAAGGTAATTATAATAGTAAATTAAAGTTTGCATTGGCTTATATATTGTTTCATTGAGAATGGGGTTAAATTAACTGATCTTGTGCTTAGCATGTCTTCTCTTTTAATTAAAAAGAAAAACGAGGAAAAAGAGCCTACCAAATGTGACTGGAGATGATAAGAAAACAGCACGTCATAGAACAATTTTACTGTTCCAGAGGCTTCTTATTACTTTCTACAAAATGATTTTTCTTGGCATAGAACATACCTAATGATTTATTTATCACTTTGCCTCCATGAACTAAGTTCTTTAGAAAACAGTACTTTCAAGGCCTTTATTATTTTATTCACTTAAAATTAACCTCTGGATAGATAAATAATATTCAGAATTTCTCTGATCACTAAATGCTTATGTTCTAGATATTTTTTGTCTTCTAAAATGTAAGTAATGTCCCACTTCTAATTACTAAATGTTTTTTAACTTTCAAAACAAGGGTAACACCCAGAATTTATAATTCACTTAGGAAAAAAGAAACTATAAATGCAATTTGAGAAGGAAAATCCTAAGCTTTGGAAATATTTTTTTTCCTAGGGTAACCTCAGTTGCAAATAACAGATGATGCCAGTTAATAAAATACATTAATTGGTGAAAATAAAGCAAAGTTACATATTTTAGAGGTCTCAAGAGACAAACTGCTAGATAGAAAACAGATTGTTAGATAGAAAACAATACTATTTAAGGGACACTTTCAACAAGTCAACCTCGAGTTGCATTCTTGGTTACATCAATGACAAGCGGTTGTAAGGCTTGAATGAGTTCTCCAACTGTTAAATACAAGTGGACTCACCTGAGTAGCAGTGCTGCTTCCCAGAAGTAAAATCCCGAAACTAAAGTCCGAAAGTGTCTCACGTAGGCCATGATACGGAGGGATATATTCACGACTCTGCAATGAGTCTTATCCAAGGCATGGGGAAGCCGTGAATGAGCCGGGAATGAGAGTGTGCTGCCTGACTCCGTGTCGTGTTGGCAGAGACCAACGACTGGAAAGCTTCAGCACCTGAGACAGCTCCCCGCGGTCCAAGGAGACCCTCTCTTTCAAACTCTTGAAATTCCCTTTCGACACCTTCTCTGAGCATTGAGCTGCGGCGAGATTCACGGGATTACAAACGTGCAGGTGATTTATACAGTGACCGCGGAATAACGGATGAAATGAGATGTCTGAGGTGCCTAGGTTCTGGGCAGCAGTTCACTGGAGCTCTAGCGGCAAAGGGAGACGGCTAGTCCTTTCCTGACTCAGACTCACGACTGGAGGAGAAAAAACAGCAACTGCGGGAACAGGAATGCGTCTGCACCTGCTCCAAGCGCCGCCCGCTGGAATCCCACTTTCCACCTTTGGGTAAATCCCGAGCCACTAGCGCGGCAAAGGGAAGCGGGGGCGGGGCCAAACGACACCGCCTTGCCAGCCAATCACAACTGCACAGCGGGGCAGAGTGACGGGCCACTCACGACGGAAGGCGGTGCTTAGCTAGCCGGACTTCAAAAAAAGCATTGAGTAACTGGTGCAGAGCCTAAAGCGCGACTGGAGGGAATTGGGGGAGGGAATCCTCAGCGCTGAGAACTGGGGGAGTCAGCAGCCTCTATGGATTAGGTAGCAGAATCGCACTTAGAGGGACCCTCCATTGTTGCCTTCCGGCAGAAGGCACACTTTAGTAATAAAAGGTCTTTTCGGAAGTGACCCTGTCTCTTTAACCTTACATCAAAATGCAAGAGTCAGCAGTGAACCCAGACCCTTGGAAAGGGCTAAGGAAGAGCAGAGAACGTGGTGCGGAGTCAGTTGCTTCTAGAATCATCTCACAACCCTGGCCAGCTTCTGGCAGAGAAGCGTTGCTGACTTGTCAGTTGAGTTTCATTCGCTCACAATAAGGGTCCAAAAAAGGTGAAGGTGGGAAATCTAAAGAGATGGCTACTAGTGGGGAACAACGCTACACACCATTTTTCTTACGCATTTTCCATGTCTAAACATTAAGGTCTAGTGAGAGGGACAACTAGATCATATGGTACATCTTTCTTGTGTCATCTTTCTCCTCCCTCTCCCCTCCATGACTGTTTATATAGGAACTTGGATTGGAAGACTGGAAGGGAAAGAATGTGTGTGTGTGTGTGCAAGTGTGTACGTGTGTGCAAGCGTGCACATGTTTCTATGTTTGTTCATGCATCTCAAAATGATAGGATTTTTAATAATTAAAACATGCTGTTAGAACCTTACAGTGGCTTTTATTTACTACAAACTAGGGTCGAAATATTCACCCCTTGAATCTTAGCTTTTTCCCAAAACCCCCTCAGGTATTTATTCTGAAAGCCTTACTTTAATCTCTTATCTTTCTCAATGACTAAACTATACTCCAAAAATGTTTTCTTCTTTCTCACAAACCTTTTCTTCTCAATTAAATCCAACAACAATGGACATATCAATTATCCCATAGTTCTCTATTTAACTGGAAAACTATGTCACCACCTTTTAACCCTCTCAAATGAGGGCACCATGAAAAGAAGTCTTTACTCTTTAGTGGACAAGCTTATTTATATTCAGTATAAGTAAATTTTGGATTTATTTCTATATGTTATTACTAAACCTGTCTCTGTTCACATTTGGTTTTCTGAAAAAAAATCTCAAAACTTCCAGAAGCTTCTTAGGGAATATCATTGATTTGCCCTATGGATGTTTCCATCTTGAGAAGTTTCAAATAATTTTTTTCAACCCAGTTTTTCAGTGAATCTTTTGAAAGTTAAGTGCAAATGCTGTTTAGTTGGTCATTTTTGAATAGCAGTAATCATTTCAAAAACCAGAACCAAAAAAACAAAACTTACTGTCTTTCAAGAGGATGTGGGTTCCTTGCTTCATCACTATCTTTGGAAAAGTAATATATCTTTTAAAATATCTTTACTTAATATGCCTTTGAAAATAAATTGAGGGAATTGAATTAAAGAACCTTTGAGATTCATTCCCTGGCCCAAAATAGCAAACAAATGTTTAAGTGAACAAATTAATGAATAATATTTACAGTTCTGTTTACATTAATCTAGACAGTTATGTTACATGATAGTTTAAAGGCAGGATAGTTTGCTATTTCATCTCATCATTAACATGAAAACACTGGAATGCTATACTTTATCAAATTTATATGTAGTAAATCAGCTTATTGGATATAATGTCATATAAGAGGGTGGCTAGAATCCCCATATTACTTGTTTTTCATATCATCATGATTACTTCCTTCAAATTACTTATAACAACCTACTGTTTCCCTCATTTATTTGTTTGGCTTTTGCACCAGAGTGAAGTAATGGCTGTTATTTAGCATAGCAAGTAGCATATAGTTGATAAGCAATATTTGTTAAATGTATCCATGATCATACTAGAAACATGATACTTTTAATTAGTAAGCAAATAAGCTTGTTACAGTGCATTGGTTAGTAGATTAACTTTGATTAAATAATTAGAAATGAATCAAAGTGGGTTGTAGTGCCTTGCTTAACATTTGATGATTAATTTACCAGTTATTTAGCAATTCCACTTATTGCCTATGGATTTTTATATTGTTTGTTCTTTATTTCTATGAAGTCAAAATAAATTTTATACAACTGCATATGTGATAGCCATTCTTGTAACTTTTACTCTTTTGAGACTAATAGTCCCGATTTTATGGGTAGGTGAAAGAGTATGTTTATGAGGGAAAAGAAAAAGCATTTCATGACTGATGAGTAACTGACCAGCCCATTCATGTAAAATTAAGCTGGATTCTGATATGGCCAAGTCTCTACTCTTCTTCTTCAAGTCTATATTATTTCCTTTTTGCACTAATAGATTTTATTTCACATTGGACAGACATGGGACTTTTTGAACTAAATGAGATATTAATCATCATATTTAATATCTTCCTTTTACAGCAAGTAATTATAGCCCAAAGTGATGGTTATGAACCTTTGTACTCAGCAAGTTGACAGTATCAAACTTGAATTTGGTGCTTCTAGCCCATTGTCCACTATTTTGCATACAATCACAGAGCTATCTTTAATGTTGTATTTTCACTACTGTGTCAAGATATAAGCATATTACCTAAACTACAGAAAAGTAGATCGATTTAGATGTAAAGGCAAAGCTTTTTTCATATGTTCATTTGTTACTACCAATGAGCTAAAACATACATAATATTTTGTACATATTGCTAAAATGACCTATTTAATGAAAACTTTATTTATTTTTTGAATAAATAATAAATAATTTTTCAATGTAGTATGGGGTTAAAAGCATTTACTGAGAGTTTATCAGATTCAGTAGCATTAGGTCTTTCTAGCCGTCTCATCAAAAGCTTGTGTATGAGTGAAATGTCAGATTTTAAACTTATAAAAAGCAATGCCACTTTTAGAATAATTAGAACAGTCATTTTTTTGAATTAACACTCTCTGGGAAGATTTAAAAAGTCTTAATTTAAAAAGTCAATCAGAAAATCACTTGTTTAATACAAATTAGGTAAAGGAAAATTAATCTTAAGTGGTGATAGATATCACCTCCAAGTATGTGTGTCTAGTGAATTTATCTTTGCATAGAGATCTACCTCCTGAACAGACTAATTGTGACTAGCTAGCTGATCAAATGACCCATTTTTTTCTGAAATAGTGATAGAAATATCCAATGATTTATACCCATTTTTTTTGAACAGTCCACAAGTTTCTTTCACATAGATCTCAGCAACAGTCTCCAAATAGCTTCTCTGGTTTGATCTCTTAGTTCCCTTGATTAACCCTCCATTGTAAATATTAAGGGATTTTTGTTTGCACTTTGTTAGTTTTACTAAATCAAATGATGCTCCTTTCTATTCCTAAAACACTGCAATGCCTTTCCATTACAACAGATTGAAATCCACATTCCTCTTCACAGCTGGTTCTAAAAGACACAATCTCCTCAGCCTCACTGTTCACTGGTGCCCCTTTCCCCCATGCACTAGTCACATGAGCCATTTCTTATCACACCATTTCTCCACTTAAAACTTCTTCCTTTGGACTTTCTGTGTCCAGTCTCTTTCTAGCCATTAACTCATGGTTGAAATATCTCTCTTTCTCTCTCCTTTCAATAAAATTTCCCCCATTCACTTTTATATCAGGATTTGTTTCCTTCACAGATCAAATCATAATTTGTCTTTGTTTACTTCTGAAAGATGGAGAACTTTGTATCTTTATGCCTGGCACATGTCTGGCAGATATTAAATGATCAAGAAATATTTGTTGAGTGTATAAACAAAGGCAGACACTTTCTCTGCTCCTTAGTTCTTTCTTTTCTAGATGTCATTCCTACTAATCTCTTTTAACCTATTCTTTTTCCATAAAATTGTTTAGATTGCACTGCCAGACATACTCTTTGGCCATGTAAAAGTAACCTTTGAGTTTATATGTGTGTCCCTGGTTCACTCTGAGAGTGACTTATTTATGAATAAGACAATACATCCCACTGTATTATGATATTTACTTTTTTAACTCTCATACTGTCATCTTTTCTCCAAATTATAGTGATATTTGCCGTAATCCCCTCAGCTCACTTCAGTCACTCAGTCGTGTCTGACTCTTTGCGACCCCATGAATCAGAGCATGCCAGGTCTCCCTGTCCATCACCAACACCCAGAGTCTACCCAAACCCATGTCCATCAATCGGTGATGCCGTCCAGTCATTTCATCCTCTGTCATCCCCTTCTGCTCCTGCCCTCAATCCTTCCCAGGATTAGGGTCTTTTCCAATGAGTCAACTCTTCGCATGAGGTGACCAAAGTATTGGAGTTTCAGCTTCAACATCAGTCCTTCCAATGAACACCCAGGACTATTCTCCTTTAGGATGGACTGGTTGGATTTTCCCACAGTTCAAGGGATTCTCAAGAGTCTTCTCCAACACCACAGTTCAAAAGCATCAATTCTTCAGTGCTCAGCTTCCTTTATAGTCCAACTCTCACATCCATACATGACTACTGGAAAAACCATAGCCTTACTAGATGGACCTTAGTTGGCAAAGTAATGTCTCTACTTTTAAATATACTATCCAGGTGGTCATAACTTTCCTTCCAGGGAGTAAGCGTCTTTTAATTTCCTAGCTGCAATCACTATCTCCAGTGATTTTGGAGCCCAAAAAATAAAGTCTGACATGGTTTAAACTGTTTTCCCATCTATTTCCCATGAAGGGATGGGACCAGATGCCATGATCTTAGTTTTCTGAATGTTGAGGTTTAAGCCAACTTTTTCACTCTCCTCTTTCACTTTCTTCAAGAGGCTTTTTAGTTGCTCTTCACTTTCAGCCATAAGGGTGGTATCATCTGAGTATCTGGGGTTATTGCTATTTCTCCCAGCAATCTTGATTCCAGCTTGTGCTTCTTCCAGCCCAGCATGTCTCATGATGTACTCTACATACAAGTTAAATAAGCAGGGTGACAATATGCAGCCTTGACGTACTCCTTTTCCTATTTGGAACCAGTCTGTTGGTCCATGTCCAGTTCGAACTGTTGCTTCCTGACCTGCATACAGGTTTCTCAAGAGATAGGTCAGGTGGTCTGGTATTCCCATCTCTTTAAGAATTCTCACCAGTTTATTGTGATCCACACAATCAAAGGCTTTGGCTTAGTCAATAAAGCAGAAATAGATGTTTTTCTGGACTCTCTTGCTTTTTCGATGATCCAGCGGATGTTGACAATTTGATCTCTGGTTCCTCTGCCCTTTTCTAAAATCAGCTTGAACATCTAGAAGTTCATGGTTCACATATTGCTGAAGCCTGGGTCGGAGAATTTTGAGCATTACTTTACTAACATGTGAGATGAGTGCAATTGTGTGGTAGTTTGAGCATTCTTTCGCATTGGCTTTCTTTGGGATTGGAATGAAAGCTGATCTTTTCCAGCCCTGTGGCCACTGCTGAGTTTTCCAAATTTGCTGGCATATTGAGTGCAGCACTTTCACAGCATCATCTTTCAGGATTTGAAATAGCTCAACTGGAATTCCATCACCTTCACTAGCTTTGTTCTTAGTGATGCTTTCTAAGGCCCACTTGACTTCACATTCCAAGATATCTGGCTCTAGGTGAGTGATCACACCATCGTGATTATCTGGGTTGTGAGGATCTTTTTTGTACAGTTCTGTGTATTCTTGCCACCTCTTCTTAATATCTTCTGCTTCTGTTAGGTCCATACCATATCTGTTCTTTATCGAGCCCATCTTTGCATGAAATGTTCCCTTGGTATCTCTAATTTTCTTGAAGAGATCTCTAGTCTTTCCCATTCTGTTTTTCTCCTCTATTTCTTTGCATTGATCGCTGAAGAAGGCTGTTTATCTCTCCCTGCTATTCTTTGGAACTCTGCATTCAGATAGGAATATCTTTCCTTTTCTCCTTTGCTTTTCACTTATCTTCTTTTCACAGCTATTTGTAAGGCCTCCTCAGGCAGCCATTTCGCTTTTTTGCATTTCTTTTCCATGGGGATGGTCTTAATCCCTGTATCATGTACAATGTCATGAACCTCTGTCCATAGTTTATCAGGCACTCTGTCTATCAGATCTAGTCCCTTAAATCTATTTCTCACTTCCACTGTATAATCATTATGGGTTTGATTTAGGTCATACCTGAATGGTCTAGTGGTTTTCCCCACTTTCTTCAATTTAAGTCTCAATGTGGCACTAAGGCGTTCATGATCTGAGCCACAGTCAGCTCCCAGTCTTGCTTTTGCTGACTGTATAGAGCTTCTCCATCTTTGGCTGCAAAGAATATAATCCATCTGATTTCAGTGTTGACCATCTGGTGATGTCCATGTGTAGTCTTCTCTTGTGTTGTTGGAAGAGGGTGTTTGCTATGACCAGTGCGTTCTTTTGGCAAAACTCTATTAGCCTTTGCCCTGCTTCATTCTGTGCTCCAAGGACAAATTTGCCTGTTACTCCAGGTGTCACAGGTGTAACACCTCCAAGTTCTTGACTTCCTACTTTTGCATTCCTGTCCCCTATAATGAAAAGGACATCTTTTTTGGGTGCTAGTTCTAGAAGATCTTGTAGGTCTTCATGGAACCATTCAGCTTCAGCTTTTTCAGTGTTACTAGTTGGGGCATAGGCTTGGATTACCGTGACATTGAATGGTTTGCCTTGGAAACAAACAGAGATCATTCTTTCGTTTTTGAGATTGCATCCAAGTCCTGCATTTTGGACTCTTGTTGACTATGATAGCTACTCCATTTCTTCTAAGGGATTCCTGACCACAGTAGTAGATATAATGGTCATCTGAGTCAAATTCACCCATTCCAGTTCATCTTGGTTCACTGATTCCTAGAATGTCAATGTTCACTCTTGCCATCTTCTGTTTTACCACTTCCAATTTGCCTTGCTTCATGGACCTAATATTCCAGGTTCCTATGCAATATTGCTCTTTATAGCATCGGACCTTGCTTCTATCACCAGTCACATCCACAACTTGGTGTTGTTTTTGCTTTGGCTCCATCCCTTCATTCTTTCTGGAGTTATTTCTCCACTGATCTCCAGTAGCATATTGGGCACCTACCGACCTGGGGAGTTCATCTTGCAGTGTCCTATCTTTTTGCCTTTTCATACTGTTCATGGGGTTCTCAAGGCAAGAACACTGAAGTGATTTGCCATTCCCTTCTCCAATCAACTGCCTTTTGTCAGAACTCTCCATCATGACATGTCCATCTTCGTTGGCCCCACATGGCATGGCTTAGTTTCACTGAGTTAGACAAGGCTGTGCTCTGTGTGATCAGATTGGCTAGTTGTCTGTGATTGTGGTTTCAGCCCTCCGATGCCCTCTCTCAGCACCTACTGTCTTACTTGGGTTTCTCTTACCTTGGACATGGGGTATGTCTTCATGGCTGCTCCAGCAAAGCACAGCATGCTCATGACCTTGAACATGGGGTATCTCATCTCAGCCACCGCTCCTGACCTTGGATGTGGGGGAGTTCCTCTCAGTCACCACTCCAGACCTTGGACATGGGGTAGCTCCTCTCAGCCGCTCTTGAGCTGCTCCTCCTGCCTAAATCAAATCCCTTATGATTATCCAGTAGAAGTGAGAAATATATTTAAGGGACTAGATCTGATAGACAGAGTGCCTGATGAACTACGGCCAGAGGTTTGTGACATTGTACAAGAGACAGGGATCAAGACCATCCCCATGGAAAAGAAATGCAAAAAAGCAAAATGGCTGTCTGAGGAGGCCTTACAAATAGCTGTGAAAAGAAGATAAGTGAAAAGCAAAGGAGAAAAGGTAAGATATACCCATTTGAATGCAGAGTTCCAAAGAACAGCAAGGAGAGATAAAAAAGCCTTCTTCAGCGATCAATGCAAAGAAATAGAGGAAAACAATAGAATGGGAAAGACTAGAGATCTCTTCAAGAAAATTAGAGATACCAAGGGAACATTTCATGCAAAGATGGGCTCAATAAAGAACAGATATGGTATGGACCTAACAGAAGCAGAAGATATTAAGAAGAGGTGGCAAGAATACACAGAAGAACTGTACAAAAAAGATCTTCATGACCCAGATAATCACGATGGTGTGATCACTCACCTAGAGCCAGACATCCTGGAATGTGAAGTCAAGTGGGCATTAGGAAGCATCACTACAAACAAAGCTAGTAGGTGATGGAATTCCAGTTGAGCTATTTCAAATCCTGAAAGATGATGCTGTGAAAGTGCTGCACTCAATATGCCAGCAAATTTGGAAAACTCAGCAGTGGCCACAGGACTGGAAAAGATCAGCTTTCATTCCAATCCCAAAGAAAGCCAATGCGAAAGAATGCTCAAACTACCACACAATTGCACTCATCTCACATGTTAGTAAAGTAATGCTCAAAATTCTCCGACCCAGGCTTCAGCAATATGTGAACCATGAACTTCTAGATGTTCAAGCTGGATTTAGAAAAGGCAGAGGAACCAGAGATCAAATTGTCAACATCCGTTGGATCATCGAAAAAGCAAGAGTTCCAGAAAAACATCTATTTCTGCTTTATTGACTAAGCCAAAGCCTTTGATTGTGTGGATCACAATAAACTGGTGAGAATTCTTAAAGAGATGGGAATACCAGACCACCTGACTTGCATCTTGAGAAACCTGTATGCAGGTCAGGAAGCAACAGTTAGAACTGAACATGGAATGACAGACTGGTTCCAAATTGGGAAAGGAGTAAGTCAAGGCTCTATATTGTCACCCTGCTTATATAATTTATATGCAGAGTTCATCATGAGAAATGCTGGGCTGGAAGAAGCACAAGCTGGAATCAAGATTGCTGGAAAAAATATCAAAACCTCAGATACTCAGATGACACCATCCTTATGGCTGAAAGTAAAGAAGAACTAAAGAGCCTCTTGAAGAAAGTGAAAGAGGAGAGTGAAAAAGTTGGCTTAAAACTCAACGTTCAGAAAACTAAGATCATGGCATCCAGTCCCACATGGCAAATAGATGGGGAAACAGTGGCTGACTTTATTTTTTGGAGCTCCAAAATCACTGCAGATTGCAGCCATGAAATTAAAAGACAGTTACTCCTTGGAAGGAAAGTTATGACCAACCTAGATAGCATATTAAAAAGCAGAGACATTACTTTGTCAACAAAGGTCCATCTAGTAAAACTATGGTTTTTCCAGTAGTCATGTATTGATGTGAGAGTTGGACTATAAAGAAAGCTGAAAAAAAAAAAAAAAGAAAGCTGAGCACTGAAGAATTGATGCTTTTGAACTATAGTGTTGGAGAAGACTCTTGAGAGTCCCTTGGACTGCAGGGAGATCCAACCAGTCCATTCTAAAGGAGATCAGTCCTGGGTGTTCATTGGAAGGACTGATGCTGAAGCTAAAACTCCAATACTTTGGCCACCTGATGCGAAGAGCTGACTCATTTGAGAAGACCCTGATGCTGGGAAAGATTGAAGGCAGGAGGAGAAGTGGACAACAGAGGATGAGATGGTTGGATGGCATCACTGACTCAATGGACATGAGTTTGAGTAAACTCTGGCAGTTGGTGATGGACAGGGAGGCCTGGTGTGCTGCGGTTCATGAGGTCACAAAGAACTGGACACGACTGAGAGACTGAACTGAACTGAATTGACTTGATATTTCATTCTTTCTCTGAATGTTTGGTTTCAAGTAAACACAACTTGTAAAAGTACTTCCAAATTATTTCCCTAAGCAGTTTCTTCACAAATACAAGGTTTATAATACACACAATTTTAGGAGCTTTCTGTGATACATATGTGAATAGGAGAACTACAATTCCACATTGTGTGTAAGATATACATGAATATTCATAATAGTTCATAGAATGTAAGTATTGAAGGAAGCAAAGAGAAATGCTATGGGAGTTCAAAAGCATTATTTCAAAATAGAAAGCTTGAGATTAGAAAATGTGGATAGAGTGGGGAATATTTAACAAAGCTTTGAAACCAGTTCACTGTTCATTTTTAGAATTTGAATATATGAAAAGTATACTGGAAAACTTTGTAGAAGGGTGAAAAAACTTCAAATCATAGAAGCAGAAAAAATTGGGGTTAATAGTATTTGAGTAATAATATCTGTGCAGTTTACTATTGGATGTTGTTATTTATAGTTGCCAAGTTGTGTCCAACTCTTTGCGACCCCATGGGCAGTGGCCCGCCAGGCTCCTCCGTCCGTGGAATTTTCCAGGCAAGAATCCTGGAGTGGTTTGCCATTTCCTTCTTCAGAGGATCTTCCTGACCCAGGGATCTAATCCACATCTCCTGCATTGGCAAGCAAATTCTCTATCACGGAGCCACGTGGGAAGCCCTACTGTATTGGATACTTTATGTCTTATTTCTGCTCTCAAGATTCTAAGGTATACATAATCCTATTCATGTTTTAATCATGTGTTCCCATGAATTTAAGAAGCTTTTCCAATATCACATTATTATTATTTTAAGGCAGAAATTACATTCAGATTTTATCTGACTTCTCAACAATTTATATTATTGGTAGGGAAAAAAGTGATGACTGAAGGAAAATAGCAGGAAACAGGTTTCAGGCATATCATAGAGGACATAGATACTGCATCAAATAATTAACAAAATTAAAAGTTACTGCTAAGTAAATGTGGTTGTAATGTCAGGAGATACCTTCATCAGTTATTAGTGTGTGTGTATGTGCTGTCACTTCTGTTGTGTCCTACTCTTTGTGACCCTGTGGACTATAGCCCACCAGGTTCCTCTGTCCATGGGATCCTCCAGGCATGAACAGTGGCGTGGGTTGCCATGCCCTCTTCCACCACTTACTAATACATCCACCAATGAAACCTCCATTTCATATCCACACTCCTGCGGAGGTTTCCTTATCATGTAGATTTTTTTCATCATAGGCCTCTTATATAAATATAAGAAAAATAAAAGAGCTTTAAAATAGACAAAACGCCAAATGACACAACCTTGACTGCTCTTTTCATTTTTCACCTGAGGTGAATTTTGACTCTGATACTCATTCTCAGTATTATATATGTGTCTTATATACTAAATGAATTATGGCTGTCAGCTACAGATTGGAGTATTTTACAATATGTTATTTCTAAATAAAGTAACAACACTACTTTCAGAAAAATTCAATAGAATATTTTCTCTAAAACTCTGACTTAATTAATTTGAAAAGGAAGAATACTCATATATAGTGATACATTTCTAAGCTATAAAAAACTAAAAATTTTAGCAATCCCTTCAGTTCAGTTCAGTTCATTTCAGTTGCTCAGTTATGTCTGACTCTTTGCAACCCCGTGGACTGCAGCACGCCAGACTTCCCTGTCCATCACGAACTCCCAGAGCTTTCTCTGACTTGTGTCCATCAAGTTGGTGATGCCATCCAACCATCTCATCCTCTGTCATTCCCTTCTGCTCCTGCCTTCAACCTTTCCCAATATCAGGGTCTTTTCCAATGAGTCAGTTCTTCGCATCAGGTGAACAAAGTATTGGGGTTTCAGCTTCAGCATCAGTCCTTCCAGTGAATATTCAGGACTGATTTCCTTTAGGATTGACTGATTTGATCTCCCTGCAATCCAAGGGATTCTTAAGAGTCTTCTCCAACACCACAGTTCAAAAAGCATCCGTTCTTCAGCACTCAGCCTTCTTTTTGATCCAGCTCTCACATCCATATGTGACTACTGGAAAATCATAGCTTTGACTAGATGAACCTTTGTTGGCAAAGTAATGTCTCTACTTTTTCATATGCTGTCTAAGTTGGTCATAGCTTTTCTTCCAAGGAGCAAGCATCTTTTAACTTCATGGCTGCAGGCACCATCTGCAGTGATTTTGGAACCTATCACCTTTTTATAAATGCTCACTTATTTTTCAACTGGTAATACATAGTATGTACATGAAATTTTAGGCTTTCTTATAATAATGATTTTATGGTTCTCACGATCCCCCTCAGGTCCTTTGGACTAGAGCCATTTCATTATTCTATCTATCTCCAGAATTTTGTGAAACTTGCCCTCCTTAATGGCATCTGAGGCCATCACCAATCTAGAGATTAATTAATATCTTCAGTAGAGTATCAGGGACAGACAACTGACTTAAACATGGCCATTGTGGGCTGAACTATATCACCTGAAAAGAGGTATAATTGAATTTCTAACCTTCAGAGCCTCAAAATGTGACCTTAATTGGAGATAGGGTCTTTATAGAGATGATCAAGTCACAACAAATCATAATTTAGGGTTCTAATCCAATATGACTGATGTCCTTTTAGAAAGGAGAAATCTGGATGCAGAGATTAGACGTATTTAGAAGGAAGATGATATAAAGAGACACAGGGAGAAGATGACCATCTAACAATTCAAGGAGAGAAGCCTGGAACCAATCCTTCTCTGCCAGCCCTCAGAAAGAACCAATTCTGCTAACACCTTGATGCTGACATCCTACCCTCCAGAACTGTAAGACTATAAATTTCAGTTGTTTAAGCCACCCCATTTGTATCACATTTTATGTGATTTTATGCCCTACCAAATTAATAATATGACTCCTTAAAGCTTTTCTCCAAATTCTTGACTACTTCTCTTTTCCAAGTCAAATTGCTGTTGAAATTGACTTATATGGGGGAACAGGTGAGGGTTTAATCTTGGAGGAGATCTTGATGGAGAGAACTGGTACAGAGTCTTTCTTCCTTTGTTTCTACAAAGGAAGGGATTTGTTGCTGTTGTTGTTGTTGTTGCTGTTGTTGTTGCTGTTGCTGTTGTTGCTGTTGTTGCTGTTGTTGTTGTTGCTGTTGTTGTTGCTGTTGTTGTTGTTGCTGTTGCTGTTGCTGTTGTTGCTGTTGTTGTTGTTGCTGTTGCTGTTGCTGTTGTTGCTGTTGTTGTTGTTGCTATTGTTGTTGCTGTTGTTGTTGCTGTTGCTGTTGTTGTTGCTGTTGTTGTTGTTGCTGTTGTTGTTGTTGTTGCTGTTGTTGTTGCTGTTGTTGTTGCTGTTGTTGTTGTTGCTGTTGTTGCTGCTGTTGTTGTTGTTGCTGTTGTTGTTGTTGCTGCTGTAGCTCAGTCACTCAGTCGTGTCCTACTGTCTGTGACCCCATGGATTGCAGCACATCAGGCTTGGGGTAGAGTAAAGTTAACCACAATCTTGGAAAATCCTAGTACAGAGATTCTCAGAGGAAATTTTGACATTGCTGGAAATTTGTCCAGTAAGTGTGACCTTGAGGACCAGGAAGGAGCCCGACTAGGTCCTCTGCTCCTGAAGTTGAGAGTATGCTTATAGATCTGGGAACAGGAAAGCTTCATCCCCCTATTGCTCCTCAGCAGGGGACCTGCAGCCCTTCTGTGCCACACAACTAGCTCAGTTTTGTAAAGCTCGCCAGACTGTCTCCACTTGTTTACTTCCACCAGATCTGAGGGCTAATATAGAAAACACAAACTATCTAAGATGTTCTAACAGCCAGAGAAAGGAAGATCCAGTCATGACAAACACGTTTCATGCCAACAAAGTAGAGCTGCTACAATAGACAGAAAGCCACTTGAACAAACAAATAACAAAACACTTAAGGAAACTCAAGTGTATCTCAATCACAAACTCTTTCTGGAACTAAAATCACATGACTTTCCAACTAAATACTTCAGTAGGTAAACTGATAGAACTATACCTAAACTGGAACCCATTTATAGATATGAAAGATCTAGTAAAGAAATGTTTCAAACACAGACAAATAATGTAAACAGGTATAAATTATTATGGAAAAAAACTAAGCAGTTCTTCATTTTGAGGCTCCTATATCCGCGGAATTCTCCAGGAAAGAATACTGGAGTGGGTGGCCATTCCCTTCTCCAGGCAATCTTCCTGGCCCAGGGATCAAATCCAGGTCCCCTGATACAGGCAAATTTTTTACCATCTGAGCTACCAGGGAAACCCAAACTTAAAAGGAAGAAAAAGGACTTCCATAAGAAAAAAAAAAATGACAGAGTTTAAGAAAGTAACAAATATATGAAGGAAATTCCTACTGAGTTGAATAAAGAATAAATTTATCACCAAATTATCAGATTGATGAATCTAAGTTTGAGGCAGGTTTCTAAAGAAAATAAAGTTAGGCATACTCTGCTATAATTAATAAGTTTCAGTTCAGTCGTTCAGTCATGTCTGACTCTTTGTGACCCCCATGGACTGCAGCACGCAAGCCTTCCCTGTCACATCACCAACTCCCGGAGCTTGCTCAAACTCATGCCCATTGAGTTGGTGATGCCATCCAACCATCTCATCCTCTGTCATCCACTTCTCCTCCTGCCTTCAATCTTTCCCAGTATCAGAGTCTTTTCCAATGAGTCAGTTCTTCACATCAGGTGGCCAAAGGATTGGAGGTTCAGCTTCAGCTTCAGTCCTTCCAATGAATATTCAGGACTGATTTCCTTTAGGATGGACTGGTTGGATCTCCTTGCAGTCCAAGGGATTCTCAAGAGTTTCCTCCAACACCACAGTTCAAAAGCATTAATTCTTCAGTGCTCAGCTTTCCTTGTAGTTCAACCAACTCTCACATCCATACATGACTACTGGAAAAACCATAGCTTTGACTAGATGGAACTTTTTTGGCAAAGTAATGTCTCTGCTTTTTCATATGCTGTCTAAGTTGGTCATAGCTTTTCTTCCAAGCAACAAGTAACTTTTAATTTCACGACTGCAGTCACCATCTCCAGTGATTTTAGAACCCAAGAAAATAAAGACTGTTTCCATTGTTTCCCTATCTATTTGCCATGAAGTGATGGGACCAGATGTCATGATCTTAGTTTTGTTTTTTTTGTTTTTTTTTTTGTCAGTATGAAATGGCATCTCATTGTTTTTTGTTTGTTTTTTTTTTAATTTTTTTATTAGTTTGAGGCTAATTACTTCACAACATTTCAGTGGGTTTTGTCATACATTGATATGAATCAGCCATAGATTTACACTTATTCCCCATCCCGATCCCCCCTCCCACCTCCCTCTCCACCCGATTCCTCTGGGTCTTCCCAGTGCACCAGGCCCGAGCACTTGTCTCATGCATCCCACCTGGGCTGGTGATCTGTTTCACCATGATAGTATACATGCTGTTCTTTTTGAAACATCCCACCCTCACCTTCTCCCACAGAGTTCAAAGTCTGTTCTGTATTTCTGTGTCTCTTTTTCTGTTTTGCATATAGGGTTATCGTTACCATCTTTCTAAATTCCATATATATGTGTTAGTATGCTGTAATGTTCTTTATCTTTCTGGCTTACTTCACTCTGTATAAGGGGCTCCAGTTTCATCCATCTCATTAGACTGGTTCAAATGAATTCTTTTTGACGGCTGAGTAAAATTCCATGGTGTATATGTACCCAGCTTCCTTATCCATTCATCTGCTGATGGGCATCTAGGTTGCTTCCATGTCCTGGCTATTATAAACAGTGCTGCGTGAACATTGGGGTGCACGTGTCTCTTTCAGATCTGGTTTCCTCAGTGTGTATGCCCAGAAGTGGTATTGCTGGGTCATATGGCAGTTCTATTTCCAGTTTTTTAAGGAATCTCCACACTGTTTTCCATAGTGGCTGTACTAGTTTGCATTCCCACCAACAGTGTAAGAGGGTTCCCTTTTCTCCACAGCCTCTCCAGCATTTATTGCTTGTAGACTTTTGGATTGATCTTAGTTTTTTGAATGTTGCATTTTAAGCCAGCTTTTTGACTCTCCTCTTTCACTTTCATCAAGAGGCTCTTTAGTTCTTCTTCACTTTCTGCCATAAGAGTGGTATCATCTGAGTATCTGAGGTTATTGATATTTCTCCCAGCAATCTTGATTCCAAAGATTAAAAAGCTGAAAACCAAGAAATAAGTTTAAAATCAAGAAAAAAAACACTATGAGCTTTCAGACAGATTCTAATGCAGAAACCTAGATAAACTATTAGAAAAAAAAAAAAGAACTCATTAATTTATCCAAGAAAGAAGTTCTTTATAACCAAGTGGAGTTTATAGGAAGAAGACAAGGGTCTTTCAGTATAAGGAAATGTGCCATTGTAATCAATTATCAGCAAATTTAAGAAGTAAAACATATCATTAATGGAGTTTGGCAAGATTTGATAAAATTTCTGAGTGTAACAAATAAAGCAGTATGCTTGTAAAATATTTGAATGCAATAAATATCACCAAGCATGCTGCAGAAAATATTATGCTAAAATTAAAACATTACACCATTTTAATGAAATTGGTAAATTAAACCAATTATAGAATTTATCATAAGTATTTCAAGTTTTTATTTACTTGCTTGTTTCTTCAGCTGAATTGCAAATTCCTTTAAGGATAATATTCAATATATATTTTTTGGTCTACATCACAGCTTTGAAACTTACTGATGTACCTGACACAGAATAGAGGCTAAACAAATATTTTAAATGAATGAATGAGCAAAATGTGTATTTTTATGAACAGTTATATAGCATCTTTTTGGTAATTTGGAATTTTTAGCTAGGGTGACTGATTTGCCTTCACTTAGTAGTAACAGAACTAATAAATGGTCTAAACATCAATTCAGCCTATTCTCATACCAAAGGATATTTTTCATACTAAACAGATTCTATTTAAACAGAAGTTCCTAAATTAGGTGCCCAAAACAAATGAAACGGAGCTTTGATGCCACAAAACCAAACAATTGTTTCACAGCTGCAGTTTCAGATCTATTGTCATGATAGTTAGTATTCTATTTGCATACAAAGAATTTTTATTAGTCTTTTTCTGGACATTTTTGAAATGTTAATTATCTAAAATACTTAATATGCATTTTCCCTTTCTTATGTCCTGGAGGAAATTTGTGAGAGGTGTAAATATTTTAAAAGGATTTATTTTTAACACCTTATAGATTTTTTATTGTGTTCTAGAAATATGATCTTTTTGTTTGTTTGTTTGTTTTCATTTTGGCCTTGCTGTGTGGCATCTGGAATCTTACCTACCCCACCAGGGATTGAACCCAAGGCCCCTGTGGTGGAAGCATGAAGTCTTAACTACTGGACCACCAGGGAAGTCCCCTAAAAATATGACTCAAGGTGAAAAAGATATTTATTTGCTGAGACACTGGAATTTTAAGGAAACTTTAATATCAAAAGAAGATTTTTAGCAATGGATACTCAGGTCCCAGGACTGTCACTTTACCTCTGTGTTATCTTGGACAAAATCCTTTTGTTACTTATTATAAAATTAAAGTTACAATGTTTTATATATTTTCCTTTACGCTTCAGTTTCTCCAAATAATTCTGACTTCTTTAGAATTCTCTTGAAACATCCATACTTATTAACTGAAACATTTGTAAATCTATATTATTATTTGATTTTATCTACTTAAAAGGGCTTCCTTGCTGGCTCAAATGATAAAGAATCCATCTGCAGTGCAGGAGACCCAGGTTCAATCCCTGGATTGGGAGGGAGAAGGAAATTGCTACCCACTCCAGTATTTTTGCCTGGAGAATTCCATGGACAGAGGAGCCTAGTTATTAACTGAAACGTTTGTAAATCTTGTTACTATTTGATTTTATCTACTTAAAAATATTTTAAGGTTTAAAGGTATTTCTATTTTATTAATCTTTTAAAAAATAGCTTTATTGAAACATAATTTACTGTAAGTATACTTTACTGAAATACAATTCATATTTTACAAATTCATCCTTTAAAATTACACACCCTTTAAAATGCACATTCTTCTATGTGCATTTCAGTGGTTTATAAGTACATTTATGTAACTATGCAACCATTTCTACAATCCAATTTTAGAACATTTTAACCACCTAAAACAAAACAAAAATCCATACCTATTAATAGTCACTTCCCATTTTCCCCAGTCTTCTGCCCTTGGGAGCCACAAATCTACTTTCTGCCTCCATAAAATGGCCTATTCTGAACATTTCATATAAATGAAGTAATACAAGATGTGTGCTTTTGTGACTAATTTCTTTCATTACCATAATGTTTTTCAGATTTGTTGTATACAATACACTGACCCTGATATCTTAAATTAGTTTGATGTCTAGCAAATATAAGTACTAATGGTTCTCTTTTATTTAATAGACTTTGTATTTATTTAATAGACTTAATTTGTTTTTATTTAATAGACTTACTTTGTTTTTATTCAATAGACTTTGTTTGTATTTAATAGAGTTTATTTTTAACAGCTTTATGTTCACAGCAAAAATGAGCAGAAAGCACAGAGATTTTCCATTTACCTCCTGCCCATACAAGTGCATTGCCTCCCCATCATCAACATTCCCAAACTAGTATACTTGTTATAATTGATGAGCCCACATTAAGCATTACTGTCACCCAAAGTCCAAAGTTTACCTTAAAAGTTTTTTTTAAGATTTTTTGATGTGGATCATTTTTAAAGTCTTTATTGAATTTGTTACAATAACGCTCCCATTCTACGTTTTTGCTTTTTGGCTGCGAGCCATGTGCGAGCCATTAGCTACCTGACCAGGGATTGAACAGGTACCCTCTGCATTAGAAGGCATTACTCTTGGTGTACTATATTGTATGGACTTGGACAAATGTCTTAAGGACATGTATCCACTATTATAATATTATACAGAATAGCTTCACTGTCCTAAAAGTCAACTGTGCTCCACCTATTCATTCCTCCCTTCTTGTTTCCAAATCCTGACAACATTGACCTCTTGTTGTCTCTAGTTTTGCCTTTCCAGTATTTCACACGGGTAGAATCATGCAGTATGTAGCCTCTTCAGAATGGCTTCTTTTGCTTATTAATACATATTTAGGTTTCCTCCATGTCTTTTCATGGCTTAATAACATTTCTTTTTAGTAGCAAAAAATATTCCATCACCTTGATATACCATAGTTTATCTTTTCATTCACCTACTCTTTCAATTCCATTGATTTCTTCTCTAATTTTTATTATTGCATCTGTTTTGCTTACTTTGAATTGAATTTGCTCTGCTTTCACTAGTTTCCTAAAGTGGAATCTTTTAGACCTTTTTTTCTAATATATTCATTCAGTGCTCTAACTTTCCCTATAAACATCGCTTTTCCTGTGTTCCACAAATTCTGATAAATTGTGCTTTTACTTTCATTTAGTTCAAAATGGTTTTAATTCCTCCTGAGATTTCTTTTTGACCCATGGGCTATTTAGAAGTATGTTGTTTCATCTTCTTGTATCATGGGACTTTCTTATTATCTCTCTGTTATTGATTTCTATTTTAAATTCCACTGTGGTATGAGAAGAGATAGGGCTTCCCAGATAACTCAGTGGTAAAGAATCTGCTTGCCAATGCAGGAGACCCAGGTTTGATCCCTGGATTGGGAAGATCCCCTGGAGAAGGAAATGGTAACCTACTTCAGTATTCTTCCCTGGGAAATCCCATGAATAGAGGAATCTGGTAAGCTACATTCCATGGGGTCGTAAAGGAGTTGTACTTGACTTAAGGATGAAACAATGACAGTGAGAAGAGATATGTGATTTTTATTATTTTTAAGTTTGTTAAGAAGTGTCTTATGGCCCAGAATGTGGTCTGTCTTGAGGACTGCTTCAGATGAACTTGAAAAAAAATGTAGTATTTTGCTTAAGTTAAATGAAGTAGTCTATAGAATCCATTATATACAGTTGATTCATGGGGGTGTTAGTTCAATTATGTCCTTACTGACTTTCTCCCTGCTGAAACCATTTTCTGCTAGAGGTGTGCTGAACTCTCCAATTATGACAGTGAATTCAGTTGCAATAGTGGAACTAGTTGTACACAAAACTTTAGTAATGTTATGATGAGCTGGGGATACATTTCAGCTCTATGCTTAGTTCTCATTCTCAGTCTTTTAATGAGCCTGTAGATGGTGAACTTCACCAGTGCCTCTCAGTTTTTTTTTTTTTTTCTTTTCTTTTCTTTTTTTTTTTTTTTTTTTTCTTTACAAGACGGCTAGAATGGTCTGGAGTTGGATATCTCTCCTCCCTCAGATCAATTAGGTTCTGATAAAACCCAAGCAGCTTAAGTTAGGCTATACTTAAGTAGTGTCTCCTGAGGACAGACCTTGTTAAGAAGTACAGAATGCTCTGGTGTATTTCAAAAAAGTTCCTTTCCCCATCACCCTGCTGAAAACATGGGAGGATTTTTCTTTGATATTCACCCTGAGAACCTGGTAGAGTTCCAGGTTGTAAACTTCACAGAAGTGTGAGACCCTCCAATGACTCTGGGTCCTCTGGGGTTTTTCTGCCTCAGACTTTTCTACACAGAGTCTCCATCAATTCATCATTGAGCAAATTCAGGCTTCCCTTCCCTGGCCCTGGTTCCTGTGATGGTGTCTGCTAGTGGGTTTCTGCTCGAGCAAGTTGTAATCCTCTGTATTTGCCTATTAGTCTCTTCAATTTGATGGCACCGGCTTGCCCTGTGACTTCACTTTTCTCTTAAGAATTTAAGAAGAGCTGTTGATTTTTCAGTTTGCTCAACTTTTCACTTATTGTTGAGATGAAGTGACTGGCTGCACAAGAAACCTGAAGTTTCTTTTTTTTTTTCCATTTATTTTTATTAGTTGGAGGCTAATTACTTTACAATATTGTAGTGGTTTTTGTCATACATTGACATGAATCAGCCATGCATTTACATGTGTTCCCCATCCCGATCCCCCCTCCCACCTCCCTCTCTACCCGATCCCTCTGGGTCTTCCCAGTGCACCAGGCCCGAGCACTTGTCTCATACATCCAACCTAGGCTGGTGATCTGTTTCACCCTAGATAATATGCATGTTTCAATGCTGTTCTCTCGAAACATCCCACCCTCGCCTTCTCCCACAGAGTCCAAAATTCTGTTCTGTACATCTGTGTCTCTTTTTCTGTTTTGCATATGGGGTTATCGTTACCATCTTTCTAAATTCCATATATGTGTGTTAGTATACTGTAATGGTCTTTATCTTTCTGGCTTACTTCACTCTGTATAATGGGCTCCAGTTTCATCCATCTCATCAGAACTGATTTAAATGAATTCTTTTTAACGGCTGAGTAATATTCCATGGTGTATATGTACCACAGCTTCCTTATCCATTTGTCTGCTGGTGGACATCTAGGTTGCTTCCATGTCCTGGCTATTATAAACAGTGCTGCGATGAACATTGGGGTGCACGTGTCTCTTTCAGATCTGGTTTCCTCAGTGTGTATGCCCAGAAGTGGGATTGCTGGGTCATATGGCAGTTCTATTTCCAGTTTTTTAAGAAATCTCCACACTGTTCTCCATAGCGGCTGTACTAGTTTGCATTCCCACCAGTGTAAGAGGGTTCCCGTTTCTCCACATCCTCTCCAGCATTTATTGCTTATAGACTTTTGGATAGCAGCCATCCTGACTGGTGTGTAATGTACCTCATTGTGGTTTTGATTTGCATTTCTCTAATAATGAGTGATGTTGAGCATCTTTTCATGTGTTTGTTAGCCATCTGTATGTCTTCTTTGGAGAAATGTCTGTTTAGTTCTTTGGCCCATTTTTTGATTGGGTCATTTATTTTTCTGGAATTGAGCTGCAGGAGTTGCTTGTATATTTTTGAGATTAATCCTTTGTCTGTTGCTTTGCTTGCTATTATTTTCTCCCAATCTGAGGGCTGAAGTTTCTTATAGTTTTAAAGTATTTTAAAAGCCTGACCTGATCTTAGGTTTTGGGGATTTCCATATTTTGGGGAATTTCTTGGCTTTTTAATTACTGCATATTTTAGCCTGTAGAGAAGACTTCACTTGAGACTAAATCATATTCACTGTAAGATGTAGGTATACTTAGGACATTTCAAGAAGGCAGTAGGGCCTACGTACATGTGTAAGTGAATACCAAGGAGGGGAAAAAACTTATTTTAAATTCAAGTCAAGTCATGGAGATTCAGTGATAGATCAGCTTCATTTCAGTTTTTCAGTATACTTAAATATACTTAGCTCTCTATTGCCTAAAGAATTTAAATTTATCATTGCCTCTAAATGGAATATTTACTCTCTGCCTTATTAATTCCTCTTGTCCTTCATGTCTCAGGGAAGGCTTTCCTGACTAGACTGTGTAAAGCAGACACTATACCTATAACTTTCTAACACATAAACAACTTTATTTACTTCACAGGTAATGATTATGTATGTATGTATGTATTCTCTGTCTCTCCTCCCCTAAGGTAAGGTCCAAGAGGTAAATATCCTCCTTGACTTTTCACCTGCATTTTCCTGTGTCCTAACATGCAAGGAAGACAATGGAAAAAAAGGGACAGACAGACTAGGACAGAGAGAAGGGAAATAGATGTTTTTCTATAATGTGGGACACAAAAATCTGAGAACTCAGATCTGAGACAACATTTATGCTGATTAGTGAAGATAAAGATGAAGGATGACAAATTTGGGAGTACTCCTGGGCTAGGCTGTGGTCATCAACACTATCAGTCATCAGTAGTTGGTGCAAAGGTCAGCACGAAGGCCAGCTCTCGGGGCCGCTGTGGGACTCTGTAGCAGTAGCAGGAGCAGTTGTGTCTCCAGTGGGTATTGGTAGCACAGTTGACATTTGGGGAAGAGCAACAGCTGAGATACTCAGCAAAATAAGAAAGAGAAAAGTGCTAAAATGCATGCAGTAGCCATGGAGACGACTCATTTCTTGGAGCAGTGGGTATGACAATTCCAGGAACTTCTCAAGATTATCTAGGGGGAGACTGGATTTCCTGAAGAATAAATAAGAACACGCAGGGCCTGAGAAATTTTACTTTGCTTGCTTTTCATCTTTTCTAATTGTCAAATGACATCTAAGAAATAAAGGTTTCCTTCGGTAAGTAATTAATCTTATTTGTCCCTTCAAGAGAGAAATCGGGAAACCAAACAAACAAAAATCACCTATCTCTAAGGATTTTCTATACACAAGAGAATATAAAAATACAAAACACGTAATTGTTCTTTCTTTAGCCATATAAATTAGGGGGACATAGGTGTTTAGAGTAATTGCTTTTCTCTAGTGCCTTGAGCTCAAAGCCAAGTTCTCTCCAACTTAATGCAGGAAAAATTACATCAAATATTATTACTCCACTTTTCCAAATTTTCTCATATCCCAATCATGTTATGTAATTTTTCTTCCAGGAAAAAGCTGATAGAAACACTTTACTTGGGTGGCTTAGCTTTCCTGTAGCACAAAATGAAATTTCTAGCAACCCAATCTCGTGAGTATTGCTCTTTGCTGTCTCCATCCCTAAAAATGGAGCACTGGTGGTTACCTATGTTTTATATGTCAGCTTTTCATACTTGTGAAAATTATGTCAACTTGGTCACAGAGTTTCACAAATAAATGTTGAGTTGATCCACTTTGATCATTGCTCTTGAATTTTTTTTCCCATACTTTGTGTAACTTCTTGTGGTGAGTTGGTGAGTAATGTGAGTTGTCTTGTGTCTTACTCTAATCTATTTCATATAGAAGACATTGTTTCTTACGATGACTTTATAGTTAGACTAATCTACCATTTCTCTCTACAGATAATCATTTTAGCAGTACTTGAATATCATGCATTACCTTTAAGGTCCAGGATCCTGAGTCATAATTTTTCATCCAAGTCTTACAACCTGCATATAGGTTGTATTGAAACTGCATGCTTTCTTGGAAAACCTACAGGCTAACAAAATCTTAAAACATTTTCAGGTAAAATGATATTTTGTGTTTATAAATGAACACTAAAGTCAAACTTATTGTTCAATCCTCACATTTATCCAAGAGTGAATTCAATTTAGAAATAGCTAAAGGGCATTTCTGAACTTAGAGATGAGATCTGATGGTCAAAAATAAAGGTGATGCCTTTTATTTTTCAATGATTTTCCAATGTTGCTCTGGGTAAAACAGGTGCATATTATAGTTGTTATTGGATTCTCTCCAATTTATGACATTATGTATTTTATATTCTTGTAAAAATGTCTAAAAGAATACAGTTTCTTATACAAAGAAAATAAGAATGATATTTATAAATCTATAAAGCAGGACTTATAAAGTAACATTTCTAAAAGATCTAATAAATCATATATTTATATATATATAGTACATAATGAATAGTTACTTTCTTTCCTTCCAACTATACTCACATTAAAACATGAATCTTTAGCTTTCTTTCATTTTTACTCAAAATCTTTAGTATAACATATTAATATATAATGGGCTTCCCAGGTGGTGCTAGTGGTAAAGAACCTGCCTGCCAATGCAGGCGATGCAAGAGACGCAGGTTTGATCCCTGGGTCAGGAAGATCACCTGGAGCCGGGCTCAGCAACCCACTTCAGTATTCTTGCCTGGAGAATCCCATGGACAGAGCAGCCTGGTGGGCTACAGTCAACAGTGTTGGAAAGAGTCAGACACGACTGAAGTGACCTAGCACACGGGCACATTAATATATGTGTGTTAGTCGCTCAGTCATGTCTGACTCTTTGTGACCCCATGGACTGTAGCCCGCCAGGCACCTCTGCTCATGGGATTCTCCAGGCAAGAATACTGGAGTGGGTTGCCATTCCCTTCTCCAGGTGATCTTCCCAACCCAGGGATTGAACCTAGGTCTCCCACATTGTAGGCAGATTCTTTACCATCTGAGCCACCAGGGAAGCCAGCTAGGGTAAAATAAAAGGGTTCAATACTAAAGTAACTGAGCATTAACATATTAGAAATCATACAATGATAGTTCACTATCACAAAGGTCTAGTGGGGACATGGAGAAAATATTTCCAATTAAGTGACTGAAGCGATTTGTATTTTTTCTTCCTAAAAGTCTTTACCTGTCCTCTGGCATTTAAGAGGTGGATCTTCATAATTGTCTTGATTTATGGTCTAGTTCTTATAAAGTATAGCATCAGAAACCCGAAAAGTGATGCATAACATTTCTTTGTTAGGTGCCACGTTTCTTACTAGGTGAACTGAACTACATGCCTCCAGCATATGCCTAACACAGTTCCATCTCATTGCTGCACATCCTTAGCTGATTAGCATCTTTGGAAAAGCTGTAACAGTGCACAAAGGGAAGAAGCTCACTGCCACATGGTTGTCCAACTAAGAGTGCTTTGAATTTGCTTTCAACTTTTAGGGCAAATATAGTAGCATAATATTATGCCTCTGAGGACAAGACAGTATAAATAGCAAAAGAAATAAATGAATTATTGTTTATGAGAATAGCCACATCTTTTAGGACAACAGATATTGTCACAAAACAAATTTAAATAGTAACTATTTTAGCCTAAAGACTGTGATGTATTGTCATTTACAGTAACAACTGCTTCCTTATTAACAAACTGAAAGAAATGTTACCTTTTTTCCTTCTTCAATCAATAGAAAGTGATGGATCTGGAAAGAAATATATACCACAAACTGGAAATCATGACCTGTGTGCCTTGTTCCTAGAGCTGGAAGCTTGGACAAATCATATTTTCACAGCAGGAGTGCTGTCTGTCTGAGAGTCCTTGATTCATGTGGAGGTTTCAGTATACCCAATTCTCAAACTAGTTTGGGATAAATGTAGCCCCAAATGTGTTCACATAAGCTCTGGGCTTTAGTTACTGTAACTGAACTACACAGTAGGTGTCCTGCCTGTTTGATGGAGTTCTTGCCTGAACTCTTGATCTTGGCTCTCAGTGTCATGTCTTGTTAAAAGAACAACTTGATCACAACCTTCAAACCATCTTAATTTCTCAAACTACTTGAAATGCAGCCCCAACTTTTGCACTGCTCTGTTACAACAAGCTTGACTAAATGCTTCTAGACGTTTACCCTACCCCCTGAGCCGTGTCTTTTTACAGAATTTTTTTCATGCTTTCAGAGAACATTTATTAATATGAAAAAATGTTCATGACAATTTGTTAAATAGAAAAATGGGAGTTACCAGAGTATATGTTTGGGCTAAGTGTTTCTATTACTCCCCCCACAACCCAAAATTCATATGTTGAAGCTCTAGTACCCCTAGAGTGATGGTTTTGGAGGTGGGGCTTCAGGAGGTAATTAGGTTTAGATAATGTCATGAGAGACTTACAGAGATTAGCAGCCTTATAAGAAGAGGACTTGTAAGAAGAGGGCTTCCCTAGTGGTTCAGCTGGTGAAGAATCCACCAGCAATGCAGGAGACCTGGGTTCGACTCCTGGATTGGGAAGATCGCCTGGAGAAGGGAAAGGTTACCCGCTCCAGTATTCTGGCCTGGAGAATTCCATGAACTGTGTATTCCATGGGGTTGCAAAGAGTCGGACATGGCTGAGAAACTTTCACTTTGAAGAAGAGGAAAAAGGATCAGAACCACCACCTGATAACAGAGCCAGAAGGAAGCTGTGTGCTATCCCAGAAGGGGTCCTCACCACGGACTGAATTGCCAGCGCTGTGTGCTATCCAGGAAGGGTCTTCACCACGGACTGAATTGCCAGCACCTTGATTTTAGACTTCTCAGCCTTAAGAACTGTGAAAGACTAATGTCTCTTGTTAAACCAGGTCTTATTATTTTGTTACAGCGGCCTAGGCAGACTAACAGTGTCTGCACGTGTTTTTCCATGTTCTTCTAGTATTTTTTGCCTGAATCTTATCCCATCTTCAGATGGGATACCTAAACTAGAAATGCACTTGATTCCTAGCTGTTTAATCCACTAAGGCTTTGTATACTGACTTTAAATTTTTTCTCTATGATGTTTTTAAAAACTCAGAAATTTGTATTTCTTAGGGTTTGTTCCAAAGGTATATGAACCTAGTTAATGTAAAATTAACATGGTCCACTGACAAAACGTGGTCCACTAGAACTGGGAAGGGCAAACCACTTCAGTATTCTTGTCTTGAGAACCCCATGAACAGTATGAAAAGGCAATAAGATAGGACACTGTAAGATGAACTCCCCAGGTTGG
Organism: Cervus canadensis; assembly: GCF_019320065.1. Taxonomy (NCBI): domain Eukaryota; kingdom Metazoa; phylum Chordata; class Mammalia; order Artiodactyla; family Cervidae; genus Cervus; species Cervus canadensis. The sequence goes on along the minus strand of NC_057399.1, from coordinate 4,327,301 downwards.
TAGGTGCCCAATATGCTACTACAGAAGAGTGGAGAAATAACTCCAGAAAGAATAAAGAGATGGAGCAAAAGCAAAAACAACACCTAGTTGTGGATGTGACTGGTGATGGAAGTAAAGTTGATGCTGTAAAGAACAAAATTGCATAGGAACCTGGAATATTAGGTCCATGAAGCAAGGCAAATTGGAAGTGGTCAAACAGAAGATGGCAAGAGTGAACACTGACATTCTAGGAATCAGCGAACTAAGATGGACTGGAATGGGTGAATTTAACTCAGATGACCATTATATCTACTACTGTGGACAACAATCCCTTAGAAGAAGTGGAGTAGCCATCATAGTCAACAAGAGAGTCTGAAATGCAGTACTTGGATGCAAACTCAAAAAAGACAGAATGATCTCTGTTCATTTCCAAAACAAACCATTCTACATCACAGTAATCCAAGTCTATGCCCCAAACAGTAATGCTGAAGAAGCTGAAGCTGAACGGTTCCATGAAGGTCTACAAGACCTTCTAGAACTAACACCCCAAAAAGATGTCCTTTTCATCATAGGGGACTGGAATGCAAAAGTAGGAACTCAAGAGGTACCTGGAATAACAGGCAAGTTTGGGCTTGGAGTACAAAATGAAGCAGGGCAAAGGCTAACAGAGTTTTGCCAAGAGAACGCACTGGTCATAGCAAACACCCTCTTCCAACAACACAAGAAAAGACTCTACACATGGACATCACCAGATGGTCAACACTGAAATCAGATTGATTATATTCTTTGCAGTCAAAGATGGAGAAGCTCTATATAGTCAGCAAAAACAAGACTGGGAGCTGACTGTGACTCAGATCATGAACTTCTTATTGCCAAATTCAGACTTAAATTGAAGAAAGTAGGGAAAACCACTAAACCATTCAGGTATGACCTAAATCAAATCCCTAACGACTATACAGTAGAAGTGACAAATAGATTCAAGGGATTAGATCTGATAGACAGAGTGCCTGAATAACTATGGATGGAGATTCATGACATTTTACAGGAGGCAGTGATCAAGACCATCCCCAAGAAAAAGAAATGGAAAAAGGCAAAATGGTTGTCTAAAGAAAGCCTTACAAATAGATGAGAAAAGAAGAAAAACTAAGTGCAAAGGAGAAAAAGAAAGATATACCCATCAAGTTTCAAAGAATAGCAGAGTTTCAAAGAATAGCAAGAAGAGATAAGAATGATTTCCTCAGTGATCAATGCAAAGAAATACAGGAAAGCAACAGAATGTGAAAGACTAAAGATTTCTTCAAGAAAATTAGAGATACCAAGGGAACACTTCATGCAAAGATGAGCATAATAAAGGACAGGTATGGTATGGACCTAACAGAAGCAGGGGATATTAAGAAGAGGTGGCAAGAATGCACAGAAGAACTATACAAAAAAGATCTTCATGACCCAGATAACCAAATAGTGTGATCACTCACCTAGAGCCAGACATCCTGGAATGTGAAGTCAAGTGGGCCTTAGAAAGCATCACTACGAACAAAGGTAGTGGAGGTGATGGAATTCCAGTTGAGCTATTTCAAATCCTGAAAGATGAAGCTGTGAAAGTGCTGCACTCAATATGCCAGCAACTATGGAAAACTCAGCAGTGGCCACAGGACTGGAAAAGTCAGTCTTCATTCCAATCCTAAAGAAGGGTAATGCCAAAGAATGCTCAAACTACTGCACAATTGCACTCATCTCACACACTAACAAAGTAATGCTCAAAATTCTCTAAGCCAGGCTTCAACAATACATGAACCATGAACTTCCAGATGTTCAAACTGGATTTAGAAAAGGCAGAGGAACTAGAGATCAAATTGCTCCTTTGACAGTGTGGATCACAACAAACTGTGAAAAATTCTTAAAGTGATGGGAATACCAGACCACGTTACCTGCTTCCTGAGAAATCTGTATGCAGGTCAGGAAGCAACAGTTAGAACTGGACATGGAACAACAAATTTCCCAAATTGGGAAAGGAGTTTTTCAAGGCTGTGTATTGTCACCTTGCTTATTTAACTTATATACATCATGTTAGCTTATATACATACATGTATATACATATATACATTTGTATATACATATATTTAATTTATATACATACACACAGAATGCATCATGAGCAATGCAAATACCAGGCTGAATGAAGCACAAGCTGGAATCAAGAATGCAGGGAAAAATATCAATAACCTCAGATATGCAGATGACACCACCCTTATGACAGAAAGTGAAGAGGAACTAAAGAGCCTCTTGATGAAAGTGAAAGACGAGAGTGAAAAAGTTGGCTTAAAGCTCAACATTCAAAGAACTAAGATCATGGCATTGGGTCCCATCACTTCATGGCAAATAGATGGGGAAACAATGGAAACAGTGACAGTCTTTATTTTCTTAGGCTCCAAAATCACTGGAGATGGTGACTGCAGCCGTGAAATTAAAAGACACTTCCTCCTTGGAAGAAAAGCTATGACTAACCTAGACAGCATATTAAAAAGCAGAGACACTGCTTTGCCAACAAAGGTCCATCTAGTCAAAGCTATGGTTTTTCCAGTAGTCATGTATGGATGTGAGACTTGGGCTATAAAGAAAGCTCAGCGCTGAAGAATGAATGTTTTTGAACTGTGGTGTTGGTGAAGACTCTAGAGTCCCTTGGACAGCAAGGAGATCCAACCAGTTCATCTTAAAGGAAATCAGTCCTGAATATTCATTGGAAGGACTGATGTTGAAGCTGAAATTCCAATACTTTGGCCACCTGATGTGAAGAACTGACTCATTGGAAAAGACCCTGATCCTGGGAAAGATTGAGGGCAGGAGGAGAAGGTGCCAACAGAGGATAAGATGGATGGATGGCATCACTAACTCAATGGACATGAGTTTGAGCAAGCTCCGGGAGTTGGTGATGGATAGGAAACCCTGGTGTGTTGCAGTCCATGGAATCGCAGAGTCAGACACAACTGAGCAGCTGAACTGAACTGAATGTAAAATTAGGACATTTGCATTATGATGGGAAGCCTCATAACCTTAACACATACTCAATAAAACATTTTTTAAAAAGCAAACTTTAATTGTGTATGTACTAATTTCAGGTACTGGGGTAAAATTTCACATACTTTATCTCTCCTTAATTCTATCAAGAACTGATAAAAGAGTTGCCAATTTTATTTCTGTAACATAGAAGAAACTGACACTTAAGGATGTTAAAAACAAGATGACAGACCCAAAATGGAGTTACCTATGCTAAACCCTATGTCACCAACTTAAGACTTAACCTAACTACAGTTTCTCCTTGTAATGGAATCTTAAACCAGAAAATCAGGAATCACCTGATCAGCACTAGTTAATCTACCTGACAGGTCACCGCCAGCCTCCAAAGGAAAGTAAAATTGCAATAACCAGCCTGCTTTTTGCCTGTTATCTTCCTTGTTCCCACTCCATTCTGCCCGTGAACATCCTTCACTTTACAATGTTCCTTGGCACCCCTTTCTATCAGCCAGATTGGATTCTGCCCATTCATGAATCATTGAATAAATTTAAAATTTACTCAGTTGAATTCTGTTTTTAACAGAAAAATTATGTAACTTGTTTATGGCCAAACAGCAGAGAGCAGATATGACTCAGTCCTAATGCCTGTCTGACTCCAAAGGCCATATTCTTACCTACATTACACTGACTTTCGTGTATGGAATATTAATTAAATTTTACCCACCTCTGAGTGGAGGGGTAAGGAAGATGACCTGATTTCTTGCTGCTTTCAACAGGATATACTGCCTTGACTCTAAATATATTTAGAGTCATGAGAGGTTTAATTGATTTTTCTGTTTTAAAATAATATTCAATGTGTATGATAGTCTATAGCTAGTTAGGCAGGCTATTAGAACTATGCTGCTAATAAATTTTAATTTCAAGTGGATGTTTTGCTAACCTTGGCTAGCCATTCACAGACACATTTAATTGGTCTCAAGTAGCTCTGAGGATTAATGTGGGTCCATCACCAAAAAATAGAAAACAATTAGCAAAAGCTGGTGTCCTAGAATATGGTAGTAGTTCAAATAACTTCATGAATTAATTTTTATTTTATTTTAAACAATAGAGTTTTAATACTGTATAGCTAATGATTGTGTTTAGCATTATAAAGTGTCAAGATAAATCATAGCACCTCAATATAATCTACATATGATACATTGACACCATGAAATAGTATCAATAAATTGAGACTATAAAGATAAGAATATTTTCTTGATTTTGTAAATAATTTTTTGAACTAAAAATCTTAAAGCTAATTGGTTAGAAGTAGAATGTACCATTTCACCTGCCGAGAGCCTTGCAAGAATTTCTTCACTTTGGAAAGAATGGCTGATAAGAATCTAGAGTCATCTCAGGTGTTGTGTTCTTAGGATGAAGAGTTCCTCTTCCCCTGCCAGGAAGAGGAGACACCTTTACACATTTAAATTTTCTTTATAAAAATTAATTTATTTATACACAAAGAAAAGGTATGCTCTGTTTTTAGAGCTTTCCCTGTGTCCAATGTTCCTCAATTGCCATCAACTCAAAATAATCGTTATGCAAAAGTAGTATGTTTTAGGGTTGCATATTCTGGTCCCCTTCCCTGGTTAACCGGCAGGTAGGGTAAAATCTCAAACTCTTCACTGTGGATGGTGACTCTCAAACTGCAAAATCACTGAAGATGGTTACTGTAGCCATGAAATTAAAAGATACTTGTTCCTTGGAAGAAAAGCTATGACCAACCTCTATAACATATTAAAAAGCAGAGACATTACTTTGCCAACAAAGGTCCATCTGGTCAAAGCTATGGTTTTTCCAGTAGTCATGTATGAATGTGAGAGTTGGACCATAAAGAAGGCTTGTGTTTTTGAACTGTGGTGTTGGAGAAGACTCTTGAGAGTCCCTTAGACTGCAAGGAGATCAAACCAGTCCATCCTAAAGGAAATCAGTCCTGAATATTCATTGGAAGGACTGATGTTGAAGCTGAAACTCCAATACTTTGGCCACCTGATGTGATGAGCCAACTCATTAGAAAAGACCCTGATGCTGGGCAACATTGAAGGCAGGAGGAGAAGGGGACAACAGAGGACAAGATGGTTGGATGGCATCACCAACTCAATAGACATGAGTTTGAGCAAGCTCCGGGAGATAGTGAAGGACAGGGAAGCCTGGCATGCTGCAGTCCATGGGGTCACAAAGAGTTGAACACAACTGAACACAACAACTGCAACAACAAAGGTAAAATCTCAAACTCTTCACAGTTCTTGATGATTCTGTCTATGAAAGAGAAAGGACAATGATCCCACACTCTGAGATCAGTGGCTTGATTTCCAGGAATTCATTACTGAGTGGTGTCACCCATGTACTGGACGGTAGGAGGATGAGGGGGCAGCAGTGCCCTGCCTGTTAAAGAAGTTAAAGAGGCTGAGTGATGAGAAATATGATTCAAACTGGTCAAATAGTGCCTTGGATATTTTCACTCTTATCTGGGCAAGTAGAGGAAGAGGTATTGTCAGGAAGATGGGGCGCTCTCCACAGTTCCACGGCTCCATACGAAAGATGATGCTGTTGTGGCTCCTGAGCCAAGGAACTCCTAAGCTGAAATAATGTTGGCAATGAGGATCTTGCTATATAATGTGGAAATCTACATGTAGTAAAAGCATTAGAAGTTCATTTGGTTGAGGGAGTTCCCTGGTGGCCCAGTGGCTAAGATTCCCCGCTCCCAGTACAGGGGGCCCAGGTTTGATTCCTGATGGGAAATAGATCCTACAAACCACAACTAAGAGTTCACATACCTCAACTACAAAATCCCACAGGCTGCAATTAAGACCCAGTGCAGACAGATAAATAAATATTTAAAGAGAAAAAAACTTCATTTGGTTGAGCCCTGAATGGCTGACAGTTGAACCTAAAAAAAAATGTGTCCTGCCAACCAATGTGAAGCTGTGATCTCCCTCTTCACCCACTGGACCCTCACTCCCATTCTATTCCAATTTCATTGGCTTTAAGGATAAAAAGAATTTGTGGTAGGGCCAAGGTCTCTCTGGTCCCAAGGAGGATCAAAGGCCATACACACTCTGAACTTTGGGATATGGAGGGTTTTAAACTTCTGTGACTCTATAGGATAAGGCACCCAAAGGGCCAACCTTCTCACTTTCATGGAAGTGAGAAGAGGTGCCCAGGGGTGCCCAGGAAAGAAGAAATGCCCAAATACAGTTAATACAATTTGGATAGGGTTCATAGGGGTCAGGGCTTCCCTGGTGGCGCAGATGGTAAAGAATCCTCCTGCAATGCGTGAGACCTGGGTTATGTCCTGGGTTAGGAAGATCCCCTGGAGAAGGGAAAGGCTACCCACTTCAGTATTCTGGCCTGGAGAATTCCATAGGCTGTGTAGTCCATGGGGTCGCAAAGAGTTGGACACGACTGAGCAACTTTCACTTTCACTTTCATAAGAGGCACAGTAAGTGAGGGAAGCTGATGTGACCTTGTGGGTGGGACCTATGAACCAATTTGATGTATTTTTTTTTTTTTTTGGTTGCTTCTACATCTAATAGGAACTGGTATATTATATGTATGCACTTCCCATCCCAATATTGTCAAGGGATTCTCCCATGAGTTTTAGGAAAGTTGCTTCTAACTTTGGTACTGCACTCTTACCTTTTTTAATTTCAGTGGCTAATGAATTGAGATCAGAGGGCTTCCCAGGTGGCACCAGTGGTTAAAAAAATATGCTTGACAATTCAGGAGATGCAAGAAATGTGGTTTGATCCCTGGGTCGAGAAGATCCCCTGGAGTAGGAAGTGGCAACCCGCTCCAGTATTCTTGCCTGGAAAATTCCATGGACAGAGGAGCCTGGCAGGCTAAAGTCCATGGTGTCACAAAGAGTTGGACACAACTTAGCAATGGAGCACATACACACAAAGGGATTTAGGGTGGGCTTAGTACAATAGCTGGTGTCCTTGTAAGAAAAAGTACATTTGGACAGACACACAGGGAGGGGACACCATCTGAAGGTGTAAGACAGGGAACCTCCTTCATGATGATGGAGATTAAGAGTGGAGTGAACCGACAGGGACACCAAGTATTAATAGTAATATTAGGATGAGGCAATGAAGGATCTTTCTTGAGAGACTTCAGAGGAATGCAGCCCTGTTGGCACCTTGATTTCAGACTTCCAGCCTCCAGAGCTGTGAGGGAATAAATTCCTGTTGCTTTAAGCCACCTAGTTTGTGGTACTTTATGACAGTCCAAGGGAGCTAATATAAAGGCTTTATCCATGGGATTCTCCAGGCAAGAATACTGGAGTGTGTAAGTCTTTCCCTTCTCCAGGGTATCTTCCCGATTCAGGGATTGAATGGGGTCTCCTGCCCTGCAGGCAAATTCTTTATGTCTGAGCCACCAGGGAAGCCCTTCCCTAGGCTGAGCCCTGAGGAAACTCAGGCTGTGAGAATACCAGAGACTGGCCCCAAATAGCTGAGGTGCATATCAAAGGAATGATTTCAATGAGCCCAGACTCTTGTATCTTCCTATAAATATAAAAGCAATAAATTCCTTAACTTCAGATACCTGGCTTTCTTTAGTTAACAATCGTCTTTTGATGTTTAGACCACCTTCCCTTTGTTGCAAAGTGAAGTGAAGTGAAGTGAAGTCGCTCAGTATTGTCCGACTCTTTGCGACCCCAGGCCTACCAGGATCCTCAGTCCATGGGATTTTCCAGGCAACAATACTGGAGTGGGTTGCCATTTCCTTCTCCCTTTGTTGCAAACCTTCTATATAACCTGATTCCTCCTCCTCTCGCCTCCTCAGAGCAGTTCTCTCAGGGTTACTTGAGATGCAGCCTCAGGGGCTTGAAGTCCTAAAATTTCCCACTGAATAAAACTTAATGCTCTGGGAGACTTCCCTGACAGTCCAGTGGTTAAGACTCTGCACTTCCACTGCAGGGATCATGGGTTCAAGACCAAGTCAGGGAACTAAGATCTTGCATTCCATGAAAAGTAAATATTTTCCAGTGGTAAATGTGCCACCTGTTTCTTCTTCTGGTTATAGTAAAAATACAAGAAAGAGAAATTGAGGGTAAACTGTTAAACAAAAAGGATCCAGGACTTGAATTTGGACATCCTCAGGTGTTAAGATGGCAAAGAAAAAGCCAAAAATGTGACTTTTTAAACTTCTGCTGAAACTTCAGAAAAAAAGAAAGTATCCACTCACACACAAAAAATCCTTTGCAAAGATGAAGGGTGTGCCTCTTAGATTCTCTTAATCAAACCAGGGGCCTCCAGGAGGTTTAAGGGGCACTGACCCTTATCCATCTCAGCAGGAAGCTATAACAGAGAAGGCATTAATTTGGAAAGATCTGTAGAGATGGGTTTTATCAAGTGGAGTTAACTCCATTGAAGTCCAGGGGAGCCCTACAAAGTTTTTGAAAAGCTTATTAAAAAAAAAAAAAAGTGGGGGGCGGGGTGCGGTGAACACTGTTTATTGGACTGAAAGGGCAGACAGAGTGCAAGATGAAAGGAAGTTGTCAAATCTCCAAAATTCTGCTGGCAGAAGAACACTGATAAAATTATTCAGCTTTAAAAGAGTTGGGGAAAACACTGAAACCACCCGCCTTGGACAGTCACCATAGTAACAACCACTTGAACAAGTTATCTTAAAAAGGAGGTCCTGGTAAGGAACACAGCACTAACATGTTACCAAAGAACTCAGGAAATCTCAAGAGAGGAGACTCCAACCCATATGTCCTACCACCTCCCAGGATTCCCCTCACTAGCATCCCCCTTGACTGAACCATGCAAGCGCCCTCAGGAAGGATGCTGAATCAGAGTGATTGGCCAGAGACAACCCAGAAACTAATCCCATCACCATAAAACCCAAGGCTGTGTTGCGAGCTACATGGCAGAGCAGTTCTCCTGGGTTCCCTTACCCTTCTGCTCTCCAACCAGGCACCCCTTCCCAATAAAGTCTTTTGCTTTGTTAGCACCTGTGTCTCCTCATATGATTATTTCTAGTGTTCGACAAGAGCCCACTCTCGGACCGTGGAAGGGGTCCCCCTTCCTGCAACAGAAGTGTGCTACCTTCCATGAAAAAGGAGAAAACCAAAGAGTGGAGCTGAATGACAGGTAGGGTTAACCCCAGGTTTTCAAAACTAATCAAGAGATGTGAAACATGTGACCAGCTATATTTCAGAGCTGCTGGACCAGTGACCCCTGTGAACCTCCTAGTGTCCCTCCTTTTTGGTTTTTTTGTTTGTTTATTTTTTGTCCCTCCTTTTTGACTATTGCAGGGCAGCAGAGTATGTCATCCCAAACCATGGAAGGTAGCACACTTCTGTTGCAGGAAGGGGGATCCCTTCCATGGTCCGAGAGTGGGCCTTCTTGGCATAAGGATTGTTTTGAGCTATTAAAAAAAAAAAAAAAAAAAGCTGCAGACATAGGAGAAACTCTGAAAACAGAGAGGTTACCCTTTACTAAAGGAAATCTACATTTATTTTACATTAGAAAGGGGACCTGTACCTGCAAGGGGTCTCTGTGCCTGCCAAGTCGCTCAGTCATGTCCAACTCTTTGCGACCCCATGGACTGTAGCCCACCAGGTTCCTCCGTCCATGGGGATTCTCCAGGCAAGAATACTGAAGCTGGGTTGCCATGCCCTCCTTCAGGGGATCTTCCCAACCTAGGAATCTGGCATCTCTTATATCTCCTGCACTCGCCAGTGGGTTATTTTACCACTAGTGCCACCTGGGAAAGGACCTATTATCAAAGGTAACTTTTCACCTGAGAGACTTATCTGCAGGGCAGGGCAACCTCTGTTTACCAAACATTTTCTACACTCACCTTCCCTTGAATTGAATTTCTTCTCTCCTCAGTATCTTTCTTTTGTCTTTAGCTGAAGATGATATTTTGCTGGTCACTTGGACAATTACTCAGCTTTCCGGCATATCTCCCACGTATACACTGATGCCAAATTTTACTGCCTGCTGAAATTCCCTGGTGACCCAAGGGTTGGCCTTCCCTGGTGGCTCAGAGGGTAAATAATCTGCTTGCAATGTAGGAGACCTGAGTTCAATCCCAGGGTCAGGAAGATCTCCTGGAGAAGGGAATGGCAACCCACTCCAGAACTCTTGCCTGGAGAATCCCATGGACAGAGAAGCCTGCTGGCCTACTCACTAGTCCAGTGAGTCACAAAGATAAGACATGACTGAGGGACTTTCACTTTTTTCCACTTTCCAGGGTTTGGACTCTGAGCTTCCCCTGCAGGGGGCACAAGTAGAATCCATGGTCTGGAACAAAGATCCTTCAGGCCACGCAGCTGGCAAAGTTTTCATAACTGCTGGGCCTCCAAATCATCACCTGTGTGACTTAAACACAGTTTGATCATCGACCTCCTTGATATTCTATTGAAACAGCAGAAGACAGCTCAAAACCCTTTACCTGCTTTGGGGTAAGTGATAGACTGTCCACAGTTTCTGACTCAGGATTCTCGTGCCTTCTGTCTGCATTCATGAAGCTGTGGCAGTCCAACCTGTTGATCTGCAAGTAGCGAAAACTCTCAGACCTTTCACAGTTCTCAACAAGGTGATATATGTTACATCTGCACCAAGACAGAGGAGAAAGTTAAATGCATGGTCTGTCCTCTCACCCACTCTACCTTTTATTTATTTTTGGGGGGGCTTTTTTTTAACCAGATTGTACCAGGTTCAACAGTGGTCCCCAAAAGGTATGTCCAGGTTGTAATCCCCAGAACCGGCAAAGATGACCTTCTGTGGAAAAATGACCTTTGCACATGTAATTATGGATTCTGAGATGAGATTACCCTGGATTCAGGGTGGCCCCTTGTTTGTGCTCAGTCGTGTCTGACTCTTTGTGACCCCATAAACTGTAGCCCACCAGGCTCTTCTGTTCATAGAATTTTCCAGGCAAGAATACTGGAATGGGTTGCCATTTCCTACTTCACTCCCCTCCCACCTTCCTTTTTTACCTCTACCAGCCAGAAGCACACAATGAAAGAAATTGTTTCTCTGAATTGTTCGATGAAAGACAGTCCTTAGGTTAAGAGGGAAAACTGGCCATTCTGTTAGATAAGAGAGAAATAATTTTTTAGTATACTGACTGAAATGTTGATATTTATTTGTGATAGTGGTGGAAGATGTGCATTAATTTGACCAAAAAATGACAGATGAACAAATGTGAGTGGCTGGACAGTTCACACATGAGGATTCCTGGAAATATTTGTGAAAATCAACTACTGTTGAGCACAGAAAGAAGTCCATTTTAGTGGGCACCAGAAGGAGTTATTCTGTTTACTCATCTGCCAAGTTATACAAGCTGTCATTTCAGAGCCTAAAAGTCCCACAGAGTGAAGGGTGTTGGGGAGAGGAACCAAAAGAAAAGACAGGCTTGAAAACTATTTCTAAGTAAGAAGTATGGTGTGGTTCCTGATACCCTGAACTGGCTAGAAGCAAAAACTTTCCCCAGTTGTGCATTTATGCTAAGTCGCTTCAATTGTGCCTGATTCTGTGCAACGCTATGGACTATAGCCCACCAGGCTCCTCTGTCCATGGGATTCTCCAGGCAAGAATACTGGAGAGGGTTGCCATGCCCTCCTCCAGGGTATCTTCCCCACCCAGGAATAGAACCTAAGTCTCTTACATCACCTGCATTGACAGATGGCTTCTTTACCATTAGCACCACCTGAGAAGCCCACCCAAGTTGTAGGGGATTTTCTTGTCAAAGAAACCAAATTCCGGCACAGAAAACCTTTAACATTTATAGCTAGAACTGCCGCCAGATCCCCAAACTTACCTAAGCAGAAAGCAGTCTGCCAAAACCTTACAACCAGCATGGAGTGTATAACTAACATCCACTTTACCTGTGACTATCCAGGAAAATGAAGTAGGAAAAACCATGCAGAATACAGTTGAGGTTCATAGAGGACAAAGTTCCCAGTTGCTAGGTCTCAGATGAGAACCAGGATCTAATCAAGTAACTTTTCCATCTCTGCCAGGGCAGGTCCTCATGGTGCCTTGCTACAGGACTGTGTTTTTAGTGTTCCCCACCCCAACCCCACCCCCATATCTACCCCTCTCTGAATGTTCAGGTATTTTTTATAATGGATATCTCGTCCCTGCTCTGTAACTGTATAATGGAGGGATGAAGGGACAAGGGCATATGATCATCTTTTATTTAATAGAGAATAGGACCATGACAATATACCTGACAGCAAGATACTGGGTTCTGAGCTCAGAGCAGAGAACTTTAAGGCGTTGGGAACTGTCTGAACCAAAATTTAGAAGCAATGTGTGCTTGAATCATCAAGTGGAAGAAAGCAAAGCCACATGAACATACTAGTGAGAAATGTACTGCTGTTAGGCCACTAAAATTGGAGAATTATTTCTTATAGGACTGGTGCTACCCTAAGTTGATGGTTCTCAAACTTATACTCATTTTCAGTCCTTAGAAAGTTTTTATTTAAGACACTTTTTTCCTAATCATGGCCTCTACATTAAATCATAACACCATAGATATAATCTATACCTATTAATTTACAGTAAGTATCTGTGTTTCATAGAGTAAGATTCACCTCCTTCCTGACCCAAAACCAATTTTTGTCCCCTTGGGGGCACTGTTGCCCTGATTAAGAAGGATGCCCCTACATGAGACTGAAATCTGTCTCATGCCCACCTCTCTCACCTCAAACTTCCCTCCTATCTCTGCATACTGATAATTTTTTTTAGCCTTCTTTCAATTCCTTGAATGTACCAAGCTCTTCTGAACCTTAAGACGTTTTTTCCTTACTTCCTTTTTCCCCCTTACTTCCTTTTTCTCCCATCCTCTAATTTTTCATATTTCTTAACATTTTGTCAGTGATACTTTTGCCCAGAAACCTGGTTTTAAAGTAGTTCTCATATTTCTCTTAGTACTCATGTTTTCTGTAAGACCACTTAAGACAGTTTATAATATTTGACTGTTTTGATCCTTAATGTCTGTTTTACAAACTACAAGGCACTCCATGTGTACTGAGAACGTAGTGTTGAAATAAGTTAAGTCCAAGATGGAGCTGCTGCTACTTGCTGTGCTGTGTCAGAAAACTGAAATTTAAATAAATTTAGTGTCCCTGTAAATGGTCCACTTGACCAGAAACGTAATATGTGTATCCAGGCAGCTGATTCTCGATTACCAATAAGCTGTAAAGATTTCCTGGTTCTAAATAAGGTTGGATATACAACCCCAGCCAACCAACTTAAATCAAATCCCCTTTCCTTATTCCCCAACTGACCTGCCAACTTTTAAGGAAACTCCTGACCTCCAAGCCCATCATGCCCTATTTCCAAATGGCTATTTCCAAAATTTTATAAAACTTACTCTTCCCAAATATTTGATGACAAATTTAAATCATAATGGAGTAATCACAGTTCAGGCACACAAAAATAGAGGATCTGGACTCAAACATGTCTCTGCACCACGAGAGCTTGAACTTTCTTTGAACTGTTCCGGGTCCAAGGATTTCGCGAACTGTATTCAGAACACCCACCAGCTTCAACCTTGTGGTCTTAAGGTCTCCCTTGTAACTATGCAGCATTTTTGGATCCCAATCAATCCTTACTTAACAAGCATCCCAATTCTTGCCAGCTCCAATTATAATTCTTAATGAACAAGTCATGTAATTAAATATAACTTTGCAACTTTTTTGGCTTTATAAGCCTCCCCCATTTTGTAGTCCGAGGGAACACAATTCAAGTCCTAGAATCTTTCCCCACACGACAGTCCTAGATAAGCCCCAAATATTTTAATTTCTATCAGGTCTCTGTTTCTGAAATTTGGCTAACATGTCCATTGGGAAGTGCTCCACTATTTGTGAGACACTGTACTCATCCAATGGGAGATGGGGATGGCACCCCACTCCAGTACTCTTGCCTGGAAAATCCATGGACGGAGGAGCCTGCTAGGCTGCAGTCCATCAGGTCGCTACGAGTCAGACATGACTGAGCAACTTCACTTTCACTTTTCACTTTCACACATTGGAGAAGGAAATGGCAACCCACTCCAGTGTTCTTGCCTTGAGAATCCCAGGGAAGGGGGAGCCTGGTGGGCTGCCGTTTCTGGGGTCGCACAGGGTCGGACACGACTGAAGCGACGCAGCAGCAGCAGTACTCATCAAATCCATGGATTGTTTTCCCTTGAATAAAGGATATCAAATTCACTATGAAACTGAGCAGAACATTATGGAGCCTTCCTAGGGCTTCTCAGGTGGCGCTAGTGGTAAAGAACCCACCTGAAATGCAGGACACATAAGAGACTCTGGTTCGATCACTGGGGGTTGGGAAGATCCCTTGGAGGAGGGCATGGCAATCCACTCCAGTAATCTTGCCTGGAGATCGCCATGGACGGAGGAGCCTGGCGGGCTACAGTCCATGGGGTTGCAAAGAAATGGACATGACTGAACAACTTAACACACATATACACTTAGGTATAAGCCCCTCTGTATCCTTCACTTCTTATTTGGTTTTCCCAGAGCTTCAAAGAGCAGACTCAAACACTAGATGATTATAAAAGTGGAAAAGGCAGAAACAAAGGAAAGCAGTCAAGCAAGAGACATAACAGAAGCTTAAACAATAGTCACATGACTCTTAGTTCCTCCTAAAGGGATATAGTAACAATGTGATGCAGATCTTTGAGTTGTTCTGTGAAACTAAGACCCTCACCTGGCTGGGGATGGTGACCACATGCAGATCACAAGCATGAAGATCTCAGACTGGTTGGAACCAGAAAGTCAATGATTAAAGTTCTCTAAACATCACCCTGTTACTTCACCACCAACCAATCAGAAGAATGTCCATGAGCTGAACACACATTCCGCAACTCTCACTCCAAATGTTGCCTTTAAAAACTCTTCCCTGAGTACGTACAACTGAATCACTTTGCTGTACATCCGACAACATGTAATAAGACAATATTGTAAATCAACTATGTGCTCAGTCACTCAGTCACGTCCATCTCTGTGTGACTCCACGAACTGTAGTCCACCAGCCTCCTCTGTCCATAGGATTTCCCAGGCAAAACTACTGAAATGGATTGCCATTTCCTTCTCTGGAGGGTCTTCCTGAAGCAGGAATCAGACTCAAGTCTCCTGTATTGGCAGGTGAATTCTCTACCACTAAGCCACCTAGGAAGCCCCAACATGGGGAGCGAATCTGACTCGGGGCCCATTTTTATAATTCAATACAAATATAAATTGTATGGAGACACAGCCATATCATTTATGTATTGTCTGTGGCTGTGGCTGCACTACAACCATAGAGTGAAGTAATTCTGCTTAATAACAGGGTTGAATAGTTACACATCAACAGACTTTAGCAGTGGCATCAGACACCCAAGGGCCCTCAAAACCTAAAATGTTCACCATCTGACTGATCGCAGAAACAGTTCACTGACTCCTGTATAACGTCACTGAAGCTGCTCGATTACATGACCCAAGTGGTAGCATCTACAAACCAAGAGCAACCCCAAGCCAACAGCAAGGAAGAAAAGTGAACCTCGATCCTGCAACTGCAACGAACTAAATTCTATCCACATTTGAATGGTTTGGATAAGGACCCCCTACATCCAGCTGAGAACCCAATCCTGGCAAACGCTTTATTGTCAGTCTGCAGAGATTCTGAGCAGAGAACACTAATTTATGGTAATTTGTGATGCAGAAATAGAAAACAATGAATGCATGTCACTCATTTAACAAGTGTTCATAATATTCTTGCCAATAAACTAAGCAAAGTGTTACAAAATTTTCTGCTTAATTTAACCAAAATGGGTCTGGCACTCTATGTACTGTAAAGAGAGAGAGGAAGTGTGTGTGTGATATTTTAATTACTTTTCTATTTATGAAAAATCTTTTTAAAGTAATATGATTGCTATAGTCTGAGTGTTCATGTCGCCATAAAATTCATACATTGAAATCCTAAACCTCAAAGATAATGTTGTTAGGAGGCGGAGCCAGTGGGAGGTGCTTAAGTTATTAGGGCATAGCTCTCTGGATGGGCTTTGCCCTAATGATAAAAGAGGCTGCAGAGAGGTCCCTAGCCCTTTACACCCTATGAAGACACAACCAAGAAGCATTCATGGTAAAACAGGCAGAAGAGTACTCACCAGAATATGACCATATTGACTCCCTGATCTTGGACTTCCAGCCTCCGGATCTGTAAGAAATAAATTTCTGTTGTTTACAAGCTTCCCAGTTTATGGTATTTTGGGATAGCTGCCCAAATAGACAAAGATGATGACCATAATCAGAACAATTGGGACATTTCTTTGTAGTGGTCTTTATGAGCATATGAAATACCTGGTTTTTACTTATATACATCTTCTTTTTATTCATATGTATCTAAAGTAATAATGTCTAAAGATCTATTTTATATTTTAATTGCTAGCATTTTTCTGTATAATGAGTGCATTTTTTTTACTATTATGCTTAACTATGAGTCAGAGATAAAAATATTTACTTGTTTCAAGGAAATTATTTTTCCTTCTCATTTGTTATAGACACAGTTAAAAGAAAACCTGGTATTATTTTATTTGTTCTAATTTGGGGAGCAAATATATATTTTGGGCTTCCCAGATGGCTCAGTCAGTAAAGAATCTGCCTGCAGTGCAGGAGACAAGAGTTCAATCCCTGGGTTGGGAAGAACCCCTAGACAAGGGAATGGCAACCCACTCCAGTATACTTGCCTGGAAAATCCCATGGACCGGGGAGCCTGGAATACCGTCCATAGGATCACAAAGAGTCAGACACAATAAAAGCAACCTAGCATACATGCACGCATATAATACTTTACTGACCTTAATTTAACCTTTTAATTTCTATTCTACACTCTATTTATATGCTTGGTTTTTTTTATTTTGTCTTTACATAAAAATTTACTTTTAGACTATCTTTCATCTTTAAAGATTCCTCTCACCAACAAGTAGTAGGAAAGAAACCCTTACTCCTTGGCTTCCCCCACCAAATCTCCTGTCTGGTTGATTGGAGTAATACTGAGTCAGGTGAGTTGCCAAGGTAACACAGCAAGTCAGTGGGAGAACCAGACTGTCTTAAACACAGTAAGTAGTGTGTTGCTACTTAAACACTGAAGTAGTGTCTTAAATACTACTTTTAAACTTACTCAGTGATGTTTTAAAAACTAGAAATGGCACAAATGACAGAGTAATGAACTTATCTATCCCTAAGAGTCAGTATGCTATATAAAATAAGTTGTGGGATGATGATACAAGACAGAGAAAAATTTTTTAAAAAAAGCAGAATTTTTAGTTTTCAGGTAATAATCAGATCAGATCATGTAAAATAACTGAAGTGTCCTGGAAACTCAGAAATATTAAATAGTGAGTATATAGAGTGTCTCTCATAACTTCTAATTCATTATCCTCTACATGCATTATAGGCAGAGTTTTCTTAGTTCATCAAGGATAATAAAGTAGGATAAAGCATCACTATGTTTGAAAGTACTTTGCTCACCATTTTTGAGAGTCTGGGGGTACTAGAGAGAGGGACTGTTTTTGGAAAGGAATTTTTGATCTCTATTATTTGGAGGTACCCAGGCAATCTGAAGCAGCAGCTCACCAGAAGCAAAGCAGTCCAATCAGTGATGTGCTTGGGAAGGCTCATCTCAGCTTGCAAGAGTGGACTATTACATTTCAGAAATACTGTGAACTTGTTAAGATTATGATATGTGTGTGTGTGTTTATATGAGTGTGTTGAAAATATATACATATGTATGTATAATAGGTGTATTATATATAGTTTATCTGTTCTATGTGTATATATATATATAAAACATATGTGTATATATCATATATGTGTTAATGCATAGTGTATACATATGTATATATAAAACAAATAAGTTGTATTGAAAGCAAAGACAACAATTTGGGACAATATTCTTCCCTTTCTATAATACAGCTGGGCTTCCCTGGTGGCTCAGGGGGTAAAGAATCTGCCTGCAATGCAGGAGACCCAGGTTCGATCCCTGGCTCAGGAGGATCCCCTGGAGAAGGGAATGCCAACCCACTCCAGTATTCTTGCCTGGAAAATCCCATGGACAGAGGATCCTGGTGGACTATAGTCCATGGCATTGCAAAGAGTTGGACACAACTGAGCAACTAACACTGCCCATAATACAACTCGGCAGAAGTACAGATATAAGGATAATATTTACATATATATATATATATGTATATATATATGTATGTATAAAACTTGTTTTACTGTGTCTCAGATAAGAATTCTCAGAGAAGGCAATGGCACCCTACTCCAGTACTCTTGCCTGGAAAATCCCATGGAAGGAGGAGCCTGGTAGGCTGCAGTCCATGGGGTCGCTAGGAGTCGGACATGACTGAGTGGCTTCACTTTCACTTTTCACTTTCATGCATTGGAGAAGGAAATGGCAACCCACTCCAGTGTTCTTGCCTGGAGAATCCCAGGGACGGGGGCGTCTGGTGGGCTGATGTCTATAGGGTCGCACAGGGTAGGACACAACTGAAGTGACTTAGTAGCAGGTAAGAATTCCAGTGGCTAAGCTTTTATAGATGCTATGGCAGCCAGTGTAGAATTCAACTGGAAGTGACTGAGAGAAAAGACATTCACAGTAGGAAATACATAATTCATGAAGGCACAGATGGGTTCGTAAACTTCAGAGACAATAAACAGCTTTGTTGACTTCAGTGTGAAAAGAAGAAAAATTGGGAAATAAGAGATGAAATTGTTTAAGAGTATATACTGGAGCATGTATTTTATGAAAGGCTTGACTATTTAGGGCATTTAAAGTATCCTCAAATGAGTAAAATGTAGCCTATTTCTCTGTTCTCAGGTAGGTCCAAACTGGAAAATAGGAAGGGGTTTATGAAAGTTACGAAAGGGACCTCCCTGGTGGCCCAGTGGCTAAGACTACACACTTCAAATGCAGTGAGTGTGGGTTCGATCGCTGGTTGGGGAACTAAGATCCCACATGCTGTGTGGTATGGCAGAAGAAGAAGCAGCAGCAGCAGCTACCAAAAATACTTTCCAAGAAAAATGTAATATTCCCTTATTGTTTATTCGAGGTCCCTATCTCAGCTCTTTGTTTTTTCAATCAAATGATTCAAACCTATATAAGGTAAGTACATCATGGACGGTGGGAGTGGGGTTTGCAGGCTGCATGTGGCTCCCACATCATGCCCTGAGGGGCAGCACAGCAAACGATGGGAGGACATGGGCTCTAGAGCCTGTCTTCCTTGTGCCTAATGAAAAGTTAATTAAGCACCTGTGAGTATCCTGAAAGTGCAAGTGTTAATAGCTCAGTCACATGGACTCTGCAACCCCATGGACAGTAGCCCACCAGGCTCCTCTGTCCATGGAATTCTTCAGACAAGAATATCAGAGTGTGTAGTCATTTCCTTCTCCAGGGATTCTTCCCAACCCAGGGATTGAACCCAGGTTTCTTGCACTGCAGGCAGATTCTTTACAGTCTGAGCCACCTGCCTGGGGAAAATTTCTTAACCACTCATCCCTTACCTATCAAATGTGGATTATAGGATCTACCTCACAAGAGAATCAGTTCAGTTCAGTTCAGTTCAGTCACTCAGTTGTGTTGGACTCTGCAACCCCATAGACTGCAACACGCCAGGCTTCCTTGTCCATCACCAACTCCTGGAGTTTACTCAAACTCATGTCCATTGATTCAGTGATGCCATCCAACCATCTCATCCTCTGTCGTTCCCTTCTCCTCCCGCCTTCAATCTTTCCCAACATCAGGGTCTTTTCAAATGAGTCAGTTTTTCGCATCAGGTGGCCAAAGGATTGGAGTTTCGGCTTCAGCATCAGTCCTTCCAAAAAATATTCAGGACTGATTTCCTTTAGGATGGACTTGTTGGATCTCCTTGCTGTCAAATGGACTCTCAAGAGTCTTCTCCATCACCACAGTTCAAAATCATCTGTTCTTCGGTGCTCAGCTTGCTTTATAGTCCAACTCTCACATCCATACATGACAACAGGAAAAACCATAGCTTTGGCTAGATGGACTTTTGTTGGCAAAGTAATGTCTCTGCTTTTTAATATGCTGTCTAGGTTGGTCATAACTTCCTAAGGCAAACCATTCAATATCATGGTAATCCAAGTCTATGCCACAACCAGTAATGCTGAAGAAGCTAAAGTTCAACGGCTCTATGAAGACCTACAAGACCTTTTCAAAATAGCACCCAAAAAAGATGTCCTTTTCATTATAGGTGACCGGAATGCAAAAGTAGGAAGTCAAGAAATATCTGGAGTAACAGGCAAATTCAGCCTTGGAGTACAGAATGAAGCAGGGCAAAGG
This sequence comes from Cervus canadensis, assembly GCF_019320065.1. Classification (NCBI taxonomy): domain Eukaryota; kingdom Metazoa; phylum Chordata; class Mammalia; order Artiodactyla; family Cervidae; genus Cervus; species Cervus canadensis. The sequence goes on along the minus strand of NC_057399.1, from coordinate 4,306,956 downwards.
CTAACAGAGTTTTGCCAAGAGAACGCACTGGTCATAGCAAACACCCTCTTCCAACAACACAAGAGAAGACTCTATACATGGACATCACCAGATGGTGAATGCAGAAATCAGATTGATTATATTCTTTGCAGCCAAAGATGGAGAAGCTCTATACAGTCAGCAAAAACAAGACTGGGAGCTGACTGCGGCTTTGATCATGAACTGCTTATTGCCAAATTCAGACTTACATTGAAGAAAGTAAGGAAAACCACTAGACCCCAAACTAAGTGCCCTGTTAATTATTGAATGCTGCTTAAGGCACAATTTTGTTTCTGTGACTTATAGTGCTTCGGTTGATTTATTTTGATTAGTACTGTTGGGAAAATCTAGAGTTTATTTTGTAATATTCTCTTAAAAACTTGTATAACATTTTCTCATAAATTATAAGTGGAAAAAATATATTTGCTATGGATGGGAAATTTATTTAGAAGAATTACATAAGACTTTCAAAAACTTAATGAAAGTAAATGCTTTAGGTTAGTAATAATTGTACTTTTTTGACATGATAAAACTCAGCTTACTTATGTTTAAGGAACAATTCTTCCTTGAAAACTCTTATAAAATAGAAAGCATGGCTGTCCCATAGAACTCATTTGAATTAGACCTTGTAAATAATTTCTAATACTGAAGAAAATGATCAACTTTGAAATGTTCTACATTTCTCTGTCTATTTTATAAGCTTATCTTATAATTTGAAAGTTTTTCTTTGTTTATACATGAAAATTATTCTAAATGATGTAAATTATTACTCTTCAATACTATAAATTATTGAACAACTATAATTAATAAAGGTAATAAATTTAAACAGATAATAATGTGTCAATAAATACTACTCTTTTGTATTATAAATGTATAATTGTTTAATTTTTTCTTACAAAAACCTATAATTAACTTTTGTGATTTTATCTCATAACTACAAACTAAAAACCTTTTCTATAATAACTACTATAGTTTTCATGCTAGCAAAGTTTTCATTAATTACTATGTTCCTGAAATACTTCTTGAGATCCTCTACTATAAGGACCAAAATATTTTTGTTATCTCAACATGAGTTCTTAACTTTAACTTATAATTTGAGGATTATAAATATTATATACACATACATGTATAATAAGTGCCAACATGTTGATTTAATCACAACCAATAGATCAGGCTGGTGCTATCAAGTCATATTTGGGTTTATTCCTCTGTATGCCCACTTACTGTCTAGGATCAAAGCCCTGTTCTCTGTTACCTAGGGGCTATAAGCTTTATTTTTCAGCTATCTACATAGGAAAAAAGGGAAAGTTGCTACATTAGGTAATCTAAGGTCAGTATCCAGAAAGTTGTTCTTATAAAGCTTACACTTGAAGATAAAAAGGAAAAATAACTCATATAAGGTTGCCTTGCCTCTGGACACAACAGGCACTTTTTGATTGACAACGAAAGGTCTACAGGAATAGAATCCTGGCACCATATTTAATGGTACACATACTCAAGAATTGGGGCTCCCTGACAATAACCAGATTTTTCTACTTCTGAGGCAACTTGGGGCAGGTCAGAGACTTTTGTACTGTTATATGCAACCCCTCCTCTGATTTTTAATTCCATTCCCTTCTTCTCCACTTGAAGTCCTCTCTTCTGGATGCCCAAAAATGTTTTGAAAGTAAAAAAAGAAAAAATTCAGATATTAATTTTTTCTATAACAATCCTAATTTCTCCATAAAGTAGAAGCTGAGTTGACCTGTGAGAAATGACCTTGCTAAATACCAGACTCATGAATTAGCTGATGAAACTCAGTCGAGAAGGAGAGAGAGGAATGTTAAATTGGGTCACAGGAGTTAATTGTTGGAGCAGCTACAGAATAAATGATGCACCCCTCACTGTAAGTCTTGCCATTTTTGTGATGATCTTGGACATTAATGGTTTCTTTTTTCTGTTTTTGATGGATTTGAATGTTTGAGAAGAGGCTTTTGGGGGGAGTAGTATTTGTCAATATAACAACTGATCATTGGTGCATCAATTGCATTGTGACAATAAAAATGTGTTTTTATGGAGGCTTTTTACTCATTCTTCCTGTAGGATAGCCACTGGTGAATTTTTAACAAGAAAGAAATCCAGGATCTTTTATCTGGAATTTAAATGAGGAGTTGTTAAAATTTAGTTGGATAACACATCATAAGCAGTTAAATAAATTTAGTGTTACTCTGGGTCAAATATTATAACAAGGATAATACTTTATATAAACCCTATCTTTTAATATCATAACAGTATTAACTAAAATATTTGACCTCTTAAACAGTTTCCAGCTTCACAAAACAACATTGCACATAGTTTAATAATAAACATGATCACACACACAACACACTCTTTGACTTTTTAGATAAGCTTGTGGGCTAGTCAAGTTTGAGAAATAAGATGACAGAGTTTAGTTCCTCTGAGGACTTCTTACACTTCAAATTATTTAAGAAATGGGAAATATAACTTGCTTTGTTTAACCTTAGAATACCCATAAAAAAGACCCAGATAGATATGTTGAGACTGAGCTTATAGACCTATAGATATTTATATATATATAAAAACATGTATATAAATAAAATCCACTGGTAGAATTAGTGGGAATACCTCTCAGTGTCTTGCCAAGTGTTTTGATCTGAAATGACACTTTCCCCTCTGATATTAACATGAATTATTAAGGTTAGGATTTTGGTTAAACTCTGGTTTTATAGTATCATTCATTTTAAAAGTTGATTTATAATATTATATGAACTTATGCTGTCATAAATAGAGCCATTGTTGACAAATTACCCACTGCAAAATATGGGATACAGAATTAAAGAATAAAATTATAATTTCTGGTTCTGTCTAAACAAATAAATTGCTTTTGAAATTAGTGTTATGAGTCATATAATTAATTTTTAAAAGTTAATTTTTTTTATTTTAAGCATTCTTTTCATAAAAATTGATTACACTAATCCTGCAAAGATGAAAATAGGAACTTAGAACTCAGCATTATTTTCTCCTGCAAAGATGAAAATAGGAACTTAGAACTCAGCATTATTTTCTAATTTACTATCTGATTATAATCTCCAAACAGTTTCACACAGCTAGTGGTCAGCTGACTTTCCAGAGAAAATGGCTTTGTTTAAGACACAGTATTGGAAAATGCTTTAGATTCAACCCAAATAGAAGGAAAATTGCATAAAAACCAGTTGCTGCATTCTGATGTCTTCTCAGAGGTTTGGAGAAATAGGGTTTCTCCCTCCCTCACAATAGGAAAAAACCTTGAAGACGCAAATTAATAACTTCAATTAGATAATAAAAACTGCCAAGGGAAAAAAATTGAAAATAAAAACAGGACTGTGAAAGCACGCAGCATCCACCAATCTGCTCACCTGAGACATACGATGCTGAGTGGTATATAAGCTGGTAGGAAGAATCAACCAGAGTTGAATCGCTCAAGTCTGAGAGTAGGTGAGCCTGAGAGAGACACAGACAAATTAAGTTTACACCCAGTTCAGTTCAATTCAGTTCAGTCGCTCAGTCGTGTCCGACTCTTCGCGACCCCATGAATCACAGCATGCCAGGCCTCCCTGTCCATCACCAACTCTTGGAGTCCACCCAAACCCATGTCCACCGAGTCAGTGATGCCATCCAGCCATCTCATTCTCTGCCATCCCCTTCTCCTCCTGCCCCCAATCCTTCCCAGCATCAGGGTCTTTTCCAATGAGTCAACTCTTCACATGAGGTAGCCAAAGTATTGGAGTTTCAGCTTCAACATCAGTCCTTCCAATGAACACCCACGACTGATCTCGTTTAGGATGGACTGGTTGGATCTCCTTGCAGTCCAAGGGACTCTCAAGAGTCTTCTCCAACACCACACTTCAGAAGCATCAATTCTTCTGCGCTCAGCTTTCTTCACAGTCCAACTCTCACATCCGTACATGACGACTGGAAAAACCACAGCCTTGACTAGACAGACCTTTGTCAGCAAAGTAATGTCTCTGCTTTTAATATGCTGTCTAGGTTGGTCATAACTTTCCTTCCAAGTTTACACCCAAGAACCCCACAAGTACTTGCAGGGAAAACTGGAAAAAATCCTAAAAAAGTTTCCCTCCAGGTGTTGTCTGGGTGTGAAATGGCAGAAACCAATATGCTAATACCAAATACCTAACATCCACCCGATCTCATCTTCCCTATCAGCCCTATGGAAATAAAGCCTTAATACACAAGGTCCTCAAACTCTGATGCCCAGGTACACAGATGGGAACACACTGTACTTAGGAGAAAAATGAGAAAAAAAAACCCTGTCCCCTGTGAAGGGTGAATGAATATCTAACACTAAGCTGGCATTCCCTCTGGAGGAGGGCCAGGATCACTTGTGAATCAGACCTCACATCTGGGTCCCACTGTTTACATTTACCTGCCTAAGACTGCAACTTGGGATGACTTCAGAGACTGTACCTTCCTGCCCAACCCCCAAATCCCAACATGCAACCACCATGCTCACAAGACTTGAGTAAAAATAAAAGTGGAATAAAAGTGAGGGAAAGTGAAGAGTAAAATGTGAAATTTCATAAAGAAAAAAGTAAAGCTAGAATTTGACAGTAAAGCTGTATTAAATCCTGCTTATCAAAGGCTGGAGAGTGTCCTTGAAAAATCTTTCTCATAGACTCTTCCTTAATTTCTCAATAGTATACATTTTTAATGGAAAGGATATTGGAAAAATAGTTGCACTGATTTTTTTAGCTAAGACACAAAAGAGAAAAAAAAAATAAAGTGGGGCAATTAATGAAGCTTCTCCAAGGGGGAATCAAGTGACCAATTTTCTTTTATTTCAAGGGTCGGTTTCTCTAAATACTAAAGAAAAACCTTGCAGATTTTGAATTGATGGGCTGTAAGACAGGGCTTCCCTATAGCTCAGACAGTAAAGAATCTGCCTACAGTGCAGGAGATCTGCGTTTGATCCCTGGGTCAGGAAGATCTCCTGGAGAAGGGAATGGCTACCCACTCCAGTATTCTTGCCTGGAGAATCCCATGGACAGAGGAGCTGAGAGGGCTACAGTCCATGGGGTCGCAAAGAGTCAGACATGACTGAGTAACTAACACATGACATGTCATATTTCCTGAAACTCTTATCAAACCTCTCACTGGGAACCAACAGCAATCAAGTGATAGGTACTTTCAATAGCCTTCAAACAGTTTGCCTGGCCAGGCTGTCACCCTCAGACCTTTCAGAGAGAAACATTCTTCTCTCCTTGTGACATCACACCCACTATCAAATGGGGTGGGGTAGGGGATTTACTCCAAAAAAGAAGCTCTCCTGATGGCATATTCCTGGACATTCCTGAGGACTCCTTGATCATTAGCAGGTCATAGATAATTTAAACATTGATTTACCTGTACTCTTAATAGAAGTTACATGTCTAAGGAATGATCATACTTCTGGGCATAAATAATGCTGATTTTCCAACATTATTTGAGCTGAACTCCCCAGACATCTCCCCAGGCTTGGAACACACCCTCTAAAACCAGAGCCAAAGGAAATACTGAAATCAGTAGCAAGATAAAAACCAAAGAGAGAAATGTCATTAACCTTGTATTACTCTTCGTAATAGTTCTATTTTCTAAGCTAAGAAAGAAAAGGAAAAAAAAAAAAAAATCCAAAGGGCAGGGATAATGATTTCTTCAAAATCTCAGGAGTAGAAATCTAGTAATCAATTCCTACATCCTAATAGTTCAATTCAGTTCAGGTCAGTCTCTCAGTCATGTCTGACTCTTTGCTACCCCATGGACTGCAGCATGCCAGGCCTCCCTGTCCATCACCAACTCCCGGAGCTTACTCAAACTCATGTCCTTTGAGTCAGTGATGCCATCCAACCATCTCATCCTCTGTCGTTCCCTTCTCCTCCCGCCTTCAATCTTTCCCAACATCAGGGTCTTTTCCAGTGAGTCAGTTCTTCACATCAGGTGGCCAAAGGATTGGAGTTTCAGCTTCAACATCAGTCCTTCCAATGAATATTCAGGACTGATTTCCTTTAGGATGGACTGGTTGGATCTCCTTGCTAAGGGACTCTCAAGAGTCTTCTCCAACACCACAGTTCAAAAGCATCAATTCTTCAGTGCTCAGCTTTCTTTATAGTCCAACTCTCACATCCATACATGACTACTGGAAAAACCATAGCTTTCACTAGATGGATCTTTGTTGGCAAAGTAATGTCTCTGCTTTTTAATATGCTGTCTACATTGGTCATAACTTTCCTTCCAAGGGATAAGCGTCTTTTAATTTCATGGCTGCAATCACAATCTGCAGTGATTTTGGAGCCCAAAATAATAAAGTCTGCCACTGTTTCCAGTGTTTCTCCATCTATTTGCCATGAAGGGATGGGACCAGATGCCATAATCTTAGTTTTCTGAATGTTGAGCTTTAAGCCAACTTTTTTACTCACCTCTTTCACTTTCATCAAGAGGCTTTTTAGTTCCTCTTCACTTTCTGCCATAGGTGTGGTTTCATCTACATATCTGAGGTTATTGATATTTCTCCTGGCAATCTTGAATCCAGCTTATGCTTCATCCAGCCCAGCATTTCTCATGATGTACTCTGCATATAAGTTAAATAACCAGGGTGACAACATACAGCCTTGACGTACTCCTTTCCCTATTTGGATCCAGTCTGTCGTTCCATGTCCAGTTCTAACTGTTGCTTCCTGACCTGCATACAGTACAAAACCCAAATATTCTTTTATTTTGGTTCATAATTTACAGCTATAAATCTGTTTTCTGTTATTTGACATCATTCATATTCAGTCATTTCTTTGCTCTCTCTCAGGAAAATCAGTAAAGTCCTCAACCAAGACCTGAGTTACCTTCCCAGATTTTGTTTTTATCTTATATATTGACCATCTTTTTTGGACTCAAGTTCAGCTGAGCTCTAGAACTGACTCTATCTCTCTGCCTACTGTTTTATACCCAATAAGCTATACACTTTCTGAGGAGAAGCAAAATTTCATCAAAGTAAAGTATATTCCTTGGGGCATAATTTATATCAAGGAGGTGCATTTCTCATTCCTAAAAAATTGTAACAATTCAGAATTTTTCCAGGTTAGTAACTAAAAGATCATCAGATGACTCCTGGCTCTCATTGGCTATAGCAGGCAAAGGGTCCCCAAATGTATGAATTTTCTATTGCAACAGCAAATTAGCACACACTTAGGTGCTCAAAACAGCATACATTTATAATGTCACAATGCGCATGTGTCAGGAGTCCAGGCATGGCTTAGACGAGTGCTTTGCTCAGGGTCTTACCAGCTGAAATCAAGGTATCAGCCACATTGTAGTCCCATCTAGAGTTGAAAGGTCTCTTCCAAGCTCATTAACTTTTTATGGTTATAGCATTGATGTCCTCAGCTCTAGAGACTGGTGCTCTCCACTGGCGCCCTTCAACCTGGCTGTTTCTTTTTCTTTGAGGACAGCAGGCAAGCTTCCTGCTTTTACAGCTTTCATCTGATTAAGTCAGTCCTATCCAAAATAATATCCCTTTTGAATCACTCAGTCAACTAATTAGGGATCTCAGTTACACCCATAAAATATTTTCACCTTTGCCATGTAACAAAATCTAATCACACAAGTGCTATTTATCATTTTCACAGGCCTTTATCTACACACAGGGGAAACGATTATACCAGGGTTACATCAGGAAATTTGGGGGGCTGTTTTAAGCATTCTTCCTACCACACCAATTTTCAGAAATTGCCAATACTGTATGACTTAACCACATCTTTGTTAACCAAATCTCTTACCTGGGAGTTTAAACATGAATAGGCATTTTGTGCTTTAAAAAATTCAATAACCTCTCACAAAGGGCCTTGTTGCTGTTGTTTAGTGGCTAAGTTGGATCCAACCCTTTGCGACCCCATGGACTGTATGTAGCCCACCAGGCTCCTCTGTCCATGGAATTTTCCAGGCAAGAACACTGAAGTGGGTTCCTTCTCCAGGGGATCTTCCCAACCCAGGGAATGAACCCACATCTACTACATTGGCAAGGAGATTCTTTACCACTGAGCCACCAGGGAAGCCCCAACTATAGGCCTACCTTGTCACTAATCTCGCTACCTATTCATACATGAGAGATCTGAACAAGCCCTCAGTGTTCTGACTCAACTTTATGGAATTATCACAGATCAGTGTCAGGTAACTGTTTTCCATTAGCCCAGTATCAAAGTTCTACTCAATTTAAAGCTGATTGCCACAGATGCCACATCTAGAGGCTTCTGCTAACATAATTTCTTTTAGGGTTTGTCTTAAACTTAATGGTTTAAGCTGCTAAATTTTGCTGTCTACCAAAACTATGCAATATTTACCAGTAGGAAGGCTATTTCCTACCAAGTTATATTACTTACTGTATTTCCATTCATCATTGTAATACTTTAAATTCTACTTTTCTTGCACAGAAGGAAAGCTCATTAGTCCCTAAGTGCTGGTTTTCAAATATCTGATAGATTTATCAAGACAATCCTAATAGCTGTATTAAAACATGCCTGGGAACCTAGATTTAATCTTATTTGTAGGTCATATGTTAATAATGGAACCAGAAAATATCAGGCAGGATACATTATAACAGATCTCAACTCACCACTAGAATATGATCCCTTTCCAGAAGCAAAATTTGCCCAGATGACAAAGTTGGTTTTGATCCCCATAAGCTTCCTGGCTAAATGAAAAAAGTAGGGTGTTTATACACACACTAATGGCAGAAACACTTTGGAAATAGTCTATTATTTCTAAAAGCTTTAGAATAGAGATGCTTAATCTAAGGAGGAACCCTAATTTAGAATGGTCAGCATATTAGGGACATTTTAATAGCTCTAATTTTTTTTTTTTAAGGAATTGGCTATTTTCAGGTTAGATGGCCATTCATAAAGAGATACTCAAGCCAAAGGAAATGACCTTGTTGATCATTATGCCAAACAGGCAATCACTATTAAGACCCCAAACCTCACAATACTAAAAGAGACCATGTCTTTGGAGAATATCAAAGAGAATTTTATGAAATATTATACAATGCCAGCCTTTAGTCCAGAGTAAGAAAAAACATTTATTACATGGAAATTACTCCTTCCACAGTTAGAGTGGCTGCTTATAGCCTCAGATAAAAATTTTGAAAATTTTTACATGATATTTATTACCCACACATCTAGGATAAATTGGTCACTGTACTCACTCAACATTAGTGAGGAGATATTTATTTCATTGACTTTTGTTAATAAGTGGTACACAAAATTTAAAATATTACTGGACAAACCCACAAAGGCATTTTGATCAAAAATCACTGGGTGCCCTCCAGCAACTGATAATGAGTTTGGAGTACAAAAGCCTACTGGCTATTATCCAAAACTGGACAGGGCTATGTTACCTTTTTACACTGATGTCTGCCTAAAGGGTGTAGGTGAGGCCATCGCCTAGCACCCATTGCCACCCATCAGTTTCCACTCTCAGCAGAAGAGCTAGTTAAATGAATTTTAGAGTGAGATCATCTGGACCTGGATTTTAGGACCAAAACCCTAATCACCTAAGGAGAATTCTGGATTTTTTTTCCTCTGCTACAACCTCTTCATGTTTTACAAAACAATCAGAAATAGGGTGAATTCTACATGCTATGGTTCAGAGACTTGTCAAGGCCAACTAGAAAATGCCACCAACTCTTGGCCCAAAATGTCACTAATTTGGACAGGTAGTTAGTAGTTCAGAGCAAAGTAACTTTAGATGTGATATTGGCCTTTCAGAGTGAATCTATGTGATTTTACAAGAAAAATATTGTGCTTGAATCCCTAAAAATATCTCTGGCATTTTTAACATTACTAGAATAATCTGAATTAATGAAATCCAGTAATGAAGTACCAGACGATTCCTGATTTATAGTGATTCGACTTAGGATTTTTCAACTTTCCAATAGTGAGAAAGCCATATGCGTTCAGTAGAAACTGTATTTGAATTTAGAGTTTTGATCTTTTTAGATATTTTGTCTGATCCTTTATTGTGATGCTGGGCAGTGGCAGCCACAGCTTCCTGTCAGCCACGCAATCACAAGAGAGTGTTTGTGTGTGTGGCACTCAGTTGTATCCTACTCTATGTGACCCCATGGACTATAGCCCACCAGGCTCCTCTGTCCATGGGGTTCTCCAGGCAAGAGTGCTGGAGTGGGTTGCCATGCCTTCTGTAACAGATCTTCCCAACCCAGGGATCAAACCTGGGTCTCCCGCATTGCAGGCAAATTATTTACCATTTGAGGCACTAGAGAAGCCCCAGTCACAAGGGTATGTGTGTATATGTGAATGTTCTTAGTCACTCAGTTCTGTCCAACTCTTTGTGATCCTATGGACTATAGCCCGCCAGGCTCCTCTATCCATGGGGACTCTCCAGGCAAGAATGCTAGAGTGTGTTGCCATGCCCTCCTCCAGGGGATCTTCCCAACCCAGGGATCAAACCCAGGTCTCCCACAGTACAGGCAGATTCTTTACCATCTGAGCCACCAGTTCAGTTCAGTACAGTCGCTCAGTCATGTCTGACTCTTTGTGACCCCATGAATCGCAGCACTCCAGGTCTCCGTGTCCATCACAAACTCCTGGAGCTTACTCAAACTCATGTCCATCGAGTCGGTGATGCCATCCAGCCATCTCATCCTCTGTCGTCCCCTTCTCCCCCTGCCTCCAATCCTTCCCAGCATCAGGCTCTTTTCCAGTGAGTCAACTCTTCACATGAGGTGGCCAAAGTGTTGGAGTTACAGCTTCAGCATAAGTCCTTCCAATGAACACCCAGGACTGATCTCCTTCAGGAAGGACTGGTTGGATCTCCTTGCAGTCCAAGGGACTCTCAAGAGTCTTCTCCAACACCATAGTTCAAAAGCATCAATTTTTCGGCGCTCAGCTTTCTTCACAGTCCAAGTCTCATATCCATACGTGACGACTGGAAAAACCATAGCCTTGACCAGACGGACCTTTGTTGGCAAAGTAACGTCTCTGCTTTTTAATATGCTGTCTACATTGGTCATAACTTTCCTTCCAAGGAGTAAGCGTCTTTTAATTTCATGGCCACAGTCACCATCTGCAGTGATTTTGGAGCCCAAAAAAATAAAGTCTGACACTGTTTCCACTGTCTCCCCATCTATTCCCCATGAGGTGATGGGACCAGATGCCATGATCTTAGTTTTCTGAATGTTAAGCTTTAAGCCAACTTTTTTACTCTCCTCTTTCACTTTCATCAAGAGGCTTTTTAGTTCCTCTTCACTTTCTGCCATAAGAGTGGTGACATCTGAGTATCTGAGGTTATTGATATTCCTCCCGGCAATCTTGATTCCAGCTTGTGCTTCTTTCAGCCCAGCATTTCTCATGATGTACTCTGCATATAAGTTAAAGAAGCAGGGTGACAATATACAGCCTTGACGTACTCCTTTTCCTATTTGGAACCAGTCTGTTGTTCCATGTCCAGTTCGAACTGTTGCTTCCTGACCTGCATACAGGTTTCTCAAGAGGCAGGTCAGGTAGTCTGGTATTCCCATCTCTTTAAGAATTCTCACCAGTTTACTGTGATCCACACAGTCAAAGGCTTTGGCATAGTCAATAAAGCATAAATAGATGTTATTCTGGAACTCTCTTGCTTTTTTGATTATCAAACAGATGTTGGCAATTTGATCTCTGGTTCCTCTGCCTTTTCTAAAACCAGCTTGAACATCTGGAAGTTCTCGGTTCACGTATTGCTGAAGCCTGGCTTGGAGAATTTTGAGCATTACCTTACTAGCGTGTGAGATGAGTGCAATTGTGTGGTAGTTTGAGCATTCTTTCGCATTGGCTTTCTTAGGGATTGGAATGAAAACTGACCTTTTCCAGTCCTGTGGCCACTGCTGAGTTTTCCAAATTTGCTGGCATATTGAGTGCAGCACTTTCACAGCATCATCTTTGAGGATTTGAAATAGCTCAACTGGAATTCCATCACCTCCACTAGATTTGTTCGTAGTGATGCTTTCTAAGGCCCACTTGACTTCACATTCCAGGATGTCTGGCTCTAGGTAAGTGATCACACCATCATGATTATCTGGGTTGTGAAGATCTTTTTTGTACAGTTCTTCTGTGTATTCTTGCCACCTCTTCTTAATATCTTCTGCTTCTGTTAGGTCCATACCATTTCTGTCCTTTATTGAGCCCATGTTTGCATGAAATATTCCCTTGGTATATCTAATTTTCTTAAAGAGATCTCTAGTCTTTCCCATTCTGTTGTTTCCCTCTATTTCTTTGCATTGATCGCTGAGGAAGACTTTCTTATCTCTTCTGGCTATTCTTTGGAACTCTGCATTCAAATGGGAATATCTTTTCTTTTCTCCTTTGATATTCGCTTCTCTTCATTTCACAGCTATTTGTAAGGCCTCCTCAGACAACCATTTTGCCTTTTTGCATTTCTTTTCCATGGGGAAGGTCTTGATCCCTGTCTCCTGTACAATGTCACGAACCTCTGTCCATAGTTCATCAGGCTCTCTGTCTGAGCCACCAGGAAAGTGCAATCACAAGGGGAAACACACCTAAGTCTACTTACCACCATTCTCGATCCATATGCCCATTCTGTTTTTCACTATCAGTGCAGAATTCAATAAATTACATGAAATATTCCACAAATAGGCACTGTGTTAGATGATTTTCCCTCACTGTAGTCTAATGTAAGTACTCTGAGCATATTTAAGGCAGGCTGGGCTAAGCTGTGATGCTTAGTACATCAGGTGTATCAAATGCATTTTGACATGCATATTTTCAATTAATAATGAGTTTATAAGGACATAACCCCAGTGTAACTTGAGGAGGATCTTTCCTTTGAAGACTTATTAATATATATGAGAATGCTCTGGGAGGAAACCTATTATTTTTAACAGTGGGGGTAATTACAAAGTAAATATACTGGTATTATTCAAAATAAAATTATTAAAATGAGGTTAAAATAAGACTAAAAATGGTGGAAAGCATTCATGATAATGAGATGTCATTTTCAAACATAGGATATTTGACTTCCATAATCTACTTTAAAGAGAAATCATTAATGGTCTTGAAAATTCACTTTTACATAGTGTTAACATTATTATGCATGTAACTTTTAATACCTCTTTTTCATACTAATATATGTTACATGGTGCTCTTACACAAATCACTAAAAGATATAAACAGAGTGACATCAAAAGACAAAGTCATAAAAGTTATTATTTATTATACTAACTACATACGTGTCTCTGTGGCAGTAGCAATTGTGTTTTAGAAATTATTTATTAGAAACTAATGTAAACCATAGAGCAACCAAGACTCTCCCCAAGTGTTCCTCTGACTCATTCTCTAGCCTGAAATTGCCTAAACCCAGCACCTGATGCAAAGAGCTGACTCATTTGAAACGATCCTGATGCTGGGAAAGATTGAAGGTGGGAGGAGAAGGCGATGACAGAGGATGAGATGGTTGGATGGCATCACCTACTCAATGGACATGAGTTTGAGTAGGCTCCGAGAGTTGCTGATGGACAGGGAAGCCTGGCATGCTGCAGGCTGTGGGATTACAAAGAGTTGGAAACGAGTGAGCAACTGAACTGAACTGAGCACAAATTTTGTTATTGTCATACTCATATACTTTTCAATTTTATATTCTTGACATTTTTTATTATTAAGGCAGACTTTTAAAAATAATTTTATTTATTCATTTGTTTATGGCTGTGCTGGGTCTTCGTTGCTGTGTGGGCTCATCTCTAGTTGCAGCAAGCAAGGGTTGCTCTCTAGTTGTGGTACACTGGCTTCTCATTGTGGTGGCTTCTCTTGTTATGAAGCATGCGTTCTAGGGTGTTCAGGCTTTAGTAGCTGGCAAGCGGGCTCAATGGTTGCAGTTCCCAGGCTCCAGAGCACAGGCTCAATAGATGTGGCTCATGGGCTTAGTTGTTCCACAGTATGTGGGATCCTCTCAGATCAGGAATCAAACCCATGCTCTCTGCATTGGCAAGCAGATTCTTTACCACTGAGACACCAGGGAAGCCCCAAGGCAAATTTTTATTATTTTTAATTGAGATTTAGTCGACACAAAACACTAGTTTCAGGTATGCAAAGTAATGTTCTAACTCTAAAAAATAATCACTACAATAAATCTAATTAAAAGTGGTTGCCATACATAGTTGCAAATTTTTATTCCTGTGATTACATGTATTCATTCCAAATGCAAGCTAATTTGATTCTTGTAATAAACTCCTTTTGGGACATGCCATACTACCACTTTATAGATTTGATTGCTAATATTTTGTTCAGATTGAGGCTAGGTCTGATAATAATTAATAAATTTACTTCTGATATCTAATATCTTTGAAAAGTTTTGATATCAGAGTTAAGTTTGCCTCATAAAGCAAGTTGAGATATGGTCATTCTGTCCTCCTTGTGCAGAAGGAGTTTCACTGGTATTATTTCTTCCTGAAATGATTTTAGAACATAGCACTGACATCATCTGTGCCTGAAATTTTCTCAGAGCAGATTTATAAATTCAATTTCTTTGAAAGATTAATGGCAATTGATATTTACTATGTAATCTTAGATTACTTTTGCTAACTTGTATGTTTTCAAGGAAATTATTCAGTTCATGAAGTTATTCATAATATCCCCTTTATCCCTATAATGTCTGTAGGATCTGAAGTGATAGCACTTTTTTCTTTCTTGAAATTGGTAATGTATGCTTTCTCTTTTCTGATTATTCTCACTGGAGACATATCATTTTTATTCATTTTTTCAATGAAGAAAATTGTGCCTTGCTAATTTTCTGTTTCCTTGGTTTCTACTCTTTATTATATCTTTCCTTCTGCCTGCTTTAGATTTAATTTGCTCTTTTTCTTCCCTGATTGTCTTTCTTGTTATTAGAAAATTTCTAATGATAGCATTTTCTATTTTTCTAATAGCATATGTTTAATATTTCCTAATAAAAGCATTGCTTTAGCTACAAACTACATAATTTAGATGTTTTATTATTCATTACCATTCAGTTTGAAACAGTTTTTAAATTTTTCTTGAGATTTCTTTACCAACATATAGATGATATGGGAGTGTATGGCTCAGTTTACAAATGTTAAAGGCTTTTCTAGATATCTTAGTACTAACTCCAAATTTGATTCTGTTATGTTAGATAACATACTTTGAACTATTTCAATATTTTGAAATCTACTGAGTTTTGGTTTAACTGCTTATGGTATAATTTACTGAATGCTCCATGCATACTTGAAGAGAATGTATGGCTTAGACAAATAGGGCACAGTGACCTAGCAATGGCAGATCAAGATGTTTTATAGGATCATTCACATCTTCAATAACTTTACTGTTTCTCTGACTGCCAATTTCTCAAATAAAGCATGCTTTCAAACCACACCAGAGTTAAGCTAGAAATAAATAACAAAATGGAACAAGAGCTGGAAAATTTCCAAATATTTAGAAATATAAAAATTTGCCAATAGTTCAAAAAGATGGATAAAAGACATCAGTTTGAGTATAACAAAATATATGCAGAATCTAAGTGTGAAAAATTATAAAATTCTGATTTGAAAAATCAAAGAATATCAATATAAACAGAGAAATATGTTTATGGATTGAAACACTAAATATTATTAAAGTATCAGTTCTTCTCAAATTGATCTATATATTCAACACAGTTACAATAAAAAACCCACGAAACTATTTTATAGATAGTTATCAACAGGTTCTAAGTTTTAAGGAAAGGCCAAAGACTTAGAATAACCCATATAATTTTAAATAACAATAAAGTTGGAGGACTATTCTATCTGGTTCAGTATAAAGTTATAGTTAAAAAAGGAAAAAAAAACATGGCACTGGTGAAAGTGTGCACATTAATGAAACAAAATAGAGAGCCTAGAAACAAACCCACACAAATATAATCTCCTGATTTTTGTCTAGGTAATAAAAGCAAGTCAACAGAGAAAGATAATCTTTTGACAAATGATTGAATATTGAACAAAGACACAGTCTTATAACTTTCATAAATATTAACTCAAAATGGGTCCTAGACATAAATATAAATCATGCAAATGCAAAATTTCCAGAAGAAAACATAAAACAATGTCTGAATGCTTTGACAAAAATTTTTTAGGTTTAACACCAGTAGTATGATTCATAAAAGAATAAAAATTATATACTGGATTTTATTAAATTAAAAATTCTGCTCTGTGGAAAACATTGTAAGGAAAATTTAAAAGGTGGTCATAGACTGGACAAATTATATGCAAAGTATAAATATGATAGAGTATCTGATCCAAAATATAAAACAAATCACCTTTAAAACTCAACAATAATAATACCAACAACTCAACTTAGAAATGCGAAATAATATCTGAACAAACACGTTATCAAAGAAAATATGTAAACGGAAAATAAACACAGGAAGGAATCCTCAAAATCATTTATCATTAGGAAACTGCAAATTAAAACAACAATGAAATACTCCTACACATCTGTTAGAATGAGTAAGATCCAAAAAATGTACAATAAAAATTCCCGCTAAGGATGCAGCACATTCATTACTGGTAGAAGCACTATGGTACAAACACTTTAGAACATGGCTTGTAAGTTTCCTGCAGAGTTAAATATAGTTTTACCATAAAATCCGACAATCATACTCCTCAGTATTTATGCAAATGATTTGAAAACTTATGTTTTGTACAAAACTAAAACACTTTTTGATAATAAAAATGTTTATTATCAGCTTTATCCACAATCACCAAAAACCAAAAGAAATCAAATGACTTCCAATATGTGAATAAATAAACATGCTGATTTTATCAACACATTGGGATAACATTCAGTAATAAAAAGAAATGAACTATAAAGGAAATGGCAAACTGCTCCAGTAGTCTTGCCTGGGAAATCCCATGGACAGAGGACCCTGGAGGGCTACAGTCCATGGGGTCACAAAGAGTTGGACATGACTGAGCAAACACACAGACACAGGAAGCGACAACAACAACAAAAAACATGCATGAACTTTAAGTGCATACTGCTAAGTGAAAGAAAACAATCTGAAAAAGCTGCATAATATGATTTCAGTTACAAGACATTCTGGAAAATGCAATAAAAAGGCAATAAAAGAACTAGTGTGAGTTAGGAATTTAGGATAAGTTCATAATTCCCCATTCCTTAGATATGGGCTGCACAAAATGACATCTTTTCAGAGGACAATATGAAGAAATGGAAAAAAGAGTAACTTCACAGTAGAGAAATTGGACAACACTACCAAGCCAGAAAAGGCTGGGAAAGAATGAAGGCAAAAGGAGAAGGGGGCAGCAGAGGATGAGATGGTTAGATGGCATCACCTACTCAATGGGCATGAATTTGAGCAAATTCGGGAGACAGTGGAGGACAGAGGAGCCTGGTGTCCTACGGTTCATGGGGGTCTCAAACAGTCAGATATTACTTAGCGACTGAACAATGAGCAACAAAAACAACCAAGCCAGATGAGCAACATCAACAGTGAGATCAGTTGTTAGTAGGCACCCCTGGTATGATGTGAAGAAATGGAAATTAACCTCTGTGACCTTCCTTACAAAAACTTATCATTTCAATCTAATCATTTTTAAAAAATCAGATAAGCCTTAATTGAGGGGTATTCTGCAAAACAACTGCCCAGAGCTCCCCAAAATGTCAGGGTCATCAAAAACAACAATGCCATAGCCAAAGGAACCCGAGACGACACAATGGCTTATTATAATGTGGTGGCCAGGATGGGGTCTCAGAAATAAAAACAGACATCAGGTAGAAAATAAGGAAATCTGAAATAAATGTGGGCTTTAATAATGTGTCAATACTGGTTTGTTAACTGTGAAAAGGGTAATATAATATATAATTATATTATATATTAATATATAATTATATAAAATATATATAATATAATAAAAATATAGAAAATTTAATATAAGATGTTACTTACGAGAAAAATGGGCATGAGCGTACATGGGAACTCTGTACTATATTTACAATTTTTCTGTAAATCTAAAACTGTTCTAAAAAAGCAGTTTTGCTTTTTTTCTTTTGTGCAATTAAAATATCATGGCAATCTTGCTCCTTTCATATGTTCAAGTCTCCAAGGCTAAGAAATATATCATTGAATTAACTAAATGGATCTTCAGTTAAAAATAAGATGAAGGGAAATACCTCACAATGAGATGGGGGTGCAGGGGCGGAGGGGGCGGCGGGAGGCAGAACACTTTATGCAATTTTCCCTTTTAAAATTGTTCAACTCAAATGTTCACAGGAATATTTTGTTTTAAATCACTAAATCTGAAAGAGTTTTCACACCTCTTGTACTTACACCAATAAAAAGGAACCAGTAAAAGTATCCATTTCAAAGGAAAGCGGAAGTGGCTGTTCAGTTCATCATGCAAAATCTTGTGCTCCCAAAAAAGCAGAGAAGTGAACCAAACAGAAGATAAAATATTAGAGGAAAATTGATGACAAAAATTACTTTGAAAGGTTTAGAAAAGAGCTGAAAATTCTCAGTACATATTTTCTGTTTTCTTGCTTGCTGAAAAACAAACAGAATCAAAGTATTAAGGTGCAGATGTTTCTAAAGATATGGAATCACTCAATAGAAACACTGCTTCAAACAGAGACACTCTTTAACAAAAATCAACTTCCCTCCAAATCCATTTCAGAAAATTATTTCCTGTTTAGTATAAAAGAAAACATCTTTTGTAGATCATTAAACATAATGAACTGGAAACTTGTGAAAACATTGTTGGTTTTATTTAAAAATAATAAAACTATTATTTATCAAATATTTAACATGGTAGGCATTATCCAAAATATTTAACTTCAGTTAACTCATTTAACCACCAAAACCATCCCAGGAAGTATACATTTCATTTCTATTTTACAAAAAAGAAACCAACTCTGTGAAAATTTAATCAATACATCTAGTAAGCATAAGTGCTAGTGCTACAACCTAGCAACAATGATGCAGACTGATACCCACTTTGTGACCCTGCCTCCTAGTCATAGGTTCCTTAGCCTACAGAAGCTTTGCTTTCAATCCAAAGAGGATATAAATTTGTAGATATATATGTACACACATAAATGTATAAAGCAAACATTAATAGACCTAAGGGGAGGAAAAAAGAGCAACACAAAAATAGTAGAGGACCCCAACGTCACACTTTTATCAACTGGTAGATCATCCAAGCCAAAAATCAAAAAGGAAACATTGGACTTAAATGACATATTGGACCAATAGGTCAATATCCATGCTTAAGATAAATGTCAAAATCCACAACAAAATATTGACAAACTGAATTTAGCAATACATTAAAAGGATCATAAGTCATGATCAAGTCAAATTTATTTCCAAGATGTAAGAGTGATTCAACAAACACAAATTAATTGGTATTTTTACACCACATTAACAAAATCAATGATAACTGATAACAAAATAATATAATTTGCCAATAATCATACGATCAACTTAATAGATGCAGAAAAATCCCTTGACAAAACTCAGCATCTATTCATGATAAAAATGCTCAACAAATTGGGTATATGGAGAACACTCTTCACAATAAAGGCACACTTCAACACAATATATCACAAGCCTATAGCTCTTCCCACACTCAAGGTTAAAAAGGTTAAAAAGTTGAAAGCTAAAAGTATTTTCACTAAGATTAGGAACAAGACAAGGATATCTAGCCTTTCCACCTTTATTCAACTTAGTACCAGAAGTCTAAACCAGAGCAAATAAGCAAGAAAAGAAATGAGGCATCCAAATAAGAAAGGAAAAAAGAAAACTATCATATTTGCAGATAACATATTATATATAAAAAATCCTAAGTACGCCACCAAAAAACTGTTGGAACTAATAAATTTAGTAAATTTGCAGGATAGAAAATCAATACACAAAAATCTGTTGCATTTCTATATACTAACAATGAACTATCAAAACGAGAGAGTAAGAAAACAATCTCATTTTCCACTGCATTTACTAATGAATAAAGATACTATCTTTATATGCTTGTTTGCCATCTCTATATCTTTTTGGTGGAATGTCTGCTGAAACATTTTGAATATTTTTTAAACCTGGGGGGGGGTTGTTTGTTTTTTACTGTTAAGTTTGAAGAGTTCTTTATATAAACCAGGTACAAATCCTTTAACAATTATTTGCAAATATTTTCTCCCAATCTGTGACATGTGTTTTCATTCTCTTAAGATATTCTAGAGCAAATGTTTTTACTTTCATTAAGTTCCAATTTATTTTATTTTGTTTTATTTTACAACCGAGCTTTCGTTATGTCTAAAAACAATTTTCTAACAAACAACCCCAATCAAAAAATGGGCAGAAGATTTAAACAGACATTTCTCCTGAGAGGACATACAGATGGCCAATAGGCACATGAAAAGACGCTCATATCACTAATTATTAGAGAAATGCAAATCAAAACTATAATGAGCTACTACCGCACACCGGCCAGAATGGCCATCGTTTTAAAAGTCTACAAATAACAAATACTGGAGAGTGTAGAGAAAGGAGAACCCTCTGCACTGTTGGTGAGAATGTAAATTGGTGCAGCCACTATGGAAAACAGCATGGAGATTCCTCAAAAAGCTAAAAATTGGTTTGCCATGCGTACATGCTAAGTCGCTTCAGTCACGTACAGCTCTTTGTGACCCCACGGACTGTAGCCTGCCAGGCTCCTCTGTCCATGGGATGCTCCAGGCAAGAATATTGTGGTGGGTTGCCATGTCCTCCTCCAGGGGATCTTCCCGACCCAAGGATGGAACCTGCATCTCTTTATATCTCCTGCATTGGCAGGCAGGTTCTTTACCACTAGCGCTACCCAGGAAACCCAGAGCTGCCAAATGATCCGGCAATCCCACTTTGGGCATATATTCAGACAAAACTATAATTCAAAAAGATACATGCATTCCTATATTCATAGCAGCACAATTTACAATAGCCAAAACATAGAAAAAAACCTAGACATCATTCATTGACAGGTGGATGAAATAAAAAAGATGTGGTATCCTCACAGTTACATCCTATATGGTCTGAAGAAGAAGCAAGAGAACAAAACACATTGATTCATAAAACTAGTGGCCAGATTGGAGTTAGTGGGTTATGCCAAGCGATCTCTGCCTGAGCATGAAGAGAATAGCAACCACCAAAGGACAAAACACATTCACAAAACAGAGTCTTTGTTCCCTCCTCACTGTGCTTAGAAGTCACACAAGCCCCTTAGAAATGAGAGAAAGTTCCAGAGAAAAGAAAGGGGGCAAAATACTGAGTCCTCTGAATATCAATTCAAGCTGAGAGAAAATACTGAGAAGGCCAAGTGTAATCTGAGTTGCCGACAATTCTCTCTCTAACACAAGGAAGAAAAAACCCTGGAGATATTCATTCAATTTCAGAAAATCAAGAAGATGCATGCCTACCATACCATTCTTTGGGGTCATAAAATATTTATAAAGTTCATCATCTTGCATTTCTCTTTATTATAATAGTGCTATTGTGATATAATTTACATTAAGTAAATTCAGCCTTAAATACATTAAGTTCAGCCTTTAAAGTGTAAGATACAGTGGTTTTGAGTATATTCACAGAGTTATACAGCCTTTACCACTAACTATTTGTTGCTTTGTTGTTGTAGTTGTTTAGTCACTAAGTCATGTCTGACTCTTTGTGACCAATGACTGCAGCACACCAGGCTTCTCTGTTACTCACCATCTCCCAGAGTTGGCTCAAACTCAGGTCCATTGAATTGGTGATGGTATCCAACCACCTCATCCCCTGTCACCCCTTTCTCCTCCTGCCCTCAATCTTTCCCAGTGTCCGCATCTTTCTAACAAGTCTGCTCTTCACATGAGGTAGCCAAAGTATTGAAACTTCAGCTTTAGCCTCAATCCTTCTAATGAAGATCCAAGGTTGATTTCCTTTAGGATTGACTGGATTGATTTTGTTGTCCAAGGGACTCTCAAGAGTCTCCTCCAACACCACGATTCAAAAGCATCAATTCTTCAGTGCTCAAGCTTATTGTCCAGCTCTCACATCCATACCTGACTACTGGAAAAACCATAGCTTTGACTTAGATGGACCTTTATCACCAAAGTGTTGTCTCTTCTTTTTATTACACTGTCTAAGTTGGTCATAGCTTTTCTTCCAAGGAGCAAACGTGTTTTAGTTTTGTGGCTGCAGTCACCATCCACAGTGATTTTGGAGCCCAAGAAAATGAAATCTGCCACTGCCTCCACTTTTTCCCCATCTATTTGCCATGAAGTGATGGGACTAAATGCCATAATCTTAGTGTTTTGAATGTTGAATTTTAAGCCAGGCTTTTTACTCTCCTCTTTCACCTTCATCAAAAGGCTCTTTAGTTCCTCTTTGCTTTCTTCCATTAAAGTAGTATCATCTGCATATCTAAGGTTGCTGATAGTTCTCCTGGCAATATTGATTCCACCTTGTACTTCATCCAGCCCTGCATTTTGCATGATGTGCTCTGCATATAAATTAAATAAGCAGGATGATGATACTTGACCTACTCCTTTCCCAACTTTGAACCAGTCTGTTATTCCATGTCCATTTCTAACTGTTGCTTCGTGACCTGCATACAGGTTTCTCAGGAGACAGGTAAGGTAGCCTGGTATTCCCATCTCTTTAAGAATTTTCCACAGTTTGCTGTGATCCACATAGTCAAAGGCTTTAGTGTAGTCAATGAAGCAGAAGTAGATTATTTTGGAATTCCCTTGGTTATTCCATGATCCAGCAGATGTTGGCAATTTGATCTCTGGTCACTCTGTCTTTTCTAAATCCAGCTTGTACATCTGGAAGTTCTTGGTGCCTATATTGTTGAAGCCTATCTTGAAGGATTTTGAGCATTGCCTTGCTAGTATGTGAAATGAGCACAATTATACAGTGGTTTGAACATTCTTTGGCATTGCCCTTCTTTGGGATTGGAATGAAAACTGATCTTTTCCAGACCTGTGGCCACTGTTGAGTTTTCCAAATTTGCTGACATATTGAGTGCAGCACTTTCACAGGAACATCTTATAAGATTAGAAATAGCTCAGCTGGAATTCCATCACCTCCACTAGCTTTGTTAGTAGTAATGCTTCCTAAGGCCCACTTGACTTCACATTCCAGGAGGTCTGCCTCTAGGTAAATGACCACACCATCAAGGTTATCCAGGTCATTAAGACCTTCTTTCTACAGCTCTCTGTGTATTCTTGCCACCTCTTCTTAATCTCTTCTGCTTCTATTAAGTTCTTGCTGTCCTTTACTGTGCCTATCTTTGCACGAGGTTTTCCCTTGGTATCTCTAATTTTCTTGACAAGATCACTAATCTTTCATACTATTGTTTTCCTCCATTCCTTTGTATTCTTCACTTAAGAAGGCTTTCTATCTCTTCTTGCTATTCTTTAGAACTCTGCATTCAGATGGGTATGTCTTTCCTTTTCTCCTTTGCCTTTAGCCTCTCTTCTTTTCTCAGCTATTTGTAAGGCCTTTATACAACCACTCCTTACACAACCACTTTGCCGCCTTGTGTTTTTTTTCCTTGAGGATGGTTTTAGTCACCACCTACCGTACAATGGTACAAACCTCCATCCATAGTTCTTCAGGCACTCTGTCTACCAGAACTAGTCCCTGAATCTGTCCATCACCTCCACTGTACCTCCACTGTATAATCATAAGGGATTTGATTGAGGTCTTCTTATGTCTAAAGTAAATGTTTTTTCCACTAGACAGCATATAATTTTGAGTTTTATTTTTTTATACCCATTCAGTCACTCTCTGTCTTTTGATTGGAAAGTTTAATCCATCTATATTTACAGTTATTATTTGATAAGGAATGATTTAATGTTGTCATTTTATTCTTTGTTTTCTATTAATCTTTTTTGTTCTTTTATCTATCTTCCTCCCTTGTTGCCTTCGATGTCATATTTTGTTGATTTTTTGGTATTTTACATATAGTAATTCCTTTCTGGGTTTTTTTGTGTATGTGTGTAACTTCTATAACTATATTTTTTTGTGGTTAACTTGGGGCTTACATAAAATATCACTGTTAAAGTATACAATGTTTTTAAGTGCAATTGCATACAAAAACTCTACACTATAACTTCTCTTCAGCTCACATTTTATGTTATTGTTGTTACAACTTAGATATCAATTTTTACTGTGTATTTTTTAGTTTTAGTTACTTATAGTTCTTTCGTCTTTTACTTTAAGTTGTTTCAGTTGTGTCCGACTCTTTGTGACCCTATGGATTGTAGTCTGCCAGGCTCCTCTGTCCACGGGATTCTCCAGGCAAGAATACTGGATTGGATTACCTTGCTCTCCTCCAGGGGATTGACTTTGATTCTAAAATTAAAAGTGTTCACCATAAGAACACCCATTGTATGAATATCCAACATATGAACACCATATGTTCATCCACCATAATTAAAGTAATAATGTATTCTAGTTTTGTTATAGATGAGTTTACATTTATGTGTTTTAATATGAAATAATAAGTGTAAATCTATGGCTGATTCATATCAATGTATGACAAAACCCACTGAAATGTTGTGAAGTAATTAGCCTCCAACTAATAAAAAAATTAAAAAAAATAAAAAAATAAAAAAATAAAAAAAAAAAAAGAAATATGTATGTATATTTCATACTTTTTTATACTATCATGTTTTTCTTTAGCAGTCTTTCAACTTGAAAAACTCCCCTTAGCACTGCTTGTAAGGCGATTGTAGTGGTGATAAACTCCTTCAGCTCTTGTTTGCTGTTTGGTGATGTCTTTGTATCCTCTTTATTTTTTTCAAAGACAGTTTTGCCAAGTATGGCATTCTTAGTTGATAGGTTTTTTTCTTTCAGCATTTTGACATCACCCCACTCCCTCTAGACTTGCAGGATTTCTGCTGAAGTATCTACCCACAGTTCTATGGTGGTTCTTTTGTATGTAACATGTTGTTTGCTTTTACCACTTTCAAATTTTCTTGTCTTTGACTTTGCACAGTTTTAAATGAATCTTCATTCTGGATTTAACTGGTGTCACTGGGCCATATTCAAATCTGGAGGTGTGAAGAACAGAAGCCAATAGGCTATGTCTCCTATGTCATTTGGTGAAGGGGTGGGATATTTCAGGCTTTATGAATGATACTGCTATGTTTAATATAGGGTTCCATTCTCTGCCATAGTGTTGAGCTGAGGTTGGGTCAAATTGTTGGGATTTTGCTGCTGCCTCTGAAAGCAGATCTGTTACCTAGACGTTGAATGAGGGTTAGGCTGGCCTGCCAGGGCTTTATATTGCCGGTGTAAGTGGACTGAACAGTCCACTAGTTCTCTGATTATGGAATGTGTTTTGAGTTGGCCTACAAATATCTGAAGTTGTCACTCTGGGTGAATCAGTCACGTGTGACTTGCTCAAGAGTAGATGCTGGAGCATCTTACTGGTTCTTGGTTGAGTTTTTTAATTCTCTGTCATTTTTCAAGAAGGAGAAAATTATTTTTGAGGCTTTTTTTCCTGGTTTTGTCTATGCTTAATGGTGATTCTGTATTAAAGACCTCTCTAGCACCTTATTTGGGATAAATATGAGCTATGGCACCCTGTTGCCATTCCTCAAGTCTGGAGACCTCTAGTCAGTCTGTCTTTTGCTTTTTAGCTTTCAGAGGTATTTTTTGTCTTCGATTTAATTATATCCAGAGTATTTAGTTGTATTTAGAGAAAATAAGCAGAAAAACGTGGGCCTATACCACTTTGTTCCAAAAGCAAATTGGTTACAGGTATCGAACAGTGTTCTACATTAAAATGTAATCAAGTGTAAATACCTTTTCAGTAAGAACTCCAAGGAACAATAAAAGTCAAGTTGACCATTATTTACTATATAAAGAATTTAGTTAGACTTTATAGGAGATACTAACATTTATGAAAGACGTAGACAATACTCTTGAGTACTACTAATGTGACAAGTCTAACGAGGAGATTAATGTAAGAAAGATGAAAGAAAACTAAACATTTTCTTGTAGGAGGTAATGGTAGGTACCATAGAACAGATTTTAAAATAACAGGAAACTTTCGCAGAGTTATTGTGCTATTGTTGTTTTTAATATGTATCTTAGGTAATTGAGTAATTTATGGCTTGAGGCTGAAAAAAACAGGTATTACTACTTATATCAACTTAACATATATAAATTAGGATAATTCCAGCAATCCAGGACTTATGGTCGCCTTATCCTTAAGATTATTTTTCTTTGAACTATTTATTGTGGAAATGTTTACACACATACATATATTTAGATAACAGTATAATGAATTCTTAATTGCCCATCATCCAAGTTTAATAACTATAAATCTATGGCCAATTTTCAGCCTTATATACTCCCCCAATGCCTCTCTGCCTTATAAATATTTAAAAACAAATTCTGTGCAGTTTCTAGTGTCATTCCTTGATCAAAACAGTAATCACTTTTATTGTATATGTTTCCTTTTCTCTCTTTGAGGCCCTTTTCTAACCATCCCCATCCATATGTTGTATTTTGTTTTACTTACAGTGCCGATGTTCTAATGGTTCCACTCTGGCAGAAGACAAAGACTTAATGATTAGTTCTGCACAATAACCAGTTCAGAATAAGAAGCCAGACCAACTGTGACTCCCAGCCCTGCCTGCCTTCCTCTCTGAACCAATAATGGTAGCTTCATAATGACTGTGATCAAATCTCTGCTGTATATGAGGGTCATACCCCTGCTACACTGGCTTGGAGTGTTTCTGTTTTTTACAGGACACACTCGGGCTGAGAACCTTCAATATCACAGTCCCCCAGAAGTGGTAATTCCCTTGAAGATAACTGGCCCTGGCAGAGGCATAAAGCCTCCAGGTCGGCTGTCTTACAGCTTGCATTTAGGGGGTCAGAGACACGTTTTCCACATGAAGGTCAAGAAACATCTGCTGTCCAGACACCTCCCAGTGTTCACCTACTCAGAAGAGGGTGCTCTCCTGAAGGACCAACCTTTTGTCCAGAATGACTGCTACTATCATGGTTATGTGGAGGGGGACCCAGAATCCCTTGTTGCCCTCAGTACCTGTTTTGGTGGCTTTCGAGGATTATTACAGATAAATAATGTTGTTTATGAAATTAAGCCCATGATTTTTTCTACCAAATTTGAACACCTGGTGTATAAAATGGAGAGTGAAGAGACCCAGTTACCAACCATGAAATCTGGTTTTATGCAAGAGGAACCTGTAGAGCAATTTGAGTTTCAAGAGACTGGTAATTTTACTCTGAAACAAAGCAATTATGAAGGCTGGTGGATCCATTCATTCTTTATTGAAATGGCAGTGGTGGTGGACTATACTCTGTATGATTATTTTAAAAAGAATGTCTCAAAGGTGAAAGAGGATTTATTTACTATTGTAAACATAGTGGATTCCATTTATCAGGTAATGGGTATGAAGGTGTTACTAATTGGTTTGGAGTTCTGGACTCAAAGAAACCTTGTTGAAATAGATGCTGTACAGAGAGCTCTGAGAGATTTTTGCGTCTGGAAGGCTAATAACATTGACGCTCGCATAGCACATGATACTACACATATTTTTATGCATAAGACATTAAGAGGACTAAGTGGTATAGGCTTTATCAGAGGAATGTGCAGACCACACTTCAGTTGCGCAGCCGTTACTTTTGCAAACAAAACCTTGGTCATTATTGGAATTGCAGTGGCTCATCATTTAGGTCATAATTTGGGAATGACTCACGATACTATATTGTGTGTGTGTTCAGCAGGTTACAATAGATGTATAATGCGTTATGACAACCCACCGATAGCCAAGTTTAGCAACTGTAGTTATTCTTTTTTTTGGGGATATGCTATAAAGAAGGCAAAATGTTTGCGGTACACTATATATACAAAGGACATATTTTCAAGGAAGCGCTGTGGAAATGGTGTTGTTGAAGAAGGAGAAGAGTGTGACTGTGGATCTTTACAGCAGTGTTTAAAAGACGCCTGTTGTCTGACAAACTGCAGTCTGAGTTTTGGGTCTGTTTGTGCTTTTGGGCTTTGTTGCAAGGACTGCAAATTCTTACCATCAGGAGAAATGTGTAGAAAGGAGGTCAATGAATGTGATCTTCCAGAGTGGTGCAATGGATCATCCCACATGTGCCCAGATGATGTATATGTAGAGGATGGAATTCCCTGTAATGACATTTCCTACTGCTATGAAAAGAGATGTAATGATCGCAATGCACACTGTAGGCAGATTTTTGGCCAAACAGCAAAGAATGCAAACGACAGTTGCTACAGACAAATAAACACTCAAGGTGACCGTTTCGGTAATTGTGGAACCGAAGGCCCTACATATCTAAAATGCAATATGTCGGACATCTTCTGTGGAAGAATTCAGTGTGATAATGTGGCAGAAATTCCTCTTCTGACAGAGCATTCTACAATGCACGGAACTCGCTTTAACAGTGCCACCTGCTGGGGTACAGACTACCATTTTGGGATGGGCATACCTGACATTGGTGAAGTGAAGGATGGCACAGAGTGTGGCCCAGAGCATGTCTGCATCGGAAGGAAGTGTGTCCATATCTCTCGCTTGGATAGTAATTGTTCACCTACGTTCTGTAACATGAGGGGGATCTGCAACAATAAACATCACTGCCACTGCAACTATAAGTGGGACCCTCCCAACTGCGTAAAACGAGGCGATGGAGGCAGTGTTGACAGTGGCCCACCCCCTAAGAGAAAGAAAATACCCAAGATTTACGTGGCAATAGCATTATTTATTTCATTGTTAATTTTATTATGTTGTCTTCTGTTGCTTTGTATGAGGAAAAAGCCTAAGGAAAAAAAGAGAAAAAATCAGCCTCAAGAGGAAAATCCAAAGCAAAAAACTCCGAGTCAACGTGGGAAATAAAAACAATTACTACCAAAAAAATGTATCTGAATAGATATGCATTAAAAACATAACTCCTATAATGTTTCTACTTATTCTTCTTTATTTTAAACAATTAGAAATTTTATTTTTCCTGAGATTTATTTCTTTATATTTTCTAGAAAAAGGCATGACACATGGGTGGTTTATCAGTTTTTACGTTACTGCTTTTCAGCTCCAAAGCTGCTTCCCATTTTGTATTCTGCATCATAGGAAGCACATTTCTGCAGTATCAGCCCTCAGATCTGTGGTAGGGTGAACGCCAGGAACTTGGAAATCTGGGTGATCTGTGTATGTCAATCTTATCTCAATAACAGATTTTACACTGGCAATTATACTTACTTTCAATGTCCTTTTTAAAAATTCAATCCAAAATAAAAGAAAAATAAAAACAAAATTCAATCCAGACCAACCTCACTGTGGGTCTAAAACAAGCCAGCAAAGCTGGCTAGGACTGAGCCCCAGGTCTTTGATCTTTCTACCAATGTCTCAAATCCTTTGCACTAGCCTAGTAGTACTTGCAGGAAGAGCTTTGAGTCTCATTGTTGAGATCCATGGAGCCAGTCCTACAGTACTCTAGATTCAAGTATCCCATCCTCTTCTCTTTACTCTTCAGTTCCATGAATGAAATCACCATCTTTAATTTGTATTTATGGCTATTAACCAGTTACTAGCACAATGCCTCCCTTTACCTGCTCCTAAGTAGCTTTGATACCTAATTTCTTATATTCAATTCTAACCCCCTAAAATCACTGAGTATTCTTCTCTGATTGAATTCTGTTATAGCACTCATCTTGGT
The DNA here is from genome assembly GCF_019320065.1 of Cervus canadensis. Lineage (NCBI taxonomy): Eukaryota > Metazoa > Chordata > Mammalia > Artiodactyla > Cervidae > Cervus > Cervus canadensis. Next base: position 4,277,184 of record NC_057399.1, on the reverse strand, counting down.
ACTCTTGAGAAACCTGTATGCAGGTCAGGAAGCAACAGTTAGAACTGGACATGGAACAACAGACTGGTTCCAAATAGGAAAAGGAGTATGTCAAGGCTGTATATTGTCACCCTGCTTATCTAACTTATATGCATCATGAGAAATGCTGGGCTGGAAGAAGCACAAGCTAGAATCAAGACTGCTGGGAGAAATATCAATAACCTCACATATACAGATGGCACCACCCTTATGGCAGAAAGTGAAGAGGAACTAAAGAGCCTCTTGATGAAGGTGAAAGAGGAGGGTGAAAAGGTTTGTTTAAAACTCAACATTCGGAAAACTAAGATCATGGCATCCGGTCCCGTCACTTCATGGCAAATAGATAAGGAAACAGTGGAAACAGTGGCTGATTTTATTTTTCTGGGCTCCAAAATCACTGCAGATGGTGACTGCAGCCATGAAATTAAAAGATGCTTACTCCTTGGAAGGAAAGTTATGACCAACCTAGACAGCATATTAAAAAGCAGAGACATTACTTTGCCAACAAAGGTCCGTCTGGTCAAGGCTATGGTTTTTCCAGTGGCCATGTATGGATGTGAGAGTTGGACTATAAAGAAATCTGAGCGCAGAAGAACTGATGCTTTTGAATTGTGGTGTTGGAGAAGACTCTTGAGAGTCCCTTGGACTGCAAGGAGATCCAACCAGTCCATCCTAAAGGGGATCAGTCCTGGGTATTCATCGGAAGGACTGATGTTGAAGCTGAAACTCCAATACTTTGGCCACCTCATGTGAAGAGCTGACTCATTTGAAAAGACCCTGATGCTGGAAAAGATTGAGGGCAAGAGAAAGGGAAAACAGAGGATGAGATGGTTGGATGGCATCACCAACTCAAAGGACATGGGTTTCGGTAGACTCCGGGAGTTGGTGATGGACAGGGAGGCCTGGAGTGCTGCGGTTCATGGGGTCACAAAGAGTCGGACACAACTAAGTGAATGAACTGAACTGAACTGAACTGAACTGAACTCATCTTGGTATAATGAAGAAAGTGGGACTGAAGAAAGATACATTTTTTTTGTTTGTTTGCTTGAGTTTTTCTTTACCACTGCCCTTAACTATTTTGGGGAAATTACTGAAATCTACTGCAAGTTTAAAACAAAATTTTTAAAATTACAGAATGGTAATTTTTGTCTGGTAACTGTTACCCGAAAATGTAACAGTTGTCTCTAAATTTCTGAGTTTCTTTGATTATAAAATGGTGTAAGATAGATACTTTCCATTTTAGGTAAGTCTCTGTAGACAAACAAGTTTTCTGAAAATAACAGCTGTACAGTGCCAAGTACATATCTGAAAATGACATATATTTTGAAAAATCACAGAACTGTGGAGGAAATGAAGATTAGAAGATTTAAAAATTACAAGGAAGAGAAAACAATTTGAACTGTCAGTACTTTTTCCCCTGGAACATAAATGTTCCCTGTAACACGATGGTTTTGAATATCAATTAATGATCAAGTCTGGCCTACCCAGTTGTAATTCCTCTGTTGAAGAAAAAGAAACCTGAAAAATTCTTGGTGTGTAGAATACGCGAGATTGATAAATTAGGCACTTAAGGGCATCAAATTCAAAATCAGTTTTTTCCACACCACTTTTGCTGAGTTTAGATTCATTTGCTGGGCAATAGGTTGAAGTCTTTAAGGACAGAGTTATCTACAGTCTATTGTAGTTAGGGAGAAAAGACCTAGTGGAAGAGAGTTTGACTCAAGAACATGTAAGGTCTTCCCTTTAAAACATTTGGCTGATTTTGAAGGAGCTTGAAGTATAAGCTAGAGAATTTAGTTTTGAAGATTTGAGTATTAGAACATAGTCACCCATTGGTTTTGCAGTTGAGAAAATACAGGCTTATACGTTCCCAGTAGAAAGTATAGTAAGGTATATATGTCTTTCCAAAACTACACTTATTTCTGACCAAAGTCACTTCTCTGTTGTATTAAAGTTATATGTCTTTCCAAAACTACACTTATTTCTGACCAAAGTCAATTCTCTGTTGTATTATCAGTCATTTAGCCTATCTTCCAAACAAAGAAAAGATATAAAATTTTCAAGTTGAAAACTTGAAACTCTGAACTCCTATGGCTCCTCATATTATAGAACATGTGTGAAGTGAAGTGAAAGTCACTCAGTTGTGTCTGCCTCTTTGCAACACTATAGGCCATGGAATTCTCCAGGCAAGAATACTGGAGTGGGTTGCCATGCCCTCCTCCTAGCATACAACAAAGCATTATTACATATATAAAAGCAAGAAATTAAGGTCAATAATAAAGGGAAAACAACAACAAAGAGTGAAAAAAAAGATAGAAGCCAGCTAAAGGATGATCCAAAGAGTGGAAAAGGCAAAATGAACAAAAATACCTATGACTACTATTTCAGAGAAACGAAGAAAAATGAACAGAAGGAGGTAGATTCATTTCGCCAGAAAATTGGCATCTATGCAGACTTGTTACATACATATTCTAGAGCTTAAAAATAAAATATCTAAATTCAGAAAATCAGTGGACAGTTTGAATCATAGACTGCACTGTAAAATTACCTAAATTAGTTAACTATAAAAAATAAATCAGTGACTAACAACATAGAAAAAAGCATTAAAATGCAGAAATGATATGTGAAACATATCAATACATCTGAAAACATTAAAAAGGAGTATCATTTGAGGAAAAAGAATTGGAGCAATAAAAAACATATAATGAAGGAGAATTGCCCCAAAGTATGAAAACATATTAACCTACTGCTTTAAGAAAAACAATGAACTTGAAGCAAAACAAGCACATGGAAATATACACCTAACCATATCATAATAAAACTGTTGAGCAAGAGACACTGAGAAATCTTAAGAGCAGCCAGAGATAAAATACCCATATCTTAAAAGAAATGACAATAAAATAGATGATTAACTTCAACAAAAATGACTGAGTGCAGAAGACACTGAAATAACACATTTACTCAGTAAATTGCAGTTGTGTGTGCTCTTGTGCTGTCATCCAGTCATGTCTGATCCTCTGTGACCCTATGGACTGTAGCCCACCAAGGTCCTCTGTCCATGAAGTTCTCCTGGCAAGAATACTGGAGTGGCTTGCCATTTCCTCCTCCACGGGATCTTCCCGACCCAGGGATTTAACCCGTGTCTCCTGTGTCTCCTACATTGGCAGGCAGATTCTTTACCACTGAGCCACCTGGGAAGCTACTAAACTAGAATTCTTTTGTTTGTGAATATACTGTTCAATAATGAAGAACAAAACTTTCCTTTGGAAAACAAATCATTGCCAGCAGGCTAGCACTCAAAGAAATACCACTTTTGGGTTTTTTGTTTTTCCAGTCAGAAGAAACATGATACCAGAAAGAAACTTCAATGTTCAGGTAGGTGCAAATATATTCGTCACAAAAGTTGGGAGGTATGTAAATAGAGATAAAAGGTCTAAGCCTCTAGCAGTACTTGGAAGAGGTAACTTAATGATGTGGATTATACTATATGATGTTGCAGGTGCATGTTGCAAATCTAGGGTAATCATTCAAACAATAGGATTACACACTTAAGATCTGTGTAAAATGGATCACATTAACCAAGTAGAAATGGAGAAGGAAATGGCAACCCACTCCAATACTCTTGCCTGGGAAATCCCATGGACAGAGGAGCTTCGAGCTACAGTCCATGGGGTCATAAAGAGTCAGACATGACTTAGAGACTAAACCACTACACCACCAAACAAGTAGAAGATTGACATATTTCAGAGTGAATAAAGTATAATACCTGGCATTATGCAGTTTATTAGAAACAATTTAAAAGCAAAGACATAGAGTGGAAAACTTTTTAAAAATGTCATGCACGTGTTAACCAAATTAAATTAGTATAATCCTTTTAATAGGCTTCCCAGGTGCTCACTGGTACAGATCCACCTGCCAAGCAGGAGACGCGGGTTTAATCCCTGGGTCAGGAAGATTCCCTGGAGAAGGAAATGGCAATCCACTCCATTATTCTTGCATGGGAAATCCCATGGACAGAGGAGACTGGTGGGCTACGGTCCTTGGGGTCGCAAAAGAGTCAGACATGACTTAGCGACTAAACAACAACAACAATTCTTTTAATACCTGATGACAAAGACTTTAAGGCATAAAGCATTATGATAAAGGGCAATATTTTGTGATGATAAAAGGCAAATCAACAGGCAGATGTGACAATCTTAAATGTGTATGCATCCACTAATAAAGACAGGGAAGTACAGAAATAAGCAAATCTACAATCACCAATAGGAACACTTTTCAACCAGTTCTCTCAATAGTAACAGAAATAGTAGAAAATAAACCCTGCAGGCCCAGGAGATTTTCAATACATGATTAACAAACTTGATATAATAGATATACAAAGTTATACAAGGGCATCCCCAGTGGCTTAGCAGTAAACAATCCATCTGCAATGCAGGAGATGCAGGAGAGATGGATTCGATCCCTGTGTCCGGAAGATCCCCTGAAGGGGAACATGGCTATGCACTCCAGTATTCTTGATTGGAGAATCCCATTGACAGAGGAGCCTGGTGAGCTACAGTCCATGGGGTCAGAAGAGTTGGACACAACTGAGTTGACTGAGAAAGCACACAAAGGTACACAAAAACAGACTTGATAAAATAAGTATATAAAGATCAGGAGATTTTTAATACATAATTAACAAACTTGATATAATAGTTATAAAACTTGATATAATTTAACCAAACATGGCTAAATTCAGTTTGATTCATCTACATATGAACTATTATCAAGGTCAATCTTATGATGGGCCAAAGAGAAAGTCTCAACAAATTTCACATGGTTTTAATTTTAAAAAGTATGTTTTCTCTAAACATTACATAATTAAGCTGGAAGTCAATAGCTTTAAAGATAACTAGAAAAACTCCAACTGTCTGGAACAGTTCTGACTCTAATCCCACATCTGACCTCAACTAACATTCTGCACCCAACTTCAGTGTGTATATGGATATGGGGGTGGGGAGTTTCTCACACCACCAATCAATTCTCCTGGGCCAGTTGGGTGTTCTACAATTCAACTCAATTCTAATATCTCCTACCTGGAGATAGTGTCAGATCCCAGAGATTAAGGGCTTAGTCCTACAGGATTGCTCTCCCCTCCTTCAGATTCCAAGCATAAGTCCAGGCTGTAACGTGTTTCTGGCCAGCCAGCTAAGTATATGTTGGACATTCCAATGACCACTTCTTTGAGATCAGTTAATTTGTCAGAACAGCTCACAGAACTTGGATAAAAATTTCACTTACTAAATTACCAGCGTATGATCAAAATATATAACTAGAAACAGACAGATGGAAGAAATGCATAGGGCAAGATACATGTGAAGGGTGAAAGGCTTCCATGCCCTCTCCAAGTGCACCTCTCTCTCTGCATCTCTATGTGTTCAGCAACCCAGAAGCTCTTTGAACTTCACCCTTATGGAGTTTTATGGAGGCTTCATTACTTAGACATGAGTCATTAAATTATTAGTTATTGATGATTGAACTCAAACCCCAGTCCCTTTCCCTTCCATGGAGGTAAGAGGCAAGGGAGATTGAAAATTCCTACCCTGTAATTACAAGGTTTGCTCTACTGGAGGCAAGTATCTTTCTGTGGGTGGTTTCTGAAAGTCACCTCATTAACGAAATAAAGGGCAACTTTATTCCTCTTAACCCTTAAAAAATTCCAAGGTTTTTAGTAGCTCTGTGACAGAAATAGGGATTAAGCTTAAATATATATGTCTTATCATAAATCACAATATCACAACTGGAAATAAACTATATATTTCCAAATAATTATATGTCAAGGAGGAATTAAAACAAATTAAGGAATAATTTGAATTGAAATCCAAATAACTATAATATATGTAAATTACACAGTATTCAACTAAGGCAGTGTTTTATGGGAGATGTACAGTATTATATAGCTCAGCTGCTAAAGAATCTGCCAATGCAAGAGACCCCAGTTTGATTCCTGGGTTGGGAAGATTCCCTGGAGAAGGGAAAAGCTACCCTCTCCAGTATTTTGGCCTGGAGAATTCCATGGACTGTATCGTCCATGGGGTCGCAGAGTCAGACATGACTGAGCAACTTTCACTTTCACAGGCTTATAAACATATGTTGAAAAAAAAAAAGGAAAAGACTGAAGATGCATTGATTTAACTTTATATGTCATGAAGTTAGAAAAATAACGCTTTAGATTTAAGGCAATTAAAAAGCCATAAGAAACCAAGAGAAGGAATCAATGAAATTAAAACAAATGCACATGGAGAAAATCAGCAAGCAGAAAATTTGGTTCATTAAATGAACTTAAAATATCAAAACTCATGAAGAAAACAAAGAAAAAGCACAGGTTACCATGAGTATAAATAGGAACAGGACATCACAAATGAACATGTATAATGAAAAAATGAAAACTTGACAATTTAGATAAATAGACAAGTTTATTGTACAAGTCAAACTACCAAATCAACATTAGAAATAAAAGTATTAAAGAGGTTTAATTAGCATTTCAGAGAATTAGTCAAATAACTTTTTCAGTGAAATCTTTAAAAACATAAGAAATACATACCATTACTTTAGCAAAAACTTTAAGAAAAGGAATAGTTAAAATTGCTAAAATGATGATACATGCCAAAGCAATCTAGAGATTAAATGTAATCCCTATCAAAATACAAATGGAATTTTTCACATAAATAATTCTAAAATCTGTATGAAAATATGAATGATCCCAAACAGCAAAAACCACCATAAAAAAGAACAAAACAGGCGTTATCACACTCTATGACTTTAAACTATACTCAAAACTATGGTAATCAAAACAGTATAGTACTGGCACAAAAGCAGATACACAGATCAATGAAACAGAATATAGAGCCCAGAAAAGAATCTATACTTATATAGGCAATTAATCCATGACAAAGGAGGTCATACAATGGGGGAAAGACAGCCCCTTCAATAAATGGTGTTGGGGAGACTGGAAAGCTATATGCAAAAGAAAAAAACTGGACTACTTTATCACATTATAAATAAATATAAACTCAACATGGATTAAAGATTTAAATATAAGACCTGGAACTATAAAACATCTAGAAGAAACATAGGCAGTACACTCTTTGACACAGCTTTGGCATTATTTTTTGGATCTGTCTCCTCAGGCAAGGGCAACTATTTCACTTCAGTTTACCCGTGTAGCATGTGTCAGAATTTTATTCCTTTTAAAGTCTGAATATTTTCCATTGTATGTATACTCCACATCGTATTTATCCATTCATCTTTTGAGAGACATCTTCATTTTTCTAACTTACTAGGGTGTTTTTTATTTTTCATCTAACAAATATTTAAAAAGAGATGTGAGATATTCAGCCAAAATGATCCCAGAGATTAAGTGAAAGATCAGGCACGAAAACATAAACCTGGAAGTCCTGGTATGCCAGGACCTTGATGATCTCATACTGAAACACAGTGTGGTCACAGGGACAAAGTTCAAGCTACCAGAAATATCTTCCCTTGTTCCTGAATTCACAGAAGAGAGACAAGATATTTGTGTGAATACTGACCAACAAAGACTGATCCAATCCTTTAGGAGATTTTACCTGTGTGAATACTTTGCCTCTCAACCTCAGGAGTCAAATTTCACAGAGATTGTCCTAGTCCTCATGCAGGGTTATTATTATACAAAGATAGTGCTTCTTGAGCCAAGAAATGGGAATAATTGGTTGTATTTACTGTTGTTTCTAGAAGTAATTGTGGTTCCTGTCATATCTGCTAGAGCTAACATTAGGCAGCATCAACTCCTGGCCAGAAAGAGACTCTAATCCACCATTCATGGACCAACTGAACACAGGTCCCCTCAGAAGTAAAGCAAATTTTTAAAAGTCAATAATATTAATGTCATTTTTGTGTACCTACAATACACCAGGCACTCTGTAACAGTAATATCTAATTATCACAAGGGTCTTGTGAAGAAGGGATACTGTCTGGCATATTGTAACTACTTGGGAAAATCCCTTGGAGAAGCAAATGGCAACCCACTCCAGTATGCTTGCCTGGAAAAATCCCATGGACAGAGGTGCCCGACAGGCTACAGTCCACAGAATTGCAATAGAGTCGGACACAACTTAGCTACTGAGTTACCACAACAACAAATACTGGTAAATAAAGAGAGAGAGAGACAGGAAAATAGAGTGTGGTCAGGAGACAAGGGTGGCTTGTTAGGAATACACAGGAACTTCAACATGAGATCAAGAAACAGCTATTACGACCTGGCACTGGTGGGCACCACTTTTGACATTCATCACCTACCTTGCTAGCTCTGCCCACTCTACCCTGGTGTTCCACCGTAGACTTCCCTGCCCTGACCCAACCTCTCCAAAGCAGCGTCCACACAGACACATACAGGGTGTGGCCAAAGCGGCTCCTATCCCGCCATTTCCGGTGGGTGGCCGCAGCTGGAACCGGCACCGCCTCTAAAGAAACTCCTGCTCAGCCCCACACAGCGGACAGCCCAGGCTAGTCAAGGTGCCTCCAAAGCAGCTCTTATTTTCCAAGGCAGGTAACCTTACCTAGGTCTGGACACCTCCCAAGGTGGCACCCACCCCACCTAGGGCACCCAAATAAAAAATACCTGAGACAAATGAAAATGGAAATCCAATCTTCTAAAAATCAATGGGACACAGCAAAAGCAGTTCTAAAGAGAAAGTTTAGAGCAATATTGACCTACCTCAAAAGAATAAGAAAAATCGCAAGTAAACAATCAAACATTACATTTAAACAAATTTAAAAATAAAAATAAACAAAGCTCAAATTTAGGAGAAGGAAGGAAATAATAAAAATCAAAGCAGAAATAAAAGAAATAGACACTAAAAAGAAAATATTAATGAAACTGGTTTAAGAGCCGGCCCTTTGTCTGAAAAAATAAACAAAATTGACAAATCTCTATCCAGACTCATAAAGAAAAAAAGATAAAGGGCTCAAATAAAATCAGTAATGAAGAGACGTTATAACTGACACCACAGAAATAAAATGATCATAAGAGACTGTTGCAAACAGTTATACATCAACAGATTGGAAAACCTAGGAAAAACATAAATTTCTAGAAACACACAAAACTCCAAAACTGAACCAGGAAGAAATAGGAAATAAAAATAGACCAAATACAAGTAACTAAAATGAATCAGTAATCAAAACAATCCAAACAAACAAAAGTCCAGGACTACATATTAATAATTTCACAGGTGAATTCCATCAAACATTTTAAGAAGCGTTAATACCTCTACTTCTCAAACTATTCCAAAAAACTGAAGAGAAAGATTTTCAAACTCATTCCACAATACGGATACTATCCTGATAACAAAACCAAAGGCAGTACTATATATATATATGTATATATCTCAGTTGGTAAAGAATCTGCCTGCAATTCAGGAGACTGTTTATATAGATACAATATATAAGATATATTATATATAATATATAATAAACTTACTATATATAAATTTCCAATATCTTTGATGTCATTGATGCAAAATTACTCATCCAAGTATTAGCAAGTGGGACTTCCCTGATGGTCCAGCAGCTGGGACTCTGAATGTCCACTGAAGGGGGCACAGGTTCAGTACCTTGTTCGGGAACTAGGATCCCATATGCCGTGTAGTGAGGCCAACAAACAAGCAAACAAACATTAGCAAGCAAAATTCAACAATACATGAAAAGACTCATACACCAAGATTAAAGTGGAGTTTATTACAGGGATATAAGTATGATTCAATATCTGCAAATCACTCAGTGTGATATACCAGGTTAACAAAACAAAGTTTAAAAATCATGTAATCCTCTCAGAAGATGTGAGAAAAGCATTTGATAAAATTTTATTGATAAAATTCAATGTCAATTTATGATAAAAACTCAACAAAGTGGGTATAGGAGGAATGTACCTCAACATATTAAAGGCCATTTTTGACAAAGTTACAGCTAAAATCACACTCAACAATGAATAGCTGAAAGTTTTTCTTCTAAGATCAGAAACAAGACAAGAATGCCCACACTCATTGCTTTTATTCAACATAGTATTGAAAGTCCTAGCCAGAGAAAATAGGCAAGACAAAGAAATAAACGACATCCAAATCAGAAAGGAAGAAGTAAACCATCACCATTTACAGGTAATATGATACTATACACAGGAAATCCTAAGGACTCCATCAAAAAACTATGAGGACTAATGAATTGAGTAAATTTGCAGAATACAAAATTAAGATAGAGAAATCTGTTGTATTTCTATACAGTAATAATGAGCTATCAGAAACAGAAATTAAGAAGTAATACCACTTATAATTACATCAAAATGAAAATACAGGAGTGATATCAGTATCTTGGTGGCATGAGATGTTCCCTTTGTCTTTCCTCTTCTGTCTACAAGCAATAAAACATCCGTAACTCAACAAAGGCACCTCTGCCCCCCACACCCCATTATGAGAAAATCTGACACATCGTGTATCTAAAGGTAGGTGACCTGGACCACACAAAGGAGCTGGAAGCACAGAACAATGGGAGTGGTGCTTATAATCGCAGCCCCCCAGCAGTGGTGGCTGAGCCTACAATCCCAGCGAGCTGAGTAGCCCCAGGACAAGCCACAGACACCACACCCAGCGTGCAGCCAGGCTGATGCCTGCAGCCACGGGGAAGCTGACAGCAGGGATACTGGAGCCTGCAGCTCTGCCCCTCCGGTCAAGGGGAAAACATGCCATTCTAAAATACAACCAGAGGCAGCACAGCTAAGAGAAAATAAAAGCTTGTACTACATAGCACAGTTCAGTTCAGTTCAGTCACTCAGTCGTGTCTGACTCTTTGCGACCCCATGGACTGCAATATGCCAGGCCTCCCTGTCCATCACCAACTCCCAGAGTTTACTCAAACTTACATCTATTGAGTCGGTGATGCCATTCAACCATCTCATCCTCTGTCATCCCCTTCTCCTCCTGCTTTCAATCTTTCCCAGCATCAGGGTCTTTTCAAATGAGTCAGTTCTTCACATCAGGTGGCCAAAGTATTGGAGTTTCAGCTTCAGCATCAGTCCTTCCAATGAATACTCAGGACTGATCTCCTTTAGGATGGACTGGTTGGCTCTCCTTGCAGTCCAAGGGACTCTCAAGAGTCTTCTCCAACACCACAGTTCAAAAGCGTCAGTTCTTCAATTCTTCAATAGCACCACCGATTAGAAAACAAAAAGGCATCTAATTACTAATCTGTTGACTCAGTATCAGCAAGTTAAAAAAAAAGAAGATTTCCTTTAGAAGAACATTGTTCACTACTTCACATGTGCTGGCAGAAGAACAACTCATCAAGCACCATGAAGAACCTGCATAACAGTGTCACAGAAAGAAAATGACAATTCTCCAGAAACCAAACTTAAGCTTAAACTCATGGACTACTGCAATCTGAGAGAGAATTCAAAGTAGCTGTCACCAAAAAAAAAAAAAAATCATACAGCTACAAGAAAACTCAGAAATTTTGTTCAAGGATAAAATTACTGAACAGAAGGAATACTTTACTAAAGAGACTCAAACTATAAAAGAGAACTAAACAGAAATTTGGGAACTGAAGAATTCAATAAGTGAGATGAAGAATGCATTAGAGGCCTTCCCTGGTGGTCCAGTGATTAAGAGCCTACCAATGCAGGGACATGGGTTCAAACTCTGGTCTAAGAGGATCCCACATGCAGTGGAGCAAATAAGCCCATATGCCACAACTACTGCAGCCCACGCACCCTAGAGCCTGTGCCTCACAAGAGAAGCCACTTCAGTGACAATTCATGCATTGCAACTAGAGAGGAGCCCCTGCTCCCTGCAACTAGAGAACGCCTACACGCAGCAGTGACAACCCAGTGAAGACCATAAATAAGTAAACAAACTTTTTAAAATAAAGAATGCATTAGAAAACATTAGAAATAGCACAGACCATGTGAAAGAGAGAATAACGAGCTAAAAGATAGAAATCTAAAAAAAAAAGAAAAAGAAAAAGAAAAAAAAAGATAGAAATCTAGAAATTATACAGAGAGTAGAGAGAATTAAGATCTAAAAAACATGAAGAAATTCTATGAGAACAATCAAACTCTCTCAAGAAGGGCAACATTAGTACGTAAGGAGAAGGCAGGGAGAAGAGAGCAGAGAGATTAAAGAAGTAAAAACTGAGAATTTCCTAATCCTGAGGAAGGAACTGGATATACAGGTCTGTGAGGATAAGAAAACAGCTAATTACCTCAATGCGAAAGATCTTCTTCAAGAAATACTACATTAAAAACTGTTATAATCAATGGCAAAGTCACCTCAGATTAAAAGTTGTCGAAGTCAATGACAAAGAAAAATATTCAAAGGCAGCCAGGGAAAAAGGGTAGCAACCTACAAAGAAACTACCAGAGGGTTATCAGCTGATTTCTCAGCAGAGATTCTACAGGCTAGGAAGGAGATGGTCCATGTAGGGTTCAAACTGTTTCTTCTTGACCTGCATACAGGTTTCTTGGGAGACAGATAAGGTGTTCTGTTATTCCCATCTCTTTAAGAGTTTTCCACAGTTTGCTATGATCCACATTGTCAAAGGTTTTAGTATAGTCAATGAAGCAGATGTTTTTCTAAAATTCTCTTGCTTTTTCTACGATCCAACAGATGTTAGCAATTTGATCTCTGGTTCCTCTGCCTTTTCTAAATCCAGTTTGTACATCTGAAAGTTCTCAGTTCCCATACTGTTGAAGCCTAGCTTGAAGGATTTTGAGCAATACCTTGCTAGCATGTGAAATGAGTGCAATTGTGCGGTAGTTTGAGCATTCTTTGACATTGCCTTACTTTGGGACTGGAATGAAAACTGACCTTTTCCAGTCCTGTGGCCACTGCTGAGTTTTCCAAATTTGCTGATATATTGAGTGCAGCACTTTCACAGCATCATCTCTTAGGATTTTAAATAACTCTAAATAACTCAGCTGGAATTCTGTCACTTCCACCAGCTTTATTCATAGTAATATTTCCTAAGGTTCACTTGACTTCACACTCCAGGATGTCTGGCTCTCTAGGTAAGTAACCACACCATCATGGTTATCCCGATCATTTAGACCTTTTTGTGTAATTCTGTGTGTTCTTACCTGGGGAATCCCAGGGGTGGCAGAGCCTGGTGGGCTGCCGTCTGTGGGGTTGCACAGAGTCGGACACGACTGAAGCGGCTTAGCAGCAGCAGCAGCAGTGTATTCTTACCACCTCTTCTTAATCTTTTCTGCTTCTGCTAGGTCCTTGCCATTTCTGTCCTTTATTGAGCCCATCTTTGCATGAAATGTTCCCTTGGTATCTCCAATTTTCTTGAAGAGAATTCTAGTCTTTCTCATTCTATCGCTTTCCTCTATTTCTTTGCATTCTTCACTTAAGAAAGTATTCTTATCTACCCTTGTTATTCTCTGGAACTCTGCATTCAGCTGGTTGTATCTCCTTTGCCTTTCGCGTCTCTTCCTTTCTCGGTTAACCATAACGCCTCCTCAGACAGCCATTGTGCCTTCTTGCATTTCTTTTTCTTTGAAATGGTTTTGTTTACCACCTCCTTTCAATGTTACAAACCTCCATCCATAGTTCTTTCGTTTTTATTCTGCTAAAAATATTTTCTGATTTTCCTTGTTATGGCTTCTTAAGTGCACTTATTATTTAAAGGTGGACATTTAATTTCCAAATACATGGGGTTTTTTAAGTGCCTTTGATATTAATTTCTCATTTTGATATTAATTTCTCATTTAAATGCTTTCTTCTTTGCCATCACCCTCTATTTTTTCAGTCTTCTAACTTTATTGAGGCTTTCAATGGCTAAGTCAAAGATCTCTCTTGGTAAATGTCACACTGCACTTGAAAATATGTGGGTTATTTTCAAATATCCTTTGATATTGATTTCTAACATAATTTCTTGAAAAGAGAACAAACTCTATATGATTTCAACACCTTTAGACCATGAACTTTTTACACCTTGTTTTTTGTCCCTGAATAAGATCCAGTGTCTCCTAGCTTATAATCTATGGGGGGAACTTGAATAGAGTGTGTATACTACTGTTGTGTGAAAATTGTATAAATCTTAATTATGTTGAATTGGTTCATGGTGCTATTGATGTCTACTATATCCTTCTACCTTTCTGTATATTCACTCTATTAATTTTTGAGAGTTTGATATCAAAACTCCAACTAATAAATCTTAATTTATCTACTTACAAAATAATTGTAATATATAGTGGAATTATATGTAATTTTATTCTGCATTTCCAAGTCTCCTGTAAATGTGTTATCATACTTTCATAATTTAAAAAAAGAAAGAGGAGAAATAACTATAGATTCCACAGATATACAAAGACTTATAAGAGAATATGATGAATAGCTGTAAGCTGACAGACTGAATATATGACTGGTTGCCTAGTTAAAGAAATAGTTTTGGACCAGGAGAGAGCATCATACGAAAACTAAATTATGCAGCCTCAAGGCAGGGAAATTCCAGAACCTGTGAGAGAAGGGTAGGATAGATCCTTCCCTAGTGCCTTCAGAAGGAATAGAACCTTGTGGTTCTATTGATACTGATACTGGACTGGTATTCACTGATACTGAACTTCTCGTCTCCAGAATTGTAAGGCAATAAATTTCTGTTATATCATCCATTTTGCCATACATTGTTAGAGCAGCCCTAGTAAAATAATAAGAGAGATGAACAAAGTCACAGCCAATTTGGCCATTTTTAAAAGTAGCTGTGATGAAAGCCAGAGAGAAAGTGAAATTTTCCAATATTGGAAATAGTACAGATATAGACATCCTAACGTGGAAAGGTAACAGAAAGAAACCAGCAGACTCCAAACTTGTAGACTTGCCAACAACATTCTCTGGGTCCCAGGCATAAAAATCACAAGGATTATCAATAAATAATCTTGCTTCCCTGGTTTACTCCAGCCAATCCGCTATTTACCATTAATTTATGACATCAAGTTTTAACTTCCAGTTAGTAAATTTGCCTGTTAAATTTATTCCACATTGTTCCCTTACTCAACTCTTTCTTCTTCTAAATTTAGCTTGCCTTTTTAATAACAATGTTTCCATAAGAGATTAATTATGTGCACACATGAAGTGTCTCTGAGTTATTCAGTGACCTAAAAAGAAGTAGGGGAATGATCAAATTATTGAAACTAAAGTGCTTATAATGTATGTTTGGAGCTCAGTGGTTGAGAGTCAGGAATACATACCAATTTATTCATACTGAAGAGTAATTAGAATTAAAGTTTGAAAGAGATGTTGGAGCCACAGTGAGAATGGGCTTTAGCCAGTTGTCACCATCTGTAGAACTAGGAGATTCTTGTTGCTGAGCAACTAGATCTAGAATTCAATCAAATTAGAGACAAAACAGAAAGGGGTTTAGATTTCTCTTTGTCATATGAGGTCTGAAAAAAAACTCTGTCCATAGAAATAAGCATTACAAACTCTATGGACATGGCTATAGCTAGAAAAGACCACAGGAATTACTAATTCATCTGGTAAGTCATGCAAAGAATTTGACTGTATAGGACAGTAGCACCAGCGTTTATGTGTGTCTGAAAACACACACACACGAGTCTTACCAAGTATTTAGATCATGAGAGGGAACTATGGCACTGATTATTTCATATTTTGCTCTGGTTTGTTTGGTTGAGAGCCACAAAACTATGTTATTCATATTCTGGATAACAGTGAATTAAGCTATATATGAAAGTGAAAAAGGGTGTGGTAATTGGGGTACAAAAGATAGACGAATTTGATCAAGCTGTGAGGAGACAAAAAGAATTTATGAAAAATGATATACAACAGTCTACTTGGCAGGCTCTGTACCACTGTACACCTCAGTGCGTCATTAATGATAATGTTATATTCTCTCAGAAGGTGTGGCCTCTGTACTCACTGTATAAATAATGTAATGGGGGGAAATGGAGTATTGCTTAAATATTCTTTGGAGTTTGTTCTCCTGTTACCTGCTTGTAAGATGAGATATTAGGAATAAATTCTGATGATATCATGCTGCTTAAGTTCATGCTCAACAGTATTCTGTTACTCATGAATACTTCATTTTTTAATCACAGTAATTCATACTCCATAACTATTCTAAAATATATACCAAGAGAGACATGGAGAATCAAGCAGCATGTTAGGATTATACTTACCTTTTTAGAGATACCAGCCTTGAAAATTTCATTTAGTGACCATGCTTCCTTCTCCTGGGTTCTTAAGATTTTGTGAAATATTCCTCCCATTTAGTACTAGAAAAGTATCCAAGTACCCTAGGAACTCAGGTCACTTTAATGGTGACCATAGTGTTTGGCCTGAAACAAGTCTCCCACCAAGAATTTGCAACAATAAAGCAAACACAAAGTATCATACCAGATCCTGTATTAAACACCACAAAATGCAGAATTATTGGAATTACAGTCAAAACTTACAGTTTTGAAATGTAATAGTTACAACTTGAGAACACAAAGAAAATGGAGCTTTCAGCTGGAAGCCCTTTGTATTGATGAAGGAATTTAGAATCAGAAAGTGAAGAATGTGAAAAACAAAGCTCAAATTATTGCAGGCATAAAGAGTTGAAATATTTTTTTTACTTCATTCTTTAGTCTAAAGTATCAGACTATGTCATCCCAATTGGTAGTTTCCTCCTTTGACGCATTCCCCCACTAGCACTCTATTTTTCAGCAGTGTTGACAGTTTGTTGTAGGAATAAGGAAAGTAAGCAAAAAGGGTTAATCTAGTTTGAGTTGAGGATTTTAGGTGACGGTGGTTGAAAGTGATGGAGTCTAGAGGTAACCATGAAAATTAAAAGTAAAATAAAAAAAAAAATTTGGAGAAAATTAGAAAGATTGAAGAGCAAATAAATACATTGAGTAATATTTACAATTAATTTTTTATATAAGCCTCAGTACAGTCATGGGTGCTAATAAAATAATGTCAGAGGTGAAAAGGAGTTGCAGGGCTAAAATAACCTGAGTGTTGTATGGGTTGTCCACATGCTTGCTTAAACGAAAATATGGCTAAAATTACACAGTAAAGAATCTGTCTGCAATGCAGGAGACCTGGGTTTGATCCCTGGGTTGGGAAGATCCCCTGGAGGAGGAAATGACAACCCATTCCAGTATTCTGGCCTGGAGAATCCCCAGGGACAGGTGGGCTACAGTCCAGGTGGTTGCAAAGGGTCAGACACAACTGAGTGATTAATAAGTCAGTAAATCAGACTGATATCCAAACTCTGACATTTCCAGAGGATTGATTGAGAGTTAGTTGGTGTAAGAGTGAAAAAGTACAATGAGACAGCTACTGGTTTAGTGGATTGAAAGTGGCTTAGGCAATCCAAGCAAATTGCAACCACAACACTAGTGCATGTATCATACAGGAATTCTAAACACAAAAATCTTCTTTTTTGCTGACTTCACATTGTTGACAGATAGGTTTAATAGAACTGGGTAGGAATAAGGATAGAAGTGTGAGGAGGGAGGAGGTTTCTGTTTCTTTTCATGAAAATAAAATTCCAAGAGAAAAAGAAAACTGATTCTAGAGAAAAGACATCAAACGTAGAACCAAGGTTTTTTTAAAAATTGAGCAGAAATGGGCACATAGTCCAGGATATGACAGGTCCTTAATCAGGCAATTAGCATTACTATAAGACCTACTATGAACTCTGTATTTGGTCAGGGTGTTCTACAACCCTCAAAGGTGACTTCAACTTCTTCTGTTTTTCCAGTTTGTCCAGCTGTTCTTATCATTACTTCAAGCAGTCTGTGTACTTTAATGATTTGACAAAGACTGTTGGATATTCATTAGATAAATAAAAATGGACATTTTATATGTAAAATGGTGAATGCAATGTTACAAATACCTACTGTATCTTTGCCTCAACCACTCTGTCTAAATTTGTACTCAAGACCATCAGATTATTTAGGCTTATTTAGTTCTTTTATGTCTCCTAAGTGTGTAGAACAATGCAAGCAGATTATGTGGTTTATTAATATGTTATTCACGGAAGAATGTAACATCAGAGTTGGCAGACAGGCATCGTGCAAGTACCAGTTTCCTCATTTTTACAAATATGTGATAATACATTTGTGTTATTCCTGTAAAACTGTGCATAGGTGTTCTTCATGTAGGCTACATTCTTTTTATAAAATTTATACATAGGAAGGTTGAACTTGGGAGTTGGTTGCCTTGTAATCCTAAAAATGAAGGAACTTAGATGCCTTCGCTCTTGTAGAAAATAATACCTGCCCCAACATTTTCCTCCCTCTTTTAGTGACTGACTGATTTTCCTTGCCTTTCTGCATTTACTTGGCCTTCAGTATATGGTTGTCCCTTATCATCCATGGGGGAGTGGTTTTAAAATCCCCTGTGGATACCAAAATCCACAAATGCTCATGACCTTATGTAAAATGGTGTAGTGTTTGCATATAAGCTACTATGAACATCTTCCCATATACTTCAAATCATCTCCAGGTTACTTAAACTAATATGAAGTAAATGTTATGTAGAAAGTTTTAGATAGGATGCAAATGTTACATAAATATCTGTCAGTGTGCAGCTCAAGTTTTGCTTTTCAGAACTTTCTGGATTTTTTTCCTACATATTTTTGATTCACAACTGGGTTTAATCTGGAGAAGTGAACTTTGTAGATAAAGAAGGCCACTGTGATCCCATCTCTAACTCTCACTTTCTCAGCAAATTGGATTTCCTTCAATTTTATATTTCCAGATGATTTGAACATGTTATCCTTCTTAAGAGAATAATCAAATACAAACATATCTGAGACACAAAAAAGCATAGTAAGTTACCCAGGGCCAAGCAAGGAGTAGGGAGAGACTTGGGGTCTGAACGAGGCTTATGTGTATCCAATGTCCTTCAGCTAGCTAAACCTTAGTACAGTCAATACAGCACTCCTGGTTGAAGGGGACATCTTCTAATAAATAAAGTCTGTATGCTTGATGAAAATATTTATTTCAGAATTATACAGAAAAATTCCAAAATGGCATAAACTTTGCAGAGATCTTTTGAAAATATCCAATAAAACTGCCTTAATATTTTTCCTAAACAAAATAAGTAACTGAACATCACCCGTCACAATCCATGGTCCTCCCATCCCAAATATAAAACTGCCTATTATTGAGTGACCCCACTACTCTATGTGTAAGACAATTGATTCTTTGATCCTTAGAGTTGGACAGAATTAAAAGAAAAAGCAGAATATATTAAGAAGAGGTGGCAAGAATACACAGAAGAACTATACAAAAAAAGATCTTCATGACCCAGATAATCACGATGGTGTGATCACTCACCTAGAGCCAGATATCCCAGAATGCGAAGTCAACTGGGCCTTAGGAAGCATCACTATGAACAAAGCTAGTGGAGGTGATGGAATTCCAACTGAGCTATTTCAAATCCTAAAAGATGATGCTATGAAAGTGCTGCACTCAATATGCCAGCAAATTTGGAAAACTCCTCAGTGGTCACAGGACTGGAAAAGGTCAGTTTTCATTCCAATCCCAAAGAAAGGCAATGCCAAAGAATCAAACTGCTGCACAATTGCACTCATCTCACATGCTAGCAAAGTAATGCTCAAAATTCTCCAAGCCAGGCTTCAACAGTACATGAACCATGAACTTCCAGATGTTCAAGCTGGATTTAGAAAAGGCAGAGGAACCAGAGATGAAATTGCCAACACCCATTGGATCATCTAAAAAGCAAGAGAGTTCAAAAAAAACATATACTTCTACTTTATTGAATATGCCAAAGCCTTTGACTGTGTGGATCACAACAAACTGTGGAAAATTCTTCAAAAGATGGAAACACCATTCCACCTGACCTGCCTCCTGAGAGATCTGTATGCAGGTCAAGAAGCAACAGTTAGAACTGGACATGGAACAACAGACTGGTTCCAAATAGGGAAAGGAGTAAGTCAAGGCTGTATATTGTCACCCTGCTTATTTAACTTACATGCAGAGTACATCATGAGAAATGCTGGGCTGGATGAAGCACAATCTGGAATCAAGATTGCTGGGAGAAATATCAATAACCTCAGATATGCAGATGACACCACATTTATGGCAGAAAGTGAAGAAGAACTAAAGAGCCCCTTGAAGAAAGTGAAAGAGAAGAGTGAAAACGTTGGCTTAAATCTCAACATTCAGAAAACTAAGATCACGGCATCTGGTTCCATCACTTCGTGACAAATAGATGGGGAAACAGTGGAAACAGTGACAGAATTTATTTTTTGGGGCTCCAAAATCACTGCAGATAGTAACTGCCACCATGAAATTCAAAGATGCTTGCTCCTTGGGAGAAAAGTTATGACCAAACTGGACAGCATATCAAAAAGCAGAGACATTACTGTGCCAACAAAAGTCAGTCTAGTCAAAACTATTGTTTATCCAGTAGTCATGTACGGATGTGAGAGTTGGACTATAAAGAAAGCTGAGCAGCGAAGAACTGATGCTTTTGAACTATGGTGTTGGAGAAGACTCTTGAGAGACCCTTGGACAGCAAGGAGACCCAACCAGTCCATCCTAAAGGAAATCAGTCCTGAATATTCATTGCAAGGACTGATGCTGAAGCTGAAACTCCAATACTTTGGCCACCTGATGTGAAGAACTGACTCATTTGAAAAGACCTTGATGCTGGGAAAGATTGAAGGCAGGAGGAGAAGGGGAAGGAGGAGGCAGAAGGAGAAAGATTGAAGGCAGGAGGAGAAGGGGAAAACAGAGGAGGAGAAGGGGACAACAGAGGTTGGATGGCATCACCGACTCAATGGACATGAGTTTGAGTAAACTCTGGGAGTTGGTGATGGATGGGGAGGCCTGGAGTGCTGCAGTCCATGGGGTCACAAAGAGTCGGACAAGACTGAGTGACTGAACTGAGAAGAAAAAGGGAAAACAGAAGGTAGGACAGGTAATAATTAGTTACATGAATGAGAGAAAATAATGATATATGTATTTTTTTAATCTGTCCTAAGTAATGTGACTAATTTATCATTGAAGATAGAAAAGAATCACTATAAAGTGATAATTATACCCAGTCCAATATGGATAATAAAAATTCCTTTTATTTTTTTATAAATGAAAAGAAGATATATATCCTCCTTCCATTAAGACCTTTTTGTCTTACTTATTTCTGTAGACATGTCCACACAGTGTCATATATTTAGAGAACAGAACAATGAACCACTATGTGTCCTTCCTCAAGGTTCAACAAGTGTCACCCTAGGCCACTCACCACCGCTTTGGACACCTACAGTCTCACTCTGCCTCACCTTACTTGACAGCAATGCAATGCAGTATCATTAGCCATGTCTTTAGCCAAACGTTTAGTTATTTTAACCCATGCCCTTCTCATCGCCCTCTGTCTTAATTTGCTCATAACTCCCAGATCTGTCTCTGCTCTTGTTTTTTTTTAGTGCTATGGCTCTGGCATAGTGACTCTGACAGAAAACAGATCAAAGGTTTGTGCTGTGCACCACCAGCTCAGAGTGATGTGGCCTGCTCTCACCACTGGCTGCACATGATGTCATAAATGGCTGTGCGTGAGACCCTCGTGTATGTGAGGACCAGTCTCCCGCTGCTCTGGGTGGGGGTGTTTCTATTCCTTTCTGGATCATCCTGCATTGAGCACTCCCTACATCATGATCTTCCAGAAGTGGTGGTACCCTTGAAGATAACACACACTGGCAGTGGCATGAAGCCTCCTGGATGGCTGTCTTACAGCCTGCGTTTTGGAGGCCAGAGACACATTCTTCACATGAAAGTCAACAAGATTTTGTTCTCTAAACACCTACCAGTGTTCACCTACACAGACCAGCATGCACTAACGGAGGACCAGCCTTTTGTACAGAATGACTGCTACTATCAGGGTTACATAGAAGGGGATCCAGAGTCCCTGGTTGCCCTCAGTACATGTTTGGGGGGCTTTCAAGGAACACTACAGATACATAATGTTGTTTATGAAATCAAGCCCAAAAGTCTTTCTACCTCATTTGAACATCTGCTATACAAGATGGTAGATGAGACAGAATTTCCACCCAAGAGATGTGGATTGACAGATGAAGAAATAGCACGACAACTGAAATTTCTTCAAGAGAGTGTTAATTATACTTTGAAGCAAAGTGGGTATGTTGGCTGGTGGACTCACAGGCGTTTCCTTGAACTGGCAGTGCTGGTAGACCATGGTCGGTATCTTCATCACCAAAGTAATACCTCAAGTGTGCAGTCTGAAGTATGCATGGTTGTCAATGGAATAGATAATTTTTTACAGTCACTGGATGTTAATGTGGCTTTGATTGGAATCGAAATCTGGTCTAAAGACAACCTCCTTCCAACAACAAACATAAGTACTCTCTTGAACGAATTTTGCGTATGGAAGAGAATAAGTTTTAATACCCGCTTACCACATGATACTGCACATATTTTCATAAAGGAGAATTATGGCCGCCTTCTTGGCTTAGCCTATGTTGGAACTGTATGTAATCAACTTTATAACTGTGGGGTTGATAGCTTTCTGAATGACAAATTGCAAGAGTTTGCATATATTGTATCACATGAAATTGGTCACAATTTGGGTATGCGACATGATGATAAAACATGTAAATGTGGAGGTAGATCATGCATAATGTTTCCAAGTAAAGCTGTGGCAACTCGATTTAGCAACTGCAGTTATGCTTCATACTGGAGGGTTGTTGGAAAAGTGAGGTGCATGCACCTTCCACCAAATCCAGAGAATATCTTCAGGCAGACACGCTGTGGGAACAGTGTGGTTGAAGAAGGAGAAGAGTGTGACTGTGGTTCCACATATATGTGTGCAAAAGACCCCTGCTGTCAGTTAGACTGCACTCTGAGAGTTGGGGCTACTTGTGCTTTTGGGCTTTGCTGTGAGAACTGCACATTCATGCCATCAGGCTCCGTGTGTAGGAAAGAAGAAAATGAATGTGATCTTCCAGAGTGGTGCAATGGGACATCCTATCAGTGTCCAGGAGATGTGTACATGCAGGATGGGACCTCCTGCACAGGCGGTGGTTACTGCTATGAAAAGAGATGCAATGACCGCAATGAACAGTGTAGGAAAATTTTTGGCAAAGAGGCCAAGAATGCAAACGTGAGTTGCTACATGGCAATGAATACCCGAGGTGACCGTTTTGGTAACTGTGGTCTGACAGCCAGTTCATATATACAATGTGGAATCCCAGATATTCTGTGTGGGAGGGTTCAGTGTGAGAATGTGACAGAAATCCCCTTCCTGAGAGATCATTCTACTGTGCATTGGACTCGAATAAACGGAGTCAGCTGCTGGGGTACAGACTACCATCTGGGGATGACCATACCTGATGTTGGTGAAGTGAAAGATGGTACAGAGTGTGGTGCAAATCACATGTGCATCGAAAGGAAGTGTACGTCTATGCCCACTTTCCAAAGTGGTTGTTCGCCTGAGACGTGCAGTATGAATGGAGTCTGCAACAACAGACATCACTGCCACTGCAACTCTGGGTGGGACCCTCCCCACTGCAAGGTCAGAGGTGCTGGAGGCAGCGTGGACAGTGGCCCTCCGCCAGGCAGAGGTGGAGAGCCAGACTACCAGTACCTGCTGCTCTTTCGCTTGATTCCTTTGTTTTTTATGTTATTTTGTTTTTTAATTTGGCTGTTCGAGAGACTAAAAGAATTAATTGGGCAAGAAGAGAAAAGTTCTCCAGCTGAACTTCAGTAAGAAGGAAAATGTGTTGAGACAATACTTAAGGAAAAAGTACCAGATGTTCTGATTTCACCTGAGGAAAAAGCAGAAAAGTTCCAACTTCATCTTAGAAAGAAAAGCCTAGATTTGTGATTTCAAAAAAAAAAAAATTTCAAAATCTTGGATATTTCTCACTTTTTTGTTTTTAGTTTAGTAGACATGTTACAGCATGTGTCAGCAATTACAGACAGAAAACCCGAGATATTTCATTATTCTGGATCATAAATATCGCCAATTAAACAATGAGTAAAAATATGCTAATTCCCAGAACACTTTGTTATTTTAAGCAATTTAATGGTTAATTTTTCATAAAATTATCTGTGTGTTTCCTGAGAAAAAGCACAGCTCACACAGTGTGTGTGTATGTGTACTTTAAATTTGCTATCTCTTAATTCTAAACATCCTTCCCCTTTGTACTCTGCTTTGTCACGCAGTGAATGGGAACCTACGAATCTCATTTCTTCTTTGCTAGTCCTCTTATTATTCATTTCTGCTAACAGAACTAGAGGGAGACTGGACAGACTGGAGACCTGGGGAATTTTTCACTGCTGTTCACGTCACTGTTGTGTCATTAACAGCTCTTTCTTTACAGGAAGGTAAATTTCAGTCTGTGTTTTATTACTATATACTCAAACATACATACACTGAGTTTTCATATCTATATGTAATTGTACATTACATTATATTTGTATATTAGTAATTCCTTAGTAGACATTACTTTTCAGCCTCAGAGATGTCGGCATGGCCACCAAGCATCTTACCTTGCTCAGCTTTCAGTCCCAGGTCCTTGAGTTTCCAAATACCTGAGTCCTAGAGTGAGCCCTAGATCCATGGGACCTATTCAAAACATGTAGGTTTATTAATAATACCTCTTCCCTTCAAGCGCCAGCCCGAGCAGTAACAGCTACATCTTCTTCTTCATAACTCATTGCTATCCCCGTGGTGTGCATTCCTCTCTTGTGACTGAACTCTGAGTGATACAGTATGTGGCATAACAGGGAACACAGAAAGGAATCTGACATCAGAAGATTTGAAATATTCACACTACGGTGCTTACCATCTTGGGGACATAATTTAAACTTAGAATAACTTTAAAATCAGAAAAAGAGGAAAATTATATGTGCCACTCAAACTTCATAACTTTTATTTCTAAAATGGATGAAGAACATGCTTATCATTCTCTTTGGGATATGTAAGTCATAGCAACCATCTCTCCTCTAGAAAAATCCTAGATAATGCCAACTATATTTTAAGAACCACATTTAAGGACATCAGAGAGCTGAAGCAACAACTTAGAGTAAAATAAACGAAAACTTCAGGCATCAAAAAGAATTTCAGAAAATTTGGACACTTGCTAGCTATGTTTTCCCCTGAGTACTTGCTGATACTGTATGTGATTTAAGCATTAGGTCTGGTCCAGTGAAAGGATATCTGCTGAAGGAAGAAGTACCCAGTGCTCTTAGTTACTAGCCAGGGCTAGATTCACAAGTTAGACATTGAGGGGCCTCTAAATAATAATCATTGTTTCCCATGTCTCCACCACAGCTAACCTCCCTATTCATGCTGAGTCCATAGAGACGCCTGCCAACCCCGCAGAGCAGTTCCACAACAGTTTTGGAGCAAGGGGCGGAGTTAGATATAGGGTTGCAGTTCTTGGCTGTGAGAGACCAAGGGGACTTGCAATCATGGCTGCATCTGAACAGAGACACAGATGCTTACACAATCAATACAACGGACCTCCATCTGTTCATGGGTCCTACCTTGCTTCAACACCCTCTTCCTTGTAGGCAAAGGTCCTGGGGCAATGCAGAGGGAGGGAAACACACACTTAATGGGAACAGAGTCAGATCAATTCTGGCTCTCAGGGCTTCTGCTCCTGCAACTTGGGATCAGACCCCCACCCCTGTCAGGGTGTTGATGGCCACTAGGCAGAGATGAAGTCTTGCCACACACACGGCACTGGCTCTAGCCCCTTCATATGCAGCCCCATCACCTGCCAAGGCTGTAGTAACCAGGAAAGACATGTATCTACATCAAGTCTGTACTATCATCCAAGGTACTGGACACACACAGCCCATATGTGGAAGCTCACATGTAAGAACCTCAAAAGATAACTGTTTTACCTAAATTATTAGAGGCAGAGAAAGTTAAGCAAAGTGAAAAGGCAGAGAAACTACTCTCAATTGGAAAAAAAAAAAAAAAAGGAACCACTGAAAATAATGAAACAGAAATCAACAATTTATCAGGTAAAGAATTCAAAATATTGGTGGTAAAAATGTTAACTGAATTAAGAAAAATAATTGATGTAAGCAGTGCCTGTTTTAACAATGAACAAGAAGATATAAAAATTATGCAATCAGACATGGATAATTCAATTATTGAATTTTTTTTAAATTGTATAAAGAATGAATAGCAGAATGAGTGGTTGTTGTTGTTATTCAGTCACTAAGTTCTGGCCAACTCTGCGACACCATGAACTGCAGCATGCCAGGCTCTTCTGTCCTCCACGATCCCCTGAGGTTTATTCAAATTTGGGTCCATTAAATCAGTGATGCTATCTAACCATCTCATCCTCTGCCACCCATTTCTCCTCCTGCTCTCAATCCTTCCCAGCATGAGGGTCTTTTCCAATGAGTCAACCCTTCGCATCAGGTGGCCAAAGTACTGGAGCTTCAGCTTCAGCATCTATTCTCCCCATGAATATTCAGGGTTGATTTCCTTTAGAACTGATCAGTTTGATCTCCTTGCAGTCCAAGGGACTCTCAAGAATCTTCTCCAGCACCACTATTCAAAAGCATCAATTCTTCCATGCTTCGTCTTTTTTATGATCCAACTCTCACATCCATACATGACTACTGGGAAAACCAAAGCTTTGATTATATGGACCTTTGTCAGCAAAATGGTATCTCTGATTTTTAATATACTGTCTAGTTTTGTCATAGCTTTCCTTCCAAGTAGCAAACGTCTTTTAATTTCATGGCTGAAGTCACCATCTGCAATGATTTTGGAGCCCAAGAAAATTAAATCTGTCACTACTTTCACTTTTTCCTCTTCTATTTGCCATGAGGTGATGGGACCGGATACCATGATCTTAGTTTTTTTTAATGTTCAGCTTCAAGCAAGCTTTTTCACTCTCCTCGTCAAGAGGCTCTTTAGTTCCTCTTCACTTTCTGCCATTAGAGTGGTATCATTTGCATATCTGAGGTTATTGATATCTCTCCTGACAATCTTGATTCCAGCTTGTGATTCATCCAGCCTGGCATTTCACATGATGTACTCTGCATGAAAGTTAAATAAGCAGGGTGACGATACACAGCCTTATCATACTCCTTTCCAAATTTTGAACAGTCTATTGTTCCATGTCCAGTTCTAACTGTTTCTTCTTGACCCAAATACAGGTTTCTCAAGAGACAGGTAAGGTGGTCTGGTACTCCCATCTCTTTAAGCATTTTCCACAGTTTGTTGTGATCCACAAAGTCAAAGACTTTGGTGAAGTCAATGAAGTAAAAGTAATTGTGTTTCTGGAACTCCCTTGCTTTATCTATGATTCTACAAATGTTGGCAATTTGATCACTGGTTCCTCTGCCTCTTGGAAACCCAGCTTGTATATCTGGAAGTTCTTGGTTCACGTACTGCTGAAGCCTAGCTTGAAGGGTTTTGAGCATTACCTTGCCTAGGATGTGAAATGAGTGCAACTGTACAGTAGTTTGAACATTCTTTGGCATTGCCCTTCTTTAAGACTGGAATGAAAACTGACCTTTTCCTGTTCTTTGGCCACTGCTGAGTTTTTCTAATTTGCTGACATATTGAGTGCAGCACTTTAACAGCATCCTCTTTTATGATTTTAAATAACTCAGGTGGAATTCTGTCACTACCTCTAGCTTTGGGCTACCCAGGTGGTGCTAGCAGTAAAGAACCCACCTGCCTCTGCAGGAGACATAAGAGACACGGGTTTGATCCTTGGGTTGGGAAGATCCTCTGGGAGGGTATGGCAACCACTCCAATATTCTTGCCTGAAGAATCCATGGACAGAAGGGCCTGGCCAGCTACAGTCCATAGAGTCACAAAGAGTCAGACTCTAAGGCAACTTAGCACACACATACATGCTGCTGCTGCTTCTAAGTCACTTCAGTCGTGTCCGACTCTGTGCGACCCCATGGAAGGCAGCCCGCCCAGCTCCACCGTCCCTGGGATTCTCCAGGCAAGAATACTGGAGTGGGTTGCCATTTCCTTCTCCAATGCATGAAAATGAAAAGTGAAAGTGAAGTCGCTCAGTCGTGTATGATCCTTGGCGACCCCATGTACTGCAGCCTACCAGGCTCCTCTGTCCATGGGATTTTCCAGGCAAGAGTACCGGAGTGGGTTGCTATTGCCTTCTTCGACACATATATACACACACATATATACACATACAAAATTATGTCATGTGCAAATAAAGACAAATTTACAATCTTCTTTTCATTCACATGCCTTTTATTTCTTTATCATGACTAACTGCCCAGGCTAAAACTTCCAGTACCATATTAAATAAGAATGCTAAGAGGAGACATTCTCATCTTCTTGATCTTGACAAAAAGATTTCAATTTTGAACAACTGAGAATAATGGTGGTTGTGGGGTTGTCATATAAGACATTTACTATGTGAGGTGTGTTTCTTCTATTCTGTGTAGGATCTTTATAACGAAAGGACATTGTATTTTATCAAATGGTTTTATGCATCTGTTGAGATGACCATGTGGTTTTTTGTTCATTCTATTAATGTGTCCCATATATTGATTTGTGTACATAGAAACATCTTTGCATCCAGCAAAAAATGCCAATTGGTCACAGTGTATGAACACTTTGCTGTGTTCCTCAGTTCATTTCCTAACACTTTCTTGAGAATACTTTCATCTATCAGAGTGCTTATTGATATGTAAAGGTTTTCCATGTTTTATATTTCCAGTTTCTTTTTTCCTCTGTTTCTGCCTATCTTTATAAATTGATAACTTTCCACAGTGGTATGCTCTATTTCTTTTTTCTGTTTCTAGACTATACTCCAGATTTTTGCTTTGTAATTACCCTGAGGATTACTGAAAATATCTCATAGTTGAAACTGTCCATCCTATGATGATAACAAATTATCTTCATTTGCCTATAGAGTCACTCTTTATATGTTTGATGTCACAATTGCTATCTCTTTTAATGATGTGTATTTATTAACAAATGAGAGTAGTTATAGTAATTTTTCATAATTTTTCTTCAACCTCTATACTATTGTTAAGTAGTTAATACTCCATTCTATTATACAATTAGAAATTTCTAAATCTAACTAATTTTTCACATTTAACAGGGTGTTGTGTACTTTATGTTCCATATAGTTGATTAGTTTTTTTCATATTAGTTTGAAGAACTCCTTTCAATATTCCCTGCAAGGCAGGTCAACTGGTGATAAACTTCCTTAGTTTTTGTTTGTTGGGGAAAGTATTTATCCTTCAAATATGAATAGTAACTTTGAATGATAGAGTATTCTTAACAGGCAATTTTTTAATCCTTTAAATATGCCACTGTAGTTTCTCCTGACCAGTAGGGTTTCCACTATGAAATCCCCTGATAGCTTAATAAAGCTAATTCGTAAGTTACAATCTAAATATCCCCTCCTTACCCGGATTGCAATCAGAATTACCTGACTTTGATAGTTTCAGTATAATATGTCTCAAAGAATATCTTTTTCATTGAGATATTAGTGTGATATATTAGTTTCTTGAACTAAGATCTCCTAGTATGTGCAGGTGTGGGAAGATTTCTGCTATTACTAATTTAACTAAATTTTCTATCAATTCCCCTTCTCTCTTCACCATCACACAATTATTTAGATATGCACCATTTCAATGGAGTCCCATAGATAATGTAGGTTTTTTTTCATTCATTTTAACTTCTCACTTTTTGTTCTTTTGTAACTTGTTTCAAAATTCCTATCCTCTAAGTCATTTATTCTGTCTTCCATCTTTTCTACTCTACTACAGTTATTTTCTTTATCTATATCTATATAGATATATATCTATAATATCTATATTATATTCTTCACCTCACTCATCATGTTCTTCAGCTCCAGAATTTGTTTTGTTCTTTGTTAGCCTTTCTCATTTTTTTTGTTTTTTGTTTTGTTTTGGTTTTGGTAAAGAACTCATTCGGTTCATTTATATTTTCCTAATCTAATTGAATTGCCTTTCTAGGATTTCTTATAGTTCACTGACTTTCTTCAGTATACCTATTTTCAATTCTTAAGCACCTCTTTTTCAGGATTCGTGGCTCTGGGCTCAGTTGTTAGAGATTTATTGACATTTTTGGTGATTGCACAATTGCTTTATTTATTAAGTCTCTTGTTCTATCAGCTACACCCAGAAGAACATATGCAGGCTTTCCAAGGTCTTGGCTGTTCATGTCCCAGTGCAATAGTCACAAGGCTCTTTCCGGGTCCAGAATGAGGAGGACCATTACTCGGTTGATATGGATATAAAATTGGTACAATCTTAAATGCAGCAGTTAAACCTAGAAAATAATCAAATAAAAAAGAGGTGCTTTTTATTCTCTTTGTCATGTAAGATCTCAAATAAAAATCTTTGCTCAGAGATCAGTTGGTTACTCTCTATGACAGGGCTGCTGCTGCTAAGTCGCTTCAGTCGTGTCCAACTCTGTATCGACTCTGTGTCGGACTCTGTGTCGGAGCCCACCAGGCTCCCCCGTCCCTGGGAGTCTCCAGGCAAGAACACTGGAGTGGGTTGCCATTTCCTTCTCCAATGCATGAAAGTGAAGTTGCTCGGTCGTGTCCGACTCTTAGCGACCCCATGAACTGCAGCCTACCAGGCTCCTCCGTCCATGGGATTTTCCAGGCAAGAGTACTAGAGTGGGTCGCCAGTGCCTTCTCCAATGATAGGGCTAAAGCTAAAAAAGACCATGTGTGTGTGGTCAGTCGTTTAGTCATGCCCGCCACATTCCTCTGTCCACAGGATTTTCCAGCAAGAAGACTGGCATGGGTTGCCATTTCCCCCTCCAGGCTATCTTCTGACCCTGGGATCGAACTCAGATCTCCTGCAATGGCAAGAGGGTTCTTCACCACTGAGCCTCCTGGGAAGCCCCGTTGGGTACTATTCATCCAATTCCAAGGAATTCAAGGCCTTAACAAGTTATTGTTTATTTTCTGATGCACAAATGACGACCGTTTCCCCAAATCCCTCCTGGTATCAAGTAGTCTTATTAATACAAAGGTGTCAAATTAACTGTAAAATGAAGGGGGGAGAAAATAGGAACAACTTATGCCACCACGATGCTAGCATCACCACCCACACTATACTTTCTTCATCTCTCTTCTTTGTAATCTCTTTTTGCCACTTCTTTACTGACAACAGCTTTTCCTAATGGATGAGGCACACTTATTTACAGATGTGAAATGTCTCTGAGTTATCCTTGACCTTAGAGTGAAAGTCATGAATGGTTACTGATGCCTCAATCCTTGAACAATAGTTTAAACCAGATCAAACTTATTCTGGAACTTGAAGCAATTCAACTGTTTCATTATGAGGTTCTGTGCTGAGGAAATAATCTGGGATGAGGGAAACAGTGTGAATAAAAACACTAAAGTATGAATAAAAAACACTAAACACTTATACTACGTGCAAGGAATACATGGGATGGGAATAAGGACTATAGTCAGGTTTATTCACATTGAGAAGTAATTAGAGTATGATGGAAAAGGCAAAGCCCAAGTGTGGAAGACCTTTATCCAATTGCCATGGTCTTTAGAACTGGAGGAGCCTTGTTGCTAAGCGCTTCAATCTGGAACTTAAACAATGAAGAGATGAAAGGGGGGAGATTTTTATTGCTCTTTGTCATGTAATGTTTCACCTTAAAAAATCTTTATTCACAGACCTTGGTGGCACAAACTATCACAAAGTTATAACTAGCAAATACCATGGTAACCATTAATTCTACATGTGGTAAGTCTTTCAAGAATTTAACTGTGAAGGGGAAAGTGCTAGAATTTGTGCATGTGTGAATTCACAAACACACATCCATACAAACACAGCATGATTCTTTGTGAATTTTTCAAAACTAGAAGGCTTTCTATGACCTTTATTATGTCCTATTCTGCTCTATTCTACTTGACTGAGAGTTTAAAAATAGGGTAATAATGCATTTTTTCAATTTGGAAAATACTGAATTTGGCTGTAAATGCAAGTGAGGAGGCAGGTGATAATTATGATACTGAGATGACTCAATTTGATGAAGCTGTGGAAAAGATGAAAAAAGGAGTCTATGAGATAACATGTGGCAGCCTCGGTTGAAGTGTGTGTGCTAGTAGGGCACTGTGCCACATTACTAGTGAAAGTGTTATACCCCCCCATGAGCAGTGTCCCTAGAGTCCCTGACTAGGGACTATATAACGACTGTCATCCTTCTTCTCATCCGTATCTTCCCATACATAGAATGTAGAGGTGAAAATTGCGAGGATTCTACTCACAATTTAGAGGTTGATGTCCTAAAAAAGATCGCATTTAAGGATTCCATTTAATGATCTTCCTTCATTATGGAGCCTTGATATTTTGTGAAATATGCTCCTCTTTAGTACAAGAAAAGTACCCTAATACCCCAGGATCTCAGGTTACTTAAATGATGAAAAAAAAAATACTCAATCTAAAGAGTTAACTAATTTTTTAGTTAACTAAACTGCAACTAACTAAACTAACTAAACCCCACCAACT
The DNA here is from genome assembly GCF_019320065.1 of Cervus canadensis. Taxonomy (NCBI): domain Eukaryota; kingdom Metazoa; phylum Chordata; class Mammalia; order Artiodactyla; family Cervidae; genus Cervus; species Cervus canadensis. The sequence continues at coordinate 4,244,639 of NC_057399.1, read as the reverse complement.
AACTGCAACAATAAAGGACAGAAGTATCAAATTCTGCATTAAACATACACAAAATAAAAATCTTGTAGTTTTATGGTTTAAAGTACCGTTCTTTAAATTCAATAATAACTACTTGTGGAAATAAAGACAATAGATTACTAAGCTGAGGGTCCTAGGTGCTAAAGAGAAAATTTAGAAAACTAGCATGTTAAGAAACATTACTATATCCAGGCAGAAAAGAAAATTTAGAAAATTAGCAAGTTAAACAATACTACTATATGCAGGCAAAAAAGCTCAATGTATTAAAAACAAAGTGTTGAAGAAAGTATCAGTTCATGATTTCATCATTTTGACTGAAGTATCAGGGATCTCTGGCTTCCCAGGTGGCTCAGTGGTAAAGAATCTGCCTACTAATACAGGAGATGAAAGAGGATACAGGTTCAATCCCTGTTTAGGAAGATCCCCTGGAGTAGAAAATGGCAACCCACTCCAATATTCTTGGCTGGGAAATCCCATGGACAGAGAAGCCTGGTGGGCTACAGTCCATGGAATGGCAAAGAGTTGGACATGACTCAGCACACAGCACACACACCAGGTACTTCATGACAAGTTTAGCCTGCCTTTCACTCATTAATTACCATAAACATACTCTGTAATTTACTTCCTGAGCAGTTTTGCAGTTTTTGTTAAGAGTGCGAAAGCAAGTGAAAAAATCTGAACTAGTTTGGGTTGAGGATTTTATTCAACAGTGGTTGAATTGATAGGATCTAAAACAAGACTACAGTAGTAAAATATAAAATAAAGGACACTGAAAAGGGGGGAAATGATGAAAAGTTATCTTCATCCTTTATAAATCTGAGGAGTGAATTTTTATTAAGAGTAAGGTTGTGGTTAACAGTTTAATCATATGCAGGAATTAGGGCAGTCAAGGTGATATCAAGATACAGGTCATGTCCTTAAGTCAATGTCTAAACATTGTTGAAAATGAGCTGTGAAATTACACTAGATGTTCACTCACTTGGTACCCAGAAGATAAGTGAAATTACTGGTGGATAATACCTTAGTAAATCAGATGCCCAGTTCTTTGAGGTTCGTGTAGGACTGAGTTGAGAATTGGTTTAAGAGTAAGAGTGTAATGCAAATGGTAGCTTAATGAGGAGTTTCCCTGGTGGTTCAGACAATAAAGAATTTGCCTGCAATGTGGGAGACCTGGGTTCAATCCCTGGGTTGGAAAGATCCCTTGGAGGAGAGCATAGCAACCCACTCCAGTATTCTTGTCTGGAGAATTCCACAGACAGAGGGCCAGGTGGGCTACAGTCCATGGGGTCACAAAGAGTCAGACGTAACTAAATGACCAAGCACAGCACAGCTTAATGACATGGCTAGCTGTTTAGAGGTCTGGAAGTAGGTTTATTCATCAAAGCAAATTACTAACAAATGTCTAGTCTATATGGCACATGGAGATTCTGAGAATGGAAATCTTCTCTGCTGGCCTACATATTGTCATCTTATCCTTTTGATTTAAAGGTTTAGCAGAATTAACGAGGAATAAGAGGCTTTCTGTGAAGAAGGGTGAGCACACAGGATGTTGTGTCTTCCTTTTCTGAGATGAAAATCCCACAAATGACAGGAAAGTGATTCCAGAGAAAGGATGTCAAGGAACACAGAAACAAAATATGTTCTAATTAAGCAGAAATGACCACAGGATCTAGTAGATGTTAGGTCCTTCCTTAATCACGCATCTTTCACTTTTATATTACCTAGTGTGGGAAGTAGACTGGATCAACCTGAATTTGAATCTTCAGAGCTAGCTTTTCTGTATTTTTCTCAACTAGGCCAAGGGTTCTTACTGTAAACAATAGAATTACTTTAGTGAACTGATAAAGACAGTGGATATTTCACTAGGTAAGTTAAAGCAAGCATTTTAAATATAAAGTATTGAAAATACCTTTAAAAATTCCAAATGTGCTATTTCCCCGAAAACCTCTGTTCTAATTAGAGCTCTAGACCAATTAATAATCTTGATCTGTGTGTTCATTTATGTTTTCTAAGTGTATACCATCATGTATGAACATTACATGTTTTTCAAATGCTTTATTCAAAGAAGAAAGCAGAAAATCAGTATTGCCAGCCAGGCATGTTATCAGATTTCATGCTAACAAATATATGATAACACATTTGTATTATGGAGATAATTGTAGATGGTATTTTCATATGGTATATGTATTATCAGTTTTTATTATGAAGTAATACATTGTGAGGTTGGAACTGATTACCTTAAAATCCTATAATGTGGAGACTCTGATGTCTTTGCCACTCTGAGACAATGTTTCCTTACTCCAAGCTGTCCTTCCTTTAAGGACCCACTGATTTCCTTTGTACTTCTGAAGGTTATTTTGCATTCAGTACATTCCCATTTTCAATTGCTACCCTCCCAGCTACACTGAATTCCATCCCTTTCATAAGGGTACAGGTTTTTAAATGCTGTTCTTCTTAACAGTATAATAGAATGTAAATACATTTGAGTAACATCCATCAACAACCCAACATATTCCCCCTCCCAAGACCACCTTCGTCTTCTAGTCATTGAATTAGGTAGCATTACAGTAGATCCTCAAAGTTGTGAAAGTTAGCGGTGTTGGACTCCTGCAACTTCATAGATTTAGATGAAGAGAAATGCAGAGGACTTGGGACAAATAATAACTTGTCACATGGAAATACATTATATGAACAATGAGAAAAAATAATATCTGTGAATAATATTTGTATCTTTCCTGAGTATTATGACTAAATAATTCTTACTTGTAAGTAAAAGGAAGACCTATATTTTATTATCATAACTCCAAATGTGTAACGCAAGACTCCTTTATCAGAATGTGATATTCATTCACCTTTCCATTAAGACTCTTTTGTGTTATATATTGTGGAAATGTTTGCACATAGTAATAGATACAAAGAACTGTATCGCAAATCACTATGTGCCCTTCCTCTAAATTCAACAAGTGTCACCGTAGGCCATTCTTGTGTACTCACACAATCTCACTCTGCCTCACCATTACTTAAGAGCATGTCAGACATGTCTTAAGTCAAACTCTCATTCATCCTAACCTGTACCCTTCCTTTTTCCTCTATCTTGGTTTGCTCATAACTCCCACCCAGTCCCTGTTCTACTTATTTTTTTTCTTTTAGTGCTGCTGCTTTGACTGCATGACTTTGCCAGAGAACAAACTAAAGGTTAACATTGAATACATCAGCTCAGACAGAGGAGACTGAATATTGATGTATCCTGTCCTGCCCTCTTTTTCTACCAATGGCTAAATATGATGGCTCCGTGATAGGTGTTGGTGAGTTCCTGATGTATATGAAGGTTACTCTCCTGCTTCTCTGGCTGAAAGTATTCCTCTTCCTTCCTGGATGGCCCCAGGTTGGGCACTCCCAAAGACTTGGCCCCCCAGAAGTGGTGATTCCCCTGAGGGTAACACCCACTGGCAGAGGCATGAAGCTTCAAGGCTGGTTCTCTTACAAACTATATTTTGGGGGCCAGAGACATGTTGTTCATATAAAGGTCAAGAAGAATTTTTTGTCCAAAAACCTCCCAGTGTTCACCTACACAGACAAGGGTGTTCTCCTGGAAGACCAACCTTTTGTCCAGGATGACTGTTATTACCGTGGTTATATGGAGGGGGACCCAGAGTCTCTGGTTTCCCTCAATAACTGCTTCGGGGGCTTTCAAGGCATGTTACAGACAAATGACATTGTTTATGAAATTGAACCCAAAAGGTTTTCTACTGCATTTGAGCATCTAATATATAAGCTAGACAATGAGGAGACAAAATTTTCATACATTAGATGTGGGTTAACAGATGAAGAAATAGCAGGACAATTGAAGTTTCAAGAAAGCATTAATCCCACTTTGATGCAAAGTGAATATACAGGCTGGTGGACCCACAAGTATTTTCTTGAAGTTGGAGTGGTCGTAGATCACTCTCTATATCTTTATCATAAAAGTAATGATACGCTTGTGCAGAAAGAAGTGTTTCTTGTTTTAAATGGAGTAAGTGACCTTATGAAAGCACTGGATCTTGAGGTACTTTTCAAGGGAATGGAGATATGGACTAAAGAAAGCCTTATTGCAGTAGAAAATATTGGAAGTGCCTTGGGTAACTTTTGCAAATGGAAGCAAAAGGGCTTCCAGAAACGTGTGCCCCATGATGTGGCACATATTTTTCTAAAAAAGAATTATGGTATCATTCTTGGCTTAGGTTATGTTGGAACAGTGTGTTTACTTCCTTATAGCTGTGGAGTTGAGACTCTCCCAACTGATAACACTTTTCTTTCATTATATATTGTGACTCATGAGATGGGTCATAATTTGGGTATGGCACATGATGATCCCAAAATATGTAAATGTGGAGCAGCAAAGTGCATATTGTTTCCATATGTAGCATCAACAACTAAATTCAGCAACTGTAGCTTTGGTTATTATTGGAACCTTGGTAAAAGAAGACACTGTTTGTTCACATCACCAGGTCCACAGGCACTCCTCAGGGAGACACGCTGCGGGAACAGTGTGCTTGAAGAAGGAGAAGAGTGTGACTGTGGATCCTTACAGATGTGTGAGTCTGATCCCTGTTGTCAGTTAAACTGCACTCTAACCGTTGGTATCAGCTGTGCTTTTGGGCTTTGTTGCCTTAATTGCCTCTTCAGGCCATCAGGCACCATATGTAGGAAAGTAGAAAATGAATGTGATCTTCCAGAGTGGTGCAATGGGACATCCCATCAGTGTCCAGAAGATGTGTACCTGCAGGATGGGACCTCCTGCACAGGCGGTGGTTACTGCTATGAAAAGAGATGCAATGACCGCAATGAACAGTGTAGGGAAATCTTTGGCAAAGAGGCCAAGGATGCAAACGTGAGTTGCTACAGGGCAATGAATACCCGAGGTGACCGTTTTGGTAACTGTGGTATCACAGCCACCTCATACGTAAAATGCAGCATGTCAGACAGCCTGTGTGGGAGGATTCAGTGTGAGAATGTGAAAGAAATTCCCCTAATGAAAGATCATACTACTCTGCATTGGACTAAATTCAATAATGACACCTGCTGGGGTACGGACTACCACCTCGGGATAAGAACGCCTGATATTGGTGACGTGAAAGATGGTACAAAGTGTGGTCCCACAGATGTCTGCATCCAGAGGAGGTGTGTCTCTTTTTCCACTGTTCCCCGTTCCTGCTCACCGCAGCTCTGCTCTTTGAGGGGGGTCTGCAACAACAGACAGCATTGCCACTGCAACTTCGAGTGGGACCCTCCCAACTGCCAGAAAAAAGGTAGAGGGGGCAGTGTGGACAGCGGCCCGCCCCCTGCCCCCAAGACAGAAGAGAAGGTGGCAAAGAGGAGCCTGCTGCCACATTTGCCGATTCCTATTTTGTTTCCACTACTATGTCTGTTGCTTTTCCTTTTGTTTTTCATGATACCAAAAAAAAATGATAAAGCAGAGGAGCCTGTTCCACCTAAAAACTGAGAAAAATTAGAAATATGTTATGGCTTCACTTAGGATGTAAGCACAGAATATTCTAACTTTACCTAAGGAAGAAACACAGAATGTGCCTACTGAAAAAACAACAAAAAAGGAAAAACCAATAGCTCCTGTTTCAAGAGACTACCAAAGCCTAATGATCTTTCCCAAGTATTAAGTTGTAATCTCCTGGAAGTAACAATGTTATAACATTTGTCCTAGATCATTGGCAGAAAATTCCAACTTTTTCTAATCATTTGGGACTATAAACAACCAATAAACACAAAGTTTACTAATCCCTAGCCTATTTCTACTCTGTTATTTTAAGCAATTTAAAGTGGTCAGTTTTTATGGAATTATTCTCTTTGTGTGTTTTGAGCAAAGACAGTCTGTGGATGGTGTTTGTGTGTGTGTCTGATTTACCTTTCCTCCGTCCCACACACCCTTCCTCTTTGTACTCTGGGCTTGTCACACAAGGACTGGTAACCTACAAATTATATGTCTTATATGCCAATCCTCTCCTATTCCTTTCTGTCAATGGCAGGAACTAGAGAAAGATTTGAAACCTGGGGAAAAGTTGATTTGTATTCATGTCAGAATTGTCTCATTAACAGCTTTCGTCTTAGCATCAACCATAATTTCTGCTATATACATATTTGGTTACACTCAGAACCAACAAGATTATAAGTCTCAGACATACTGGCACTGCTACCAAGCATTGTAGCCTCACTATTTTCAACCCCAGGTCTAAATCTTCACCAAATCCCTGAGTTTCCCGTACCAGGTGGGCTAACCCTCTCCTCAGGGATCACATACTAGACCCATGGGACCTACCTCAAAGATTCCAATAATACTACCTCTTCCCTTTGATTTCTACTGTTAAAAGGGAATTTAATTTCATTTTTAACTTTGGCTATTCTACTTCAGTTTAAGATTCTCCATTTGGTCTTAAATATTCATTTTTATTCTATGCCTTCACTGATATTCAGAGTGGCCTTTTCTACAGCTAGTATTTGGTCAAAATGTGCTTGACTCCCAATAGCCAATGAGAGCCTTGCCCTTTTTTAATAAATTTCTTTGTGGCCTGGACATTTCAAGTCTGCCCATACCATACTCTCATTGTCCAGGTGGGTAGTTACTCCTTAGCACATGTGCATAGCCTTCTAGACACACGCTGATGACTTCTGATCCCAGGAGGAATTTTCTTAGCTGTGCCCTTCTTTGGTCTCTTTGTTACACTTCTGGGGAACTGCCATTATGTTTGTTGCTATTAGATTCATAAAGCGGGCAGTCCACTTTCAAATGCTGGACACCAAAACCTCCACTATTTGAAACAATGAAAGAAAGTTGAAAGTGTTAGTTGCTCAGTCATGTCCGACTCTTGGGACCCCATGGACTGTAGCCTGCCACACTACTCTGTCCATGGGATTTCCCAGGCAAGAATACGGGAGTGGGTAGCCATTTACTTCAGGGGATCTTCCTGACCCAGGGATCAAACCTGGATTTCCTGCATTGCAGGCAGATTCTCTACCCTCTGAGCCACCATAGCAGATATTTAAACATATGAAAAAATTATTAAGAGACTTAGGTGGGATGTGTCATTTTAAGTAAAAATAGAAATGAATAATATCAATTTATAAAAGGTAAACATCTGATTGACAAAATGAAATTAATAACAAATGTATTATTTTCCCTACATTTTACCCAAAGACAGCAGTCCTCAAAGGTAAACTGCTGAGTGTTAAACCTTAAGGAACAGATCTCAATTATTCACAAGCAGAAATTACTTTATAGGATAAAACTAAAGGATAAGGTATTTAACTAATATTATGCATCTAGTAAAAATCTGGACAAGAACAATACAAGAAAGAAATACTGACTTCATGTACAGAGATTGAACAAAAATAACAAATAACAAGTATATCAAATTCAGCAAAAATGAGGAAATAACATCTTAAGCAGAAGGAAGAAAATAACATTTTCATAAAGTAGGGTTTATTTTTTTAAAGGCAAGGATAGTTTATGTAATTTCTTACTGGATATTAAAAAAATAAAACATATGCTCATCACAGCACATACAGAAAAGCGTTAAATAACATTTAAACTCTATTGACAATGAAAAGTATTTCATAGTCAGGTAGGAATAAAAGCAAGCTTTCCTAACCTAATAATAAATATCATTGAAAAATTAATAATTGAACATTCTTTAAAATGAACTTTTTGAAGTTCATAGTGAAACTGGGAATAAATCAGTATTGTTCTTTGTCACCACTTACATTAACTTTTAAATTGTTATTGAGGTATAGTTGATTTACAATCTATTAGTTTCAGCTGTTCAGCAAAGTGAATGTCACTACTTATATTAACTTTTTATTTCAGGACCCAGAAAAATTAGATTGAGAATTAAAAACTATGGAACTGAAAAATAAACATAAAAACTGCCATTAAATGTAGCTTACACGAATTTCTATGTATAAAATTCTACTATAAAAATTCTAAAAGCTAAGAAGAAAGTTTAGAAAGTACAAAATATTTTAAACAATAAGTAAAGGATTCTTACAAGTCAATACAAATAACAATTGCAAATTGGTTTGTCATATATATTAGAAATCAGTGAGTAGAGAAATGAGCAATGTGGTAAAATGAACAATATGGTAAAATGTAAATATTTAATGGAAATATAGGAGATGTATACATTTTCTGATAAGCTGAAATAATTTCATCATTTTTAAAGGAATTATTCCTACTGAGATTTCAAGTAATTATTTGACCAAGGTAATAAGCAACATAAAATTATGTTTACTGGAAACAATCACAAAGAAGTAATTATAATTTGTAGTGATGTTAAAATAATTTATTTGCATCAGCCTGGCTTCCACTGCAAAATAGAAAAACTCCTCCACTACATTAAAAAGGAAGATTTAATACTGGGAATTGGTTGATTACAAAATTCACACTAAGGGCTAGAGAAAGAGACTCTAAGCTTGAGTCTGAAAGGACTCATGGACCATAATCATACAGCTGGGTCTTCCTGAGAAACAGAACCAAGAGGTGATACAAATATGAGTGAACCAGAAAAGAAATGAATGGTACTCTTGAGACAGAGACAAGAAGTGGAATACCTGAACTTTTTTTATTTTTGAGGTAGGCCTACCTTCAGAGCGGAAGTGAAACAGCGGCTCTCCTCAGAGCTTGGCCCACCGGTTTCCCACAGGAAACCTGCTCTTCAGTTCCTGCTCTCCAGTTCACATGCTCCTTGATGACACAGCTCAGAATTGGTCACTGGAGTATGGAGGCTGAGAGGCCCCAAAATCTGTAGTCAGCACACTGGAAAACCAAAAAGTAAGTGGAAGAGCCGTAGAAAAGGATAACTTCCAGTTGGGAATCCAACTGGCTTGAAAACAGAAAAGACCTGGTGTTTCAGTTCCATGAGGAAGGAAGGTGGCCTCAAAAAGAAATATCAAATATCCCATCTGCCCGTTGTCTCTATCTTTGAGTACTGTTCATTCCTTTTCTAAATCAGTTATAATCTCACCTTGATAGTCTGTGTTCTAAGTACCAAATTATAAAGTTCACCAACACCAATTTGCCATATCTCAAAGTAAGAGAGAAAAGCAAGGAGGAAAAAAGGATAATGCTGCTTAATTTATAATACATACAAGGATATATAACATAGATGCTATGTATGTGTATTAGGATGACAGAAATTCCTTGTTTCCACTTCTTGGTCTCTTTGCCCTCAGCTGATGTCTCTTTTGGCCAGGACCTCTACATGATGGGGTAACTCACTCAGACTTTTTTAAAAGCCACTTTCTGCCTGATAAAACAGTAGAATTAATTTTATTGCATGCTTCTCCCCGTGTTACTGAACAACGCAAGTCCAAGTGCCCGACATACATTGAGGCCAAACTATGCTAAAACACTGGAGTTTGGAAGAGAGAAAGGTTTATTACGGGGCCATGTAAACAGATGGCTAGTGCTCTAAGAATCCCAAAATTACTGAAAGCTCTCATCAAAGCCCTTTTAAAAGCAAAAAAGGGGAGGGAGGGATGAGGTTAATTGTTGCAAAGGTTTAGATCCTTTGTTCTTGAGGTCAGGTCATGGTCAGATAACGATGTTTCTGTAAATCTCTACCAAATGAATGTTGTTCTCTGACTTGACAAGAGAGGGCAAGGTCCCAAGGTACACCTTTCACCCTCCAAGGTCCTGGTCCTGGCTAAGAGGAGACAAGAGTTCAGTTGGCAGCTCCCTCAGGGCCTGGTCCCCAGACCCCACCCAGCTGTCATGTCTAAAGAAGTCAGACGCCCAACCAGCTGGCTCTCAGGCTCCTCAGGCCACCCAAAGTGGGAGACTAGGTCCCGCAGACTGCGAGCCAGCAGACGGCCACTGCAGAGACCAGAATGGGGGAGAGGTTCACTGCTACCCGGAGGCCTGGGCTGAGGCTAGTGGGTGACCTTGGTGAGGGCTCTGAAGCCCGGCAGGACACAGCCCCAAACCTGTTCTCTGGGGCCCCCAGTTCACCTGCTGGCCCAAGGCTAGGTGACCTGAAGGGCCTGGGAGGGAAGGCCAGGATCCTCCTCTTACCTCATTCTCCACCTCACGACCACCACTCCACTGTTGTCTGAATCCCCTCACTAACTGTGGTTTCTTAACCGTTGGTTGCTTGTGGGCAGGGCCCACTGCTGAACTGCCCAATGGCTGAGCAGGGCCCACTGCCTGGTAACAGGGTGCAGACAGATGATTATCCTAGATGACTAAAATTCATGATATTCCCTACATATATAAATACATTAGAATAATTTTTTTCTTATTGAAAAATCTGTTAATACACATTCTAATGTATTTAGGGAAAAGAGTAAGATAAAAATTTCCAGTTATGATATGTAAGAGAAATGACTTTGGGAAACACACGTGTAATATAGAGTTTTTGCTGTGGACTGTAAGATATGAAAAACCTCTGTTAAATCTTATGGATTATTTCAGAGAGTTTCTATTTGTCATTTAAAATAAAGCAAACATTCAAGACCATTCTAGCCTGATGCAATGAATAGGGCATCAGCATGCTAGATCTGGGAGTTCTACATTCTTAAACTCTTAATCTAGAAGGACAGACAAACAAAGTATGACGTGGGCATGATCAGAAGCTAAGGGAATATAAATTTCAGGAAAACTGCTACTGTCAGAAAATGTCAGAGAATGTCCCTCAGGAGTAACATAGCTTTCCTTGTCATTTCAATATTCTTACAGTGTAGTAGAGAAAATATATCATTAGTTTTCAAACCACGCTTGGACAGAAATTGACAGAAAGTGTTCTTGCAACTCTTAGGTTTAATTTCAGTAAGAATATCATGACAGATGTACAGAACAAATATATGGATACCAAGGGGGAAAAGGGAGATGGGATGAATTAGGGAGACTGGGATTGACACATATCCTATTGACATATATTGATACTATATAGAAATAAATAACTAATGAGAACTGCACTGTATAGTGCAGGAACTCTACTTAAGGCACTAAGGTGACCTAACCGGGAAATCCAAAAGGGAGGATACGTGTATATGTGTGGCTGATTCATTTTGCTGTTCAGTAGAAACTAGTACACTGTAAAGCAACTATATATGCCAATAAAAATTAATTTAAAAAAACAAATAAAAAAAGAAAACCACTCTTGGGGTAATTTCATTTCTTTCTGTGTTTATTTTTTAATACAGGTTGTCAGCCTATTCCCCTGGACTACTAAATCTAGAATGAATATCAAAAATCTGTTAAATCCTCAGACAATGTTGGGAAATTTTGTGGTTGTTGTTGTTATGTGGTTTGGGTTTTTTTTTTTTAACCTTAGCTGTGATGAAACTGACCTGATTAAATCATCCTGAAGTGCTCTTGCAACTCTTAGGTTTAATTTCAGTAAGAATATCATGGCACTCTAAAAAATTACCAGTTGAAAAATACATTATTTTTAAATTATTTTCAAAAGTGCATTCTCTATCTCTTAAAGCACAAATCATTATAATATATCAAAATACCAAAACATAGATATTTGTAACTGGGTCTGTGGATGTAAAAATCAGTGATTAGTCATGAATTTGGTTGAAATATCATAACAAAGTTTATTTTCCCACATGTCCTAGGGGTACATAAGATCCTCCTTCTGCCAACTGGCTACTATATATCCATAAGAAAGTACATAACTTGAAGTTTTTTCCAAACAATATATATTTAAATAACATATTTTGATTTGATATTTAGCTTTTACTAAGAGAGCCAATATGGGCTTCCCCAGTGGCCCAGTGGTAAAGAATCTGCCTGCAATGCAGGAGACACAGGTTCATTTTCTGGGTTGGGAAGATCCCCTAGAGGAGGGAATGGCAACCAACTCCAGTACTCTTTCCTGGAGAACTCCATGGACAGAGGAGCCTGGCAGGCTACTATCCATGGTGTCGCAAAGAGCTGGACACAACCGAAGCAACTTAACACGCATGCACACAAGAGAGCTAACAATTACTTATTTCTTCACCTCAGAATCTGTCCTATTTACTATTAAAAACCACCTGAAACGTATTATGATCTGTATGGTATCTTAATCTTGTTATGTTCCATACTTAAACTATAATTAGTTTAAAAATGGATTTCAGTCAGTCTGTAAAGTATCAGAATAGCCCTTTTATCTGATAGTCCTTAATTGTGTCTATTGTTAGGTCAATAGAAGTCTATTATAATTTGTTTTTGTATAGGCTCAGGTCAACAAACTAAAAATATCATTCATAGTTTCAAATAATATTTAGCGACATGCAAATAGGTTAAAATAAATAAGGGAAATATCACTTTCTAAACTGAAATTTGAAAAAATCTGAAATGAGAATATCACTATCAGTGATATTCTCAAGTGGTGATATTCTCATTTCAGATTCAGCTCTCTCAAATGAGATCATTATAACATCTTGTTCAGGCAATATGAACATTGGCACTTGGTGAGATGGCCTGTCTTCTGACAGGCCATCTCACAATAGGAATGCTTAATTTGATGCTTGTATCAGCAGAATAAACACAATAATGATGTCACCTATCATTCACAAATGACTTTACACAGGATGACCTTCCACAATAGGCTAAAACTAAGAAACATTTTAAAGGCTCACTGAATGCTATTTAATCATATTGGCTAATGAACACTATAAATTACAGAGCCAAGACAAACATGGAAATCAGACTTTTAACATGTAACAGAATATTGAAAAGTAAGAAAATGTTAGATAAGTGGATTTGTTGGGGTTTTTTTTAATTGAGATTCTTTATATACATGGCTACAAAGAGTGTACCACTGAGCTATCTTTGAACACAAAATCTGATATTGGCAGTAGCAGAGACTAAACATAAAGGTCTTTATGCAAATTAAACTATCATAGCTGGTAGAAAATATAAACATCTAATTGTTATTAAATATCAACCAAATTAATTTAATTTCCTTAGGAGTGAGCAATGTTAAAGATTATAGACACTAAATACTTTACATTCTATAATAAAAGCTTTAAATGTTCTCTTGATTCTCTTCATTTACAAAGGTAGTTTTCCATGTCCAACCTTAGTATGAACAAAACAATCAGGTTATAAATGATGCCAAGCTAAAGAAAAGTAGTCAAAACAAATCCCAAAGTGTTTAATTAGCATGTTGACTCACTAAATCAAAATACCAAATAAGCTATTGAACTCCATTATACAAAGAACTCACTTAAGCAATGACTTCTATAAACTACCTGGTCAAGTTTATCCTAACTTTATGTCTGCACACAGTGGTGAATGAAGAAGTCCTAGACAGCTTCAGATAGTAACATTTATAATAGCGTCTGTCCCTGTAAAAGGTGGGGGCATTCATAATACTCAGATAACTGAGATCCCTTTTCCCAGAGGATTTTTTCTCTAGAGGAAGTTCAGTTCAGTTCACTCAGTTGTATCCAACTCTTTGCAACCCTATGGACTGCAGCACACCAGGCCTCCCTATCCATTACCAACTCCCAGAGTTTACTCAAACTCATGTCCATTGAGTCCGTGATGCCATGCAACCATCTCATCCTCTGTTGTCTTCCACTTCTCCTCCCACCTTCAATCTTTCCCAGCATCAAGGTCTGCTCAAATGAGTCAGCTCTTCACATGAGGTGGCCAAAGTATTGGAGTTTCAACTTCAACATCAGTCCTTCCAATGAACACCAGGACTGATCTCCTTTAGGATGGACTGGTTGGATCTCCTTGCAGTCCAAGGGACTCTCAAGAGTCTTCTCCAACACCACAGTTCAAAAGCATCAATTCTTCGGCACTCAGCTTTCTTTATAGTACAACTCTCAAACCATACATGACTACTGGAAAAACCATAGCTTTGACTAGACAGACCTTTGTTGGCAAAGCAAGTCTCTGCTTTTTAATATGCTGTCTAGGTTGGTCATAACTTTCCTTCCAAGGAGTAAGCATCTTTTAATTTCATGGCTGCAGTCACCATATATAGTGATTTTGGAACCCAAAAAAATAAAGTCTGTCACTGTTTCCACTGTTTCTCCATCTATTTGCCATGAAGTGATGGGACTGGGTGCCATGATCTTGTTTTCTGAATGTTGAGCTCTAAGCCAAGTTTTTCACTCTCCTCTTTCACTTTCATCAAGAGAAAGGGGTCCCCAAACTCCAGAATCTAATGCCTAATGATCTGAGGTGGAGCTGATGTAATAGTAATAATAGAAACAAAGCACACAAAAAATGCAATACACTGGAATCATTTCGAAACCATCCCCCTCTTCCTGGTCTGTGGAAAAATTACCTTGCATGAAACCCATCCTTGGTGCCAAAAAGGTCAAGGACTGCTGCTCTAGAGTACTGAACAATTTTCAAACGGCTTACAGCACAAACTACTTAAATAACTTAGCAAGCCAATCTGAGCCAGGTCTAAGGAGTCAGCTTAGTCCCAGAGGAGTCAGGTCAAATGCTTGTTTTTAGTCATTCTTCAGAGGGCAGCTCTTCCAAAGGGAAAACCAAAGGTGAAAAGCTAGTACAGATTCATTTTAAGCAAACCCTTCCTGAAGAAACTGGGTCCAAGGCACTTCAGCCAGCTTCAGTTGAAACAGTCTGACCTCAAAATCAGACCTAAGTGCCAAACGAGGACTTGCATACAGAACAGGGGTCTTCATTAGACAAACCTTTAAATGGAATCTGAATAAAGCCTGAGAGCTTTGAGAGGGTAACAGGCAGGAAGGCCAGGGGTCTCCAAATGGAGGAGATAGGCTGCAAGTGTCAGACATTTTTTATCTCTCTCTTAAGGGCAGGAGGAAACAACTAGTGTTATATTTTTCCCCTTCTTTATTCAAAGAGGTTTCTCTTAAAATGACACCTGGTTCCACCTGAACTTAACTTTTCTCAAACCTTGAGCTAACCAATGCATTTTTCTTATGGAAATGTTTGTCTTAAACTATGCTAATGTACTATGTATTTACCCTAGACTCTGTCTTCAAGTCAGTTAGACATGACTTGACAAACCAGTGTTATACGCATACATTGTTCTCCTAATCTATGTTAATGAAAGTGTATATTTGTATGGAAATCTGCCTTTCTTCAAGATTCTTGTCAATTGTTTCATGGCCCGGGATGACTCACCTGGTGCCAATGTTATCTCAAAATGCATTTTGAGTGGGTGAGGGGCCTGGTGCCATTCTCTAAGTTTAGAGGCATTTCATTTCTTTAATTAGCAGACTGCCAGTAGCTATATAACCTCCAGCTAAAGACTGGGGGGGGGGGGGGGGTACTCTTTCTGCCCCCTTCTGAAGTCTGTCAGATGCTTTCTCTATCTCTTTTATACTTTAATAAAACTTTATTACACAAAAGCTCTGAGCGATCAAGCCTCGTCTCTGGCCCCGGATAGAATTCTTCTCCTCCAGAGGCCAAGAAAGACAGAGTCTTTTGTGGTTCAGCAACAACCTTTCAGCTTCAAAAGCAGAGAAGGTGTTAACTCTCAAATCCAGGAGAAAGATACACCTTCAAATTCCAGGATGACGGGAAAAGCAGTGAGCAACCGTGGGCTCAACTTGGAGTACCACACCTGTTGGTTCACTGTCAGAGTCTTCTCTGGGTCCCATTAAAGGAGGAAACAGACAGAACAGGCTCCATCTTGAAAGCAGGACTCCATCTTGGGCTGGACTGTGGACTTTGAGCTCTATGCCCAGTATGTATGGAAATGACATACCAACTGGAAAACCAGACCCCACAGATGGAAGAGCCCCAGGGCTTGTACCTAGACTCTCTGTAGCCTGAAAGAATACCCTAATTATCTGTGTATTGAATAGAATCATAAATTCTATTATGCTTATTGGGGTATGACCACAGGCATATTGATAATTGTCCACTATTAACTACCTAGGCTTAAGGCATCTGAATCAAGGGTTAACTTTGATTGTATCTTTCTTTTCCTTTGTTCAGACTAGTTTCAGGGAATTTGGGGAGGTGGGTTTGGGCAAGTATATTTAGGGTATATAAGGGTTTCACAAAAACTTGTCAGGGTCCTTGGCTAAGAGGAGACTCTGCCTTGGGCCCACCGGTGTAATAAACTGCACTCCACTATCTGCATTGTCCTTCTGAATGAGTTTGTTTCCCAGAACGCGTGGCTACAACACCATAAGGGTCACCAAAATGGTGAACTACATTCAAGTCCCCACACAACAAGGAAGGACAAGACTTTTACAGAGAGAAAAAGGGAGTGGGGAGAGCTATAGTTAACAAAGAGCCCTTGACTTCTTAGTGAGCTTTTGCCAGCAGAGACTTCTCTCTTCCTGTTGGGCTCTGCTATGTAGCAGGACCGGAGAGCTCCCTCTTCTGGTCTCCCAACTCTATTCAATTGAGGTTTCTGTTCATTAATTTTTTTTATAGGTCTTTAAATCTAGAAGTTTAAATGCCCATACTCAATTAGATATTTTTCTGGCCAGAGTAAGGAGATCCGATCTACATCCCCAGCTTTACACAGTATCTCACAGTGAGCACAGGACAAGCCTTCTATTGCTCTGATCTTTCATGCTCTCTACAATAAAACAGAATTAATGGTCTTTATGACCCTTTGTTCCTCTTCAGAATGACATGATATGTAATGGGATATGGTAAGTCAATGTGCCTGATTATTGTAAAATGGTTGAAAAGGGATAACTTTGGTAAAAAATAACCTTTAAAGTTTTTAACTATGGTCTCCAAAAATTGTTGTGAATATACTATGAGGTCCGATCAAGATTCTTGCCTCATCAAGAGGCCACCTTTTCCCCACATGGTCCTGCTGTCTGGCCATGTGTAACTGGATCAAAGTCCAGGGTAAACTCAAATACAGTGAATCCTCTAAATGTGAAACACACAGAGATTTTTGTAGACAGTAAGGAAGCACAGAAGTAGACAGGCACAGAAATAGGAAATGTTTCTGTAAACAGTTACTGTAAACAGTAAACAGAAAATGGCAGCTTTCCAGAAAGAGTAAGTAGAAAAATAAGATGAACTCTATGATATCAGAGGTTAGGCTGGATTTCCATTCAAATTTTGGTATCTGCTAAACAACATTTGTTTCTATCCCAGCATTATTCTAATAGGAAAGAAAGGGTATGAGAGACTTAGGATTCAAAAAGGCAACTAAGTGAAATAAGATGAGCTCATTTCAAAAAGAAACTTTTTAACTGCCAGTGCACTCGCTTCAAAGATTAGAGCTTTCGTCTTTAGTCACAACGGTCTCTCAGAGTAGCCGATATTAATTCCTTTTCTATTACAGTTCTTTAGTGCTGAACTCGCAATTTGCAAGTATACTCAAATCATGCATTTTCAGCAAAATGGATCAGTATAGTTTCAAATTAATGATTTAATTGAAATTACATCTGCCCCAGTGATTCTCATCCCTGTAAACATGGAGAACCCATGCACTGGGAGGCCTTATCAACTGACCTGAAATACTAAGTGAGGACACATTTCCCAAAAATTTAATTTTAAGAACTCATAAGTTAATAAAACAGATTTCACACTTCTCTTGACAATAGAAAAAATAAGAATATAGGTCCATGGTGTGCTTGTAATTTTAAATTAGTGTCTTTCCCAGAGCTAACTCTTAAGAAATAACTACATGCTGTAGCACTTTGTTTTCTTTTTTTTTGACAAAAACTAATGTCAAGGACATCAGCATCCACTGAAGATCTTCTTGTTTACAAACAGTTGGTGGTGTTTAAGTGCCTCTATTGCATAAATATGAAACTATCTTAACATCCTCTTACTGGAACAGCACACACATTTCTCAGTCTTTAAGTCTTCTCCTTCCTACAATCTGTCCACAAGTGCTGACTTTCAACACAAGAATTCACAGTCTAATCAAAACAACTGGGTTTCTGTTGCAAATGGATAATTCCTCCTAGTAAAGAGATACACAGAGCAAAAGACATGACTGAATGCAATACATCGCCAAAGAACACAATTAGGAACCTAGAAATCATCATGATATTCATTTTTAAAGTACAATTATTCACATAAACTCAAACTTATAAATCCTCTGGTTTGTGACAACAAAGAGAAGTCCCCAGATCAAATATTACTGCTGTGTGTCTCTGTATATCTAGGAATTCTCCTCAAGTATCATATTTTTCTGTTCTTATTTTCAATTCATAACATGTAAGTACATAGGTAACTTAACATTTATAAAATACAGAAATATGGAAAGTCTCTTGCCATAGCATACATTTTTGAATAAAGCATGACTTGTATAATAAAACAGCATTGCTTAATCCCTGATAACATCCCATCTTTATATTTCTCAATATTTACAAAAGGTAGAAAGATGATCAACAGCTATAAAATGACCCTGTCCCACTAGTGTAATACATCCAAGGTAGAATTTCCCTTTTAATCAAATCAGAGCACAAAATTTTAATATAATCAAGTTTTTTGTTTTTCATATTTTTACTACAGATTTGCATTTTGTGATTCTTTTCCCACTTTATAATCTTTGCCAGAATTTTTAAATTTTATTTATTTACTTAAAGAAACTAATGTTCCTCTCAAGTTGGTTGGATCTCTTGTTTATATAAGTAACTGTTAAGCTCAGGAAGTTATACAGTTCTTACACATCTCTAGAACACATCTCTTACACATCTCCTAGAAGAGAAATTGTAAGCACTAACTTCAAAATCTCCATTTCTAATAAGATTTTAATTATCATGCTGAATACCTTAGGCCTGTTGAGGTTTCCTTGTAAACTCACAAATTAAACAGTCTACCATGGAGTTTATGTTGTCATTGTGTGTTCATACATGCTTTTACATCCTTCTAGCAGTGAGTATTCAATGAAAATATGAATAAACTAGATGAATACAATTTTCCCACTGCCATTTGCTGTGTGATGTTCTAGAAATAGTAAAGTATTCACCCAAAAATTCTCTGAGTTTAAATTTTGCTGTTTTCACTTTTGGAGGTAAGTTCTTTGCCATTCTTGTTTAAACACAGTTTTGACTTTCTAAAAGTATACAAAATATTTCAGAAATAAATTACATTTACTTGTAGCCATTTCATGCTACAAGAATAGCTCTAATTATTTCTTCTCTGGTAGTTAAAAATCCTTTCAACAGCTGGCTGAGAAAAATCAATTGCATGTTGATCTCAATGTTTCATTCTGGTATCCATCTATGGATTACATTTCAAAAGAATGTGCTCATAATGAAGAAAAACCATGCCAGTGTCTAGATTTATTCTTTCAGCTGATAGTTAATTAAGCAAAACAAAGTCAATATTCATATATTTTCATCAGTAAGGAAAAGAAGCAATTATAAAGCAGCCCCAGAGGAGAAGGCATGATTCTGTATACATCAATGTCAGCTCTGCACTACTTAGTTATTTAATATCTGGCAAATATACACTTCTTCTAAACTTTAGTTCATCTGTCAAGAAAGTCGTGCTGGACTGTATCTTTTCAAAAAAAGAAAGAAAGAAAAATTTCCTAGTTTAATACCATGTATTTTAAGTCAGAAAACTGAAGAGCATAAATCAATTTGAACACTCTGAAAACATGTCATATAAAATAAGCCTGAACACCCTGATCCACTGCAAATGATTCAATTTACATAATGAGGCAGGAAAAGTAACTATGGAGGCTTAGTCACACATTGTTTATTTACATGGAGATCACAGATCTCCTGCTGCCCTTTGAAGAAATGGAAAGAGATTGCTGGTTATGAAATTCTGTAAGAAAATTCTATAAATCTTTCTTGATTCAACATGTGGTTTTATACATAGTTAAAGTAAAATCAATTTATGAAGTATATGTTTAGCAACGTCTGGACAGGTAACTTAGGTGTCTGGGCTACAAGAATACATGTCTAACTTTACTGTCTTTCCACTGACTTCCTGATCTCAGAGAAAAGATTTGAGTTTTCGGTGTTTTTCCATGGTAGCATCCTGAGACAGAGCCCTCCTTCTCATACACTCTGATCTTCCTCCAAGACTTTAGAATGTCAATCTGAACAGGTAATTCTGAGCTTTCAGTCAGTTAGCTGTCCATTACAAATCCCTAGTCTCCTTCAGCAGAGGAGGGCTGTCTACAAAGTGACTGCTCGGCCCATGTGCAGTTCCCAGCTCCTCCTCTGGGGGAGTTGTATTGTGGCCACATAACTAAATCTGGCCAGTGGACTGTGAATCCAGTTACATGTTACACGTCTGACATGGTTAAGAAGAGCGTTTGCCTCATCCATCCTCTGTTTTTCTTTTTGCCAGCTAATAGTAAAGGACTGCAATGTTTCAGGAGATGGCAAAATCATGAGAGAGAAAGAAGCTAACTTTCCGAAGTACCATGTAAAAGGCAGACCTACATCCCAGAGGACTATCATATGAGAAATTAAGAACTACTGTATTAAGCCAAGAACAGGCAGAGTGCTGGGCCTTTTTTTTTTTTTTAACAGCACTTAATGGCAACCCACTCCAGTGTTCTTGCCTGGAGAATCCCAGGGACGGAGGAGCCTGGTGGGCTGCCGTCTCTGGGGTCGCACAGAGTCAGACACGACTGAAGCGACTTAGCAGCAGCAGCAGCAGCAAGGCTTCCTTGATTCAAACATTATAGGCAAAGACACTTGAGGATACACTTTTCTTATTAAAAGAAACCCCAATTGATAGTTATTTTCATTTTGTACATAAGTTATCCTATAGAGATCTTCCTTATATAACATTAACTAAAGAATATAAAAATACCAGTCCTAACCTCCTGTTCAAATATATTTATTCAATATTATACCTATGGCTGTCACCATTGCTTAATTTGTTATGTTCAGTTGAGCCATGATGGCTCTGTACAGGGATAACACCTTGGACAGAAATAAAAATAACTTTGAAAAATTCATGCTCCATATCTGTTAAGTCTACCCATCAGGCAGCCAGTTTTCTCCCTCTTTTCAGCTTAATGACTTCCCAGATTTTCATAGTGTGGTGGGAGGTATTCCCAGTGGAATAGCTCTTGCTGAAGCAATCCTACAGTATCTCTAGAAAAATTTCTGGTGAGGAGTGGGCGGGAAAATCAGTGTTTATCAAAATGTGCATTTATTTTTTTAAATTTATTCTCACATCTCAAAACAAGATATAAGTATACAGCTAAGCACTGCAGAAAACCTTTGTCTAAATTTGGGTGTATATATCGTTAAGAGGGGCTTTCCAGGTGGTAAAGAATCTGCCTGACAGAGGAGGAGTTGCAGGAGGAGACACAGGTTTGATCGCTGGGTTGGGAAGAGCCCCTGGAGAAGGGCATGGAAACTCACCCCAGTATTCCTGCCTGGGAAGTCCCATGGACAGAGAAAGCTGACAGCTACAGTCCACAGGGTCGCAAAGAATCAGACACAACTGAGCGTGCACGCCAGCGTAGTTAAGGAACTTAACCAGTCATTACAACAGGCAAAACCGACAAGAAAAATCCCAACTTAAAATTCTTCCCTTGGGTTATATCAGATGCTCCTTTCAGATGGAAAAGACAGCTGTCCATTATCATTAACATTTCACTCAAAAGCACAAAAATATATTTCGGGAAAGTCATTTACAAGATTATAACAGAAGTTTCTTTTTTTCCCCACCTCTACTGCATCTGTTACTGATAACCAGCTTCAGCCAGCTTTTAGTAACTGAATACAGTCCGAGAACATCTTGCATTCCTCTGAAAACTGACATTTTTTCCCTTTTGATAATCAGAGCAAAGCACTTGACCTCTTGCTTTGGCTGCCAGAAATCTTAGTGCCAGCTTTTATATTTGATCATAGCAATTGTGGTGCCCTTCATCATTGCTTCACATGTTCTCTTATGCACTCTTAACTGTTTTTCTTTTCCCATTTCTGTCTCTCTGAAAACTCTGTATAAACTTATTTAAAAAGAGAAAAGACACGTGAATTTAATTTTAAATAGATTTATTTGCAGCTCTTCATAAGAATTATATAAAATCCCCTAGATATGTAACTTGGTCCTTTTATGGCTGATTCTCTTATTGTTCTGTTATCGGATGTCATTAATCATTAAACTAAAGACACATTTTAAGCATGTATACCTCACCAAGCCCCAGGCTAATGTCAGGGAGATACAGAGTAAATGACAATTATGGACCTACTGCTCATACAATTTACAGGATCAAGAACAACTTGCAAGCCGTGCGTTTAGCAACTTTATTCTTATCAGTTAGAACAATTAAGTGAATATTTAAATTGAGATCTCAGTCAAGGTTACTTTAAATTGATGCTGACTATTAAATACTTAGGTATACTCCCTGGTATAGACTCAGACTGTAGAGCGTCTGCCTACAGTGCAGGAGACCTGGGTTCGATCCCTGGGTTGGGAAGATCCCCTGGAGAAGGAAATGGCAACCCACTCCAGTATTCTTGCCTGGACAATCCCATGGATGGAGGAGCCTGGTAGGCTACAG
Source organism: Cervus canadensis (assembly GCF_019320065.1). Taxonomy (NCBI): domain Eukaryota; kingdom Metazoa; phylum Chordata; class Mammalia; order Artiodactyla; family Cervidae; genus Cervus; species Cervus canadensis. The sequence goes on along the minus strand of NC_057399.1, from coordinate 4,222,212 downwards.
TCCATGGGGTCACAAAAAGTCAGACATGACTGAACGACTTCACTTTCTTTCATTAAATACTTATGTGCTTCCCTGGTGGCTCAGATGGTAAAGAATCCACCTGCAATGCAGGAGACCTGGGTTCAATCCTTGGGTTGGGAGGATCCCCTGGAGAAGGGCATGGCAACCCACTCCAGTTTTCTTACCTGAAGAATCCCCATGGACAGAGGAGCCTGACAGGCTACAGTCCATAGGGCCGCAAAGAGTTAGACACTACTGAGTGACTAAACATACACACTAAATATTTGAAAAATAAAAGATTTTTTCCCTGGAAATATCAGAAGGTAGAGCACTCACTTTTGTCATGATTTTTCCTTCTATCTTGATTTTAACTTTGGTTTCGTGAATGCTAATGATTAGGGTTAGCTTTTGTGAACTCACATCTTTATTAATATTCAATACCATATTTTTCCAAAGATAGAAACTGGAAACTGTACTCACCGAAAGCATTTTAAGAGAATTATCCAAGCTGGTGGTCTGCACAGAGACAGCTTTCCCTGCGTGCCTTGTTACTTGGAATGTACCCTGAACTAGGCAGAATTATACCTAAAAGGTGTGATTTGTTCTCCATAGTAATAAAATGCTATTGTTTGAAAATAGGGCAGTAAATATAAAATGGAATGAGTACATAAATAAAAATGCAAGTGTTAAAAAAAAAAACTAAATTTAATCCAGAACCCAAATAAACAGACAACACAGAGAGCCAGAAGTTGGGTCTTAACATTGTATAATGATGGCATTTTCAGTATGCAGCAAAATACTCAGGTTTCTTTGGATACACCAAGCAAAGATTAAATTGGGTTCATTAAAGAGCTGTAGTAAACACTTCTGAGAAAGTTTCAAAAGTCTATTTTTTGTTGAAAGTTGGTTTTTTGAAGTTGCAATACTTTGGCCACCTGATGCGAAGAACTGACTCATTGGAAAAGACCCTCTTGCTGGGAAAGATTGAAGGCAGGAGGAGAAGGGGATGACAGAGTATGAGATGGTTGGGTCACCGACTCGATGGACATGAGTTTGAGCAAGCTCCGGGAGTTGGTGATGGACAGGGAAACCTAGCATACTACAGTCCATGGGGTCGCAAAGAGTTGGACATGACTGAGTGACTGAACTGAACTGAACTGATCTGAATTCGTGTGATAAATATTTTTCAATAAACCAGAATATCAGTTCTATGTGCTATCTCATTTCTTTTTTTACAGTCACTGCAACAATATCTACCCAAACATATCCAGAAGATCCATTGTTTTCTTTTTAGTATTAGCCTTCTTTTTAATTATAGTGAACACAGACATTTCTAAATAGAGGAGGGAAATTACTTCAAGGGAGATTAGGCAAATGTTCCACCACAGCTTCTTAGAAAGCAGCACGTCCTCTGGCCTTCTTGTTACCTCTGGATTTTGCTCAGGAGAGACAGCATCTAATCAGTGGTTTCTAGATTGCTGAGGAGTGTGCTTACACAAGTTTGGAGGAGAACAAAGCTTCTACATTCTCTCAACTCAGGGTTAGCATCAATGCTTTGCTGCTTGAATAGGAAACTGCAGTGCACGTTGACCTGGGGGCAGAGAATGTGTTCCATTCCTAGAAAGAGACAGAGCATGCACAATGTCCTGTTTGGTGGAGAGAAGAACATAGCGCCGTGGAGGTGACTGAGCTTGTTTTTCGACCCTGCTCTGCTGCAGAAAATTATGTGACCATCCATCAAATGGTCATCCATCAAAAAGAGATAAGGAAAGATCTTAAAGATGCAAATTCCTCTGTAGAAGCTGACCAAAACATCCCATGGAACCTCATCCTTCACATAAGGACAGGGAAAATCCACACTTTCCTAATGAGTTCTCCCTCCTTCATCCTACCTTCCCCTAGATAAATCCTCAAACTGATTTGCCTTGAAGGTTTAGACACACTCATTGTCTGAGCCCTTTCTCTCTGTTTCACAAACTCTACCATATCTTTTCACCTGCCACTAATATATTCCAGATACCATAAAGACCCAAGACATACCCGTTGAGTCAGAATAGTATAGATGTTGACTTCAATTTAGTTTTGATTATTTTCCAATAATTTAATAATTCCTTTTTGTCAGCCTAAGACTTCGTTAGAGTAAAAAAACATTCAGCTCCCAATTACTTTCTCCCCTTTTATGCTAACCAAGTGGTTGTCAATGAGGTTTCCTTTCCTAGTGACAGGTAAAGCTTTATAGGTGGTCTCATAAGACTAAAATGCTTGAAAACATCTATCTTTTTCCTAACTAACAGGCAGTTCATCATTTTTAAGCAATGTAATAGACAACCATCAGAGATTCAACATGAAGACTTCCTGCCTGAGTTAATACTAATTAGTTTTCGCATTTTAATGCTGAGGAATGGGGTTCTCAGGGATTATATTTGGCCAAACATAGAAAAATAAACAATTGCTACTAACATTGCTATATTTAAACATTTCCACTCATTATACTTTACTTTTCACTTGAACAAATTTTACTGAATATATCTCAAATTCCCAGAGTCTCAGTAAAAAGGGTAGAAAAATGTTGTACAAAGACATCCAGACAGCAATTGTCACATTGATGACCTCAGAAGAAGCCTGACTCGCACTCTCCCAGGGAACTGAGACCACTGCTTCCAGGGTCAAGTTCTCCTTTTAAGGGCATACTGAGGCAGAGTAGTTCCTCTTCTGCCTTAATTTCTGTCACTGCCTCTCCCATGGGGCAGTCATGCTCCCTTCTCCTGACTGCTACAATTATATCTTCAAATGCTACCAGGTCTCACCTGCAGAATCAGTATATCCTGAGAGCACTACTCTACTAGGTACCGTCTCAGGACAGGAGGTAAGAAAAAGAAAAAGGAAAGGAGCCGGTATATTAAAAAAGTTTTCCTTCACAGAAGATTAAGTTCAGGTATGACCAGGAACATGAAGATTTCAGTGTATTCAAACGGATAGACCTTTCAATGCAGCATTTTTAGCCTGCTAATAACTGGCCAAATTATCTTTATGAAAAACAAAGGAACGTTTTCACTTAGATAAGTCAAATCTGTTGTGTTTGTGAAATTTCCAGATAGTTAACCATGCCTAGACTTAGCTATGCTCTTTTAAATATTGTATGCACAGTAACATAAAATTAGCAGAAGGCAAATAATTCAGCCAGCAAATTCATGAGCTCTTCCCAGATGCTGCACTTTTATATTGAAAATTACATTGAAGAAAATTACAGCAGAAATATTGATCCAGGAAATAATATTTTACAGAAGATTATGTACGGAATAAAATCCGTGTTGGATTACTTAAACCCAAATCATTTGAATCAATACAGTATTTATATTAGTATAATATTCAGTCAGGCAAAAGATTGTTTTGTCTAAACTATCAGCTGTTTCACACTGAAGTGTGGCCATATGTAAAATCATTATTTGAGCTTCCAAAACTCTGTTTCTCTCTTTTCCCTCAAGTCCCAAATGCTCCCTCTCTTCTATATGCATGCCTCGACATTCCTGCCTCCCAAAATAATCTCTACTATCCCATCAAACTATGCCTTACATTTCATTTGAAGTACATTTAATAAAATGTATTTTTGTAATTAAAATTTTCATGTTATTTCATATTAATAAAACAGAAGCAGGGAAAAGAAGTGATCTTTTCAAATGACTTAGTCAAGAAAACATGTCCTATTTACCTACTGGAAAGTATAAACACAGAAACCACATCCAAATTCATAACCTCTCAACAATGCTGATATCTGCACCCTTGCTTTCTTCATAGCTTATGAGCATTCACGGATGAGGAATGGATGGTACTCTGATGAGTAAAGAGCATTAGCTTTCAGAGGACAAAATATATTTTAAAAGCTTTTGAGGAAAGCAGAACAGGAACAATGAAGGAAATACGTTATTTAGAAGGGATTAAATTTCATCGAATTTCTTGGTTATCATATATAAATAACTAAATCCAATTTACATAAATCAAAGTCCAATCTGAAATATGCTTCCCTCCCAGAGTCTATCATATATTGTCAAGAGCACCCAAACAGAAAGGAGATGACATGGCTAGATTCGTGGTTACTCTGTACTATCTAAGCATCTCATGGAGTGTGGAGCATGTGTAGGGAAGATGTCGTGACTGGATGCTGAAGTAATCACTTGGGCTTAGTACTCAAGTCCTTACTATGGAGAAAGTGGGTTTGTTTATTAGTTTGTTATTGCAATTATTTAAAGGTTTAATGTGACTGATAATTTTTATTTTTTTTACATCATGAGTAAATGCTTTTAGATTCTCTATCACAGTTCATTTCATGGTATATTGATATGTTGGCATTCACTAGTCCTGTGTTTTACCATTTTCCTTTGTGCCCTGTTTTCTAAGGGTATAAGAATGCAGAAGGTAATTACAACCAAGGAAGCCGCCAAATTTATGTACTAAAATAATCAAAGCCCTCAATATCTCATTGTACATTTTCCATCTGAGAATCCCTTGAAAGCACTGTTGTCATTTTATTTTCCACACTTTTCTATGAACTGCTGACAGATAAATAAAAAGATTTTTTAAATATTCTGAAGTTCAGTTATTATTTACCAACTCCAAGGTATGAAATGAAGTTCCTGCTTCAGAATCATGAATTTAATAACCTCAGCATATCTTAGAATGCCATCCAGGAAAAAACCTAATGTGCATTGCATCCTGAAAGCCAAGTAGGGTCTCTCAATGCTCTGGTTAGAGAAAGCCAAATTCAATTTCCAAAATCCAAGTTAGTTATGCTTGGTATAAGCCTGCCAAATCTCTTAATCTTCACAATGATCATAGAGGATTTTTTTGCTGATAAGTAGGGAATTAGTGAAACAATGTCTGAATTGGTACAAATCCTTCCCATAATTCAAAAAATAGCTGAAAGCAAATAACATCAATGGTAAGTGGGTGAGTGATGCTAATTTTAATTGTGAAGGCCTATAAATAAATACTGTTTTGCAAATATTTTCCCTTCATTGAGGAAGAAAATTAAATCTCTCTTTGTTGAAGTTACTGCAACCTGTATTTCAATGTGTAGACTATGGATCTGATTTAGCAGCATGTACAGAAACATTTTGGGGGCAGGATAATGATTTATTTCAGTATATATCCAGCTAACTCATTTTCTTTCCCTCGGCAAATTACAATTTTGCATTAACTTTCTGAGAACTGGGATGCAAAGATTAGTGTTTATTTGGGTGGTAAATTGACTGTCACTCTTGGCTCAGATGGTAAAGAATCTGCCTGCAATGAGGGAAACATGGGTTCTATCCCTGGGTCGGGAAGACCCCCTGGAGAAGGGAATGGCAATCCACTACAGTATTCTTGCCTGGAGAATTCCATAGACAGAGGAGCCTAACGGGCTGTAGTTCACGTGGTTGCAAAAAGTTGGACATGACTGAGCAACTTTCTTTTCTTTCTAAAAAAACCAGCCTGCTTTTCTTGTTAAAGTCTTCACAAAACTATCCAGTAAAAAAATAAATAAATAATAAACTATCCAGTAGAATGTGCTTATAGATCACTAGGTGGATGGTAGATTCCCTGTGAAATCTCAGAGAGTTAAAAAAGTGACTTTTCTCAAAATAGTTGCTAAGGTTATATAAGTTGAAAAGAGGTACACATTTTTTTCTTCTTTTCAAATTTTTATTGGCATATAGTTGATTCAGTGTTGTGTTAGCTTCTGCTGTATAACAAAATGACTCAGTTATACGTATACATATAACCAGTCTTTTTCAGATTCTTTTCCCATATTGGTCATTGCAGAGTACTGAGAAGAGTTCCCTGTGCTACATGCGGCTGCTGCTGCTGCTAAGTCGCTTCAGTTGTGTCCGGCTCTGTGCGACCCCACAGATGGCAGCCCACCAGCCTCCGCCGTCCCTGGGATTCTCCAGGCAAGAAACTGGAGTGGGTTGCCATGTCCTTCTCCCCTGTGCTGTATAGTAGATCCTTATTAGCCATCTGTTTTACGTACAGCGGTCTGTGTCTGTCCACCTCAAGCTTCCTATTTATCCCTCCCTCTCCCTTTCCCCCACCTCCCCAGGCAAACATCACTTTGTTTTCTACATCTGTGGCTCTACTTCTGTTTTGTAAATAAAGTTCATTTGTACAATTCTTTTTAGATTCCACATATAAGGGATATATGATATATAATATTTGTCTTTCTCTGTCTTCACTCAGTATGACAATCTCTAGGTCCATCCATGTTGCTGCAAATGATATTATTCTGTTCTTTTTTAGGATGAATAATATTCCATTGCATATATGTACCACATCTTTATCTATTCATCTATCATTGGATATTTAGGTTGCTTCCATGTCCTGGTGACTGTAAATCGTGCTGCAATGAATACTGGGGTCATGTGCCTTTTGAAATTATGGTTTTCTTTGGATATATGCCCAGGACTGGAATTGCAGGATCATATGGTAGCTCTAATTTTAGTTTTTTAAGGAAATTCCATACTGTTTTCCATAGTAGCTGCACCAATTTAAATTTCCACCAAAAGTGTAGGAGGGTTCTCTTTTCTCCATGCCCTCTTGAGCACTTCCTGTCAGTTAATTTTTTCATGATAGCCAATCTGATCAGAGTAAGTGATACCTCATTGTAGTTTTGATTTTCCATTTTTCTAATAATTAGTGGTGTTGAATGTCTTTTCATGTGCTTTTTGGCCATCTGTATGTCTTCTTTGGAGAAATGCCTGTTTAGATCTTTCACCCATTTTTTGATTGGGTTGTTTTTTTGATATTGAGCTGCATGAGCTATTTGTATATTGTGGAGATTAATCCCTTATCAGTCACCTTATTTGCAAGTATTTTCTTCCATTCTCAGGGTTGTACTTTTGTCTTGCTAATGGTTTCCTTTTCTGTGCAAAATCTTTTAAGTTTAATTAGGTCTTATTGGTTTATTTTTGTTTTTATTTTCACTAGGAGATGGATCAAAAAAGATATTGCCATGATTTATGTCAGAGAGTGTTCTGCCTATGTTTTCCTCTAAGATTTTTATAGTGTCCAGCCTTACTTTTCAGTCTTTGGTATATTTCAAATTTATCTTTGTGTATGGTGTTCAGTTCAGTTCAGTCACTCAGTCGTGTCCAACTCTTTGTGACCCCATGAATCGCACGCAGCACGCCAGGCCTCCCTGTGCATCACCAACTCCCGGAGTTTACTCAAACTCATGCTCATCGAGTTGGTGATGCCATCCAGCCATCTCATCCTCTGTCGTCCCCTTCTCCTCCTGCCCCCAATCCCTCCCAGCATCAGGGTCTTTTCAAATGAGTCACTTTTTGCATCAGGTGGCCAAAGTATTGGAGTTTCAGCTTCAACATTAGTCCTTCCAATGAACACCCAGGACTGATCTCCTTTAGGATGGACTGGTTGAATCTCCTTGCAGTCCAAGGGACTCTCAAGAGTCTTCTCCAACACAACAGTTCAAAAGCATCAATTTTTTGGTGCTCAGCTTTCCTCACAGTCCAACTCTCACATCCATACATGACCACTGGAAAAACCGTAGCCTTGACCAGAGGATGGTGTTAGGGAGTATTGTAATTTTTTTTTTTTAATTTTTTTTCATTTATTTTTATTAGTTGGAGGCTAATTACTTTACAATATTGTAGTGGTTTTTGCCATATATTGACATGAATCAGCCATGGATTTACATGTGTTCCCCATCCTGAACCCCCATCCCACCTCCTTCCCCATCCCATCCCTCTGGGTCATCCCAGTGTACCAGCCCTGAGCACTTATCTCATGCATCCAACCTAGACTGGCGATCTGTTTCACACTTCATAATATACATGTTTCGATGCTATTCTCTTAGATTATCCCACCCTCGCCTTCTCCCATAGAGTCCAAAAGTCTGTTTTATACATCTGTGTCTCTTGTTCTGTCTTGCATATAAAGTTATTGTTACCATCTTTCTAAATTCCATATATATGCATTAGTACAGAAATATAGATCAATGGAACAGAATAGAAAGCCCAGAGATAAATCCACGTACCTACAGACACCTTATCTTTGACAAAGGAGGCAAGAATATACAATGGAAAAAAGAGAACCTCTTTAACAAGTGGTGCTGGGAAAACTGGTCAACCACTTGTAAAAGAATGAAACTAGAACACTTTCTAACACCATACACAAAAATAAACTCAAAATGGATTAAAGATCTAAATGTAAGACCAGAAACTATAAAACTCCTAGAGGAGAACATAGGCAAAACACTCTCCGACATAAATCACAGCAACATCCTCTATGACCCACCTCCCAGAATATTGGAAATAAAAGCAAAACTAAACAAATGGGACCTAATGAAACTTAAAAGCTTTTGCACAACAAAGGAAACTATAAGCAAGGTGAAAAGACAGCCGTCAGATTGGGAGAAAATAATAGCAAATGAAGCAACAAAGGATTAATCTCAAAAATATATAAGCAACTCCTGCAGCTCAATTCCAGAAAAATAAATGACCCAATCAAAAAATGGGCCAAATATCTAAACAGACATTTCCCCAAAGACATACAGATGGCTAACAAACACATGAAAAGATGCTCAACATTCATTATCAGAGAAATGCAAATCAAAACTTCAATGAGGTACCATTACATGCCAGTCAGAATGGCTGCTATCCAAAAGTCTACAAGCAATAAATGCTGGAGAGGGTGTGGAGAAAAGGGAACCCTCTTACACTGTTGGTGGGAATGCAAACTATTACAGCCACTATGGAGAACAGTGTGGAGATTTCTTAAAAAACTGGAAATAGAACTGCCATATGACCCAGCAATCCCACTTCTGGGCATACACACCGAGGAAACCAGATCTGAAAGAGACATGTGTACCCCAATGTTCATCACAGCACTGTTTATAATAGCCAGGACATGGAAGCAACCTAGATGCCCATCAGCAGACGAATGGATAAGAAAGCTATGGTACATATATACAAAGGAATATTACTCAGCCATTAAAAAGAATACATTTGAATCAGTTCTAATGAGATGGATGAAACTGGAGCCCATTATACAGAGTGAAGTAAGCCAGAAAGATAAACACCAATACAGTGTACTAATGCATGTATTGTAATTTCATTCTCTAACATGTAGCTGTCCAGTTTTCCCAGCACCACTTATTGTAGAGACTGTCTTTTCTCCATTGTATATTCTTGCTTCCTTTGTCATAAATCAGGTGACCACAGGTGCTTGGATTTATATCTGGGCTTTCTGTCCTGTTCCATTGATCTATATTTCTATTTTTGTTCCAGTTTTGATTATCCTGTACCCTTCTGTCTATACTGTACCTTTGTAGTATAGTCTGAAGTCAGGGAGATTGATTCCTCCAGCTGTTTTTCTTTCTCAAGATCGCTTTTGCTGAGATATACACTTGAATGTTACTTTAAAACCAGGACTAAAAAGATGCTATCAAAGGCTTCAGTTTAGTTTTCTGTTTCCAGTGGACAATCTCTCTTATAAATGAAAAAAATCAAACTGGAACACTGAAGCTTTGTTCAATGATAGCCTTTAGTATTTTAATTTAGTGTGTGTTTTATTATTTGCTGGTTCAATGTAAGGAACTGAGACCTGTTGGCAGAAGACATCATAAGAATAAGCTGATGTCACTGGGAGAGACTGAAGTGATGGAGGACTGAACAAAAGCTAAATTAGTGCTACTTCTGCACTGCTTTAGAAGCATCTACTTCTGCTTTACTGACTATGCCAAAGCCTTCAACTATGTAGATCACAACAAACTGTGGGAAATTCTGAAGGAGGTGGGAATACCAGACCACCTCACCTGCCTCTTAAGAAACCTGTATGCAGGTCAGGAAGCAACAGTTAGAACTGGACATGGAAAAACAGACTGGTTCCAAATAGGAAAAGGAGTACTTGAAGGCTGTCTATTGTCACCCTGCTTATTTAACTTATATGCAGAGTACATCATGAGAAACTCTAGGCTGGATGAAGCACAAGCTGGAATCAAGATTGCCAGGAGAAATATCAATAACCTCAGTTGGGCAGATGACACCACCCTTATGGTAGGAAGTGAAGAGGAACTAAAGAGCCTCTTGATGAAAGTGCAAGAGGAGAGTGAAAAAGTTGGCTTAAAGTTCAACATTCAGAAAACTAAGATCATGGCATCTGGTCCCATCACATCATGGCAAATAGATGGGGAAACAGTGGTAACAGTGGCTGACTTTACTATTTTGGTAAATAATGATTTGCTCCCAAATCACTGCAGATGGTGATTACAGCCATGAAATTAAAAGATGCTTACTCCTTGGGAGGAAAGTTATGACCAATGTAGACAGCGCTGTAATCATGACTTTTGGCTGCAGAATCACCCAGATGTTTGCTTTCAGTGGGTATTTATGTGTTCATCTCAAAATAACTGAATCTAATTCTCTGAGGGTGGGACTGAGAAACATGCTTCATAACAAATCCTGAGATTATTTTTACTGTAGCTTAGAAACCAAACTTCACCCTTCAACCTGTCCTTTGACCTATCTGACCTCATCTGACCTCATCACCTGTTCTTTCTTCACTTTGAATAACTATTCAAAATAAATGTCTTTTTCACCTTTTGTTGGAAATTCTAGCACATAGACTGCTCTTCACCCTTTTTTATAATCAGCTCATGAGAAATCCAACTCCTGGCAGGAATAGCTGTGTGACTTTTCAGGCATGAACATAGGCAGTTGCAGATTTCCTGACAGGCCTCATGAGGAGAGATGCCCTCCACCCACCAGGCTCCCTGCACAGCCTGTGCACTGCAGGCTCTGGAGGGAGGGGCAGGCCTCCTTGGCTGGCCTTGTGCTTCTGCAAATCTGCATTCCTAGCCCAGTGTCTTTGTTTGAAGGTCTCTTTATTTAGGGTCTTCCACAGAGGCCTTGCTTAGACACTGTCATGAAAATCTCCTTACAGGGGAGGGGGAAAACTTGAAGACATTTCTCTCTATTCTACCTCAGGTCTCAGCACTGCTAACACTATCCCCTCTCTCCCTTGGGCCCTCACAGTAAGAAAACCTCTGGAACATTTTGTTTGAGGCTCCCTCATCAGTGTGATGATCCTTACTTTTGTGCTCACCTACCTGCCCTAAGGTTCTTCCCCAGTGGCTCAGTGGTCAAGAAGCCGCTGTAATGCAGGAGATCCAGATTCGATCCCTGGATCGGAAAAAATCCCCTAGACGAGGGCATGGCAACTCATTCCAGTATTCTTGCCTAGAGAATCCCCTAGAGAGGACTGAGGAGCCTGGTGGGCTACAGAGGTTTAAGGGTCAAAGGTACATAGGTTCAAAGATACATAGGGTCGCAAAAAGTCAGACATGACTGAAGAGTCTGAGCATGCACGCATGCACCTTCCCTAAACCAGGGACCCTCAAATATGGGGAAAGGGAGCAGGGTGGGAGTTGAAGCTTTCTCTGGGTTAGCCTCTTGCTTACACTGTCACAGTAAATGACTAAAGTCTTGACTGTTACCTTCATTTGTTGGCTTACTTTTAATTGGCTGCTCTGGCCCCTGGCAGCTCACCTCTCCAGCTCAGCAGAGATCCTGATAACATTAGGCTCCAACTCTTTTGTAATCCTTCCCAAATCTGTTATTTAAGTATTAGAGAACATCTAGGAAAAGCAAAACTTTAAAAAAGAATTAATCCTGAAATCCAACTGTTTTCCTCCCCAGAGCCTGTTTTCCTCCCCAGAGGCTGCTGGCAGCTGCAGAAAAAGCACACCACTGTCCAGACCTTTGCAACTATAACTTGATTATCACCAGCCTCAGCCAGGCCATCAGCATGGCCAGCAACCCTGCTACTTCCTCCTTAGTCCTGCTAATTCAGCCATCATCACCTGGTTTATATTTTCCTCCATATCCAACTTCTGACCTCACTGCTTCCACTGTGGGGCCCAGAAGATTTTGACTCAAAGCTGACAAAGAAAATAGGAACCAAAGAACAAAAACTTCCTCAATTTCCTCTCACTGATCTTAAAATCCATCTTTCCCACCTTTCCTTGTTTACAGTGAAGTCCCCCTTCTATTTTTGACATCTAATATCTTTATCTGTGCTCTATTCATTACTTTTCACCTTCTCAAAAATTTTATTATATTGATTTTTCTCCCTCTTTCCTGTGTTAAATAACCTCTTGCACTCTACAGGCTGCTTCACATTAACCTTTAAAGTCCTCAAATTTCCTCCCACTTTAAAAAGAAAAATAAAAAATAAGCAGTCCCACATCTTCCCCTAGCTAGAAGTGATTTTTTTCAATTATTTGGAAATTCTAGCCTATAGAGAGCTCTACTTTCTCACTGTTTAGCACTTGAAATATAGTTGCTGGTGCAACTAAGAAAGTTATTTTTAAATATTATTTAATTTTGATTAATTTCTGTTTCAGTTTAAATAGACGTGAGTGGTTAGTGGCTGTCATATTGGACAGACAGAGCCAGATAAATACTGAAACTTAAATTTCAAAGCTTATCATGATAGCATAACTAGCAGTGACAATAATGCCTCCATATAAACAGAAGTTATGTTTTAAGACCTTAGTTATGATTTGAAACAGACATAAAATGAGAAACTGACACTAACACAATAATTGTAGGGGACTATTATTGAAAAAAAAAATCAGGAAACATTGGTCTTAAATAATACCAAATAGACTTACTTGATTTTTATGCATTCCACCCAAAAGCAACAGAATACATATTCTTTTCAAGTACATATGGAACATTCTCCAGGATAGATCACATGCTAGGCCACAAAGCAAGCCTCAGTAAAATTAGGAAAACTGTCAGTAAAATTAGGAAAACTGAAATCATATAAAGCATTTTTTCTTACCACAACACTATAAGACTACTGCGCACTACTTTTTAAAAAACTGAAAAAAATAAAAAATAAAAAAACTGAAAAGAATAATAATTACACAAATGCTGATCTCAACTTCACTCTATCTACATGAACTTACACCTAAGTCATATAAAACTTTAAAAATGTACATTTGATAATAGTTAAGACTGAAGACAAAGTCACAGAAATAATTTTAATTTAAAATGTAATCATTGTATCTCTTTAGGATTTGGGAAGTAAAGTTATAAAAAAAATTATATAAAATATGTTAAACTGAAAATCATTTTAGGTAACAACTTCTCTTCTTTCAGATGAAATAATGAGATTAACTAAAAAATATACATTTTGTTCATCTGTAAATCAAGTTTTCTCTGCACATTCTCTTTATTCCATTACTTTGTGAACAGCTTATCTCAGCTTGAAGAATAGAATTTATACTACAAAAAAAAAAGAAAGAAAGAAAAGAAAATGCCATGAAAGAAAAGCTTTCATAAATTACATACAAAACAATTAACAAAAATGTTGGTACAACATTTTCTATTTTGACAGATATGCAATATTTGAATATTGTCTCTATGCTATCGGTTTTTTTAACATAGTCCAAGGGTAACACTTTTAAGGCTAGAACCATAATGCATCAGCTTTAATAATGAGAAAGTAGCAAAGATCATATTATGGTTTTATATTTTAAGTCAGTAAATCTCCCCAATCCAATTCTCCTAAGCTGATACTCAGCAAAATAAAGGTTTAGATTGTCTTTCTATTGCTTTAAGATGTAATAACAATAGCTGTGGACCATTTTCAGGCTGCCATTAAATCTTACAGTTGTCCCCTAGTAATACCAATAAAGATGGAGAGAAAGGTAAAACAAAAATCTAACCATCTTTAGCAGAGTTGATTCTGGGGTTACTGAGCCATGTAATTATAATTATCTGATGTGATACAAAACCACATGCAGTTTTCTGTCTACTTGGGATATTTTATATCAATCAATGACACCATCATTGATGGCTTACTTTCCCACATAAATACTTTAAAATTTTATGTAGTTGTGCCTTCCTCAATACTCATATTATTGGCCAGTAAACCTTTTTAGAGGAGAAAAATTGTGTGCTCATCAACTATATATTCATGCTAGATAGTTAAGGGATATGTTAACTATGAAGCAAACACCTTTGATCTTACACTTACAGCATCATAATGATTCTACTGTGCTAAATATCTTACCGGTTGTTTACTCCTTCTTTTTAACTTTGGCATTTGGCAGTGTTGATTATCAACACTGTTGTTGCTATTGTTTTCTGATATTTTTCCACAGCATAAAGCTTTGTTCAGAATGAATACATTTGTACCAAGAAACCTGAAAATGTCTTGATCCACAGCTTTCTAAATGTCAAAAATGTGCATTGAATATTTGACCAAAAAGTTTCCCCCTCCATCCACTAAAACTTAAAAAATTAAATCACAAGAGGAAAAAATAAGATGAGAGATGATCCATTTTTTTATTCTATTTGCATGTTTGTTCACTTATTCAGTAAATATTTGTTGAGTGTCTGCTACACACCAAACACTGGACTAGGTATCAGGGATCTGGTGCTGAAATAAATGCAGCTGAAGTTGCCATCTGATTAGACACATGCACTAAATCACTAACTCTTCAAACCAAATATATAATTTAAAATGATGGATATATTCTAAGAAGAAAAATAAATTACAATAAAATAAACTGGTACAATTTAAATTTAGGGTTCAGGGAAAGCTTCACATAAACAGGTAATTCCCACCCACGTTGCAGGTCTGTATGTACATATTTGTGTGTATATATATAAAGATACATAGAGACCATATATATAAGTGTGTATATTTATATTTATGTACACACACATAGATACTTTAACATAAGTAGGAGTTGGATGAGCAAAGGTGGAGAGAAGAGAGGGGAAGAAAGATACAGGATATGAAAGAGGCCTCAGGTCAGAAAGAATTGACAGAGGCTGGTGTGGCTGCAGCACAGAAGGAGCCCACAGTGGGTAAGTCCATGATGGAGTACAAGGCCAGATTATGCAGAACCATATTGGCTGTATTAGTGATTTTAAACTTTATACTAATGTAATGGGAAGGCTCTGAAGGGTCTTAAAATAGTGGAGTAGCAGGTTCCCTGTAGCAGTAATATATCAAATTGTTCAGGTGGGTCTGGGAGGTAATTATGCAAGTAGGAAAAACCAAGTAGAAAATAGTAGAGATGAAATCTCCTGGGAGATGGCCAAGCTTTTTATACAGAAAAAGTGAGTAGAAGCCAGAACATTTTGAGGTAAAGACAGGAAACAGCTATGGATTGGTGGGAGGTAGAAGAAAAGTTTCTGGCAAGAGCAAGTGGATGGGTGCATATTTGAGGAAGAACACTGGAGAAGGCAAAGATTTGCAGGGGCATCATGATGACTCGAGCGCATCTCTGTTTATTAATCTGAGATTCCTGTGAGCCATCCAGTAGAGCTGTCATGGGAGAACTAAATATCTCAGTCAAAAGTTCAAAACTGAGGCTTGTGGGTTCCTGTGGCATACTGATGATGTTTTAAGTTGGGGAATGGATAAGACTGCCGAAGCTATAAGTACTGACTGCAAGAGAAGACCCAATATCAGCTATAAGGGAACTTAACATATAGAATAAGCGTTCTCAGTTTTTTCTGTTATAAAATTTCCCTGGGGCATTTCATAAAATACAGTCCAAGTCCCACTCACAGAAACTCTGGTTCAGTAGTTCTGGAATGGAACTCAGAAATATCTATTTTTAAAATATTTCTTATAATTCTGAGGTACTTGTTGCATTGTTTTTGTCTTGAAAAAAACAAGAGGTTAAAAAAAAAAAAAAAAAACTTCTGCACAGTTCTATGCAGAATCCCTCTACTCAAAAAAAATGAAAAACTGAAATTCCGTGAGCCTAAAGTGGAGAAAAGTGACCCAAAAATGAGGTTGGAGAAACATGCAAGGACCAAATCGTGCTGTCTTGTAAGCTATTAAAAGAATCTGGGACTTTTTCTTTAGGATCAGGGGCAGACATAAACGGCTTCAGACATAATTGATGTGAGCAGATACATGTTTTGAAGAAAAAAATAACTGGCTGCAGAGATTGGTCTTCATGAAGAAAACTGAATGGAGGGTCCAAATAATAGCTGTAATTGTTTTGGAAATTAGAACTAGGATGGTGATATTGTAAATGGAAAGAATGTAGGTTTGAGGAAAGTGTAGAAAGAAAAATGACCAGCACTTAATGATGCATATGATAAGAAAAGAGGTAAAAGGGAAATGTCAAGGTATGCTCAAAAAACCCAGTTTTGACTTATCCATGTGTATGGAAGATGGAACCCATCACAGCCACAGGGAATGCTGGAAGAGAAACTGGCTCTGGGGATGTCAGGGGAAGGAGGGAGGATCATGTGTGTTGTAAAAGTTTTAATGAGACACCAACAGAAAGATGTTAATTGGGTCCTACAGTGGAGACACATAAATCTATAAACAGGCAAACAGCAACTGAAGCTGTGGGGGTGTGTGTGACCACCTGAGAAGAAGAAGTAGCACAATGAGAATCACTCTCTGAAAAAGAAAGGGATTCATTCCTGTGGTGTCACAGGCAAAAACATTCCCTCCCTGACAAATACCTATTACATTAGGCTTATTTGTTTAGGAAACTGGGAAGCATTAGAAAGGACAGCCCAGAAATCCTCAACTATAAATAATGGACATGACAATGATGTGAATTAACACCAGAATCATTCAAAACCAGCTAGAAGAAGCTGAAGAAACGGAAGTTGAATGGTTCTATCAAGACCTACAAGCTGTTCTAGAACTAACACCCAAAAAAGATGTCCTTTTCATTATAGGGGACTAGAATGCAAAAGTAGGAAGTCAAGAAACACCTGGAGCAACAGGCAAATTTGGCCTTGGAGTACGGAATGAAGCAGGGCAAAGGCTAATAGAGTTTTGCCAAAAGAATACACTGGTCATAGCAAAAACCCTCTTCCAACAACACAAGAGAAGACTCTACACATGGACATCACCAGATGGTCAATACTGAAATCAGCTTGATTATATTCTTTGCAGCCAAAGATGGAGAAGCTCTATACAGTCAGCACAAACAAGACTGGGAGCTGACCGTGGCTCAGATCATGAACTCCTTATTTCCAAATTCAGACTTAAATTGAAGAAAGTAGGGAAAACCACTAAACCTTTCAGGTATAACCTACATCAAATCCCTTATGATTATACAGTGGAAGTGAGAAATAGATTCAAGGGATTAGATCTGATAGACAGAGTGCCTGAAGAAATATGGAGGTCGTGACATTGTACAGGAGAGCGAGATTAAGACCATCCCCAAGAAAAAGAAATGCAAAAAATGGTCTGAGGAGGCCTTGCAAATAGCTGTGAAAAGAAGAGAAGTGAAAAGCAAACGAGAAAAGGAAAGATATACCCACCCATCTGAATTCAGAGTTCCAAAGAATAGTAAGGAGAGATAAGAAAGCCTTCCTCAGTGATCAGTGCAAAGAAATAGAAGAAAACAATAGAATGGGAAAGACTAGAGATCTCTTCAAGGAAATTAGAAATTTCAAGGGAACATTTCATGCAAAGATGGGCACAATAAAGGACAGAAATGGTATGGACCTAATAGAAGCAGAAGATATTAAGAAGAGGTGGCAAGAATACACAGAAGAACTATACAAAAGAGATCTTCACGACCCAGATAATCACAATGGTATAATCACTCACCTAGAGCCAGACATCCTGGAATGCGATGTTTAGTGGGCCTTAGGAAGCATCACTATGAACAAAGCTAGTGGAGGTAATGGAATTCCAGTTGAGCTATTTCAAATCCTACAAGATGATGCTGTGAAAGTGCTGCAGTCAATATGGCAGCAAATTTGGAAAACTCAGCTGTGGCCACAGGACTGGAAAAGGTCAGTTTTCATTCCAATCCCTAAGAAAGGCAATGCCAAAGAATGCTCAAGCTACTGCACAATTGCACTCACTCATCTCACACACTAGTAATGTTCAAAATTCTCTAAGCCAGGCTTCAACAGTACATGAACTGTGAACTTCCAGATGTTCAAGCTGGTTTTAGAAAAGGCAGAGGAACCAGAGGTTAAATTGCCAAAATCCATTGGATCATCTAAAAAGAAAGTTTGAGAAAAACATCTACTTCTGCTTTATTGACTATGCAAAAGTCTTTGACTGCATGGATCACAACAAACTATGGAAAATTCAAGAGATGGAAATACCAGACCACCTGCCTCTTGAGAAATCTGTTTCTTAAGTCACATTAATTGACAAGAGAAACATTAGAGTTTAAAAACACTATTATTTCTCACCTACTTTAAAATCTATTTATCCGAAGTGCCTAACTTTATAAATAAATTGGGTTTATAGGGACCTCACAGATTACCATAAAACATTCTAAGTACATATTACATTTTATTACAGTTTATCAACCCTTTAGAGATAACTTGTGTGCCAGTGTATATTCATAATTTGAGTATAAATATCCTGTACCAAGAGCTAGATTATTTGGTTCTTTGAATCTTTTTAAATACTTGGTTCAGTTCTGATTACATCAGTAATATTCAGTAATTTTTATTAGTTTCTAAATAAAAACTATTAGAATTCTTAGTGTACTAAATGGAAAATGATATGAACGTCTCTTTTGACTTAATTTTACAGATTTAAGAAATTGATGGCCAAATTATCTCCTACTATTAAAGAGAGTAGTCAATGTAAAGTTGAACAGTGGGATACTTTTGAATAATAAAAAATTCTTGAAAAATTTGCTTCTTTAACTTGAAACTGTAACTTAAAAATCAGAAAGAACTATCTCTACTAAAAAAGGGAGAAACGTTTTATTGATTAAATACATTTATTTTTGGTTAAATTTAATACATGACAGGCGCCATCAACAATTGCTAAAGAATTATACTTTTCAAGAAAAAAAAAATGGAAAAACCTTTCTCTATCTCTAGATAGAAAAAAGAAAATCTCTAAAAGCACACATTAAAACACAACCATACACACTATTTTAGGCTGTGCATTTCCTATTTGAGTTTTAAAATCACTGAACAAATAAGTGTATCTCTCAAGACACCGAGACAATAATCAAGTTAGGGGGGTTTTCAGGATCCTAGAACAGCTCCCTCTTAATTCAATTTATTATTTAGAGTCTTGAAGAATGAGGTAAAAATACACAAGTCAGAAACATAGAATTTTCTTCCTCACAGGAATTCCAAGAACAAATAGCCATGGAAGAAAGGAAATATTTTTTAAAAAGAAAGAAAGTTGGAAGAAAACAGAAAAGGTAGAAAGGAAAGAAGGAAGGAATGGAAGAAGGATTGGAAGAGGAAGGGGAGGAGGAAGTGAGAGAAGGGTGGAGGAAGAAAAGGAAAGAAGGAAGGAAGCTGTGCCTCTGGACCCTGCCCACCCCTCACAGAGAAGGCTTAAAACTCAACATTCAGAAAAGTAAGGTCATGGCATCTGATATCATCATTTCATGGCAAATAGATGGGGAAACAATGGAAACGGTGACAGATTTTATTTTGGGGGGCTCCAAAATCACTGCAGATGGTGACTGCAGCCATGAAATCAAAAGGCGCTTGCTCCTTGGAAGAAAAGTCACGACCAACCTAGGCAGCATATTAAAAAACAGAGACATTACTTTGCCAACAAAGGTCAATCTAGTCAAAGCTATGGTTTTTCCAGTAGTCATATATGAATGTGAGAGTTGGACCATAGAAAAAGTTGAGTGCCAAAGAATTGATCCTTTTGAATTGTGGTGTTGGAGAAGACTCTTGAGAGTCTCTTGGACTGCAAAGAGATCAAACCAGTCAATCCTAAAGGAAATCAGTCCTGAATATTCATTGGAAGGACTGATGCTGAAGCTGAAACTCTAATCGAAGTATTAGAGTGCATCACATCACCTGATGTGAATGAAGAACTGACTCATTGGGAAAGACCCTGATGCTGGGAAAGATTGAAGGCAGGAGGAGAAGGGGATGACAGAGGATGAGATGGTTGGATGGCATCAATGACTCAATGGACATGAATTTGAGTAAACTCCAGGAGTTGATGATGGACAGGGAGGCCTGGCGTGTTGCAGTCCCTGGGGTCGCAAAGAGTCGGACACGACTTAGCGACTGAGCGACTGAACTGAACTGAACCGAACCACTGGTTCTGGTGCTCTGTAAACTCCAGGTAAGGAACTCCATCCACATGCAGTTTTCTTGGCTCGCTCCTTCCTAATAATTCACTATCCCTACTCCCTCAACCAAGAAAAGAGGAGGGAAACAGAAATTACAGGAAGCTATAGTTATGTCTGAGTCCCTCACAGATAGTTAAAGAGAAAGAACACAGTAGCCAGGGGAAAGCTAACCTTTGTAAGGAAAACAAAATAGAAAAATCCTGCCCCACAGTGTATGTTGAAATGGTCATTTTTATGTTTCCCCCATGTCAGTTCTCTCCTAGAGCTGTAAAGCACTACTAGGTGGCTCAGACTAGTTGAGAATTTCTAAGCACACCAGCTGCTCTTTAACATTCTTCAAAGAAATCCTAGCATAACATTAAGTTTAAAGCTCACAGTCCCTTGTGCACCATAGCCAACAATGCAGTTTCATCGTCAGAGCTTGTTTGACTTTTGGGAGAATCCATAACACATGGAAAGAGCAATATAGGTTGGCTACAAATTGACAACAATCAAAGTTGCAGTTTACAAAGTTCAAGGGGCAAAAATCAGTTTTTTTCCAAATGGTTAGTGCAAGAAAAATACTAAAGAACCTATGTTTCCATGTTCTCTTTTTAAAGATAAGGAAAAGTTTCAGGGAGATTAAACGCACAAGCTCAGTTGACAAGTTGAGACCAGAACAGTGAAGGCCTCCTGTGATTCTCAAGTTAATACACTTTCCATTGTATCACACTTCTCCAAACCTAATGATTTTTTATACATTATCAAGGAACTGCAGAAGAGACTGTTGTCTTCTATTAATTAATAACACATCATTATTGTGTTAAATATGGGTTGAGAAAAAATATTAAAGAAAGTTATTTGTTAATTTCCTACGAGTTGCTACATGCTGGATTAGACTTTTGGAGGAGGGGTGGGTGGGAAGAGCATTAAAATCACTAGACCATTTTCTATAGTCTCCTCAACCTAAGTCCAGAGAGGACAGAAATCACTGTGGTTGGAATTGTCTTGAAGGACTTCATGGACAGGTTGAGATCTCTGTAGTCTGGAAGAGTGGAGAAGATTTGATTAAACAGTGGTAAACATGGGTTTATGATTAAGAATGATACATGCAGAGACTCTTATCAAGCTTTCTAAAACACTGGCACTAGTGGATTTGGCCATGTATGTCAAACAACAATGTAGAAGTGAAACTTCTTAAATGTTGTAGTTCCTATCTATGTAAAACACAAATATGGGCTTCCCTGGTGACCCAGTGATTAGGAATTTGCTTTCCAATGCAGGAGACACAGATTTGATCCCTGGTTGGGGAACTAAGATTCCACATTCTACAGGGCAACTGAGCCCACGTGCCTCAGCTAGAAAGCCAGCACAGTACCAAGTCCACACACTCTAGGGCCTATGCTCTGCAAAGAGTGTACCATAACTGGAGGAAAGCCTACGAGGTACAACAAAGACATAGAGAAGCCAAAAATAAAATTAAATTAAAAATAAAAATAAATAAAATAAGAAGCCTATTATTTTTTTTTTTTAAAGAGTGCAGAGGAAATTTTTAGACTGGATAAAATTGGAATTTCATAGAAGGCTGCCTTAGAGAAAGAGACAAGCTTTTAGGCAAATATACTGAAAAGCTCTAGACAATGACACTGGGTATTCATATCAACTTGAGAAAGGATGTCTAGAGAAGAAGCCCTTTCTGTTCCCTTGATCTGACTAAGCAAGTGACGGAGGAATTCTTTTGTACATTAGGAGAAAGGGCATTATGGTGGCTTCAGAAATAGGTGGAAATTAAGTTTTTGTTTTTTTTTTTTTTCCCAAAATGACTAAAGACATTGCCCAAAGCAAAATAAAAATAAAAGCAGCTGCCCTGGTTTCACCTTTGGAAAGCAAAGGAGGTTTGCAATCTCTCTCTTGATCTCACTCTCTAGTTTCTCCTCTGTTCCTTCGAATTTCCCTTTCATTCTTCTTTCTTTTCTCATAATTCAAGAATATTATGGAACAATGGGAATTACATATTTAGGATGATGTTACCATCAAGATAAACGCATCCAAATGCCAAAAAAGAAGAGAGAAGAGAGCATAACACAATACAGCAGTGAGAGCAGAGGCACTAGTTGCAGATAAATCTGAACGCATGTTCCCATTCACCAACATTCGACTTTTGTAACTTGAGACTAGTTAATTAATTTTGCTGAGTTTTCTACTCAATGTCTGCAAAATAGAAATAATAACCCTCTCACATAGGGGGTTAGCAGACACCTAATGCAGTTCTGGGCTAGTATAGTAACAAAAAAATTTAATTCTTATTCTTACCTCCTTATGAGAAATCAATAAATATTTCACATTTTTCTCTATAATAAGAGAGTAGTTACATGTGAAATTTTGCTATATATTAGGTATGTGTGTGTGTATATATATATATATATATATCTCCATTCACTCTACCCAGGCAATCAAAAATAAATAAATAAAACAAGTCATAATTTCAAACAAAGAAATTAACATTAAAATGGGGAATAACAATGCTGTAGGTTTGCTGCTTTTTATCTGAATTCAGAAATCCATGAATTGAATAGATCAGATTTTCTAATGAAATGAAATCAACCACATTTCTTGTTCATCCTTAAACAAATTCTGTCACAAAATTTAGAAATGTCCTATGCTAACCCAAATCACACTTTGCTTTAAGCTCTAAGGTATTACATATCTTTCTAGAGTATTAAAACCTGAGTCTACAACTACATGAGAATAAAAATCAAATGACACAATAAAATATATCAGAATAAAACTGTTTTTACAAAGTCCTTACTTCATTATATTTGTATGCACCCTAGAGGTAAGGTACACAGAAGTGGCCTGTAACATAAAAAGCAATGTAATGATATTAACCATCACCTAGGCTATATGTTCTTTCTTTTTTATACTCTTTAATTTTCTTCTCTGTTTTTCTTTCTCTCTCTCCCTTTTCTTATTCATTTGGCACTTGTTGAATACCTACCTCCAGGCAGAGAACAGGTGGCCAGCTGTGCATTTGGCCTTTAGAGATTTATTTGGCTACTATACATATTTCCTCCTACTGCAAGGCCTCTTCTGGACTTGTCCCCAAGGATATATTATGAGCCTTACAAGGAATGACATTGATAACTTCAGTTTGATCAAGATCTTATCCCCTAACTTGATTCTATGTGTTGTTGTTTTGTTTTTTTACTGTTTTATTTTTTATTTTTATTTTTTTTATTTTTTACATTTATTTTTATTAGTTGGAGGTCTATGTGTTTTTTGGATACTTCAAAAATTTAGACATATCTTAAAAGCAGGCATTTTCCAACTTAGAAAATATTAAAGGTAACATACAACATGTTTGGAATACAATTCTATGTGAATGATTCATAAAAACAGAAGTATAAATGTGTTGTTCAAATGACTGATGTTGTGTACTGAATAATTACATCTCCATAAATTATATCTTATGCCTTTGATGATCTATACCTTTCTCAAATAGAGGAAAACACTAGCAGTAATTATGTAGGGATATATTACCATGTTTCTTTTTTAATTAAGTATCTTCAAATTCACCCAAACCTGGTTCATTCAAGCAGGGGGCCTCAGAAACTCACCATTTCTCTTTGCTCGTCATCTTTTTTTCCCATCAGCTGCTGCCATTATACTGTTCCTTGTTCCCAGACTGTAGCTGCTTTTCACTCAGAAGCCATCCGGACTACGTGGGGCAGGACAGGGGGTGGAGAAAGAAGAGGAAAGCTTCAGAGCTGCTGCTTTGCCACTTTCTCACCCCTGGCTCACTTCTCCAGGTTTCCAAAAACATCCATCCCACAGACCTCTTCCAGTTATTCAACACACAGTCCTCATCGCACCCTCACAAACCACAGCCCAGACTATGAAGACTCTGAGTCTTGGTTCTCCTATGTGCTGCAACTTCATGTGCCTCACTTCTGCTCCTCCTAAAGCACTTATTGCTCTACTTGCCAACACCTTAAACCATGAACTTGAAGGATTGCAGGACTACATTTTTGTTGTTATTTATCATTGCTTTTATTTTATCTTTAAAAGTAATTATTTTTCAGTTAAATATGGTTAACCTACAAACAGCTTTGAATAGTCACTCCTTCAAAAAATTCATTGAAATGACACGGTCTTTATAAAAATAAAATTAAGTCCGAATCAATATTGGAAGACCTAGAAAGCTGCAGTGCAGTTACAGCAACACTGCCAGGGGATGGAGCAATTAGAGGTGTAAAGGACGTAGGTCAAGGGTAGTCCAGTAGGCAAATACAGTCCTCAGCGGCACTCCGACTGCCCAAAGCCACACCCCCAGGAGAAGACTGGCTCTGTCTTTCAGTTAAAATCAGAGGAAAAAACCTCTCACCAGTGGGTTCTCTGCTGCAGAAGACTAAGAAGTTGGGCTTTGTGGAAAGCTTACCAAAAGATCAGAAAACCTATGATGACAATAAGAAGTGAGAAGACTCCTGCATGCCCTAAAGAAAGCCTCAGCTCTTTTCCAACACCTCAAATCAGATAAGATGACGTACGCTAAAAAAAAAAAAAGCTGAGAGATAAGGAATATGAAAAAGAACTTTACCAAAAAGTTGCAAGTAAAAATAAGAGGGATACTTCAACAAGTAAACAAGGACATAATATCATAATTACTACTACTATTCTTTAGTTTAAATTTACATATAGAATTTATAAGTGCCAGACATGGTACTGGGCTTCCCTGAGAGGTCAGTTGGTAAAGAATCCACCTGCAATGCAGGAGACCCTGGTTCGATTCCTGGGTCGGAAAGATCCACTGGAGAAGGGAAAGACTACCCACTCCAGTATTCTGGCCTGGAGAATTCCATGGGGTTGCAAAGAGTTGGACACAACTGAGAGACTTTCACATTCAGACATGGTACTAAGTATATTATATGCATTAATTTATATAATTATCACAACAATCATAGGTAGCATCCCCATCTTATAGATGAGGAAAATTAGGTCTAGAAAATTCTAATTTGTTCATCAATTTCTTATAGCGAATACTTGAAAGAGCCACAGTTTGGGCCAGTTTTGCAGGCCTCTTGCATATTTGTTTTTCATGAATAAGTCACTTCTACATTAATATCTGAAACTCAGCAATTTCTAGACTCTAGTAAGCAACTCCGTTGCTAAATCTCTGTTTAAAAAACATCTCTGCTAGCTAGCAAAAATTCTCATATGTGACTTAAGTCAGTGCCTGAGTCTGAGCTTTATAAATTTCCTCCAATGACTCTCCTAATGGGGACCCTGACCTAAGGCAACCTACCACACTTGACAATGTATGTGTATGGATCCTGAGTTTTGAATAGGGTTGGGTATTTTAATTTCCAGGTTGTCTTAGTCTGCTCAAGACTGTCATAACAAACTATCATAGACTGGGTAGCTTAAACAACAGAAATTTGTTTTCTCAAAGTTCTAGAAGCTGGTAAATTCAGGGTCAAGGTGCTGACCCAGTGGAGTTCTTAATGAGAGTTCCCTTCGTAGCTTGAAGACAGACACCACCTTAATGTGACCTCATATAGCAGAGACAGCAAGCTCTGGTGTCTCTCCCCTTTCTTATAAGGGCATTAGTCCAAGTGTATTAGGGCACATCCTATGACCTCATATTAATTTATCACCTCCTCACAAGCTCTATCTCCAAATATAGCTGCATTGGGCTTTAAGGCTTCAACATATGAATTTGGAGGGAACACATTCAGACCATAACACAGACCCCAAATTAAAGAGGCGAACAGAAAATCTCAAGGATATGAATCAGTGTCAGCTTCAGCCTGGATGACATTCCTGACTTTGAAGAAACACAGCCTTAAGGTTCAGGATCATGGCCATGACTGTGCTGCAGAGTTGCTTCCACTTCCATGTCTTCCAATTCAAAATGGATGGAAATATAAAAAATATCCTGAATATACTCAAAATGTTCACTGCTCTGAAATGCAGTGGAATTCCTTGACTTTCTCTTTTTTTATTTTTCCAAGTAAACATAAACTTTTGGATCACGGGAAATTGGTTTTTAGATATTTCTTAGAATTTTTTGACATTTTTCTTGCTCGATTAGTGATCCAATATGCATAATTGTTTTTACACAAAAATGACTCTAAAATCTGCCCAAAGGATTGAATTTAAGCAATTAATACATGATTTTTTTTAATACATGATTTTTTATCCATTTGTTAGCTTGGTTACAAAATAGTGTGCTATTTTCCCAAATTCAACCAGTTTTGCTTTATTCTTTAATTTGCTTCCTTGTTTTACCACTGGATATGCAAAAGTGAGACAGAAAAATTAAAAAGAGAAGAATAAAATCCATTTTAAATGCCCTAGACTTTTCCCAGAGGCTCTAAAGGATTTGAGTATAGGCAAGAGAAGTTGTATTTGTATTGCCTGGAAGTAGTTGCAGTGGCAAATTTAAGAAAAATAAGCCATTCTCTGTCTCTTCTCATTATGTGAAAGCAAAAGAAATTTTTCTTAAAAAAAGACATATCTCATAAAGAAGAGTCTTTTCTTTTCTCTCTCCTCATTATTTTAACTGGAGATATCATTTTCTCATGGTGACGGTGGGAGTGTGACCCTGTGTCACCTACCACTCCTCATTACATTTTAGCCTAATAGGAACAGGGGCAATTTCAGGCTTGCTATTAGGTGATTGCAAATGTGCTTATTATCTGTGTCTCCTCTGAATCTGCAGGAGCACAATATGTTCCATCTCTGGTTTTGTTTGCCAGCAGGAAGAAAATATTTTTTCATGGTCCCTGTTTATGCCCAGCTCTCATGGGGTGAGAATACCAGATCTTACTACAAAAAAAACAAGATTAAATGATGTGTCCTCCACATTAATAAATTCATAAAGCTTTATTAACAGCGTATGTCAAGTACGTTAGTATTTTCTTTAACTCCAGAATTAAGGAGGTATACACTTGATTCATTACAAATATGCTTTTTCTTCTAATGGTATTTGCCAAGTTATTTATCTATAAAATGATCATTTAAAACATTATTTTTCTAGGCTTTGTGAATTATAAATATCTTTTAAAATTCACATCACTTCTTACACATCAAAACAGAAGCTAACTTACTACCATATATATGTAAAGTACCCTGTTTAGAATCTCCCTTACTTAAGTTGTAAGGAAGATAGTGTTCCCTACTAATCTTCATTTGTTCTGAACTAAGAGTATAAGCCCAAATTCTTAATTAGATGTATACCCTTCTAGACGTTTAGTAAATTTCAAATGCAAACCAAAATTTCAGTCTGTGATCTGTTGTAGTAACTGCCATATCTTTAGTTCAGGGCACAGTGTTCGGCATCCAGAAAATGTTTACTAAATAAATGAATGAATGAATGAGTGGGCCTTCCATTTTTCTCCTCTGATTTTACTCAGCATCGATCAACACGAACAAAAACACCAGGGAAAATTTTAAGCAGGATGAAAACAACCTAGTGGTCACCAAATGCTGAAGGAATTTAGAATCAGGTATGTCAAGATAAATCTTGAAGACAAATCCTTAGCAAACTCAGTGACACAGACATTAACAGATATGCAAACTTTAAAAGAAAGTATGTGTTTCAGTCATTGTGCTTTTAAGTAAAAATGCATTTCCACAAGCAAATAGTCACCATTTTAGCTTCTTGATGAAGCAGTATTTCTACATTTTTACACAAAGCATTTTTCTTGCTCTCTTTATCTGCTCTTTTACCAAAAAACACTTTTCCCTCATTGAAAACTTACTTACAGTATAGTGTTCACCCGGGAAAAAGGTCTCAGCTCGGCTTACACTTTATAACTGTGAATTCTATTTCATCAGATTAGTTTTAATCTATTCAGACAACATACATGTTACTGTATAGGAATAGGGAGGGAGGCCACCCAGAACAAAAACCATGTCACGTGGAAGCTTCAGCTTCCTCTACAAACAAAAGCCACTTCACTGCCCTGTTTCTGCATCCATTCATCTGTGGTCCATACTCAACGTTTGGTTTATTGCTTTGTTTCCCAGTTCATTCATTGCCCAGTCATTTATTTTATGCCTTGACATCTCAGTCCATTTATATGAGTGAACTGAAGGCCCACCGATCTGCTGCTGACTCCCTCTTGTGTATTTTCCATTTCATTTATTGCATGTGTCTGCTCTGATTGGTTCTTTTTAATATTTTCTCTTTGTTGATGTTCTCACTGGTTCCTCCATTGTTCTCTCAAGTTCACTGAGCATCAGACATGACCATCGCTTTTAACTCTTTATCAGATAAGTGCTTATCTCCATTTTATTGAGGTTTTTCCCTGGAGTTTTATTGTTCTTTCTTTGGCACAAATTCTTTTGTCTTTTAATTTTGATTGACTTTCTGTTTGTCTCTATGAATTAGGCAATACAGTTGCCTCTCCCAGTCTTGAAGGCATGGCCTTTGTGCAGGTGCATCCTTGTGTGGACTGCACGTGCGCAGTGGTTTTGACGAGAGGACTGGAGCTGGAGCCCGACATGGGTCAGGACTTTTCCTGGGGCACATGAGGGGCTGCCACCTTGACGGAAGAGCTAGAGCAAGAGCCAGGTGTGGGACAGTGGGCATGCTAGGGTGGTCATGGCAGGCTGGCTAGAATGCCAGTTTCTTTTCCACCTGCTGCCTCTGAGCTGGGACTCAGAGCAAGTGAGTTTGTACGTAAGCCCATAAGAGTAGAGTCTCAATTTCCTCTACCCCTCTGACTCTCTCCGTAAGCCTTGCTTGTTTGCAAAGTCAGTTATAGGGGCTCAACTCTTCTAATGCTGGTTCCCAGGGCTGGGGGTACTCAATGTGGGGTTTGAACTCCCTGCCCCTTGGAGAAGACCTCCAAGTCTGTAATATCAGCCACTGCTTGTGAGACACTGTGCCATGAGTGTGTGTACTGACTAACTCCTGTCTCTGCCCCTCCTACACATCTCAATGTGGTTTTGTCTTTATATCCTTAATTGCCGAAGAGCCGTTAAGCTAGTCTTCAAGTCAGAGAGAGTTGTTCTGCATGTAATTATGGTCTGGGTATGTGTGGGGGAGAAAGTGAACTCAGAATCTTTCTACTCTGCCATCTTGATCCTACCTCCCTGGGGAAATACTTCTCATTAAAGCCATCCAAGTTCAAAGATTTAAATTCCAAAGACAGACTAGAAAACACTGTCAAGGCACTGCTGCTTAGATTACAGAACTGTGCAGTCTAAACACTGGCACTGAGTCAGCCATCTGGGGGCTAACTGGACATCATATGTGTTCCAGTCATAATGCACGTCTACCCATGTGCCTTTTTACTGAACTTTGACATTTATAACAAGGAGCAGCTTCCAACATACTCAAAAACCTATAGTAGGAAACAAAGAGTTAATTTGTACAAATCATAGGCTCTACAGTATATGAAAATAAGTTCAACAGGGGGCCAATTTCTTTCCCAAGTGATTTTTAAATGTTTAGTAATAATGATAGCTACTATTTGCTCAGCACGTATAGGCAGACCTTAGAGATATTGCAGGTTCAGTTCCAGATTACCACAATAAAGTGAATATTGCAATAAAGTAGGTCACACAAATTTTTTGGTTTCCCAGTGCATATAAAATTCATGTTTACACTATACTGTAGTCTATTAAGTGTGCAATATCATTTTGTGCAAATATGCACAAACCTTAATTTTAAAATGCTTTGTTACAAAAAAAAAAAGAAAAAAATACTAACCATCATCTGAGCCTTCAATGGGTTGTCATTTTTTTTTACAATAGTAACATCAAAAATCACTTATCAAAGATCGCCAAAACAAATATAATAATAATGAGAAAGTTTGAAACAGTGTGAGAATTACCAAAATATGACACAGAGACACAAAGTGAGCAAATGCTGTTGGAAAAATGACACCAACTTGCTTAATGCAAGACTGCCACGAACCTTCAATCTGTAAAAAACATAGGATCTGTGAAGCTCAATAAAACAACAATAAAATGAAGTATGGCTGTATTTTGCGCACTGTCTGAATTACTTTATATATATTATGATATTTAGTCTTTATCATAACCCTGTGAGATAGGTACTTTTACCAACTATTATTTGTAGTTGGGAGAAAGGAGAGAAGAGATTAGTAAGCATTCCCAGAACATGGGAGCCAATATTCAACCCAGAAAAATACAAAACCCGAGTCTGTGATTGCAACCACTAGACCAAGAGTCAAGAGTATGCTTTTCAAACCTAATTAGACTTCAGCAGAATGAAGTTCAAAACTGTCACAACAATTAAAAATCACCTGTTATTATGTAACCTCATTTACACAACAGCTAATAAAGCAGAGTTGTCAGATGACACAGAACATGTACTCTACTTTATAATCGTGCACATGTAGATCAGTGCATACAAAATGCAGAGATGGGGCTTGCATTCAGTGGACAATTCATTTTCTAGCAAATCAATAATAACCATGCTACAC
This sequence comes from Cervus canadensis, assembly GCF_019320065.1. Classification (NCBI taxonomy): domain Eukaryota; kingdom Metazoa; phylum Chordata; class Mammalia; order Artiodactyla; family Cervidae; genus Cervus; species Cervus canadensis. The sequence goes on along the minus strand of NC_057399.1, from coordinate 4,191,687 downwards.
AGACGAGAAACCTGTGATGCTCCAACTGACTCCCATGCCCTCCTTATCACTGAGCACATGAGGAATCCTTGTGAACACAAGGGACTCTCTTGTGTCCTTGGATGAATGGACCAGAGATTACAGCCCAGGCCATAAGCAGGAATCCATAGGGTAGACAAAGGTTTTTAAGATGGCCTGGGCAATAATCTTGCCTCCTAAGAAAAACAACCAATACTCAGGTATCACTCAGATACCTTCCCTTAGGGACCCTGAATGTGAGATAATTAAAAAATAAAAGTAGTTATTTGGTATGAAAGTAAAAGAAGCTATTTTAAGAAAGTTATATTAGTTTCTCACTCCTGCTATAACAAATTATCACAAACTTAGTGGTAAACAACACAAATTTATTACCTTACAGTTCTGGGGGGAGAAGTCCAAAATGGGGTTCACTGGTCTAAGATCGAGGTGTTGACAGCACTGGTTCTTTCCGGAGGCTCCAAGGAGAGGATTTATACAAGGAATAAATTTCCAGCTTCTGGAAGCCACTTGAGTTTCTTATCTATGTCCTTTCAGACATAGCATTGTTCTGACCCCTGTTTCCCTCCTCACACCTCTAACTTTTCTGCTTCCCTCCTCACCATTTAAGGACACTTGTCAGCAGGCCCACCCATATAATCCAGGGTTATCGCTTCATTTCAAAATCCATAATTATATCTGTGAAGTCTGTTGCTACTTGAGGTAAATATATTCATAGATTGGAGGGAATTAGGACGTGGACTTCTTTGGGATGCCATCATCCTGCTTATCACAAGTAGAGTGCAGGAGATAAGAGTTAAACTCTGCAACCCAATGGAATCCCACTTCCACCGTGGACCAGCTGTGTTAGCTGGCAAACTATCTAACTTCTATCACCGTTTTCTCCTCTTGAAAAAGGGAATCATGATAGTACCTACCTTATAAATTTGAGATTAAATGGACTCATATGAAAAATTTAGAACAGTGCTTGGCATATAGTAATCACTGTATAAATGATCTTTAAGACAAGAAAAAATTAGTTTTTAATACTCTCTTTAAGACAAGGGACATACAGGGAGAAGCTGAGGGATGGTTGACATCTAATATTTCTTAAAATGCTACTAATGCAACATTCTATATTCCCCTGCTAGATCACCAGGAAAAAAAAATAATCTTCCTCATTCTTCAAGTTCTAACACAGGTGCATTACCCTTCCAAAGCCATTTATGATTCCTTATTCTGCACTAGACTTTCCTTCAGCTGTGCTCCCGAATGAACTCTGGTCATCCTGGTAATTGCTCTTTAATGTCGACCATCTCTCCAGCAGACTATTATACTGATGTCTCAAGGGCTTTTTGTAGGATGGATGGATGACAGAGGTGGGTGAAATCAATGGATAAAAAAAAATTGGCCATCAAAACCTGAGTCTTTCAAACCCTTAGATGTGCTTCACTACAAGACACTCAACAATTTTTTAAGTATTTCAAGAGAGATTTGAATCCGTAAAGACAGTGCCATTTTCTCTGCATCCTGATCCCAGTTTTATAGAAATTCACTTGAATGACAGAAATGCATCTCACAATGAGCTTTCCTGATAAAAATTTAAGTTTAAGGAACTGTGGACACAAAATGTATATAAGATTCATCACCACACTTAAGACCTTCAGCACATTGCTAGACTGAAATTGTTAACTTAGAAGATCAGTTATGCCTTTTAAGTCATTCCTTCAAGTAAGATCTGTAGTGGAAAATAAGCAAGACATTTTCTAGTCTTTTATTATACAGGTATATTTGATCACAGAAGCAGTTGTATTATATAACTGTTTATTGTTTCAAGAAGTGTCTTGTCTTTATCCAGAAAGATTTATTAGTGAATCTAAGAGGATTTTGTTTGTTTTTTTCATATTGTTCTTTTGTGAACTCATTTTTCCATGAGTTTCATCATAAAAACTGGTTACATTTGAGAGCAACGGAGTCAGACGAATGTAATTTTTTGTTGATAGTATTGAGGGCAAGAATCCCCAAATCCCAGTAAAAGGAGACTGCTGTGGCATCACTGTGAAAGGCCAGGATTCAAGCAAGAGAGGAGCCTTTAAAAGTCTCTCCACAGGAACCACTTGTCATTAATAACTGTAGCATTCCTAGTGGACCCCTAAATGACAAAACAGAAAGAGCAGTAATTCTCTCCTGGTCACCAAATATTTGGAATAGAATTATTTTGCATGTTAAGACCTATTGAAATCATGAAAAGATTTTTCTTAACGATCAGCTAAGACAATATTTTATTCCAAAGGTTTCTATGTCCATTGTTAATGTCTTTATACTTTTCAAAACCAGATAATATTGTGTTTCTTTTAAGTTACTAGAGTTGCATGCACACTCTTCTATCTGGGGCACCTCACAAAAGGATTGGCCTCACTAAAGAATTCTTGCTACTTGCCATTGTTGTTAGTTCTTGGCCTGTTTAATGCTTCCTAAGCATACCCTTTCTTGCATATCTTTATGGAAAATAAAACTAGTGGATTAATGATCATAGTAAAAGTTAATAATAACAGCTAGTTCTCTGTTGAATGCCTGTTAGTGATAGGGTTAAACTGAATATATTACCTAATTTAATTCTAATGAGATTTTTGAAAGTATATATCAGTTTCTATTCTATTTTGTGGATGAACTTTTCTGAAATTTTCATACAGTAAACAATTTGTCCAAGGAGATAAATCTAATAAATAACAGAATATAAATTATGAGACCTAAACCATGGTATTTTCTGATTTCAGAGCACTATTTGTTAACTATCGCCCTCTACCCTCCCCTCAAAACACATTCTCTAATGACCAATCCACCAAACATTCTTCTTGCAAACGTCGATTATATATAAAGCATTGATCTAGGAGCTGAGTTTCATTTTTTTTTAAAGGAAACCAGTATTAGATTGTTCTTTAAAGACTTGGGATGTACTTTTCTCAGCCATCAAATGCCATTAACAGAAAAAGATGTTGTTTTTTTTTTAAGTGAGGCAATGTGCTCAAGGATCATACAAAATAAAGAAGACACTTCTGACTCAGGAGAAATCTAGAAAAACCGCCAAAGGGAAGCACAATTTGAGCTGACCTTTAAGGATAAAAGAATTTTGACGCAAATAGTTTTACTTGTTTATTTGTTTAGGAGTAGTACAATTTCAGAGTGTTAGTAAAGACACTATGCTTCAGAGGCTGTAATGGAAAATAATGGTAAGCAAATAAACAGAAAACCAAATCAGTCTGTGTCATAAAGAGCAAGAAAACTATCTGAATAAACTCTACCAGCGAGATACCACTCAGATGGCTGTGAAACAACAGACTTCCCCAAGGTCTCTTAATAAATAGATTCAATGAAAAGTAAATCCTGTATAAAGACAGAGGCTTCCCACATACACCACCCTGCCTTACCGTCAGTCCACAAATGCTGCTCTCATGAGAGCTGCAGGGAATAAAGCCTGGAGCTATTAATGAACGGGATGAGTTAGAACAGGATGAAGGGGAAAGGCTATTAATGCGGGAGCAACTTGCAGAGCTGACCCCAGAGGATAATTGCTACAGAAGGTGCTTCCTCTCTGATAACCTTCATGCTCCAAGATCATCCCCAGCTGATGCTGAAGAAGAAAACTGTATCACATTTTTTAAAACAGGTTCTTGTAGATACAACCCAACATAGGTCCCAGTTTCCCTGTCAGAGTCAAATGTATATATTTAGCTTCAGAAATACAATATGCACGTCCACGACTGCAGTGTTAACATTTCTTATGGTTGATCTTGTAAGGGTTTCTGGCTCTTTCTCACTACTACTAGGCACAGAGTGGAAGGCTAATGAGGACCTATTGTGGAGCACGGGGCACTCTCCTCAATGCTCTGTGGTGACCTACATGTGAAGGAAGTTCAAAAAAGAGTGGATATAGCTGACTCCCTTTGCTGTTTAGCAGAAACTAACACAACATTGTAAAGCAACTATACTCCAATAAAAAGTTTTTTTAAAAAAAGATCAGATCATCACGTCTTTTTTGACATTTAGATTTGCCTACACTAAAAACAAGTAGTCAGTATAAGGAAACAATTCTCATTTATTTTCATTTGCATTCTTGTTCTTTTGCAATCACCAACACAAGAGGAAATATCGAGTTAATTTTAGTCACTGCCAGCACTGTAGCCGAGCTTGCCCAGGCCCTCCCCAGGACCTCACTTTATCCTCTTGATTCTTCTTGCTCTAGTGGTGAGCACCTTCTACTTTCAAGGGGGCTTCTCATAGCAGAGGTTTTGGAAGCCCTTATCCATTCCACAGAGCTCACCTTGCTTTAACACTTGGAAAGAGATGCAGCATCTGCTGGGAAAGACCATGCTGATCCATCTAACCTAGTCTCCATGGCTCCTTCCTTTGTCCCTACTCATAATGACCCCCTGAAGTATTTTCCTCACAAGCTTAATTTCCTATCCCCACAGTATGACTTTCTTTACGACATCATCTGTTCAAGCGTGAATCCCATTGTGGATCAGGGTTAAGTCCCTCAAAGCTCCTTTGTGCTTAGTTGCCTACTCATGTCCAACTCTTGGCAACCCCATGGACTGTAGCCCACCAGGCTCCTCTGTCCATGGGGATTTCCCAGGCAAGAATACTGCAGTGGGTTGCCATGCCCTCCTCCAGGGGATCTTCCCAGCCCAGGGATCAAACCCAGGGGTCAAACCCAGGTCTCTCACATTGCAGGGAGATTCTTTACCAACTGAGCCATCAGGGAAGCCCCTTCAAAGCTCCTTTAAACTCTTTCAAATTAGGACATGTGTTGGGGCCTCTGTATTTGAAAATTTGAACTTTTCATAGTAGCTAAACACTTTTTCAGAACATACTCAGATATTAAGCTCATCCACCCGTCACAATCTGCTGTCCTCTAAAAGACCTGTCAGTTAAAACCTTAGGTTGACACAGACCAGCAAATCAAACCTGCAAAAGGTGGAAAATTCCTGCTGAACCCTTGTGACAATGGCAAATTCAAGGTTAGAAACTGTGTACAAAGATAAAACAAAATGACTCTAATAATCATTCCTTCTAATTCATCAGCAAAGAGTTTTGCAATTACCAATTCTTCCAACCCAAGTCTGACCCCTCAAGCAGAAGTTACATTTTAGGCTAAAAATGACATGATAAGCAGGAGAAAACTAGGGACCAAAACTCGATTAGGTCTACAAGGTGTGCTGGCAGCTCAAACCAATCTAAAAGCACCCAATAATATTCAGCATGTAGTGTATATTATCAAGGGTGAAACAGATCGCCAGCTCAGGTTGGATGCATGAGACAAGTGCTCGGGGCTGGTGCACTGGGAAGACCTAGAGGGATCGGGTGGAGAGAGAGGTGGGTGGGGGTATTGGGATGGGGAACACATGTAAATCCATGGCTGATTCATGTCAATGTATGGCAAAAACCACTACAATATTGTAAAGTAATTAGCCTCCAACTACTAAAAATAAATGGAAAAAAAAATTCAGCATGTAGTTTTTTTAGCTTTGTACTTCCTCCTGTGTTTAGAATAATACAAACTTTGTATAAAAAATAAACTTTATATAAATATAAATATAATAGTATAAAGAAAAACTCCATCTATTATAATAGCACCCTACACTGATACTTGCCTGTCTCTAGCCAAAGGTACCCTATTTTTCTAAGCAGTTTTGTGTGGGTAATTCCTGTGTGCTTAACTCTTTGACTTTTGTTTAAATTGATTTTAATTGAACTTAACTATATAACTATATTTTCCTTCCTTTGATTGAACGTACTGAGCATCCACTGTTACACACTTGGCACTGGAAATACCATATTGAAAATACAGACATTGCAAATGCCCTCAATATTTCCCACCTAGCAAAGAACACTGATAGTTGCATGTAGTTGTTAATAATTGCTGTAACTGAAGACATGGTTGACACAGAGCATGACACAGAACATGAGATTAAGAATGTGCATATGTTAAATCTAATTTAATTCTTTATGTCTACATAATTCAATTCATGAATCCTGGATTTACTTGTGGCTTTAGTATGAAAAATAAAAATTCATCTTATGAACAAAAGTCATAAACAATGTGCATTAACCTTTCTTAAAAAGTCCTTACTTACTAGGATAAGTTCGGTTGGATTTTTGTTCTAGATATTCACTGAACCAGAGTAAATAACTGCATATTGAATTGAGGCAGCATTGGCAAAACAATTGAGATAGATTTTCTTTCCAAGAATTTTCAATATTTTTGTATTCAAATGTTTACTTTTTCACATATGCAAACATAACTATTGTTGCCAAAGTGTATTAATAATCACTCTGTTCAAAATCTTACAAAGCTGAAAATGAAAGGCATGCATTATTTTAATAGTACGTTTAGAGCTACTCTCTGGAATGAAAATATCAAATTCAGAGTGCATCCTCACCTTGCAAAAAGAATAAGTGGAAAGAAATGACATGAATGAAATTCATAAAATGAATGTGAAAATAGACTTTGAGTTTTTAGCAGTCAGATGTTTGTTTATAAGTTAATGTTCAGTGATCCGGGAAAGCCTGGCTAGAAGCTAATCCCCTGGGCTGCACTCACCTCTCTTCACCCTATCTAGAAACAGCTCAATAGGCTAAAATTATTCCCTTTTTGAAGATGCCAAGAAAGAACAGTGTTACGCAGCAAAGCAGAGTCTCAACAAATGAATGAAATAATTAACTATAAAAAATTAATTAAATATTACTTACTAAAGTGTAACTGACAAGAATAATCACTTCAGGAGATGATGGACTGGATGGCTCTGTTTAGCAAAGTTCAATAACTGAGCTAAAAGAGACCTTTCTGACAGAAACATTCTAGAGATGTAAATCACAACCTATGAAGAATATTTTGAAAGCCTCAAAGCTTAATATCAACTATTTGCAACAAATTTGTTTGAGATTACAAAAACCAAGACATTAGAATTGAAAGTTCTCCATCATATAAATTTGGTGGAAAATCTGTAATATCTTAATTATAATTATAAATACATAAAGGTATACATATGATTATAAATATTTCTATTTAACTATAGAAATAAATTATACATGATTTAATATACTTGAAAATTATACCTGATTATGTTAATAAGAAAAATACCATTTCTCGCAGAAAACTGAGCTAAAATAATGAAATGTAGATTTTCTTTTACCATATATCATAAAAAGGTAAAACTCTTTAATAACCAATTGTGGCAAAATAATGGTGAAAATATTATTCTTCTATACTTATTCTTTCCTTTATTGAATTCAATCAATTCAGTTCAGTCACTCAGTTGTAACCACCACTTTGCAACCACATAGACTGCAGCATACCAGGCCTCCCTGTCCATCACCACCTCCCAGAGTTGACTCAAACTCATGTCTATTGAGTCGCTGATGCCATCCAACCATCTCATCCTCTGTCGTCCCTTTCTCCTCCCACCTTCAATCTTTCCCAGCATCAGGGTCACTTCAAACGAGTCAGTTTTTCGCATCAGGTGGCCAAAGGATTGGAGTTTCAGCTTCAGCATCAGTCCTTCCAAAGCATATTCAGGACTGATTTCCTTTAGGATGAACATTGTGGATTTCCTTGCTGTCAAATGGACTCTCCAGAGTCTTCTCCAACACCACAGTTCAAAGGCATCAATTCTTCAGCACTCAGCTTTCTTTATAGTCCAACTCTCACATCCATATATGACCACTGGAAAAACCATCTAGTGATGGAAATTTGTTGGCAAAGTAATGTCTCTGCTTTTTAATATGCTGTCTAGGTTGGTCGTAACTTTTCTTGCAAGGAACAAACGTCATTTAACTTCATGGCTGCAGTCACCATCTGCAGTGGCTTTGGAGCCCAAAAAAATAAAGTCTGACACTGTTTCCACTGTTTCCCCATCTCTTTGCCATGAAGTGATGGGACCAGATGGTATGATCTCAATTTTCTGAATGTTGAGCTTCAAGCCAACTTTTCCACTCTCCTCTTTCACTTTCACAAAAAGGCTCTTTATTCTTCTTCGCTTTCTGCCATAAGGTTGGTATCATCTGCATACCTGAGGATATTGATATATCTCCCGGCAATCTTGATTCCAGCTTGTGCTTCATCCAGTCCAGCGCTTCTCATGATGTACTCTGCATATAAGTTAAATAAGCAGGGTGACAATATACAGCCTTGACAGAATCCTTTACTTATTTGGAACCAGTCTGTTGTTCCATGTCCAGTTCTAACTGTTGCTTGTAGGCCTGCATAAAGATTTCTCAGGAGGCAGGTTAGGTGGCCTAGCATTCCCATCTCTTTAAGAATTTTCCAGTTTGTTGTGATCCACTCAATCAAAGGCTTTGACATAGTCAATAAAGCAGTAGATGTTTTTCGGGGACTCTCTTCCTTTTTCGATGATCCAACGGATGTTGTCAGTTTGATATTGAGTTCCTCTCCCTTTTCTATATCCAGCTTTAACATCTGGAAGTTCACAGTTTATGTACTGTTGAAACCTAGCTTGGAGAATTTTGAGCATTACTTTGTTAGCATATGAGATGAGTGCAATTGTGCAGTAGTTAGAGCATTCTTTGGCACTCCCTTTCTTTGGGAATGAAATGAAAACTGACCTTTTCCAGTCCTGTGGCCACTGCTGAGTTTTCCAAATTTGCTGCCATATTGAGTGCAGCACTCTCACAACATCATCATTTGGGATTTGAAATAGATCAACTTGAATTCTGTCACCTCCACTAGCTTTGTTCGTAGTGATGCTTCTTAAGGCCCACCTGACTTCACATTCCAGGATGTCCAGCTCTAGGTGAGTGTGAGTGATCACATCTTCATGATTATCTGGCTCGAGATCTTTTTTGTACAGTTCTTCTGTGTATTCTTGCCACCTCTTCTTAATATCTTCTGCTTCTGTTAGGTCCATACCATTTCTGTCCTTTATTGTGCCTGTCTTTGCATGAAAAGTTCCCTTGGTATCTCTAATTTTCTTGAAGAGATCTCTAGTCTTTCCCATTCTATTGTTTTCCTCTATTTCTTTGCATTGATCACTGTGGAAGGCTTCCTTATCTTTCCTTGCTATTCTTTGGAACTCTGCATTCAGATGGGTATAACTTTCCTATTCTCCTTTGCCTTTAGCTTCTCTTCTTTTCATAGCTATTTGTAAGGCCTCCTCAGACAACCATTTTGCCTTTTTGCATTTCTTTTTCTTGGAGATGGCCATGCTCCCAGTCTCCTATACAATGTCACTAACCTCTGAACATAGTTCTTCAGGCACTCTGTCTAACAGATCTAATCCCTTGAATCTATTTCTCACTTCCACTGCATAATCATAAAGGATTTGATGTAGGTTATACCTGAATGGTCTAGTGGTTTTCCCTACTTTCGTCAATTTAAGTCTGAATTTGGAAATAAGGAGTTCATGATCTGAGCCACAGTCAGCTCCCAGTCTTCTTTTTGCTGACTATATAGAGCTTCTCCATCTTTGGCTGCAAAGAATATAATCAATCTGATTTCGGTATTGACCATCTGGTGATGTCCATGTGTAGTCTTCTCTTGTATTGTTGGAAGAGGGTGTTTGCTATGACCAGTGCATTCTCTTGGAAAAACTCTATTTGCCTTTGCCCTGCTTCATTCTGAACTCTAAGGCCAAATTTGCCTGTTACTCCAGGTGTTTCTTGACTTCTTACTTTTGCATTCCAGCCCCCTCTAAAGAAAAAGACATCATTTTTGGGTGTTAGTTCTAGAACGGCTTTTAGGTCTTCATAGCATCGTTCAACTTCAGCTTCTTCAGCATTACTGGTCAGGGCATAGACTTGGAGGCAATCTCAAAAACAACAGAATGATCTCTGTTCGTTTCCAAGGCAAACCATTCAATATCACAGTAAACCAAGTCTGTGCCCCGATCAGTAACGCTGAAGAAGCTGAAGTTGAATGGTTCTGTGAAGACCTACAAGCTGTTCTAGAACTAACACCCAAAAATGAAGTAGAAGGATAAGAGGCTTATGGAAGGTTCTTGATGGGACAGACTCACTGAGGGGGAAAGTGGGTCTTGTTTTGATGGGTAGGGCCATGCTTCAGTTCAGTTCAGTTCAGTCGCTCAGTCGTGTCCGACTCTTTGCAACCCCATGAATAGCAGCATGCCAGGCCTCCCTGTCCATCACCAACTCCTGGAGTTTACTCAAACTCATGCCCATCAAGTCTGTGATGCCATCCAGCCATCTCATCCTCGGTCGTCCCCTTCTCCTCCTGCCCCTAATCCCTCCCAGCATCAGGGTCTTTTCCAATGAGTTAACTCTTTGCATGAGGTGGCCAAAGTATTAAAGTTTCAGCTTCAGCATCAGTCCTTGCAATGAACACCCAGGACTGATCTCCTTCAGGATGGACTGGTTGGATCTCCTTGCAGTCCAAGGGACTCTCAAGAGTCTTCTCCAACACCATAGTTCAAAAGCATCAATTTTTCAGTGCTCAGCTTTCTTCACAGTCCAACTCTCACATCCATACATGACCACTGGAAAAACCATAGTCTTGACCAAATGGACCTTTGTTGGCAAAGTAATGTCTCTGCTTTTTAATGTGCTGTCTAGGTGGTCATAACTTTCCTTCCAAGTAGTAAGCCATCTTTTAATTTCATGGCTGCAGTCCATCTGCAGTGATTTTGGAGCCCCCAAAAATAAAGTCTGACACTGTTTCCACTGTCTCCCCATCTATTTCCCATGAAGTGATGGGACCAGATGCCATGATCTTAGTTTTCTGAATGTTAAGCTTTAAGCCAACTTTTTCACTCTCCTCTTTTACTTTCATCAAGAGGCTTTTTAGTTCCTCTTCATTTTCTGCCATAAGGGTGGTGTCATCTGCATATCTGAGGTTATTGATATTTCTCCCAGCAATCTTGATTCCAGCTTGTGCTTCTTCCAGCCCAGCGTTTCTCATGATGTATTCTGCATATAAGTTAAATAAGCAGGGTGACAATAGACAGCCTTGACGTACTCCTTTTCCTATTTGGAACCAGCCTGTTGTTCCATGTCCAGTTCTAACTGTTGCTTCCTGACCTGCATACAGGTTTCTCAAGAGGCAGGTCAGGTGGTCTGGTATTCCCATCTCCTTCAGAATTTTCCACAGTTTATTGTGATCCACACAGTCAAAGGCTTTGGCATAGTCAATAAAGCAGAAGTAGATGTTTTTCTGGAACTCTCTTGCTTTTTCAATGATCCAGCAGATATTGGCAATTTGATATTGGTTCCTCTCCCTTTTCTAAAACCAGCTTGAACATCTGGAAGTTCTCGGTTCACGTACTGCTGAAGGCTGGCTTGGAGAATTTTGAGCATTACCTTAGTAGCGTGTGAGATGAGTGCAATTGTGCGGTAGTTTGAGCATTCTTTGGCATTGCCTTTCTTAGAGATTGGAATGAAAACGGACCTTTTCCAGTCCTGTGGCCACTGCTGAGTTTTCCAAATTTGCTGGCATATTGAGTGCAGCACTTTCACAGCATCATCTTTCAGGATTTGAAATAGCTCAACTGGAATTCCATCACATCCACTAGCTTTGTTGGTAGTGATGCTTTCTAAGGCCCACTTGACTTCACATTCCAGGATGTCTGGCTCTAGGTGAGTGATCATACCATTGTGATTATCTGGGTCATGAAGATCTTTTTTGTACAGTTCTTGTGTTTAGGAAATCTCTAATCCAATTTCTGCTGAAGGGCGGGGCTATGTTCCCTCCATTATTTGACCGGAGGCCAAACTATGGTGGAGGCAATGAAGATAATGGTGACCTCCTTCAAAGGGCCCCATCCATGCACTGCTACACTCAGTGTCCCAACCCTGCAGCAGGCCACTGCAACCCAGGCCTCTGCTGGAGACTCCTGGACCCTCCCGGGCAAGTCTGGCTCAGTCTCTTGTGGGTCACTGCTCCTTTCTCCTGGGTCTTGGTGCATTCAAGTTCCGTTTGTGCCTCCAAGAGTCTATTTCCCCAGTACTGTGTAAGTTCTGGCAGCTCTATGGTGGGGTTAATAGCGACCTCCTTCAGGAGGGCGTATGCCATACTCAGGTCCGCCGCACCTGGAGTCCCTGCCCTGCAGCAGTCCACCGCTGACCTGTACCTCCACAGGAGACACTCAGACACAGTTCTGTCTCAGTCTCTGTGGGGTCTCCGGGTACTGGTGTGCACAAGGTTTGTCTGAGCCCTCTGAGCATCTCTGGAGGGTATGGTGTTTGATTCTAAACATTAATTTGCCCCTCCTACTGTCTTGCTGGGGCTTCTCTGCCCTTGGACGTGGGGTATCTCCTCACATGAACAGTACAAAAAGGCAAAAAGACAGGACACTGAAAAATGAACTCTCCAGATCAGTAGGTGCCCAATATGCTACTGCAGAAAAGTAGAGATATAACTCCAGAAAGAATGAAGAGATGGAGCCAAAACAAAAACACCACCCAGTTGTGGATGTGACTTGTGATAAAAGTAAAGTCCAATGCTACAAAGAGCAATATTGCATAAGAATCTGGAATGTTAGGTCCATGAATCAAGGCAAATTGGAAGTGGTACAACAAGAGATGGCAAGAGTGAACATAGACATTTTAGGAATCAGCAAACTAAAGTGAACTGGAATGGGTGAATTTAACTCAGATGACCATTAAATCTACTACTGTGGGCAAGAGTCCCTTAGAGGAAATGGAGTAGCCCTCATAGTCAACAAAAGAGTCCGAAATGCAGTATTTGGATGCAATCTCAAAAATGACAGAATGATCTCTTATTTTGGGGGGCTCCAAAATCACTGCAGATGGTGACTGCAGCCATGAAATTAAAAAACGCTGGCTCCTTGGAAGAAAATTTATGACCAACCTAAACAACATATTAAAAAGCAGAGACATTACTTTGCCAACAATGGTCCATCTAGTCAAAGCTATGGTTTTTGCAGTAGTCATGTATGGATGTGAGACTTGGACTATAAAGAAAGCTGAGTGCCAAAGAATTGATGCTTTTGAACTGTGGTGTTGGATAAACCTCTTGAGAGTCCCATGGACTGCAAGGAGATCCAACCAGTCCATCCTAAAGGACTGAATATTCATTGCAAGGACTGATGCTGAAGCTGAAACTCCAATACTTGGCCGCCTGATGTGAAGAACTGACTCATTTGAAAAGACCCTGATGCTGGGAGGGATTGGGGGCAGGAGGAGAAGGGGATGACAGAGGATGAGATGGTTGAATGGCATCACCAACTCAATGAACATGAGTTTGAGTAAACTCTGGGACTTGATGATGGACAGGGAGGCCTGATGTGATGCAGTCCATGGGGTCGCAAAGTCAGACATGACTGAGCGACTGGACTGAACTGAACTGAAACACTATAATTCGGCAATTCCACTCTGTACTCTCAATTGCACTCATTTCACATGCTAGCAAAGTAGTGCTCAAATCCTCCAAGCTAGGCTTAAACAGTACATGAACCAAGAACATTCAGCTGTACACACTGGATGTAGAAAAGGCCATGGAACCAGAGATCAAATTGCCATCATCTGTTTGCTCACAGAAAAAGCAGGAGAATTCCAGAAAAACATCCACTTCTCCTTCATTGACTATGCTAAAGCCTCTCACTGTGTGGATCACAATAAACTGTGGAAAATTCTTAAAGAGATGGGAATACCAGACCACCTTACCTGCCTCCTGCGAAACCTGTATGTAGGTCATACAGAGAAGAAACAACAGTTAGAATCAGACATGGAACAACAGACTTTTTCCAAATTGGGAAAGGAGTACATCAAGGCTGCATACTGTCACCCTGTCATTAACTTATATGCAGAGTACATCATGAGCAATGCCAAGTTGGATGAAGCACAAGCTGGAATCAAGACTGCCAGGAGAAATGTCAACCTCAGATATGCAGATGACACCACCTTAATGGCAGAAAGCCAAGAGGAACTAAAAAGCCTCTTGATGAAAGTGAAAGAGGAGAGTGAAAAAGCTGGCTTAAAACTCAGCACTCAAAAAACTAACATCATGGCATCTGGTCCCATCACTTCATGACAAATAGATGGGGAAACAATGGAAACAGTGAGAGACTTTATTTTCTTGGGTTCCAAAATCACTGCCACATGGTGACTACAGCCATGAAATTAAAAGACACTAACTCCTTAGAAGAAAAGCTATGACTAACCTAGAAAAGAAAGTGAAAGTCATTCAGTCTTGTCCGACTCTTTATGAGCCATGGACTATACAGTCCATGGAATTGTCCAGGTCAGAATACTAGAGTGGGTAGCCTTTCCCTTCTCCAGGAGATCTTCCCCACCCAGGGATAGAACCCAGGTCTCCCACAGTTCAGATGGATTCTACACCAGCTGAGCCACAAGAGAAGCCCAAGAATACTGGAGTGGGTAGCCTATCCCTTCTCCAGGGGATCTTCCCAACTCAGGCATTGAACTGGGGTCTCCTGCATGGCAGGCAAACATTTTTTACCAACTGAGCTATGAGGGAAGCAGCTTATGACTAGCAGTTATGACTAACCTAGACAGTGTATTAAAAAGCAGAAACATTACTTTACCAACAAAGGTCCATGTAGTCAAAGCTATGATTTTCCAGTAATCATATATGGATGTGAGAGCTGGACCATAAAGAAGGCTGACCACCAAAGAATGGATGCTTTTTGAACTGCTGTGTTGGAGAAGACTCTTGAGAGTCACTTGGATTGGAAGGAGATCAAATCAGTCAACCTTAAAGGAAATCAACCTTGAATATTCATTGGTAGGACTGATGATAAAGCCAAAGCTCCAATACTTTGGCCACCTGATGTGAGGAGCTGACTCACTGGAAAAGACCCTGATGCTGGGACACATTGAGGGCAGGAGGAAAAGGGGATGACAGAGGATGCGATGGTTGGAGGGCATCACCGACTCAATAGATATGAGTTTGAGCAAGCTCAGAGAGATGGTGAAGGACAGGGGCATCTGGAGTGCTTCAGTCCATGGGGTCGCAAAGAGTTGGACACAACTAAGTGACTGAACAACAACAACCCTCAAGATACTTTCACACAATCATGAGTTGACAATGCAAGATATTAATCAATCACAGCAGTGCTGTGAGGGTGGAAACTTTACAGTTTATCCTAAAGAGAATGGATAATAAAATATAGTAGATATGTACTATGAAAAACTGTGTAGCAGTTAGAATCACTAAATAGATGTCCAAAGATCTATCTTATAAGCACAGAGTTCAAAAAAGTCAAATCAGAAATGAATTATATAACATAATACTGTTTATACAACATAAAAAGACCCCAAAAACCTAAGTTTTCCAAGACTACTTCAATATTCCACTTGTTCACTTTCTTTAATAAATATTTATTAAATTTCTATTTTGCATATCAGTTTCTAGGAATATATTGATGAGCATAACAGATACAATCTACAGTTTCCTGAATTTGAGTCTAGTAGGGTGTTATGAGCTGAATTTTGTCCCCCTAAAATTTATTTGTTGAAATCCTAACCCAGGTACCTCAGAATGTGACTATATTTGGAGGTAGGGCCTTTAAAGGTGTTAATAAGTTAAAATGAGGCCATTATGGTGGATCCTAATGTAATCTGTGTGCTGTGTGTGTCAGTCACTCAGTTATGTCAGACTCTTTGCAACCTCATGGAATATAGCCCACCAAGCCCTTCAGTCCATGGAATTCTCCAGGCAAGAACAGTGGAGTGGGCAGCCATTCCCATCTCCAGAGAATCTTCCCAACCCAGGGACTGAGCCCAGTCTCCTGCACTGGAAGCAAATTCTTTACCATCTGAACCAAGGTAATCTGATTGGTGTCTTTATGAGAACAGGAAATTTGAACACAAAAGAGAAACACCAGGGGTGTGCATTCCCAAAAAAGGACAACAATGTGAAGAGGCAACAAGAGAAGAGCCCCCAGTGCAAGCTAAGGAGAAAGTCTAGGTAGTACATTTTCTAATTTTTTTGCAATTTTTTCATGTTTCCTCTAACACATGCGATATGGAGAAACAGACAATCTGATCTACAAAAAAAAAAAGGCAGAACTTGCATCAACAAACTCCCAGAAAAAAACAATTAAAATTTCCAGGATGCTGATATACTAAAAGAAAATAGCTTGAAAGCAACAGATAAAGAACAAAAGCAGCAAAATGTGAGGAAAGTTGATACTGGAAGAATCTTCACTGGATAAGATCAGTATTTACCCTTGGTCGCTCCTCAGTGCATTCAAAGAGAATGATTATGCTAAGTAAAACAAGTCAGACAAAAAAGACAAATACTATACAATTTCACTTTTACATGCAATCTAAACAACAAACAAAGCAAACACAGACTCATAGATACAGAAAACAAACGGCATGGTGAACAGAAAGGAAGAGGGTGCGGAAGGTGAAATACATCAATACATAAAAGAGGTAGAAATGTCCAATTATAAAATAAGTAAGCCACAGGGATGTATGATATACAGTATAAGGAATATGGTCAATAATACTGAAATTTTATAGGGACAGTGGGTTACTAAACTTGTTGTGCTGGTTAATTCATAAAGGAGGCAAATGTCAAATTACTATGTAATATACCAGAATTTACCATGATATTGTACATAAACTATATTTCAATTCAAAAAGCAACACTTGGAGCAGGAACTGAATGCAAATGGAAATATACTTAATAATTCAATAAATATGATTATAAATGCTCCATATGTTTATGAGAATCACATGAATTAGAAGCTATCAGAATTCCTATGTATGCAGGAGACAAATATAAAACAGTAACAAAACAGCATGTATTTCTGTGTGTCAATATTCATGTTTTACTCATACCAAAGTATTGGATTATATCTTAGCAGATCTGATACATGATCCCAAAAACCTCTGACAGTGCTAGATGAAATGGCCTTAGGAAACAAATGTCCAAATGATAAAATGCACACATATTCATCAGTAATGCAGTGTTCTTAGAATAAAAGTAATCTGAGTACACAATCATGTAGCTCAGTAAAATATAGCAACAATTTTAAGATGAGCAATTTGTGCACAAATACAGCACATTTAAAGGGCAGTAGCAGCTTCATCTGATGAATATGAACAGTAACTTGATACAAACTGTGGTCTTTCATTATGGCTTGGTACAATGAACCATAATTCTATTCAACTTTCTTACTGAAAGGCAGTTTGTTGGGTTTTCTTTTCAAAATCACACTAGCCATAATTTTTATAAAGAATTACATAGAACATACAAGTCACATAATTAATGCCTAAAGGTATATATTTTTAATTCAGTAATTAAATGTTTTGAGATCCTAGCTAGTGTATTCCAGCGCTAAAGGACATAACAGTTGTGTTTTAAACTGTTTTCTATAAGAGACTTCTTACTTGAACCTGATGGATTCTCAGACCAAAACATTTTGAGATCCCTCGAAGGTCATGAAGAATATAGAGAGCATGAGAAGTTTATGTTTACTTGGAATGTATGTAAATCAAATGAAAATAAACTAAGTCCATTCAGTTCACTTCAGTTCAGTTGCTCAGTCGTGTCTGACTCTTTGCGACCCCATGGACCACATGGTGCCAGGCCTCCCAGTCCAGCACCAACTCCCGGAGTTTACTCAAACTCATCTCCACTGACTCGGTGATGCCATTCAATCATCTCATCCTCTGTCATCCCCTTCTCCTCCTGCCCACAATCTTGCCCGGCATCAGGGTCTTTTCAAATGAGTCAGCTCTTCAAGTCAGGTGGCCAAAGTATTGGAGTTTCAGCTTCAACATCAGTTCTTCCAGTGAACACCCAGGACTGATCTCCTTCAGGATGGACTAGTTGGATCTCCTTGCAGTCCAAGGGACTCTCAAGAGTCTGTTCCATCACCATAGTAAAAAAGCATCAATTCTTTGGTGCTCAGCTTTCTTTATAGTCCCAGTCTCACATCTATACAAAACTACTGGAAAAACCATAGCCTTGACGAAACGGCCCTTTGTTAGCAAAGCAATGTCTCTGCTTTTTAATATACTGTCTATGTTGGTCATAACTTTCCTTCCAAGGAGTAAGCATCTTTTAATTTCATGGCTGCAATCACAATCTTCAGTGATTTGGGAGCTCCCCAAAAATTAAGTCAGCCACTGTTTCCACTGTTTCCCCATCTATTTTCCATGAAGTGATGGAACCAGATGCCATGATCTCAGTTTTCTGAATGTTGAGCCAACTTTTTCACTCTCCTCTTTCACTTTCATCAAGAGGCTTTTTAGTTCCTCTTCACCTTCTGCCATAAGGGTGGTATCATCTGCATATCTGAGGTTATTGATATTTCTCTCAGCAATCTTGATTCCAGCTTGTGCTCGTTCCAGCCCAGTGTTTCTCATGATGTACTCTGCATATAAGTTAAATAAGCAGGGTGACAGTATATAACTTTGACATACTCCTTTTCCTATTTGGAACCAGTCTGTTGTTCCATGTCCAGTTCTAACTGTTGCTTCCTGACCTTCATACAGGTTTCTCAAGAGGCAGGTAGGTGGTCTGGTATTCCCTTCTCTTTGTAAGTCATCATCCTGTCAAATAGCAAGAAAGAATATTCAGTATTATTTTAAAACACTAAAAAAGTGTACATATTTATTATAGTTTTAAATTTAAGAGATTTTCTTTTCAGAAATTACCCAAAATATAGTGATTTTCCTTTCTTTAAATCTCCCAAACCGTGGACTCAGAAATAGTCTGAGGCATTTAAGTACTCCAAAGTAGAGTAAGTAAGCTTAAAAAGATTAAAGATGACAACACTAATCCTTTCCCTTGAGTCAACCCAACTAGAATCCATGGTATAAACAATGGTCTGAGTAGTTGTCTGAGTGAAATTAAGCAAAATATTACACGAAAGTCAGCTGAGAGAGACTTCCATGCAGGAATGACTAGCACCAGGAATGCTGTGTGGTAATGTATGTTCATTAATGTAGTGAAGCAATGTGAAAGTTTCAGTGGTTCCTGACTCTTTGCGACCTCATAGACTCTACAGTCCATGGAATTCTCCAGGCAAGAATACTGGAGTGGGTAACCGTCCCCTTCTCCGGGGGATCTTCCCAACCCAGGGATCAAACCCAGGTCTCCTGCATTGCAGGCAGATTCTTTACCAGCTGAGCCACCAGGGAAGCTTCAGTTCAGTTCAGTTCATTTCAGTCGCTCAGTCATGTCTGACTCTGTGACCCCACGGACTGCAGCACGCCAGGCTTCCCTGTCCATCACCAACTCCCAGAAGCTTGCTCAAACTCATGTCCATTGAGTCAGTGATGCCATCCAACCATCTCACCTTCTGTCATCCCCTTCTCCTCCTGCCCTCAATCTCGCCCAGCATCAGGGTCTTTTCAAATGAGTCAGTTCTTCGCATGAGGTGGCCAAAGTATTAGAGTTTCAGCTTCAACATCAGTTCTTCCAATGAACACTCAGGACTGATCTCCTTTAGGATGGACTGGTTGGATCTCCTTGCAGTCCAAGGGACTCTCAAGAGTCTTTTCCAACACCACAGTTCAAAAGCATCAGTTCTTCGGGGCTCAGTTTTCTTTATAGTCCAACTCTCACATCCATACATGACCACTGGAAAAACCTAGTTTTGACTAGATGGACCTTTGTTGGCAAAGTAATGTCTCTGCTTTTTAATATGCTGTCTAGTTTGGTCATAACTTTCCTTCCAAGGAGTGTCTTTTAATTTCATGGCTGCAGTCACCATCTGCAGTGATTTTTGTTATTAGGTAATGCCCTATGTTCTCCAAAAAACATATGTACACTTGCACCAGTTGAGAAAGAGAGTTCCTATTGTTCCAGATCTCACCGGGACTTGCTTTCTTCCACCTTTAAATGTTTTGTTATGAAAAAATTTCAGTTCCTTATTTGTAAAAATAATGTCATTTTGCCCATTTTGCTGGGTACTCTGCAGATATCTTCTATCAAAATGTAGCTTATCTCTTCACTGTCTTCATATTGTCTCCTCTTTAAAAGGATTAGAATTAATGCATTAGAATGTATGAATATTTAGCCTTGTAGTTTGTGCTGTTTCCCTTCTCTGCCTTGATGTCATAATCTCCTAATTTTCTTCTGAAAATATATTCACCTTTATTTTTCAATTAATACCCTTGGAATTTATTTATGAGACTAGAGACATTATTGGATTTAATTTTTAATAATGGTGATAATAGGGATAATTTTTTCCTCACAATAACCCAGCATTCAAGCAACAGTTATTGAACTGTTATCCTTTCACCACTGATCCAATCTAAAAATCTGATATAACTCTGGATCTTCCTAGTTGATTCCATTGATCTGTGTACTATTCTTAAGGAAGCAACTGATATAAAAACAGCGCAGAATTTATATGAAGGCCAGATGATGCATGTTCTAAAATCAGAAGTAAGCAGAAATCTGTTTTACTGATATGGGCCAATCTCAGTGAAATGTGTTCTAGCTGTAAATTCACTGAACAGGTGGATTATTTTTTGTACAAAATAATTTTTAGCTTCTTTAGATTTCATCAGCCCATATACAACTTTTTAAAAAGTGTATCAGTATAGGCCAGTGAGGGGGAATCAAATAACTAAAAAGTTTATATTTTTAAGTAAATACTTTTTAACATGGTAAGAGTTAGCATTCTCTCAATATCAACATCTTGGTCTCAAAAATAATGATTCTTCTTATTTTGATCTTACTGCAGATAGCTAGAATTCAATTTTTTAAAGAAGCAGATAATGAGAAAAGAGAGAAAACGTGGAATCTCTGACTCCCTTAGCATTTGATGGTTCCAAGTTCAGAATGAACCAATTTCTGTTTTACCTTCAATGTTCAGTGCCTCCAAAGTTCTTCGCTTCTCCCTCACTCTTTTTCCCTCTTTTGTTGTACTTCAAGAGTACAGAGGCAAAATAATAGGGGCTATAATTCATTTTTTTCTTTCCCTCACCTTTCACATCCAATTTCTCACAAGATACTACCTAAATATCTCCCAAGGCTATTTGTTTTTTAAGTCTCAACATTCACAAGCCATTGCCTGAGCTATTGAAATAGCCTGTGAATTCACCAGCATCTGGTTTTGTTCCCTTCAAATTCATGCAAAACTAAACTGATCTTTTCAAATGCAGAAACAATGTTATTCTCAAGATTAAAATGTCTGTTTGGCTCATGATCTACAGCACAAAATGTGAGCCCTTTATCATCCCATCTATCATCTGATCCCTACTTATACTTTCAGCTTCATCTCAAGCTATTCTCTGCCTCAAAATTTACATATCTGTGATTTCATCAACTTCACTCCCTTCCTCTTTGATCATCCCCCCTCATATCTTCAAAAGGAGCTAAGAAGTTGCTCTACTATGAAGGATTTCCTGCTCAACTCAACTCTCCAAATGCCCCCACTGATGTATAAACCCATTAGATATTAGACTTTTTTTGGTTTCTTGTATGCAACAAGCACTCTTCCCCAAAGTAACTTCATTTTTCTTTCTCCTTAATTTGGCATTGACGTTATGGAGGCTTGTTGTTTTTGCTTTTTTTGTCATAATGAAGATTAAATTTTCACAGGTCAAATTCTGGTAATTTATTTTTGGATTTCCTGGTTTCATAGCATAGTCAAAAAATGTTTTCTTGTTAAAAATGCTAATGTATATATTCTTCTCAGACTTGCAGACTTTGAATTTTTATATTATATGTTGAAAGTATTCTGGGGTAAGGAATTAAGCAGAGCTTCTTTTTCCTTCCCATTATTTTAGTGTCATGATATATTTACTAGCAGGTTGTGTTCACTGTTCTCTATTCTGTTAGTCCGTTTCTCCTTGCCCTCAATGGCTAGTCACTTATTTTTATGCTTCAAATGAACTTTAGAATAATTTTATGAAGTTTCACGCCTCAGTTTGAAAAAACTCTTTCTTTTATTGAGTTTACATCTCATCTATAGATCCTTTAAAGGAAAATTCATTAACTTAAAATATGGAGTTTTCAAGAATGAGGCGGTTTCTTCAACGGTATTCAAGTTGAATGGCGGTATTCAAGTCTTCAAGTGCCTCAGTTTATTTCAAAAGATATTTGTATATATGAGTTCTACATATTTCTTACTACATTCATCACTAGGCATAATATTGCTCATATTCATAGTGTGAACATAATATATACTTACTTGTATTTTCTTAGTAGCTTAGTTCTAGTAATGTTTTGATCTTTATATATTGTTGATGTAACTATGTTAATTACTTCTCTGGGGTTATTTTCCCATTCTTTTGTGAGGTCTTTTGGAATTCAAAGTGTCCTGCTATATAACCTGCTGAAAATTGTTATTTTTCCTGTGGGTTTTCACTGTTTATCTCATTAATTTTACTCTCTTCGCTAAGTGCACTTGTTGACTAATATTTCAAGGACAAAGTACCTTCAGTAAAACTTAGAATTAGTTTCAGATACAACACTGTTTATCTGCAGCAGCAGAAGACACTAAGTCGAGATTTCTATTCATCTTTCCTCTTGTCATCAACACCTCCACCAGTTCTTAATCTTTTTATTCCCTTTGTCTTTACTTTCTCCATTCTCTGAAGTCTCTGCTCTGAGAAGTAGGAACTTTGAAATTTACCAGGCCTCTCCCACTTTTTTCCTTTTCAAAAGAGAATGAATTTGACAAGCCCTGAAATTCCCTGACCCACATTAAGGGCTATTCACCTGAACTGGTTGGTGGTCTGTGGCTTACATTTCACATTTGCTGCTGCTCTGACAACTTATTACCATCCCATAGCCCTATCATAGATTCTTCCTTCTAGATTTTTGTTATCCCTAGGAGCTTTCAGAAATGTGTCCACTCATTTTTCTCCCACTATCCTGTTTCAGAAGGAATTGGAATCAGTAATTTATGGACAATTCTATGGATGACAATTTTCAAAATTTATGGAAAGAACTTGTACCCCTCCTTTCGTGTCCTACTGCTCCTACTTTTTTCTCCAGCTTATTGAGTCCTAGGGAAGAAAGTTTTTTTATTTGTTTTATGAGACTATATTTCCCCAGAGGATGAGGATTTTGTTTAGGAAAGACAGCTAACTCTAAGAGAAGAACTGTTGACCAGGACACCAGTCAAAAGGCTGCTGCCATAAGCCAATTGAGAAATGATGGAGCAGATTAGGAAAAGCTACATGAGGACTCATCAAGATTGAATATATGCAAAATAAATGTATCTCTGTTTCAGATACTATATGCTAAATACATATTATATGGTATACAAAATGCTATTTTTGATTTTACATGAAATCCTTGTGAAATAGTTAATAATACATATAATTCTAAAATGGTGACCCTAATCCTCCAGAAATATACATAATTAATTCACATCCTCATAGATTCATGGGAAGCCCAAGAATACTGGAATGGGTAGCCTATCTCTTCTCCAGCAGGTCTTCCCAACCCAGGAATCAAACCAGGGTCTCATGTACTGCAAGCGGATTCTTTACCAACTGAGCTATCAGGGAAGCCCTCATAGCTTCACAAATATATACTAATTTCAGCCCAGGTCTGCAAATAATGAAAAATATATGATTTGAACTCTATTATTGGTACAGCATTTTCTTCAATAAATGTTTTGGTAGTCATCTTTTGTAAGCAATGAAAATGAAAAGCAATTTATTGCATCAAATTTTCTTTTGTTTCTATTAGTACTCTATGGACCTGAAGCAAGGCTTGAGACATTCAGTAATTCTGAAACTATATAACCAAGATAGGATTTCCTAGCAACTGACAATGCCTAAAAGTTTCTTCCCTCTGTTTCAAAAGTATTTACAGTCTACAAATATTTCAGTTTTTACGTTAATCTTTTCAGAATTTTTTATTTTAAAATGCAGTTATTCACCATACACAAAAATAAACTCAAAATGGATTAAAGATCTCAATGTAAGACTAGAAACTAAAAAACTCCTAGCGGAAAACATATGCAAAACTCTCTCTGACATAAATCACAATAGGATCCTCTATGACCCACCTCCCAGAGTGATGGAAATAAAAGCAAAAATAAATAAATGGGACCTAATTAAACTTAAAAGCTTTTGAACAACAAAGGAAACTATAAGCAAGGTGAAAAGACAGCCTTCAGAATAGGAGAAAATAATAGCAAATGAAGCAACTGACAAAGAATTAATCTCAAATATATACAAGCAGCTCATGCAGCTCAATACCAGAAAAATAAACAACCCAGTCAAAAAATGGGCCAAAGAACTAAGCAGAAGAAGACATACAGATGGCTAATGAATACATGAAAAGATTCTCAACATCACTTATTATCAGAGAAATGCAAATAAAAACCACAATGAGGTACCATCTCACACTGGTCAGGATGGCTGCTATCAAAAAGTCTACAAACAATAAATGCTGGAGAGGGAGTGGAGAAAACGGAACCCTCTTACACTGTTGGTGGGAATGCAAACTAGTACAGCCATTATGGAGAATAGTGTGGAGATTCCTTAAAAAACTGGAAATAAAACTGCCATACAATCCAGCAATCCCACTGCTGGGCACACACACCGAGGAAACCAGATCTGAAAGAGACACGTGCACCCCAATGTTTTCACAGCACTGTTTATAATAGCCAGGACATGAAAGCAACCTAGATGTCCATTGGTAGACGAATGGATAAGAAAGCTGTGGTACATATACACAATGGAATATCACTCAGCCATTAAAAAGAATGCATTTTAATCAGCTCTAATGAGGTGGATGAAACTGGAGCCTATTATACAGAGTGAAGTAAGCCAGAAAGAAAAACACCAATACAGTATACTAACACATACATATGGAATTTAGAAAGATGGTAATGATGACCCTATATGTAAGACAGCAAAAGAGACACAGATGTAAAGAACAGACTTTTGGACTCTGTGGGAGAAGGCAAGGGTGGGATGATTTGAGAGAACAGCGTTGAAACATATATATTACCATATGTGAAACAGATCACCAGTCCAGGTTCGATGCATGAAACAGGGTGCTCAGGGCTGGTGCACTGGGACGACCCTGGGGGATGGGATGGGGAGTGAGGTGGGAGGGGGGTTCAGGATGGGGAACACATGTACACCCATGGCTGATTCATGTCAATGTAATACAAAAACCACTACAATACTGTAAAGTAATCAGCCTCCAATTAAAATAAATAATTAAATTTTTTTTAATTTAAAAATAAAATTCAGTTATTATTCAATGTTCAAAATATTTAAGACTGAAGGTCATTAAATCTGTATGTAGCTTCATAGAAAGTGATATACAAAACGTATTGAAAACTCATATTTAAAAATAAAATATTTCATGGTTGAGGTTAAGGTATGTGCAAATTTCCTGTGTAAAGAATCTCAAAGTGTTGACAGTTGCTATTCAGTTCAGCTCAGTCACTCAGTCATGTCCGACTCTCTGTGACTCCATGGACTGAAGAATGCCAGGCTTCCCTGTCCATCACCAATTCCCAGAGCTTGCTCAAACTCATGTCCATCGAGTCAGTGATCCCATCCAGCCAACTCATCCTCTGTCAGCCCCTTCTCCTGCCCTCAATCCTTCCCAGCATCAGGGTCTTTTCAAATGACTCAGCTCTTCACATGAGGTGGCCAAAGTATTGGAGTTTCAGCTTCAGCATCAGTCTTTCCAATGAATATTCAGGACTGATCTCCTTTAGGATGGACTGGTTGGATCTCCTTACAGTCCAAGGGACTCTCAAGAGTCTTCTCCAACACCACAGTTCAAAAGCATCAATTCTTCAGCACTCAGCTTTCTTTATAGTCCAACTCTCATATCCATATATGTTGCTATTAGAATGAGTAATATGGGCTAACTCTGATGGGTGATTCTTTTGGTCCTTAAAATGAAATAGAGATATAGTAGCCAGACAGAGAGAAAGTAATAAACAGTATACATTTGTGACTTCTAAGAAACAGAAATGAGGACTAGGGTAACAGCTGCTGTTGCTGCTGCTGCTAAGTCTCTTCAGTCGTATCCGACTCTGTGTGACCCCATAGACGGCAGCCCACCAGGCTCCCCTATCCCTGGGATTCTCCAGGCAAGAACACTGGAGTGGGTTGCCATTTCCTTCTCCAATGCATGAAAGTGAAAAGTGAAAGTGAAGTCGCTCAGTCATGTCCAATTCTTCGTGACCCCATGGACTGCAGCCCACCAGGCTCCTCCGTCCATGGGATTTTCCAGGCAAGAGAACTGGAGTGGGGTGCCATTGCCTTCTCCAGGGTAACAGCTGACGAAAGCCAAACACGGACAGCCGGCAACCACCTGAACAAAAGGGGGCAAGGAGCAGAGATCTGAGGAACTTAGGTTCAATCAAGGCTCTGCCAGTTACTAACATGTATGTCATTCTGAAAATCATATGGTAATTCTGGGCTTCAATTTTCTTACCTGTAAAATGGTCACTAGTTTTTCTTTTAGACCACTCAGTATCTAAACCTTCCCAGCCTGACAAAGATTCTCTACCATATGATCGTGATGGAAGACAGAGCCCTCCTCTCAGTGCAGAAGCTTCAAACGCCAGAAACGGCCCTCCCCACAACAGACAGCTGTTCTGAACCAAGGACTTCAGATGATTGTTTCTGGGAATGAAGGCAATTACAACCAAGTCCCGTTCCCCGATCCTTGGGCAGTAGCAGCAACGCAGCTAGGGCTCAGAGCCTCAGTCATGCAATTTGCAGTAGCTTCTGTGTGGCATTTTCTCACTGGACCAGTTACCTGTTATGACCATAAGAATTAAGGCTACATAAAGCTTTATTCTTTCATACATATCCTCCAAAACTGGATTTCTGGGCATCTGGGAAATTCTATTAGCTCTCCAACATCATTTTAATTCATTTATTTTTTGCCTAAATCAAACAAAGTATACTTTCAGGTGCCAGCATTAATGATTTGAAATTGTCTTTCATATAGAACCATTGTGACTACTGATTAAGATGATGCAGGGTATATAATTAACACAGGAACTGGAAAGAAGCTTGTGTTCAAAAACTATCAATGTTATCAATTTCTATGACATTACTCCTTGGCTGCTTAAGTGCTATTTCCCAGGAGATAAAAATATCATTCATACATTAAATAATTTCAGCCCCAATTCTTCCAAAGGTTTTATAGCAAAAGAAAAAAAGCCACAGTTAAAAAAAGCATCAAGGTAAAGTAGCAAAAAAATGAACACTAGAGACAGATGGAATTTAATTCAAATCTGCTTTTTTTACTTTCTTGAGCAAGGACTTTTAATCTCTCTGAATCCTAGTTTGCCATCTGTTAACTGTGTATAAATAATTCCTAACTTCAAGGTTGTAGTGAGGATGGTAAAAATATACTCAAGACATTTATCATGTTGCCAAATTTGGATAATTAGACTAATAAATGGTAGCTATTGTTGTTGAAGGAATTCTCTTTTCCTTCATTTAATGTATTCAGTATTCTCACACACCTTGCATAACAAATCAGCAGTTGTAAGGATTTCTGCTAGATATTAGTCCCTTCAAAGAGTTTTCATTTGAATGTTTATATTGGAAAGCTTATTATGTCATTATATACAGCAGGATATTGCAAAAACTTTTATAGTATATATATTTTTAAATTATGTTTGGAAGTGACATGAGGCATTTGAGAACAATCTAAGGATCATTTAATTATATAGTAGTCACCTATGTGTGTCTTTGTTGTAAATTATTTGAGGAGACCTCAGATACTCTGAAGTCACATGTTATCTTGCATTATTATTCTGTTCAACCAAAAGGGTAATCCCAAAGATTACCATTTAAGGCACTAACCAGTTTGTACATATTAGCTAATTCATTTTATCATATGTCTTTGAATGACTATGTAAGTCTCGCATTAGTATATTCATTATAAGGCTACATTTTCAGTAACTTTTGTATTGAAGACAGGAGTTAATACCCTGTTACGGAAAAAAAAGGAATACAGGCAGTAGAAAAAAAGAGTATTTGGGAAAATCACCATGGAAATGTTATATTGTAATTACACTTTCTGGTGAAAAAAATGGTACAAACTGCTTTAAAGTCTCTAGGAATAAATTTCATGGTTCACAGAAAAACAGTTATTAAGACCAAGAAATGTATTTTCAGACCAGTAGTTACTAAATGGCAATAAAATATCTAGAAGCTGGCCAAAGTCTGTGCATATCAGGCAGGCCTCGGGTTTATTTACTAATGCCTTGGAAGATGATGTTAACAGTAGAAGGTTGCAACTAAGAGAAACTGGAAATGACTCTGTTCTGCCTTCGAAACAAAAGTAGTAACAGAAAGATCTCTGATTGCTCAAATGAATTCAAAGATTGATAGGTCTGTGACAATACAGAGCTCCTTAAAAAAAGGAGCACACATGATTCAACTTTTCACACATTTGAAAAATAAAAACATTTATTTTAAAATGAGTTTGTTACCATAAAATTTAAAAATTTCAGTCTTTTCGAAATAACAAGTGAAAGGTGAAATGATAAGCAAACACTGTGAAATGAAAGCAAGTAATATGTAAAAAAGAAAAAAAAAAAACTGAATGCAGAATGGGAATGTGATATGTCAGTTAACTTGTCATAGCACAATTCCAATTAGCATTTAAAATTTACATATTTACAGATGCACATATTAAAGTTTGAGTGAATTTGAACTTAAAAACTACATATTGGTCAACAAAATTATAGGCTAAAGAAAAATAAAAATGTGACTACTATAAATAAACAAATAGAGCCAAAGTTGCACTCAGAAATTCACATTCACAACAGTTCATGTAAAAATGACCAATAATAATAACTTGACCAATTTGCAATTTAAAAAGATGAAAAATAACTATATAAAGCTAAAGCAAAGAAATAAAAGGAAAGAAATAAAGCTGTCAGGAACTGGCAGACAGGGGGTGAAAACAGAATTCAGTATAATAAGAAAAGTACAAACCTTCTATGAATCCATTAGAAATGTCCTACTGAAAGATGCAATTAGACTTGAATAAGAAATTCTTAAATAACACTTACTATATACTACACAGTAACCTATCTATAAATATTGTATTATTTAATTCTGACTACTGGCCAAAGAAGTAGATACTATTATTATTCTGGCTTTTTTCAAAATTTTTTTCACTTTATTTTTATTTAAAATCTTCTTAGTCATAAAAGCCAATATTTTATTCTGGCTTTTTTTTTTAATAGATTAAAAACTAAGGTACAGAGAAGCTAAGTAACTTTATTGAGATCACAAAGGCAGGAAATAGCACACCAGGATTTGAACCGGAGCAGTCTATCTCCTGGCTCTGGGCTCTTAATATTATGCTATGAAACCAATTAGTGAAATGAACTAACTATTAGTGAAATGAACCAATAAACAGAAAGCAATTTCAAACAAATATCCAACACATGTTTTTAACTTTAAAAATTAATTGTAAATGATATTTTAAGAATATTAGGAATGCTTTGATTTGGAACGAAAATAGGGATTGATTTTACCACCAGTTATTATGAAACACATTGAGTAGTAATCTTGTTCTATAGTTAAGAATATATATATCATTGTAGCATAAGACAAAGTGACAAAACTAACCTTATCAGAATGGAATATATTCAATGATAAGATTTCAGTCAGTGATAAGAGGATTATATAGTAAATGGACAAAAGTTTATTAGAAAATATTCTTATGTCTACAATGAATTAAAAAAAGATTTAATAGTGAGTTTTTAATTAAAAAATTAAAAAATGTATACATGGACATTTATCTAATCTTGAGTTGGGTATTTTCTATATATAAAAAATGAGAAATGGGAATTCCGTGGTGGTACAGTGATTAGGATTCTGGGGCTTTACTGCCAAAGACCTGGGGTTTGATTCCTGGTCAGGGAACTAAGATACCACAAGTCACACAACCCCACCCCCCCAAAAAAAAGAGGGAGGGGGGAGAAATGGATAATCTGATGCTTTAAATATAAAAATTTATGAGTCAACATGGCAGAAATCACAAAAAAAATCATGAAAAACTAACTTGAAAACAAAACATATGTTTAAAATAGATACAAAAATATCTACTATAGCATTCTACCAAATCAGCTAAAGAAAAAAATTTTAAACACAATTTTAAAGCATAAAAAGTAATTCTAACAAAGTTACCACCTAAAAGGTACAAAAATGACTATTGAATAGGCACTAAAATAATGAAACTATCAAAGAAACACTAACTAAAACAATAAAGTACTACTTACATGTTTTCAAATTGTCAAAGTTTTTAAAACTTTTAATAATAGTTCCATGAATAAGGCATTCTTGGGCACTGTTGGTGACAATATAAATTGGTACAACCATCACTGAATATAATTAGACAGAAAGAAAATTCAGGTACAAAAGCATTCACAAACACTTTTAAAGGATTCTACACCAAGAATTTTTTTTTTTTTGATTTGGTGTATGATGTAGTAGTGGTGGCACGATTTCTAAGCTCTTATTCCTGCATTAGTTGGTTTCTTACTATTGATCTGTATCTATTATCTATCATCATCTACCTATCCAGTCAGTCACACACATACATACATACACACACACACAGTATTTGAAATTAAATGCATACAGAAAGGAAAGTACATAAAGCTGCAGCCATGCAAAAGCTTATTTTCTAAAGGAAACAGAGTGAAAGGGTTTCTGCTTCTAGCAAGCACAAGTGCATAGTGCATAATTTATCATACATTTCCTTCCAATTTCACATAATAGCTTACATTGTTCAGCCTTCAGTGTTAGCTATACCAATTTGATTGCTTTTTTATGTCAGAGAATTACAGTGCTGCAAATTCCATTATTTTTTATATCATATTTAATAAGCAATTCATTTTAGGGTTTTTGATCCAGAGGAAGTGAAAACTTGTATCTCTTACACATGGGTCTTCCCAGTGGCTTCTATATTTGAAAGAAAAAGAAGCCTGAATACCTTGCTTACTCAATTGACTTTAACAAGTGCTTTATGTTACAGGGTCATGCTTTCAGAGGCTCACCAGGAAATCTTAATGAAATCTAAATGTTTGGAAGTTGGGAAGAATATTACAAACTGTGGAATGGTAATAAAAGGAAAACTAAATAAGCAAGTCCTTCCCTATGTCAGAACTTCTTTTACATCACATTTACATCAAGTCCACAGCTTCTCCCAGAAAGGGACATGGTGAACCTGCTCAGGATGAACTTAACAGAACACAGAAAACCAAAGAACAGCAGAGGAAGGCCAGTGTAGGGTTGTTCAGTTCACTTCAATTGCTTAGTCGTGTCTGACTCTTTGTGACCCCATGAACCACAGCACTCCAGGCCTCCCTGTCCATCACCAACTCCTGGAGTTTACTCAAACCCATGTCCATTGAGTCGGTGATGCCATCCAACCGTCTCATCCTCTGTCGTCCCCTTCTCCTCCTTCCCACAATCTTGCCCGGCATCAGGGTCTTTTCAAATGAGTCAGCTCTTCGAATCAGGTGGCCAAAGTATTGGAGTTTCAGCTTCAACATTAGTCTTTCCAATGAACACCCAGGACTGATCTCCTTTAGGATGGACTGGTTGGATCTCCTTGCAGTCCAAGGGACTCTCAAGAGTCTTCTCCAACATCACAGTTCAAAGGCATCAATTCTTCAGCACTCAGCTTTCTTTATAGTCCAACTCTCACATCCATACATGACTACTGGAAAAACCATAGCCTTGACTAGAGGGACCTTTGTTGGCAAAGTAATGTCTCTGATTTTTAATATGCTATCTAGGTTGGTCATAACTTTCCTTCCAAGGAGTAAGCATCTTTTAATTTCATGGCTGCAATCACCATCTGCAGTGATTTTGGAGCCCAAAAAAATAAAATTTGACACTGTTTCCACTGTCTCCCCATCTATCTGCCATGAAGTGATGGGACCAGATGCCATGATCTTAGTTTTCTGAATGCTGAGCTTTAAGCCAACTTTTTCACTCTCCTCTTTCACTTTCATCAAGAGGCTTTTTAGTTCCTCTTCACTTTCTGCCATAAGGGTGGTGTCATCTGCATATCTGAGGTTATCGATATTTCTCTTGGCAATCTTGATTCCAGCTTGTGCTTCTTCCAGCCCAGCGTTTCTCATGATGTACTCTGCATGTTAGTTAAATAAGCAGGGTGACAATATACAGCCTTGACGTACTCCTTTTCCTATTTGGAACCAGTCTGTTGTTCCATGTCCAGTTCTAACTGTTGCTTCCTGACCTGCATACAGGTTTCTCAAGAGGCAGGTCAGGTGGTCTGGTATTCCCATCTCTTGAAGAATTTCCACAGTTTATTGTGATCCACACAGTCAAAGGCTTTGGCATAGTCAATAAAGCAGAAATAGATGTTTTTCTGGAACTCTCTTGCTTTTTTGATGATCCAGCAGACATTGGCAATTTGATTTCTGGTTCCTCTGCCTTTTCTAAAACCAGCTTGTACATCTGGAAGTTCTCAGTTCACATATTGCTGAAGCCTGGCTTAGAGAATTTTGAGCATTATCTTACTAGCGTGTGAGATGAGTGCAATTATGCGGTAGTTTGAGCATTCTTTGGGATTGCCTTTCTTAAGGATTGGAATGAAAACTGACCTTTTCCAGTCCTGTGGCCACTGCTGAGTTTTCCAAATTTGCTGGCATATTGAGTGCAGCACTTTCACAGCGTCATCTTTCAGGATTTGAAATAGCTCAACTGGAATTCCATCACTTCCACTAGTTTTGTCCGTAGTGATGCTTCCGAAGGCCCACTTGACTTCACATTCCAGGATGTCTGGCTCTAGGTCAGTGATCACACCATTGTGATTGTCTGGGTCATGAAGATCTTTTTTGTACAGCTCTTCTGTGTATTCTTGCCATCTCTTCTTAACATCTTCTGCTTCTGTTAGGTCCCTACCATTTCTGTCCTTTACTGAGCCTATCTTTGCATGACATGTTCCTTGGTATCTCTAATTTTCTTGAAGAGATCTCTGGTCTTTCCCATTCTATTGTTTTCTTCTATTTCTTTGCATTGATTGCTGAGGAAGGCTTTCTTATCTCTCCTTGCTATTCTTTGGAACTCTGCATTCAAATGGGTATATCTTTCCTTTTCTCCTTTGCTTTTCACTTATCTTCTTTTCACAGCTATTTGTAAGACCTCCTCAGACAGCCACTTTGCTTTTTTGAATTTCTTTTTCTTGGGGATGGCCTTGATTCCTGTCTCCTGTACAATGTCACAAACCTCCGTCCATAGTTCATCAGGCACTCTGTCTATCAGAGTGCTATGTGACCCTGCATTTTAACTTAAAGGAACATCTGTGAGCTCCTGAGCTAATCTGTACAGAAATTTGTGATATTTAGTCTTCAGAGGAGGAGGAAGGTTGTGTCTTGGGGGTGTTATTTGCTCCTGTTTATCATGACTGGGCCTTCCCTTTTTCTGTCTTGATCCATTTTAGCTGGTCAGTGAAAGGTCAGTCAGTCAATTTCAGTTTGTTTTGGTTAATCTATTTAACTAGACTTAAGAAGGATTTAAATGTATGATTCAAGAAATCATTAACCTGAATAGATATTTATGGCTTTTCAAGTGATATCTAACAATAGTTCTAGAGTGCTAAATGTATTTTAAATAGATGTCCATCAGCAGACAAATGGATAAGAAAGCTGTGGTACATATATACAATGGAATATTACTCAGCCATTAAAAAGAATGCATTTGAATCAGTTCTAATGAGGTGGATGAAACTGGAGCCTATTATACAGAGTGAAGTAAGCCAGAAAGAAAAACACCAATACAGTATACTAACACATATATATGGAATTTAGAAAGATGGTAACGATGACTCTACATGCAAGAGAGCAAAAGAGACCCAGACGTAAAGAACAGTGTTTTGGACTCTGTGGGAGAAGGTGAGGGTGCGATGACTTGAGAGAATAGCATTGAAACATGTATATTATCATATGTGAAACAGATCTCCAGTCCAGGTTCGATGCATGAGACAGGGTGCTCAGGGCTGGTGCACTGGGATGACCCTGAGGGATGGGATGGGGAGGGAGGTGGGAGGGGGGTTCAGGATGGGGAACACATGTACACCCATGGCTGATTCATGTCAATGTATGGCAAAAACCACTACAATATTCTAAAGTAATTAGCCTCCAATTAAAATAAATTAATTAATTTAAAAAAAGAAGTGACTATTTCAGCTTAGAATGAGCACATGTAGGATCACTGGTCATTTCTTAGGAAGCAAGGTGATGTCTTATAGAGATGTTTTTCTCATCTGCAGAAATTGTTCACAGATGTATAGCATATTTCGCATGACTGATTTTACTGTCCAACATCTAGAAACTGAAAATATCTCTTCTAGCTTTATACAACAAAAAAACATTTGTTTTAATCAACTCTGTATAGTAAAACATGAGCAGAAACACCCTTTATAAGGTGTTTAAATGTATTATACATTTAAGCCCTTTATAAGTGTAATTAAACAGATTAACCAAAACAGACTGAAATTTTAAAAAGCCACTCCATCTTCCTGACCAGTAAAATGGATCAAGGCAGAAACACCAACTTTATGAAAAGGCTTTTCTCTCTTAAGTCTATGAATGGTTTGATATTAAGGTTCAAAGTTACTTCTAGGTCCTTACACTCTATAAATTCTATAAATCATACACAGCAATGTCACTTTGTCAGCATCCTACAGGGTGGCCAAAATTAAAGCATAAGAACAAGCAGTGGTTCCCAAGCTTGTCAAAACCAAAAGAGTGGCCTACCTATAGGCTGGGCTGACACAACAAGAGATCACAAACCGGATGGCTTATAAGAACAAAAGTGTATTCTCTCACAGCCCTGGAACCTTGTGAGAGGGAGTTCAAAGTCCCTGGGAGGGAGCCCCTGTGGTAGACCCAGAGGTTCCTTGGCCTCCATCTTCATCTAGTTTCTTCCCTCTGTGTAGTGGCTTTGTGGAATTAACATTCGCTAAGTGCTCTTGTGTCAGATGATGAGCCACTGTTCAACAAAAGTCCAGAAAAGAGACTGAGATAGGGAGGTTCATTATTCACACATCCTGGAGAAGAAGCATGGCGTAATTTGAGGGAACACTTTGCGAGGCTGAGGCAGGAGAGGCAGAGAGCGGCAGGACCTGGGGCACATGCTGTTATCAGGGCCTGTCGATAAGAGTGCTTTGGGGTTACCAGTCTCTTACTCAGGGTCGTCTGTTTTATTAATGATTCAATGGATGGTAGTGGTTGTGAGACACGGGCATATATGGAAACCTCTGGAATTGCTAGAGTAGCTGCCAAGATCTTTTCTTGATGCGTTAGAAACATACTCTGGCCCATAGTTTATTAAATCTGGTCTCCAGGTGAGCCAAACAATGCATCACTTGTATAATGAAAGCTCTTTTCATTAGAATGTTTTCAATAGAAAACATTTCTAGTTTATAATCCTATAATGACACAGCTCACACTGACATTTTCCAGTGGATCATGACTCATAAACCCGTAGACTCTAGTTGTTTACCACCAGCAAAAAAAAAAAAGAAATCCCAGACAGGCCATGTATACCCCCACTAAAAAAGAAGTTCTTATCGATAGATTAAAACTGCCCTTTATCTTTCTAGCAGTACACAGCATTAGGAGACATGTTTGTAAGGTGATTTGATCAGGTCATTTCTCCTCAGATGTCCCCTCAGTTAGAAGAACTGTGTGCCAATCACATGCTAAATCTTTTCCCCCCAAGGTTGAACTAGGTTATTTCCAAACTATCTTTCGATTCAATCACTGTGTTACTCCAGGTTAATTATGTTATAACCCACGTCCCTCTCATTTAACATATTAAATTCTCATTACCACCTAAAATAATTTAGTACATTAAGGAGATAAGCATGGCAAAATACTCTTGCTAGAATTTAATCCTTCAGTATGGAATTTAAAATGTTAAATATTTTAAGCAGTTCATGAGATTTTTACTACAGAATTACTCGATATAACATTGTCAGCAGAAAAAAATATAATAATTCAATAAGCAACTTTAAAAGCTTCATAAGTATTCAAGTTTTTTGTCTTTTACTTGCCTGTAACTGTGATTCAGTAGTGGCTGTCAGGAACACATAATTCATCATATTATGGTATTGATACATTATCTTTGAAAATCAAAGCCAAGAATTAACTACATGTTTCAAGCTGTATATTGATTTTTCAACACAGTATAACACAGTATTGTTCAAAACACCTCAAAATCATGATAGTCTAAGAAATGTGAGGAAGTATTACAACACTTAATTCTGTATTACATTTGAAATTTTTAAGAGCTTAAAATGATATACACATGTTTTCACTATGCAAACTAATAATAAGCATGTCTCCCATAAACAAACTAACAAAATAATTATCTTTCTTCCTAGGTTCTCTACTAATTTGTATTTGTTACTGGTTTATTTATCTTATCATCTTCAGACAAGTGACAGCTAACACTGAAGTTTTCAGAAAAATATTGATAAAAGTATAAAGTTGGTGGAAAATACACTTATTTATGTTAAGCATTAAAAAATCTACTCAAACTAAAATGAAAGTACATCCCGACTTATGGACACGGGAGAGAGGAGGAGAGGGTGAGCTGTATGGAGAGAGTAACATAGAAGTTTACATTATCATATGTGAAATAGATAGCCAGTGGGTCAGGGAACTCAAAGAGGGCCTCTGTATCAGCCTGGAGGGGTGAGATGGGGAGGGAGATGGGAGAGAGGTCTAGAGGGAGGGGACATATGTACACCTATGGCTGATTCATGCTGATGTTTGAGAGAAAACAACAAAATTCTGTAAAGCAATTATCCTTCAATTTAAAAATAATTTTTTTTTAAAAAATGAAGTACATCATGTAATATTATGTGAAAGATTAAATAAGGAAAGTAGAAAGAATAAAATAATAAAAATAAAAGTAGAAATTCAAAAAACAAGAAAACACCAACAAGTAGAATGTCAAATAGATCCTGGCATTGGTGAGTATGTGTGTGTATTACACACCTTACTGATTACACACTAGTGCACAAATGTGGGTATGCGGCCATATTAGTGACATGTTTTCCCCAATCATTTGTTTATAATTAGCTTTCAGTTTTTGAAACATATATGAATTTTCCTTTGTGACTAATTTTTTTAACTTCTAATTTCCTTTCTCATCTAGAAAACTGTCAGAGAAATACTGACTGAAGTCAATTATTTTCCTATAATTTTAGAGATTTTATTTTTTATATTTAAGTTGTTAACCCATCTTGACCAAAAAAAAAGGGTAGTGAAAGCAAATTAAGTGGTAACTAAAAATATAAAGATTACCTATTTCATAAGCACACCTCGATCACAGAATTACCTTAGTTCCTCTCTCTCTCCCTACATTAACGGGGTTGACCTTAATTTATCCAGGCACAACTGGGAAGAAAGTGCACTGGAAAGTTCTTTACCTGGAGCCAGAAAGATCTATGTTTTAGTCTTAGATCTGTGTCTTTAATAAATGTGTGGCCTTTGTTAGGTTTTGATTTACACGGTGGCAGACAGCAACTGTATCATAGACTTACTTTGAGAATTAGGCTTTATTTTATCTAAAGCACATGGAATAAGACTTGACATTTAGTATCACTGCAATGACCCATGAAAACTTTTTTTTTTTTTTAATTAGTTGGAGGCTAATTACTTCACAACATTTCAGTGGGTTTTGTCATACATTGATATGAATCAGCCGTAGAGTTACACGCATTCCCCATCCCTATCCCCCCTCCCACCTCCCTCTCCACCCGATTCCTCTAAGTCTTCCCAGTGCACCAGGCCCGAGCACTTGTCTCATGCATCCCACCTGGGCTGGTGATCTGTTTCACTATAGATAATATACATGCTGTTCTTTTGAAACATCCCACCCTCACCTTCTCCCACAGAGTTCAAAAGTCTGTTCTGTACTTCTGTGTCTCTTTTTCTGTTTTGCATATAGAGTTATCGTTACCATCTTCCATGAAAACTTCTTATAACTCAATGTACAGCAAGTATCAGACACTACTATTATGCAACTGATTTTTATAGAGGTGAGATATTGAAAGCCCATTTGAAAAACATTCTTGTACACATTTTCCCTTTTTATTATCTAAGTAATGAAAGTTCATTATTACCATGTGATGTTTAATTTTATGGGGTAACCTGACTGGGCCACAAGGAAACCAGATATTTGGTTAAACGTTATTCTGGGTGTTTCTATGAGAGCATTTTTAGATGAGTGTAACCTTTTAATCAGTAGATTGAGTAAAGCAAATGGCCCTCCCTGATGTGGGTGTCATCCAGTCAGTTGAAGGCCTGAATAGAACACAAAGGATGACTGTCTCCCAAGTAAGACAGAGTTCTTCCTGCTTGACTGCTTTCAAATGCAGATGCCAGCTTTTTTCCAGCCTTCAAACTCAGGCTGAAACATCAGCTCTCCTTGGGTCTCCAGTCTGCCAGACCTGAGACAAGAAGCATACCATTAGCTCTCTTGCTTCTCAAGCCTTTGGACCTGGACTGGAACTTGCTCTCCTGGGCCTCCAGCCTGCCAACTTATGTTGTGGATCTCGGGACTTGTCCCCTTTCATAATTGTGCAAGCCAATTTCTTATAATAAATTCTTTCTGTACATACTCACATCCTATTGATTCTGTTTCTCTGGGGAACACTAAGTCATATAGTAAGTACAAATTAAATCTTATTGACTAGACAACCATTATATCCTAATTTTTATAATTAGGTTGCACTGAGGTTCCTTTCTTACTCACTAAGACCAATTTGTATCTACTCTTGTTTTGTCAAGAAGCCTGACTTCCTTAGTTTCACAAATACTCCGATAATAATATCACCTTTGTAATAATTGTGGTAACCTCAGTCAGTCTGCTATTAATTGTGGTAACCTCAATCAGTCAGTGGTGTAGTGACTTATCCTTAGCCCCTTTTTCATTGCAGTTCTGTGCCATTATATGCTAAGTAGCATTTGATATAAATATTATAAACATTCATATAAACTTCATCAGCTTCCAAATATTTTTAAAATTTGGTGGTATTTAATAAGACAAAAATATTTATAAAGAAAATACGACATAGTCTTTAAAGGTAGATATGAAATGAAACTCATATTTTCAAGTCATTTCTTCCTTCAGTTCAGTTCCATTCAGTCGCTCAGTTGTGTCTGACTCTTTGCGACCCCATGAATCGAAACACGCCAGGCCTCCCTGTCCATCACCAACCCCTGGAGTTTACTCAAACTCACGTCCATCGAGTTGGTGATGCCATCCAGCCATCTCATCCTCTGTCGCCCCCTTCTCCTCCTGCCCTCAATCTTTCCCAGCATCAGGGTCTTTTCAAATGAGTCAGCTCTTCAAATCAGGTGGCTAAAGTATTGGAGTTTCAGCTTCAACATCAGTCCTTCCAGTGAACACCCAGGACTGATCTCCTTCAGGATGGACTGGTTGGATCTCCTTGCAGTCCAAGGGACTCTCAAGAGTCTTCTCCCACACCACAGTTCAAAAGCATCAATTCTTCAGTGCTCAGCTTTCTTCACAGTCCACTCTCACATCCATACATGACCACTAGAAAAATCATAGTCTTAACTAGATGGACCTTTGTTGGCAAAGTAATGTCTCTGCTTTTTAATATGGTGTCTAGGTGGTCATAACTTTCCTTCCAAGTGGTAAGTGTCTTTTAACTCCATTGCTGCAATCACCATCTGCAGCGATTTTGGAGCCCAGAAAAATAAAGTCAGCCACTGTTTCTACTGTTTCCCCATCTATTTGCCATGAAGTGATGGGACCAGATGCCATGATCTTAGTTTTCTGAATGTTGAGCTTTAAACCAACTTCTTCACTCTCCTCTTTCACGTTCATCAAGAGGCTCTTTAGTTCCTCTTCAGTTTCTGCCATACGGGTAGTGTCATTTGCATATCTGAGGTTACTGATATTTCTCCCGGCAATCCTGATTCCAGCTTGTGCTTCCTCCAGCCCAGCGTTTCTCATGATGTACTCTGCATATAAGTTAAATAAGCAGGGTGACAATATACAGCCTTGACATGCTCCTTTTCCTATTTGGAACCAGTCTTCCTTGAATACTACAAAAAAAGAAAAAACTGATTCTAAGCTAGTGCCTGCTGTGACTCCAAGAATTTCTGAAACAGTATGCTAATGTCAACAATTAGCAAAGCCTTCCATTCCTATCCCCTAAGAAAACACATCAACATATAAGCTTTGATCAAAAACTTCAAACCCAACAGTGATCATTTTTTTTCAAATATGCTTAAATAGGACTTTCCTTTATCATTAAATGATGCTTCACACTTTATAAGTTAAGTGAATTTAATTTTTATAGAATAAGTATATTTAGAATATTTAGCTACAGTCCATGGGATCACAGAGTCAGACACAACTGAGTGAGCGTGAGCATAAGTGATATCACATGATATATATCAATATATTTTTTAAATATAAAGATTACCTTAAAAATTCATTTACTTTATCACATTTTTATAATTCAGTTATAGGAATATTCTTGATTTATTATTCCCACATCTTCTTTTATTCCCAGTGATACAAGTAACATAATGCAATTTTTTTTCTGACGGCTAAAACTCTTAACATTACTTAACATTCTATTTCCTGTAAAAGGGAATTAAATTATATAAATGTGACATATGTCAAAAGGCAATCTCAAACATTAAAAGTATCATCTTAACTGGAGACTACCACCTACCTGATTTTAAAGAATAAATTTTTTAATCATTTAATATTAAATGTCATATTTTTATTTCAATTTTGCTAAATTTTATATCAAAATCCATCTTTGGGTGTTTGAAATCAAATGTAAATGTATGAATGCTCTTTTTCAGCACGTTGCATGTGTGCTAAGTCTCTTCAGTGGTGTTTGACTCTTTGCAACCCTATGGACTGCACCCTGCCAGGCTTTTCTGTCCATGAGATTTTCCAGGCAAGAATACTGGAATGGGTTGCCATGCCCTTCTCCAGGGGATCTTCCCCACCCAGGGATGGGACCCATGTCTCACTATGCTTCCAGCATTGGCAGGTGGGTTCTTTAACACTAATTCACCTGGGAAGCCCCCTTTCAGCATGCTGCTGCTACTGCTACTGCTAAGTCACTTCAGTCGTGTCCGACTCTGTGTGACCCCATCCCTGGGATTCTCCAGGCAAGAACACTGGAGTGGGTTGCCATTTCCTTCTCCAATGCATAAAAGTGAAAAGTGAAAGTGAAGTTGCTCAGCCATGTCCAACTCTTCGAGACCCCATGGACTGCAGCCCACCAGGCTCCTCCATCCATGGGATTTTCCAGGCAAGAGTACTGGAGTGGGGTGCCATTGCCTTCTCCGTTCAGCATGTTACCAGACTCCAAATCACATTTTGTCCTTTTGGGGTTTGGACATAGCATATAATTTTTCAGAATTAGAACTCCAAGTCTGTGTTCCACAATGTACCAAATCTGGAGAACAAACCATTCCAACACATAAAGTGCACTGGTGACCTGTCTAACCCTGACAATGATGATTTTGACATAGCAGAAATGAAGACAGCTAGAGCTATATGCCCTTTAAAAGCAGTCAAAATAATTCACCATCAAAAGAAAGAAGAAAAAAAACAGAATTGTCACAATGCAAATGTCTATTTCAACTTAAATATACTCTCCTATAAGCAAATACATTAAAAAGTGACTTTGTTTTGTGTATATAGAAAGGTAGTCAGTCTTTAGAAAACACAAAGAATTGATAGTGATAATTTAGTATAGAACATCAGAAACAAAGAGACTAAAGGAAACTAAATAATGTTAAGCCAGTTTCCTTAGCAACTAACCTATTGACATTAAAAAGGAAGGATTTTTGTTTGGAGGAGAATATGTGCTCAATCTCTCAGTCATGTCAGACTCTTTGCAACCCCATGGACTGTAGCCCACCAGACTCCTCTGTCCATGGGATTCTTCAGGCCAGAATACTAAAGAGGGTTGCTATTCCCTTCTACAGGGGATCTTCCCAACCTAGGGATCGAACTCGAGATTTCTGCACTGGCAGGCAGATTCGATTCTTTTACCACTAGTCCCGGGTAGAAAGCCCTCTCTGTAGAAAATACGTCACAGAAAATAAAATGCAGTGATAAAATCAGATGCAGAGAATGTGGACACAGAACAATGTACAAGAGAGGTACTAAAAGACCGGTGGGCTTTGATGCTAGATGAAACCTGGCGTTCAGAGGAACATCATTTGTACTTGGATTTGCTGTCAATGTTTCTTTGCTGTATAGCTTTTTTATTAGCATCCTCAACCTTAAGAAGGACTTCCCTGATAGCTCAGTTGATAAAGAATCCACCTGCAATGCAGGAGACCCAGGTTCAATTCCTGGGTAGGGAAGAACTGCTGGAGAAGGGATAGACTACCCACTCCAGTATTCTTGAGCTTCCCTCATGGCTCAGCTGATAAAGAATCCACTGGCAATGGGGGAGACCTAGGTTCGATCCCTGGGTTGGGAAGATCCCCTGGAGAAGGGAAAGGCTATCCCCTCCAGTATTCTCGCCTGGAGAATTCCATGGACTTCCTTAAGAAGTCCATGGGGTCACAAAAAGTTGGACATGACTTTCACTTTCAACTTTAAGAATACAACTATCACACATCATCTCATTTTAAAAACCAAATTGTGTTTAAGTATCAGTTAACAGTTTATATAAGAAAATTACTTTTTGTTCAACTACATGATTTGTAATTTAATTTTATTATATATGTAATCTAATGTACAATGAAGATTAAAATGGCTCCCCTAACCACTTTTGATCAAAACCTACAGTCACCTGGGGCTCTAGTTAAAAAGAGAGGTTTCCAGGACCTTCTAAAGGTCTGATTAACAGTGTTCCTTGGAAACCACTGACATCACCTGTTTGTAAGCCCTCTAGCTTCCTGCTGAGTAGAATACACCACTGTACTTACTGTCAGGGTGCATACATGACTTCGAGTTATATTTTTCATTTGTTACTTGGTGTAGGCCTTTGTGTATGTGTATATAGTACTTGGGGCTTCCCTGGTGGCTCAGTGGTAAAGAATCTGCCAGCCAATACAGGAGCCATGGATTCAATCCCTGGCTGGGGAAGATCCCCTGGAGAAGGAAATGGCTACCCACTCCAGTATTCTTGCCTGGAAAATCCCATGGACAGAGAAACCTGGGGGGCACAGTCCACGGGGTTGCAAAAGAGTTGGACATGACTTAGTGCCTAAACAACAGCAACAATATAGTGCTTGACTATTTTTTTTTTTAACCTTGCAAGAAGAAAAAGAAATTGTAATGGTGGCTTTCTATGAAACAAAATCAACCCCTAGTGCATGAAGCAGACTGTTAAGGCAGGTGCAGCCTGCCAGGTGTAATCTTT
The DNA here is from genome assembly GCF_019320065.1 of Cervus canadensis. NCBI lineage: Eukaryota > Metazoa > Chordata > Mammalia > Artiodactyla > Cervidae > Cervus > Cervus canadensis. The sequence goes on along the minus strand of NC_057399.1, from coordinate 4,148,366 downwards.
GACTAAGGTAAAAAGTTTCTGTTCTCAGGATATAAAAATAGTAGGGATTGGTTTACCTTGATTTTAAATGTTTAAAACTTTTGCCTTGATCTTAGAGGTATGAAACTGATTGTCATACCTATGCTCTATCTGTTTCAGGATTCCATCGCTGTAGAATGTCATGTTGGCCTCCTTAACATTCATTCTGAAGATGAGAAACATTCTAACTTTAACTGCTACATGTCTCTGACAATCAAAAACTTATCTATGCCAATTTTTGAAAACACCTATTTCTACTACCATCCTCAAACACTAAGCTTATAAGTTTCTTCCACATATACAAAGTACTAGCATGCTCCAAGAGCTCCAGTGTCACGACATCACCATATATGTGTGTGCATGCGTGCTTGCTAAATCCCTTCAGTAGTGTCTGACTGTTTGCAACCCTATGGGCTGTAGCCCGCTAGGCTCCTCTGTCCATGAGATTCTCCAGCCAAGAACACTGGAGTGCGATGCCATGCCCTCCTCCAGGGGATCTTCCCAAACCAGGGATCAAACCTGCGTCTCTTATGTCTCCTGCATTGGCAGGCAGGTTCTTTACCACTAGCACCACCTAGAAGCACCAACCATATATTGGGGATTATTAAAACAGTCTTTGAAACACTATAAGACTATTATCCTAAAGGTTTTGGGAAACACTTTTACATAATTACATTGAATGGCAAGAGAAATTCCTATAGAATCATACTTCATCCTGTGAAACTGCTTGCAATTATTTTCTTATATTATGGTTTAGTTACTAGCCAGAATTACTTAGAATCATCATTGCTAATCACTTTGGAGCCAAGTTTTTACCCCTCTCATAGTAAGTACGGAGATAACAATAGTAAAGGGTGCCTTATTTTTAAATCATCTGTTTTATTCACTGTCTCCTTTTGTCTCACCTCAAACAATGAATCCAGGCATTGATTGGTAACACCAGTTATAATAACACAGAATGATAAACATACTGCAAAATTTCACCAGTGCCCAAAAGCCTACTTCACAGTCTAGGAAAGAAGGGTGTTTCTGGTGGTCAAAGTCTACCTGCTTGTGGTCATTCCACAACCTGGCTGACAGAGACTTTATCATCTTCAATATGTGGCTTCCACTGCAACAGAGGTCATCTTTACCCCACTAAATATGAAGGGACAAAGAACATGCAGGAACGTACATAGAAGCTCCTTATGGTCCAGCCCTGGAAGGGATATCCATCACTTCTGTTCTCACGTCCTGACTGGAACTCAGTGGCATGGCCTTGCCAAGCTGCGGAAGAGTAGGATGTATGATCTAATTATGAGCCCCAAGCAAAACTCAATGTCAATTTTTTTAATAGCTAGCAAGGAGTATCTGCTATAGACATACATTGTCAAATACAAAACCCTTATAAGACAGGCAGAGAAGATTAAATAGTAGTATCCATATGGAAGAATGGTTTTAAAACATTTATGATGTAAGTATAATGTTAGGTAAAAACTCAAATTAAATAATGTAGAATGTAAAAGTAATTAAAATTACAACATTCCTAAATTTCAAGCTCTTGTTATATTGGCAGAAAATTAAGAAAATGAAAATCACATATTATTTATTTATGTTAAGTGGAAACTTTGTTTTTTGTTTAGATTAAGTAAACTTGAGAAGAGAAAACATAACTGAAACTAAATTGAAGTTCCTGCATAGTGATTACATTTGTAGAGTATATTTTTTCATATTTAATATTTGCCTTTGTTGGGACTTCCTTGGTGATCCAGTGGTTAAGACTCTGAGCTCCCAAATGCAGGGGGTACAGTATCTGTTTCAGGGAAATAGATCCCATATGCTACAACTGAAGACCCAGCATACTGCAACCAACATGTGGCACAGCCAAATAAATAAAATAAATAAATATTTAAATAATGACTTTGTTGATTCTTATACACAGGAAATTTTAAGAGAAGGAGCATAATATTCTACTAGAAGTAGTATCTTGCTACAGTGAATTATATAACATCATAAAGAATGAGCCAAGTGAAAAACAAAACTTTTTTACATAGTATTAACAAAAGGAGATATATTTTATATACCTATATTATATGAGTTACTTAGAATAGTCAAAATCATAAAGACAGAATGTATAATGTAATCGCCAGGACTGGGGGTAGGTAGGGAAGATGAGGAGTTATTCTTTAGGAGTTATAGTTTCACCTTTATTTCAAATTTACACAATGAAAAGAGTTATGGAGAGGTCTTCATAACAACATAAATGGATTCAATACCACTGAACTGTATGCATAAAAATGGTTAAGATGGTATATTTTATGCTATGTGTATTTTAACACAATTTCAAAAATTAGGGAAAGGAAAAATCCCAAAGGATAAGCACACAAAGAAGAAAGGAATGATTCATTTTGATATTAAAACAAGGGAAAAACTCCTAGATAAACATTAGCAAAGTGAGCCACTCAGTTACTATATCGAAAGCCCAGTGTGTTATGACCAAGAAAGAGTTTGTCCTCAAAACACAAGATGACTGCAATTTATTAAGACAACTATTGAGGAATGAATGTCAAGCTTTTAAAGAAGAGAAATCTCTGATCACCTCAAAGTATATTGAAATAGCAATTGATAGAACTCAGCATATGTTCCTTTAACAAAACCATTAATCAGACAGAGATAGAAGGAAGCTTCTTTAGGTTGCTGAAAGCATAAATGACATGAGCTGCCAGGGTACGGCCATGTTACTCCCTGGCTTATCACTGTCAAAGGTGTCACCTTGACACCTGTAGGTGTCTGGTACTTGGAGCTCAATTCCTGTGTTCAGTTCAGTTCAGTTCAGTCTCTCAGTCCTGTTTGACTCTTTGTGATTCCATGGACTGCAGCATGCCAGGCTTCCCTGTCCATCACCAACTCCCAGAGCTTGCTCAAACTCATGTCCATTGAGTCGGTGATGCCATCCAGCCATCTCATCCTCTGTCGGCCCCTTCTCTTCCTGCCTTCAATCTTTCCCAGCATCAGGGTCTTTTCCAATGAGTCCGTTCTTCACATCCGGTGCCCAAAGTATTGGAGTTTGAGCTTCAGCATCAGTCCTTCCAATGAATGTTCAGGACTGATTTCCTTTAGGATGGACTGGTTGGATCTCCTTGCAGTCCAAGAGACTCTCAAGAGTCTTCTCCAACACCACAGCTCAAAAGCATCAATTCTTCGGCATTCGGCTTTCTTTATGGTTTAAGTCTCACATCCATACATGACTACTGGAAAAACCATAGCTTTGGCTAGACAGACCATGGTCAGCAAAGTAACATCTCTGCTTTCAAATATGCTGTCTAGGTTTGTCATAGCTTTTCTTTCAAGGAGCAAGCGGCTTTTAATTTCATGACTGCAGTCACCATTTGCAGTGATTCTGGAGCCCAAGAAAATAAAGCCTCTCACTGTTTACAATGTTTCCCCATCTATTTGCTACAACGTGATGGGACCAGAAGCGATGATCTTAGTTTTTTGAATGCTGAGTTTTAAGCCAGATTTTTCACTCTCCTCCTTCACTTTCATCAAGAGGCTCTAGTTTCTCTTCGCTTTCTGCCATTAGGGTGGTCTCATCTGCATATCTGAGGTTACTGTTATCTCTCCCTGCAATCTTGATTCCAGCTTGTGCTTCATCCAGCCCAGCATTTCACATGATGTACTCTGCATAGTTAGATAAGCAGGGTGATGATATACAGCCTTGACGTACTCCTTTCCCAATCTGGAACCAGTCCATTGTTCCAGATCTGGTTCTAACTGTTGCTTCTTGACCTGCATATAGATTTCTCAGGAGGCAGATCAGGTGGTCTGATACTCCTATCTCTTTAAGAATTTTCCACAGTTTGTTGTGATCCACACAGTCAAAGCTTTGGTATAGTCAATAAAGCAGAAATAGATGCTTTTCTGGAACTCTCTTGCTTTCTTGATGATCCAGCGGATGTTGGCAATTTGATCTCTGGTTCCTCTGCCTTTTCCAAATCCTGGAAACATCTGGAAGTTCTCAGTTCATGTACTGTTGAAGCCTAGCCTGGAGAATTTTAAGCATTACTTTGATAGTGTGTGAGATGAGTGCAACTGTGTGCTAGTTTGAGCATTCTTTGACATTGCCTGTCTTTGGGATTGGAATGAAAACTGACCTTTTCCAGTCCTGTGGCCACTGCTGAGTTTTCCAAGTTGGCTGGCATATTGAGTGCAGCACTTTCACAGCATCATCTTTTAGGATTTAGCTCACAATTCCTGTGAGCTAGCCTTAATCCTCACTGTTGGTTTAGCTTAGCAGTTGGGATTAGTTTCTTAAAAAAGAGAAAACATTGGCTGTGGTTAATGCTTCCTTTTGTAGTTCCTAGAATTAAACACAGAGCCATTTTAAATCTCTGATGGGAATCATGTCATATCAAGGTCACTGTTCTGTCTGCTTGAGACATTCCTTGGGCATTTATTGCAAATAATTTTGAACTATCTAATTGGGAAAACTACAAATCTTAATTTTACCTTTTCCTTCTTCTAAAAACTCTTTATCTGCCGATTCTTTTGTTTAGAAGAGTACATGCATTTTTCTCTTTAGTGTATGCTTTTACCTGCACACACATATGAAAATGCAAAACCCATGGATGGGGGTGTGCTCAGAAAATAGACCACAGTTTGTGGGCAGGCAGAAACCATAAACACAAGCTATCCCACCACCTTCTGCAAAACCAAAAAGAGGTTTCCAGCAGCCAGCCTGATAAGCTATAAGGCATAAAAACTTGAGCATTCTACCCAAAGAGAAAGCAACAAGGTAGAAAAACTTTGCCAATACAAAGACCAAGAGAAAAAAACCTAAGTTAATAACAACACAAACAGAACACCCCATCTGAAGGTAACCAGCAAAGATCCAAAGAGGTGTTTGCTGCTTCACGCCTGTAGGAAGGAAGGAGGGAAAGAAGCAGAAAAGCGTCTGAAAGGGCCGTAAAGAGACACCATCCCTTCGGGCTGCTTCGCGACTTGAGCAGGACATCTGCAGCAGCAAGCCTCTGGGAGTTCCCCACCTAAGGGTCTTCCCCACCAGGATCAAGGGCACTCCAAACCCTGAGTGATAAGCCTACACATCTCCCACCACTCTGCAACCAGACCCATGAGCTTGCTCCCGCGTGCTCAGTGGCAAGAGCAGGCCCAGCGACTACAGTGCTCAGAAATGCAGACCAGCACAAACTGGAGCTTCAGCACCACCTTTTGGAAAGCAAAAACAGGTCTCCAGCAGCCAGCCTGGTGAGTAGTTTTTTAAGAGAAAATATAAAGGCTTTACAATTCTGCCACAAAAGAGAGCAGTAAGCGTGGACATGTTTGCCCATAAAAATCCTAGACAACCCCAGACACAGCTGCATCAATGTTGAGATAGTTCCCATCTCAAGACAACCGGTATATTTTTAAAATAACCAAGGAAATATGTCATCACCAAAAAGAAAATGATAGTTAACAACCAAGCTCACATCCATGGAATATTGTGGTCTCTGTGTATGTGTTATCGCTCGGTCACGTCCAACCCCATGGACTGTAGCCCACGAGGCTCGTCTATCCATGGAATTCTCCAGGCAAGAATACTAGAGTGGGTAGCCATTCCCTTCTCCAGGGTATCTTCCTGACCCAGGGATCAAACCCAGGTCTCCTGCATTGCAGGCAGATTCCTTACTGTCTGAATGATTTAGATGATAAAAAATTCAAAATAGCTGTTTTGAGAACAGGCATCCCCATGTTCGTATTGTAACCAAGCAGTGCTCTATGGGGTCTTCCCCTGACAGACTCTACTGTGTCCTCTACCTGTCTTCTTTGTAGACTTTAGTCTCCCAGGCCTCCCCTTTTGTCACAAAAGGTTGGCTCAAAAGGTAATGATTAGGAGAATGTGAACATGTAGGAACAAAAAACTGCAATTTGGCCAAGAGAACTGGTAACAACTTAAACAATAGATCCGCCACACAGCAATCACAGAATCATTAGTTCCACCCTGAAGGACATGGATATCTGTGTGTATCTGACAAATTCCTGAGTTGTTTTGCAGATACTAAAACCTCCACCAGATGAGTGTGACCTGGACTTAACAACTCAGATATGATGAATAGAGTATATCATATGAGAAATTAGATTATGAAAGGCTACGTGTTTCATTTTGGGTTTGATCTCTCATTCTTTCTGAGATAACCTGCTGTTAGGCTAGCCAGCTGCAATGCCATGAGAAGGGGAGGCTCATGTGGCAAAGGGACTGAGGTGTGCCAACAACCATGTAAATAAGTTTAGAAAGAGACCTGTTCCAGCCTTCATAAGAACATGCAAGCCCAATGACAGCCTTTTCTGCAGCCTCAGGAGAGACCCTGAGCCAAAGGCACGCAGCTAAGCCACACCCAGATTCCTGACCCACAGAAATGGTGAAGTAGCAAATGTTTGTTGTTTTAAGTCACTACGTCTTGGGATATTTGTCAGGTAGTGACATGCAACTGATATGTTCCCTTGTGATCTATCTATTTTGTGACCACTCTATTTAATAAAAGGTGTTGAGTAGCTATCTAGCTTATTCTATCATCTGAATTCCTCTCACAAAACAGAAATTATCTAGTCCTTGAAGATTGTGTATAAAGTCTAGCACCCTTTGAACATGAAAGGACAGAACCTCAACTACTTGCAATTTTATTTTATTGGCCAACATTACTGACGTATAATTCCCCAAAAGTGTCCATTTCATTCAGATATTTGGTATAGGGCGTTCACTGTATTCTATAATAATATTTAAACTCTTCTTTATATGTTATTTTAATGGACTAGGACTAACCAAAAGAGTAATGAATGGTCTTTTAGGTGGTAGAATAATGCATTGTGTTTATTACCATCTTAATAATTTTATGAGTTTTCCAATTTTTAAATAAAAATGTAATATTTAGGAATCAGAATAAAAAACTATAAACACACATAGTATATAGATATCTATGTACATATTTATATGTAAATGTATTATATATATATATTTTGATTTTATACAGAGGAAAATTTGTTAGTGATTTAGCAAAAGTATATTTAGTACAAAGAGATGTCAGAAATCTTCAGGTTAAGAAGTAAATGAAAAGAACTGGAAATAGAGAACATATTATTATTTTCCTGAGACAAAAGGGGGAAAGTTAGAGTTTCACATAAAAAGTAAACTAAAGAAAGGAAGGTTACTGTATCAGTTGCTTTTAAAGCCCAAGAACTTGATTTAAATAATAAGCTTTCAATACTACTGAGTACAAAAAAGGAAGGTAAACAATGAACACTTGATTATAAAGTATCTGAGTATCTACTGCCCTTCTGGAGAGCTAAATTCAATAATAAAACTCAATAATTCCTAAGTCTAATTTATTGTCTCATGGTAAATTAACTCCTTTCTCCTGCTGGGACAATCTGTACTTTGATAGCTTGATAGCTGAATTTCTTCTCTGTGTTCTTCTAAGGAAAGGCCTTTGTCAAAGTGCTTCCTCTTTCTGTGCCAAGGCCCTGAGCAATCTGGTGATGAGCCTCCTTTCAACACTCACTGGTGCCCACCAATCCACCCCCAGAATGTAATGAATCGTCTTCTGACCTTCCCTTTGACGATGTCCCTGACTACCAACCCATGGATCACTCAGTGTTCTTGGGCTTCCTGGGCAGCCTTCCAAGCCCATCCCCTGGCTCCAGATCTTTTTGGATGAGAAACAAATTTTACAGAAAATGACAAAATATTATTGAAGATTCAGCCCTTAGTGTTCCATTAGGGAACTCAATGATTTGTGTCCATAAATGTGATTCCTTTGCAATGCAAACTATACTTCCAAAGCCGTTCATGATTGGAGGGGCTAAAGATTCCCAGCCAGTCAGATTTAAGTAAATGGAATAGTCATCAGTAGCCAGCACACTCCCCTGACCTGAATAACGCCTCCATGAGTTTCCAGGGTGCCGAGAGGGGCTTGTCCCCAGGGGCTTGTCGCCACTGTCACAGCAACTTCAGAGGAGAAAAAGTCCTGAGCCCAGGCTTAGGAAAAGCCACCCGCAGAACTTTTGGCCCCCTCATTGGCCCTCCTCAGGCTAAGGCCTGTGGAATTGGCCTCTTCCAGGACCTCAATCCCTATCTCTCCACCAATCCTCCATCCCTGATTTAGTTCCTGATGTCATTTTCAAGGCTTCCATGGCCATGGAGGGCCTGCTCAAATAGTGTGACTACATGCTTCATTAGGAGTGGAAAGGGTATCCAGAGGAAGCCATGGAAGAAAGGAGCTTCCTTTTGGACACAGACAACCAAAAGGAAGTTACTCAATGCAGAGTAAGAGCATCTAAGAAATTATGAAGACCAAGTTAGATCATGAATGTGAACGCACTCTGCAGCTTCTGAAGGTGGCATTCTTACTCATGTTTTCTTTAATCATTCGCTAGGTCATCCAAATGACTCCAATGTTCCTCTGTGCTCATTCCTTAGTGTCTGCAAGGTAATTACTGGAGGAGGAAATGGGAACCCACACCAGTATTCTTGCCTGGAAAGTTCCATGGACAGAGGAGCCTGGCAGGCTACAGTCCATGGGGTCACAAAGAGTCGGACACGACAGAAAATGCACACTCACAAGGTAATTGTGTCCACTTTGTCAGAGACATGCTCAGATGGCATTGCCATTGTCATTCCTGTATTGTTTGCTTTCCCAAATGCACCTCAGTCCCTTTCTTCCTTTTTGGTCTCCCTCACATTGCATATGACAGTGATATACAACAAGGTGTGTTCACGAAGATTCTAGACACAAAAATAAGCTGATCTCATTAGTTGGCTGGACAAAGAGATAATCAAACATAAGCTTCTGTATATCTCACAAGCCTGTGTACAGTTTCAAAAACAATTCCATTGCTGAAGTCTGCTAACATACATTCCCCAAAATATTAATAAATAGGTATGTTATTATATCTAGTGCTTCTCTTATTGTTTTACTGGGGAAACAAACTGAATGTTTTTACTCTGTAAATGTTGCCTTAACCTCCAGGAACCATAAGACAATGATTTTTCAACAGAGTAGCCCCTCTTCCCTTTATCATGGCTGCTATTTCCCTGTAAGTGTTTTACATTCTTCTGTCACTGCCCACACCCTGCCAACACTTGACAAATGTCCTGTGAATGACTGATGGTCACGTCCATTGTGTGGTATCTCCTGATACGAAGGCTCATCGGAACGCAGAAATGTTCTTGCCACTGAAAGGTTCAATAATCATACAGAGACTCACTTCTTGAGTACTGAATGTAGAAAGAAGTTTTCTTCACCCCAGCTACAGATTCTCTCTGACTTATTCAGCTATGAAGGTCTTGCTTTCCCTCCTTGGGCTTCTTGCCTTACTGTCCATAGTTCCTCAAGGTAAGATGGAAACCTTTCATTCCAAAGTTATGAAAATATAAGTGAAAAAGAATACAAGGTCTTTCAAGAGCTTGAAAATAAATTAGAGAAGAGCAGATTGTACCATATAATGAAGAATGGGAGAGTAGCGGAGAGCTGGTGGTTAGGGGCAACAGCCGTAAGGTGGTAGCCTCCATTGATTTAACCTATAGCTCTTACTTGAAGATTGTGCTTGATCTAAAGAAGGTGGAAGGAGGTTACAGAACACAGAAAAATTGGGGAACTAAAAAGTGGAAAATGAGTGGAGATTAGAAGGGCCAGGGTGAAGAGGAGGCTGCTCCATCATAATCTGTGGTTTACATAACACTCTGATCACTGATCTAGGTAAGGACTTATGTGGAAATTACTTTATGTATGGTAGGACTTAAGATTCCATCTTAACACTCAACCAAGTAACCAATTACATGGACCTACTTATTGAATAATCAATCTAACCCTCCCAAATTAACTTTAAAATCCATCAATACTATGTGTTAAATATATGTTAATTGTTGAGTTTATCAATGGGTTTTACATTACTATCAATTGACATCTTTTATGATGCACTTACTACTTTAAGATCACCTTTTAATACTCAAAGAAATTCAAGATTTTCTTCATTGTTGATGTTTCTTTTATGAGATAAAATTCATTCTTTTAAAGTTTACCATTTATGTGGTTTTCTATATATTCCTGAAGTTATTCAACCATCACTGTCCAATTCCAGAACATTCCATGACTCCAAAAAAGAAACTCCATATTCATTAGCAGTCATTCCCCATCTTCCTCCTCCCCTCAGACCCTGGCAACTTTTAATCTATTTTCTGTTTCTATCCATTTGCCTATTTTGGATATTTAACATAGTCAAACAACATGTAACCCTTTGTGTCTGTTTTCTTTCACTTAGGAACAGATTTTTCAAAATGTATCCATATTGCAGTATGCATCAATACTTAATCTTTTTCAACTGATAAGTAGTATTATAGTAAATGGATATACTACCTTTTTTCATCCAGTCATCAGTTGATAGACATTTGGGTTGTTTCTAGTCTGGATCTTTATCAGTGATGTTGCTCTGAACATTTACATCCAAGCTTTTATGTGGATATATTTTTAATTCTCTTGGAAATACACCTGTGTTTTATGGTTACACTATGTTTAAATTTCTGAGGAACTGTCAAGCTATTTTCCATAGCTTCACTCTTTATTTTAAAATACCAGCAGTGCCTGAGGGTTCCAATTTCTTCACATAGTCACCGACAGTTATTGTCTGTTTCTTTTATTATAGTCATCCTAGTTACTGTAAAGAGAAACCTCATTGTAGTTTTAACTTGTATTTTAATTTGCATTTAATTTGCAACATTAATGATGTTGAGCATCTTTTACGTGTTTTATTGGCCATGTGTATATTTCTATACTCAAATTCTTTACTTATTTCTTAATTTAGTTGTATTTCACTAGTCTGTTCTTCATATATTTTTGACACTAAACCTTTAGCAGATACAGGTTTGAAAATATTCTCTCCCACTCTTTAAGCTGTTTCTTCTTAAATATATATATATATATAGATAGATAGATAGATTTTTGACTGACATTGCTGTATCACTGAATATGCTTCCAGGCTCAAGTTAGAAACAACTCTGACTGTTACTTCTGTAGGCAGATGACATGATCTTATATGTAGAAACCCTAAGATACCATCAAAAACTTAGAACTAGTACAAAAATTCAGTAAGTTACAGAAAACAAAATCAATAAGCAAAAACCAGTTGTATTTCTACATATTAACAACAAACTATTCAAAAGAGAAATTATGAAACCAATCTCATTTATAACAGCATCAAAAGAACAAAGTACTGAGGAATACAACTTAACCAAAGAGGTAAAAGACTTGTACATTGAAAACTACAAAATACTGATGAAAGAAATTAAAGAAGACACAAATAAAAGGCTATCCCCTATCTAGCAGCTGAAAGAATTAATACTGTTAAAATGTTCACAGAACCTAAAGCGAATAATAAATTCAGTAAAATCCCTGTGAAAAACCCATTGTTATTTTTCATAGAAATAGAAAAAAAAACAATTTTAGAACAGCTTTCTAAAACTTTAAAACAGCCAAAAAAATTTTTTAAAGACAGGAGAGAGAGATGGAAGAAAGAATGAGTCCTAAAATTCTTATGCAGCCACAAAATTCCCTGAATAGCAAAGCAATTTTGAGCAAGAAGAACAAAGCTGATGGCATAGTAATTAATGGCTTCAAAATATATTACAAAGCTATAAAAATTTTAAAAGTATGGTACTGGCATAACTACAGATATGTAAGGACTTCCCTGGTGGTCCGGTGGCTAAGACTCTGCACTCCCAATGCAGGGGGCCCGAATTCCATCCCTGGTCAGGGAACTAGATCCCACATGCTGCAACTAAAGATCTGGGATGCCGCAATGAAGATCAAAGAGCCTGCATGCTGCAACTAAGAGCTGGTACAGCCAAATAGATAAATATTTTTTAAAAAAAGAAAGACATGTAGAACAGTGGGAGAGAATAGAGACCTCAGAAATAAGCCCCTCCCCCAAAACACAGAGGGAACTGATATTCAATAAGAGTGCTCAGACTACACAATGGAGAAAGGAGAGTCTCTTCAACCAATGATGTTAGGAAAACTGGATAGCCATATGCAGAGTACATTTATAGAAAAAAAAAATCAATTCAAAATAGATTAAAGATTTAAACATGAGACCCAAAGCTGTAAAATCTCTAGAAGAAAACATGAAGGAAGAACTTCATGACACCGGTCTTTGCAATGATTTCTCGGATATGCACAAGCACCAAAGGCAAAATGAGATAAGTAGGACTACAAGAAACTAAAAAGTTTCTGCAGAGCAAGACAAACAATCAACAGAGTTACAAGACAACCTAAGAAATGGGAGAAAATATCTGCAGGCCCTACACTCAATAAGGGTTTGCAAATTCTTTGCAGAACACATGAGGAGCTCACACAACTCAATAGCCCAAATAATAATAAAGCAATTAAAATTAAGCAAGGGACCTGAACAGATATTTTTCCAGAAAAGAAATACAAATAGCCAAAAAGAATACAAAAAGGTGTTCAAAGTCACTTACCATCAGGGAAATGCAAATCAAACCCACAATGAGATATCACCTCACACCTGTTAAAATAGCTATTATCATAATAATAATAATAAGCATTGGTAGATATATAAAGAGAAACCTTGTACACTTTTGTGGAAATGTAAATTGAAAAAGTAATTATGAAAAAATATGAATGCTCCTTTAAAAATTAGAACTAGAAACCACTATAAGATCCAGCTCTTCCACTTCTGAGTATATATACAAAAAATGATATTGAATAGAGATGCTGAAGAGACAACTGTACTCCCATGTTCAGTGCAGCACTATTCACACTAGCCAAGATAAGGAAACAATCAAAGTGTCTTGTCAATGTGTGAATGGTAAAGAAAAATGTCTTATATATGTGTGTGTGTGTATTCATACAATAGAATATTATTCAGCCTTACAAAGAAGGAAACTATACCATTTGCATTGACATGAAAAAAATGTCCTGAAGGACATTATGCTAAGTAAGTGAGACACAAAAGGATCAATACTGTGTGATCTCATTTATGTGTGGAGTGTAAAAAAGTAAAAGTCAAAGAAGTAGCAAGTAAAATGGTGGATGCCAAGGGCTGGAGGGGCAGGGAAATGGAGAGATGTTAAGGGTACAAACTTCCAGTTATAAAATGAACAAGTTCCAGAGACTTAATGTACAGTACGGTGACTATAGTTAATATAATGTATCATACACTCAAAATTTGCTGAGAGTAGATCTCAAGTGATCTTACGATACAATAAAAGAGGATGACCACATGAAGTGTTGGATATGTTAATTATCTTGCAGTGGTATCAAGTCAATATATATTATAGCGTAATATTGCATCATATACCCTAAATGTATACAATTTGTATCAGTCAGTCATTCCTCAATAAAAGTGAAAAACATACACACACATAAGAAGAAAATGTGATATATATGTAAGATAAATTCAGCATTAAAAAAGGAAATCCTACCATTTGTGACAACATGGATGACCTGGAGGGTACTATGCTAAATGAAATGTCAGACACAAAAAGACAAATACTGTGTGATCTCGCTTATCTGTGGAATCCAAAAATGGCAAACTCATATCAACAGGGCCTGACAGGTGGAGGAAATGGGGAGACATTGGTCAAAAGGTACAAAGTTTCATTTATGCAAGACAGAATAGTTCTGAAGTTCTACTACACACAGTACGCACAGTTAACAATACAGAATTGTAACTTATATCTTTCAGAGTCTAGATCTTATGCTAAGTATTCTTACCACAAGTGATAATAACAACAATAATAATAATAGAGGAGGTGAGAGGAAATTTTCATATGTGATTAAAGTGTCTTATGATCTTGATAGTAGTGATGATTTCACAAGTGTAAAGTGATAAAGTGAAGTTGCTCAAGTGTAAACTAGTCACCAAACTTACTGAGTCATGTACATTTCAACTAAACAATGAAAAAGACATACAACTACAGTGTCACCAACATACAACCCTCATTATTAATGAACGTAGCCACTGGGAATCACTAGCTGCTATTATCTCCAAAAGACAGACAACCAGACATAAAGGGCCTCCTGATAAAAAACAGACAGACACACAATCACCACCAGCAACTGCAGTACAGCCAGCTAAAGGAATCAAACGTGAGTCTGGTCCAGCGTCTGAATCCGGTTGCCAATTTGCTGAAAATACAGGGGACACAGGAACATGCTGACTTCTCTAAGAGTATGCAATCAGAAAAATAGAAACTGTAGGAAACACTACAGGTTAAACACCCCAAGTTCTTCAACATAAGAACTGTCAGAAAACTATAAAAAATGGAATTGGGAAAAATCTGTAGGTTTAGAAGGAAGATCAAAAATCATAAAGAGAAAAAACTAAACTACAGTATCTAGGGATGAAATTCAGGTACTAACACTATTTTTAAGTAAGGAAATACATGCAAGTGATTCCTATAAAACTTAGGTTTCCTTGGGGTAAAGGGATCCAAGGAAACACCTATGACCAAGAACTGGAAACCAAGATGAGACAGAGGTCATGGCCTGCGGGACCCTGTGCAGGCCTCAAGAACATCCTCAGTGCAGGAGGCAGAGGCTCTGAGCCTGCACACCCTGGAAACTGGAAACCAAGACCCGACTGCCCCACCCTATTCTCGTTCTCAGTTGATGATTTCTCTTTTCACTAAGATGGGAAAAGCAACAAGTGACAAAATCCCCATTTCCCCACTACCATGAACCTTTACCTAATTTTACCTCACCTTGCCTTCTAAACTTCATACTCGGACCTAAGGCCAACCCCTTCATCTGTACATGAGATTTCATCCCCACTCACTTTCACAGACTTCACTTCTGAAATTAAACACCCTTTCCTGAATCATGAATCCCCACACTTAAATGGATCATTAATTTTAGCATAGCCAAAAATATGCTGTGACAGTTCTTATCAGAAACACTGCCCCTTTCCAGCCTCACCTCACTAACTACTCTAGAGAAGAAACCCTCATTTATCTTTATTCAGTACTGCCACTTTTCTCTTCTCCATTCTTTTTTTTGTCATTTTTTCTGGGAAAGTTCTTTATTGTTGTTGTTTTGTTATGAAACACTTCAAATATTAAAGTGTTCAAATATTAAAATATACAAACACACAATACAATGTTTTCTCTTTTTAAAGCCAGAAGCCTCTTTCTTCAGGAAAGATGTCCTTCAGGATACTATAACTGCAGAATGAAGTGCAATGTTAATGAATACGCAGTTAGATACTGTGATGACTGGACCATCTGCTGCAGAGAGAAGAAAACAGTTAAGGCAAAAAAGAAGTGGTAAAACGTCTAACTCCATCTTCTTCAGAAATCTAAAAATGTTTAAAACTCCCTTGTCTATATAAGAATAATTAATATGATGGATAAGGGAAACTCATGGTAATTATATATGTAAATGGTCAACTTAAAGTAAATATTTTATCAAAGTTCACACTCTGTTTTCATGTGTGCACTTTTTCATTAATTTCCTCAACTTATATCCACCACATTGGTATTTCATTTATAGTACCATATCCCAGCCCCACCAGTTTCAAACTGTTTGACCTTAGATAAGTTTCTTAGTCTCTCTCCATCCTCAGTTTCCTTATCTATACAACGGGATAACCATGGTACCTACATCAATAGTGCTGTGAGGATTACATGAATTGTGTGTATGTGTGTGTGTGTGTTCAGTCATGTTCAACTCTCTGTGACCCTGTGGACTGTAGCCTGCCAGGCTCCTCTGTCCGTGGGATTTCCCAAGCAAGAATACTGTTGCATGGATGTGCTAAATTTGTGAAATTTGTTAAGAGGGTCACTTATGATTTTTTACATTTTTCTGAGTACATTTCAGTATATCTGTCGTATATACAAATACAGTATATTTCAAAAAAAGTTTTTAGGAAAATTTTAATAGGAAAAATTAACAAAGAAGAAAAATATTGAAGACAAGGAATTCGACTAAGAGATTATTTCCATGGGAGAGACAACGAACTCTTCTAAATAAAGAGAAATACATCCAACACAGAAATACGGATAGACTAAAGCCATCATTTTAATGGGACGGTACATCTCAGAAGGTCCTCAGAGGAAGTCAGCAGGAACCTCAGATACAACTATTTTCCAACCACTGAAGGCAAATACTTTTTATCAATGCAGCAAAGCATTGTCATTTCACAGAATACATGAAATATTTCACTTTTATAGCATGATTTCCTGCAAACACCTTTTGTTCGCCAGCATGAATTAAAGAATCTTCTTATGAATGCATTTGCTCCACTTTTAACTGCCAAGAAAAGCAGAATTAAACACACAGTGCTTGCAGGGTCATAACGCCTTGGATAAGACTGAAGACTACACTTTACAACTTTTTAATGGTAAATTGAACAGGCTCCAAAGACCCCAGTCATGTTATGGTTGGGTGTCCCTTTTTCAACTGCTCTTAAGTTATTTCCCAGAGATGTATTACAAGTCACTAGTTTCCACAGTCCCAACTCATGTGAATCTCTAACCAGCTACAGACAGGAAACAGGGCCCAGCAGATTTGCTTGGAACTATTTGCAATGGAAAACATTTAGACCCCAGGAGTCTGTCAAGGCCCTGTGGCAAGAGACACGCAGGATCTGGAACAGGAGCAAGGTAGTCTGATTATCAAGTGTCGTTTAAAGAAGGAAAGATCACCGACACAGAAGTTCAGAAGCTCCTGGTTCTAGGCCTGCCTCTAGTTGACTTTTTCCTGCATGCCTGACTGCCTGCCAAGGCTTAATCACAGAGTAGTTGAAAGCATTGGTGGCTGGTGAGTGTTAATGGGTCTGCAGTACCTGACACCTAGATTTCAATCAGTTACTAGGATTTCTCCTAACCTTAAGACCTGGGCACCTCTGGAAGCTGAGAGATCAGGAGGACAGGTAGGCAGGCAGCTTAACAGGGTGGCTCTGAGTCATCCTACTGAATTCCCTTCTCTTGTGTGTTCATCCTTACCAGTCTCTCCACCCAGCCTGCCCAAGGGCCTTTGTAGTGGAAGAGTGACCAATGTGGTCTGACCAAAGGCCACTGGCAAGTGAATTTGCCTTTCACACGCCCATTATCCCTGGGGCACCCCCTGGGGACAAAAGAGTCCAGTGGAGACACCATGAGTCCAAAGGTCCTGCCATCCAGGACAACGGCAGAAATCTCACAATTCTCGTATGCCTCTTCAATACTTACCCATGGCCCTATATGATACCTTTAGAATGTGAAGCTTTCAGACAAAGGGTAAAAGCTGTCTGCAGACTTCAGCAAACCATAAGCAAAGTTGTTGACTCGCCACTTCAGTGACTTAAGTGGACCCTTCTCAGTATCAAGTTGCTGGTTTCTTTCCATAGGACATAAATTTTGACCCCTCAAACCAATGTTCCATAGGCTCCTATTGTGCTTTAAAGTTAATATATTTGAACAACTCACTCTATTTATTGATTCTGCTCAGCATCAAATTTGCCTTGGTTTCTAATTGACTTTGAAGTGCAAGTTCTCAGAGTCCTAGAGGAACAGTCCCTCTCTCACCCCCTATGTATCCTCTAAAGGTCTCATGCTTTTGCTCTGCCAATGCCATCAGTTCAATTCCCCCACAAACTTCACAGATTCCCTAGGCCAAAATCCAGAACTAATGTCTTCTTTGAAACTACTATGTGTCCTTAGCATCTTATCTCTGTTCCCTGGAACAGCCTGGAGCATCCATCTCTGCTTACATCCCTCCCTGTTTCAATTTCCTTCATCCAAGTCCAGCTTCCTCCTCACTCTTGTAGGACCTCATACCCTCTTTCCCTTAATCGTTCATAATTCCACAGGGAGGAGATTCCTTTTTACCTGGTGGAACATAGGAGAGCAAGACAAGGACCACAAGGACCAAGAGTAAGCTCCTCATAGCTAAACCAATCAGCAAAAGGACATCTGAGAGCAGGGGAGAGTCACTCTATATGTAGGTCTTGAGCCATAGTGAGCTGCGTGACCAGTGAACCTTTTAGGAACAAGAACATCTACTTGCTCCACTGAGCAGTTCAATCAAATAAAGGTCTGTCTTTGAACACAATGTCTCACCATTAAAATACACTTCTTGAGTACCACTTGCAAAGTGCATTACCACTGTGGAAACAGCCCTAATGGCCTGGTAGGATGTTATGTAGGTTCCTTTGTATTCTCACTGTACATTTATTTAACAAATGCCTATAGTATATAGAGAACTGTAAGGCTACCTTACTTAGCTGACAGTGTGTTTTTGATAACTGTCTTCAATCTCTCACCTTGAAAAACAGAAATGCCAGGTAAATATCACACTTTGTTTTAAAATGCAAAGAACATGAAGCTTGGGTAGACAAGAGGACTTTCTCGAGTTTATACGTATCACAAATGGCAGCAACACAACTTACACGGCTCGTGCATACAGAATAATTAGAGAATGGTCCAGCCCAGTTCTAATGTGGCTGCAATCTTTTTAGGGAAATCAGAGCTTCCCACAGAGCAGGGCAAAGTCCTAGAACACCATCAACATGAGTCTTCCATGCTGGGCAATGTGGGATATACAAAGAATTCATGTTAGAACTCTTGCTTTGAAGAACTGAAGATCAAGAGTGCCTGACAGTTTACAGTGCATTTTAAGCTTTACAAAACCTTTATCTGATCTTACATAAAGGATACAGAACCCAGAATCAGACAATCCAAGTTCAAATCTGGACTCAGCTTGATGAGCTTTCAGTAAGGTGCTTGCTTTGCCTTTCCAAATGTCAGTTCTCTCCCCTGTAAAACAGGCTGTACATCATTAATGCTTCCTATTACAGAGGCTTGTGGTGAGGCCAAGCAGAGCAATTCTTGTAAAATGTCCTTTGTAAAATGTACACTTCAGGGATGGTTAGACCCAGAGAACAGAAGAAGATATTTAAAACTAGAGAAGGAAAAAACTAGAGATGGGAGAAATAGGGCTCCTCTAACAGGAGAGCAAAAGAACCAGGACAGGAATAAATTCTTCCATCACTCCCTCCTGTGTGCTTTTCACATCCATGAAAATTTATATACATGTATCACTTTGGCTTCATGCATTCCACTTTCAGGAAGTGTGCGATATGATTTTGATTACAGAGATGGGGATGACTCCTAAAAAGAACTGCAGAACAAAAATATGTAAAGAAAAAGTAAAAGACACGAATTTGGGGAAATGACCAAGTGAGCATGGGTGCACTTAGGGATATGAGAACCACTTTCCAGCCTGGAGCAACAAGTGCAGCCAGAAATACATTCACGCACCCCCATCTGGCTCTGATCTCCTCTTCTCCAGCCAAGCTTCTTGGCCTCTAACTCGACTCTTGCCACCATGCCCTGTAGAACCGCAACTCCTGCTGCTTCTCACCTTCTCCCAGCACATCTTTCCACCTGCATTCCAGCGAAACACTGGCTTGTCCTCTGGAGGGTACGGCCTCCCAGGAGCTTCTGGTGACTGGGGTCATTCATCTGCTGAGGCTCCACGCACCATGGAACAACAGGCAAGGAGCATTTGTCCTAAGACTAAGGAAATGGCCTCTTAACTGGTGTCCCAGGTCATTTTTACATATTTATTGCTCCTCTTTCATGCAATTATCAAATGACCTTTATAGAACTGAAATTGGATCATGCATTTGCCATACATAAAACCTTTCACTGTCCTCCTATTGGGCTAAAGTAGAAACTGCTTACACGGACAACAAACCCCCACCCCCCATCTGGCCCAGCTGCCTCCTGCAGCCCTACCAGTCTCATGTGCCCACTGTCTCACATGGTCCACCTCACTGGACTTAACTTTTCTGAAACAAGCTCACCTCACAGCTTTTACCCATGCTGTGCACACATCCGGGAAATCCACCTCCCTGCCCCCCAGTCTTCACCTCACATTTACTCATTTAAAGAGATATTCTCAGTGTTCTCCATGGAATAAATTTTCCTAGATACTACCCACCTAAATTATATTCTCCCCTGTTAAATTTTCTCATAGGATCTTTTTTTATTATTATCATGTGAAATATTAGAATTTGTGTATATATGTTTTTTGATTTAGTAGTTGCTTCATCACTTGACTACAAGTTCAATGAGATCATGGACCATGTACATCACATACACATCACATCAAGCAAACCCGATTTTTCTTCTAGGGCACTGGAGTCCTAAGGCTGCCTATAATAAAGCACTACAATCTGAGGGGCTTAAACAGAAGAACTGTATTGTCTCACAGCTCTGGAGGCTAGAGGTCTGAAATCAAGCTGTCTTCAGAACTGCTTCTTTCAGAGGCCTGTGAAGGAAGGATGTGCTGCAAGCCCCTCTCCCAGCTCCTGGCAGCCCCTGGCATTCCGTGGTTGGTAGATGGTGTTCTCCCCAGGTCTTTGTATTGTCTTCCCTCCGTATGTGTCTCTGTCTGTGTCCAATTTTGCCCTTTTATACGGAAACAGTCATACTGAATTAGGGCCCATCCTAATGATTTTCAACTCAAACATCTGCAGAGACTTTATTTCCAAATAAGGTCACATTCACAGGTACTAGAGTTTAGGACTTCAACATCCTTGAAGGATCACAATTTAACCCATGACAAACATTAACTTTTCATCTTTCATTTTCCTGGGTAATTCTATGATTCAAATGGTATCACAACAAACAGTTTTTTTTCCAGGACACTAAGTTTTTTTTTTTCTTCTATCACACTGCATGGAAGAAGATTCAGCCACAGATCGGCCCAGTAGAAACTCCTGGGCTTCTAAAAGCCACTGGAGAATACCACACAACACTGCAAGCAAGCTGAGTTTAGACATGAGGTCACTCTTCTCACTTCAGAGGCTATTTGACCTCACCACCCACCACAGTCCATCCTACTCTCAGCAAGTAACTTAGTTTCTGGTTCAGAAAAAAAGAGATGTCAGAGGGTTTTAAACGATTTACCATTGACCCTATTCCCAGCCTACTCACTCAGTGAGCAAGCATATATCTGTAAATGTATATGTATTTTTCTTCTTTTCTTTCTTCTTTGGAGGAATAAGTGTCAAGTCTCCTGCCACATTTCATCCTCCCAACCAGGCTCGTAGCACATGCACACACATCTCCTAAGTTACGTTGCTTTCTCATTAATTTCCTTTTTTAAAAAAATAGAACTTTTTGCTGTAAAATATATAACACATACATAAAAAACCCACAAGACAAATGCAGAGCTTCACAAATTATTATATGCTTAACCCCACAGTAAACATTACTCAGATAAAAAGCACAACTCTGCAGCACCCCAGAAACACCTCCATACAACCCCATCCCAGTCATAACCCCCTCAAGTTACCACGACCCTTGACTTTTATTGTAATCATGTCCTTGAATTTCTATTTCTACCAGACAACTCACCATTCTTACAAAAATAAAATTTTATCTTGCTTTTTTTTTACTTGATATATCTTTTGGTCTCTTTTTATCTGAGTGTTCTCCCTCCTGCTCTCTTAAAATTTACCCGTTAAGTAGCCTAGGACACCTGACCTGTAGATTTACCCACAACCTGGATTTTGCTGACTGGGTACTCACTCATGGTGAAGTTTAACTTGTACCTCTGTCCTCATATTTCCTGAAGACAGGCAGCTGGATCCACAGACTTGATCAGACCCAGGTTCAATCCCTTTAGCAGAACTACAAGTTTTCTTGTTTCATCAAAACTTCATAATATCTGGTTGTGTCTCTGATTGTGCCATTGGTAATTACGGACACTTAATGCCAAGAACCATTCATTCATCAAGAGTTGAAAAGGGGTTATATGCTAATTTCCAATGACATTTTTACAGAATAGAAATAACAATTCTAAAATTAATATGGAACCAGAAAAGATCTCAAATACTCAAAAGTGCTGAGAAAGAAGAACAAAGCTTCTTCATCTTGCTTCTTGCTTCTTAATTATAAACTATATCATAGTTTATAATGCTTCTTAATTATAAACTATATCATAAAGCTATAGTAATCAAAACAGTATGGTACTAGAATAAAAACAGGCACATAGATCAATAGAACAGAAATAAGGACACCCCCAAAATTTTAACATCCTTCAGCTATTCTCTAGACAAGAATTTTTAAGTATTTTCCTTTTGTTCCTTTTCACTTTTATGGGAAAAAGACAAATTTTACCTAACAAAATAATCTTACAAATTATTTACCACCAATCAGTGTGTTCTTAAACAATTACTTCAATGGCCTATGTTCTTCACATTGGGAGAACTATAGACCTAAAATTGATTCCAAATAATGGTATATCTGAAACACTGTCCATCAACTATACTTCAATAAAAAATAAAATTGAATAAATTAATAAAATTTCACTCATAGACCTTTGTAACAAGGTTCTTCCACCCACTACAACCTCATCCATGGTCCAGTAATACCTAAATATGTGTTCACACCTGCACACCAGACTTTTCTACCTCTGTACCCTGAGTCTGTGGGTCTACTGATCTTTCCTAGAGCCCTCTTTCTTGTACTTCCTGGATAATTCCTACTTACCCTTAAAGATTCAACTCCGCCAGGAAGCCTTTCCTGCTTCTCTCAAACCTCATTTTGGTGCCCCAAGTTTCCACAGCATTCTGTACATAATTCCTGTTCACAGCTTTTACCTCATTATGTGTGTATTAGTTGAGTTGCTCAGTCATGTATAACTCTTTGCAACCCCATGGACTATACCCCACCAGGCTCCTCTGTCCATGGAATTCTCCAAGCAAGAATACTGGAGTGGGTAGCCATTCCCTTCTCCAGGGATGAAACCCAGAGATGGAAACCAGGTCTCCTGCATTGTAGCAGGATTCTTTATCATCTGTGCAACCAGGGAAGCCCATTACTTCATTATATGAAAATTATAACCTACGGCCCATGCAACTGAGGACAGGAATCTTCTCTATGTCCCTGGAACCCAGCAAAGGGCCTGGCATAAAGTGCCACTAATGTTGGCCACCCTGAACTGAACTGGACTGAACCTTCCTGCTCTCTGGAGCTTTCCATTTCCATGCCCCATGCTACATTTCCCCTCCACGCTCACAGTGATCACGGCCCTTCTGTATTTTCGCCACATTGGGTCTGTAACTCACTTCTTACAGACAAGAGTCTGAGTCAGGGCAGGGTGGGCTGCTGATCTGCTCAGAGTTATGAGTAAGGCTGAGGATTTGTTGCACACCAGGTCCATGACCAGTGCTGTAGAACTGCCTTTCTCACAGCCTGCACAGAAATCCATGGAGATAAGGACAGCCCCGTTGGCTACAACTGTGCTAGGGAATTCAAGGACCAGGAAGAGACTCAAATGCCCAAAGGAAAAAATCATGTTCTATAGACAATCTGTCTGAAGCTAAGGAAGAAGGCAAACCAGCCCAGGGGACTTCTGGGCATCTGGCCAGTGGCAGAGGGCATCTGATCTGGAAAGAAAGCCCTGAGAACATTCTTCCCTGTGTGTGGCCAGGGACCAGTTCCAAGCCAACGTCTCCTCACAGAATGTCCTAAGACTCCAAACATAATCGAATCTTGCTAAAGGCATAATGGATTCACCTGATTACACAGTCCCTTCCAGCCAGAAGTGTCTCTCTTGATTGCTTGCGACAACCAGACCCCACTTTCCTCTCTGAACTTCTCCAGGTCCAAACAGGGATTTCTTTAGTATCCTCACGTCATGGTTATATGTAACCAGCTGGCTAAATTTTTTTTCCTACATGGGTTTGGACTTATGTTTTGGTCTGAAGTTCTTGCTCAGAGTTTGCAGGCTGTTAGACATACTGAAACTATGATCTTAATCCTCACTCTAAGTCCCGCCCCAACATACAGCTAGAGGAACCTGGTGAAAGAGTGGAGGGTTCTGGGTCATGCCCCAGAAAACCCAAGATTTAGGTCAAGTTTCCCAGTGATCAGAGAAGCTGCTGTGCTCACACCCTTTGTTCCTCTGGCCTGAAGTCTGCCAGTTGCTAAGGAGATGGCAGCAATGTACTCCTACCCTCTGACTTCCATGGATTCTCCCATCAGCCCTATATGGCAGAACGGGCCACACTGAACCCCGATATCCACCCCGGCTTGAAACAAGGCTCTTCCCATCTTCTGCTGGGAAGTTCTAGAATCAGAAACATGTTCCTTCATCAGACCAGAAAGGCTTCCTCCTTTCATTGACGTTGATCTTCCTTTTGACTTGTGTGCTTCCAACTAAAAGGATGGTGTAAATTAAACTGGGCCATGGGAGTATGCCTCAGGCCTTCCCCAGGAGTAAGATCTCTAAGGATGAGCTGGTTAATATTAGGTGGCTTATCAACAAAAGACATTGATTTCTCACAGTTCTGGAGACTGGGAAGTCCAAGACCATGGTGCAAATAGATTCAGTGTTTGGTGAGGGTCTGTTTTTTCACTGTAATTTTACATGATGGAAGGGACAAAAGATCTCTCCGGAGCTTCTTTGGTAAGGGCACAGATTCCATTCAAGAAGGCATCTCCTTCACAACCTAATCATCCCAAATACAATCAAAACAGTAACCAAAATAGTGTGGAACTAGCATAAAAATAGATACAAACCAATGGAACAGAATGAAAAGGCCAGCTAAGCCCAAATACATTCAGTAAACTAACATCTGACAAGGTTGCCAAGGAATACACAATAGGAAATCTATGATGCATTTAACAAATAGTGTTGAGCAATCCTAATCCTGGGCATGTAACCATCTGTAAGTCTGGGGTTAGCATATGCAAATTATTATATATGGAATGAATAAACAACAGGGTCCTACTGTGTAGCACAGGGAACTGTATTTTATATCCTGAGAGAAACCATATGGAAAAGAATTTGTTTAAAGAATGTATACATATATATATATATGTATAACAATCACTTTGTTATATAGCAAAATTAACATAACATTGTAAATCAACTATACTTCTATAAAAAATAAGATGGTGTTGGGAAAATTGGATAGCCACATGCAAAAGGATGAAATTGGACCCTTACCTTACAGTATACACAGTAATTAACTCAAAATGTATTAAAGACTTAAATGTAAGGCCTGAAAGCATAAACTCCTAGAATAAAACATGAGGAAATAACTCTATGATATTGGTCTTGGCAATTATGTTTTTAACATGAAATCTAAAGCACACACAAGAAAAACAAAAATAAGTAGGACTACATCAAACTAAAGAGTTTCTGTAGAACAAAAGAAGCTATCAACAAAATGAAAAGGCAACCTATGCAATGGGAGAAATGGTTACAAATCATATATCTACAAGGTATTAATATCCAAAATATACAAAAAAGCTCACACAACTTGACAGCAAATTTTAGAAAGCTAATTAAAAATAGGCAAAGGACCCGAACAGACAATTTTCTACAGAAGACATACAAATGACCAACGGGCAGATAAGTTTCTGAACATCGCTAGTCATCAGGGAAATGCAAATCAAAGTCCAAGGACAGGTTTCCCTGGTGGCTCAGTGGTAAACACAGGAGACTGGTACACCACGACTGTCGAGCCTGTGCTATAGCGCTCAGGAGCTGCAGCCTCGGGGTGCGTGTGCCACGACCACTGAAGAATGAACACTCTAGAGCCTACGCGCCACATGAGAGAAGCCGCTGCAACGAGAAGCCCGTGTACCATGACTAGAGAGTAGCCCACGCGCCCTGCAACTGGGGAAAAGGCTCCCACAGCCATGAAGATCAGCACAGCCAAATAAAAAAATAAATAATTTTTTAAAATCCAATGATATATATTTTCACACCTGTTGGGATGTTTATTATAAAAAAGACGAGATAGCAAATATTAGCAAAGACGTAGAGAAAAAGGAACATTTGAGCACCACTGATATAGCCTCTATGGACAATACTACAGAGGTTCCTCAAAAAAACAAAATTAGAACTGCAATATGATTCAGCAATTCCACTTCTCAGTACATATTCAAAGTAAATTGAAATGATATCTCAGAATCATCTGCACACTTATATTCATTACTAACAATAATCAAGATACAGACACTACCTCAGTGACTAGCAACACTAAATGGATAGAGAAAATGTACATACATACTATTCAGTATGCACATACATACTGAATGTTATTCAGCCATAAAAAGGAAGGAAATCATACCACTTGTGACAACATAGATAAACCTAGAGAACATCACACTGAGTGAAAAAAAGCTCAACATAGACAAATACCATGTGATCTCACTTAGATGAAAAATCTCAAAGAACTCAATTCAGAAAACCAGAAAGTAAAATGGCAGTTTCCAGGTGTTTGGAGGGGAGACATGTTGGTCAAAGGGAACAAACTCCCAGTCACAAGATGAAGAAGTACTGGGGATCTAGGTACAGCATGGCGACTCTAGGTAATAACACTATATTGAATATTTAAAATTTACTGCAAGACTAAATCTTAAATATTCTCACCACACACACACAAAATGGTAAATATCTGAGGTGAGAGATGTGTTAATTAACCTGATTGTGCTAATCATTTTGCAATGTACATACTTAAAATCATCACATTTTACTCCTTTAAATACATGCAATTTTTCTCATTAATTATACCTCAATAAAACTGGTGAGGAAAAAGTCATGAAGAATGGTTGGAAGAAACAGATATGTACATTACCTTGAATATGATGATGGTTTCACATTCAAGTATGTATGTGTCAAAATTTATCAAACTGTACACTTTAATATTTGCAGTTTTGTCATCTTTGTCATCTCCACTTCAATAAAGATGTTTTTTAAAATAGTGACAGCTGTTTTAAAATGATCTTAATAAAACATTGCACAGCTTTTTTAACTTTATGAAGTTTAAAATGACACAAAATATCTATGCACATATCACTTATCATGATGCATATATCATGTGAAATGCCAGGCTGGATGAAGCACAAGCTGGAAGCAAGATTGCCGAGAGAAATATCAACAACCTCAGATATGCAGATGACAATACCCATACGGCAGAAAGCAAAAAACTAAAGAGCCTCTTGATGAAAGTGAGAGTGAAAAAGTTGCCTTAAAACTCATCATTCAGGAAACTAAGATCATAGCAGCCAGTCCTATCACTTCATGGCAAATAGATGGGGGAACAATGGAAACAGTGAGAGAGTTTATTTTAGGGGGTTCCAAACTCACTGCAGATGGTGACTGCAGCTATGAAATTAAAAGAGCTTGCTCCTTGGAAGGAAAGCTATGACAAACCTAGACAGCACGTTAAAAAGCAGAGACATTACTTTGTCGACAAAGGTCCATCTAGTCAAAGCTATGGCTTTTCCAGTAGTCATGTATGGATGTGAGAGTTGGACCATAAAGAAAGCTGAGCGCCGAAGAATTGATACTTTTGAACTGTGGTGTTGGAGAATGGACTCTTGAGAGTCCATTTGACAGCAAGGAGATCCAATCAGGCCATCCTAAAGGAAATTAGTCCTGAATTCACTGGAAGGACTGATGCTGAAGCTGAAACTTCAAAACTTTGGCCACCTGATTCGAAGAACTGACTCACTGGAAAAGACCCTGATGCTGGGAAAGATTGAAGGCAGGAGGAGAAGGGGACAACAGAGAATGAGATGATTGAATGCCATCACCGACTCAATGGACATGAGTTTGAGCCTGCCTCGGGAGTTGGTGATGCACAGGGAAGCCTGGCATTCTGCAGTGCATGGGGTCGCAAAGAGTTGGACGCATCTGAGCGACTGAATTGAACTGATATCACCATACAAAAAGCAGAATACATAAATATGGGTATATCATGTCTGTAACTATACAAGATAAAATATTAAACAAAAAACTAGACATAAAATCAACTTTCTTGAGTAACACACAGGTTGTGTCTGAAGAGGTGGGGCTCAAGTATAACGTCTTTACTTGTAATTCTCAATATTTTATGAATTTTCTAAAATTGCATTTCTGTTGTAACATAAAAGTCAAACAATTAATTTTATTTACTTAAAATAGATAAAAAGAAAATACATTTTTTAAAAACAGGTCTCTGTTAGTCTTTTGGAAAACCCAGGTTTTCCAAGGGGGTGAGCAGTGCCTTTGCCAACAGGAAAAGCTGTCAAACAGGACAGGGCTGGCTGTTTTTCCCTCATATAAGCATTGCCAGCTCAGCTGCCTCAGGGGAGGTCGGTGTAGCGTATCTACCTGGAGCAGATCATCCCCAGACCTGAGAGGTTTGTGCTGAATGGCATGCTCATCTTTCCCTCTCTGCTCTAGGACAGCCTGCATCAGACCCTGCCAGGAGCCTCCTCAACAAGACAGTGCCAGCCATGGAGTCTCCCATCACTGTGTTCGTGTTTCTCATCTTTTGGGATACAACACTAGCAGGTAAAATGGGAATCTTCCTGGGAGAATCCTTGTCTAGAAGAGCAATTGCACTATGCAAACCTATGAATGTCCTCCCACCATAAGCTCTTTAATTTTTGAAGTGGAAAAAGCACCAACCATCTTTGATGTCAGCAAGGCCTGACCTTGAATCTTGGCTCTCCAAACTGCAGCTGCACAGTCTGAGGCAAAAGTCTGTGCATCTCTGAAATGTAATTTCTTCATTTACCAAATGGAAATAATAATAACTTCAGAGTCTTGCAAGGGTTAAATAAAATAATGTATAGAATATGCCTATACATATGTACAGTTCCTGACTTATGAGAGTTATCATTATATTTTTATTAATAATACTACATTTTGTTTTGCTACTATTGTTGTATCTCTACTCAGGAACATGCCTAGGAATAGTAGTCAACACCAGCGAGCAGTAATAACATAATTTTTAAAGCTTTCTAATATACTCAAATTACTCACAGTTAACTTATTTGTAGATCCCTCAGGTACACAGGGAAACAGATCAGGAACTGCCATCAATCCAAGAGGTTTGATGGGCTTTATGTGACTTGAGAAATGTCTCATTAGATGAGGTAACCGCTGGAGAAATGTGAGGGAGAACACCAGCTGGCCTCATACTCTAGTTTGACCACACCCATTACTGACTTTGAAAATCTCATCTTGAGAATTCTCTTTATTTAGTGTTACTGAAGCAGTTCACATCCATATGTTGAAGGGTCCTACTTAATTTCTCAATCTCTCATGTATTCTCTAGGCAGATGAACCAGATGTTCAGATCATGTGACTCAACAAGCTGGATTTAAGAATCTGTAGAATCCAGACCTCTAGAAGCTCTACAGGCCATTACAAGTCCACTATGGTTCACGGCAATGAATCCATGGGCTCTAGACAGTGAACAACTGCGCAGAGTCTACAATATTCCCTTCAGTGCTGTCTACATGCCCATAGCTTATTATTTTTATAGGAACTCCTTGTTTCTTTATAGAGATCATTACAAGTTTCACATATAGACCATTATACTTCACATCTTCTTAGGCATCCATCTTGCTAACCTAGTAACCCTGACCTCCTCCTTTTTTCCTGTGTATGTTAAGTCTCTTAGTCACGTCTGACTCTGCAACCCCATGGACTACAGCCTGCCAGGCTCGTCTGTCCATGGGATTTTCCAGGCAAGAATACTGGAGTGGGTTGCCATTCCCTTCTCCAGGGGAATCTTCCTGACCCAGAGATAGAACCTGGGTCTCCTTCATTGGCAGGCGAATTCTGTATGGTCTGAGCCACCAGGGAAGCTCCAGACAAAATAAATGGGGTAAACGCTCACTCAAAATTTCCATAGATGGCCAAATTTTAGCATTCTTTCTCCTTTCAACACTCTTACATATGAAAAGAAACATTCATATTCTGATGATTCTATAGAGTTACATGGCCACTAAACTGTAGGCCCAGCTCAAATACCTTGGGCTCCAATAATACATCCCATCCTCAGAATTGCTTCCATCCTCCTCTGAACTCACACCACCACCCCATGTTGCATATATCTCACTGGACTTGTCATATTTTCTTCTCATGCATCTTTTGTGCTTCCTTTTTTGCCAAGACCAAAAATTCTTGGCGATATCATACTCAAATCTCTACCTAAACAGTACCTGGATTTATAAAAAACTGGCTTGAGAATGAACAAATAATTAAATATTTTGTTAAAAACTACATACATAGGTAATTTGTTTATAGAATTTATTATTCAACCAATTTGGGCAAAGTTCCAAGTTATTAATTGTCTCAGTCAGTTGAGGCTACCATAGCGAAATATCATGCATGGCAAGACCTAAACAAAATTTATTTTCTCACAGTTCCAGAGGCTGGAAAGTCCACGGGCAACTGCAGACCAACTCAGTTTCTGATAAGAGTTACCTTCCTAGCTTGCAGACAACCATCTTCTTTCTGTATTTTCTGTCAAAAAGGCCACCAATTCTATTGGACCAGGCCCCCCCCTCTTATAACCTCATTTAACTTTACTGTCACCTTTAAAGTCCCTGTCTCCGAGAACAGTCACATTGGGGATTATGGTTTCAATATATGAACCTGGGGAGGACACAAGTTCAATCCATAGCTTTTTAAATTTTTTCAATTATAGTATCAGACTATGAACAAGTCTCTTGGAATCCACTTTGACAAAAATGGAAGGACTAGTCATTCTATAGTACAGAAAGGTCTATAATGAATCATCTTTCCATTCATTTTCTTTCCAGGCTTGAATCCATTATCATCAGAATTATACAGAAGATGTTATAAAAATGGTACCTGCAGACTTGAGTGCTTTGGAAGTGAAATGTTAGTTGCCTACTGTATGTTTCAGCTGGAGTGCTGTCTCAAAGGAAACCCTGAACCCTGACTTAAGAAGCCAGTAAATACCAATTAACTTGACAGAGAATTTAAACTGAACTCTGACACTGTGATGTGCCCACAGTTATTGGTTTTCAGCATTTTAATAAGCCATCAGAGCATTGAAATCTTATAATCTTAGACTTGAAAAGCTGAGCTGATGTCTTCCTAAACACAGCTAAAGTTCTCATGAAAATAGGTTATAATATATTTTTTCTCGCTTCAAAGTGATATTCACACTCTCCTCAGTGCCTATTTTTATCTTTACTCATAGAAAGGTTGTCTACATTATTTATAGAGGCCCAAAAACTGTAGAAACATCTTTTTACACCTAGGCTTTACCCTACCATACATTCAGTTCACTATTCACCTTTTCTTTGAGCCTCTCATCTGTAGAGGAACAGACCTGCCCTAGCCTCTAATGACCTTGTATATCTCTCACGTGGACCACTTTGATTTCACTTAAGGCTGCAATGAGTCTTGACTGGGTCTGACCCTGCAGGTCTTGAAACACAAGGGCAAAAGCTATGTTACAATAGGCTGTAACAAAGCAGGTTCTCATCCACCTCCCTGGTTTCAGAGAATGAAATCATGCAACTTTCCACCTCAGCCCCCTTGGGTTCAGCTATCAGACCACTTGGCCATGGTTCAGAGTTGGCTTCTCTACAGCTGAGTGGCTCACCACCTCTGCCATCCACCATCTGGCCACTCTGGGGAAACGCCACCCAGTGAGACTAGCAGCTAACACACCTGCTGGTCTTGCTTTGCTGTATATAAGTAATAAACTGTCCCACTAGAATTCATGGTTTTGTTTACCAGTGAACCTTACAAAAAGTATGACAGGCAGGGACTTCCCTGGCAGTCCAGTGATTAACTCTGCGCTTCCACTGCAGGGGTTGATGGCTCAATTCCTGGTCAGGGAAATTAAGATCCCCCATGCCCTGCAGTGTGGCCAAAAAAGAAAAAGAAAGCAAAAGGAAAAAAAGTGTGACAGGCAAAGCTAGCAACTTCCATCAGGGTTCTGGTTGTCCCACTGACTACTGTGGTGCTGCTGGACATCTGCCTCACTGCTTAACATCACCAACCCGTGCCCAGATGCACCGATGAGTTCTGCACATGCTCTCGAGATAAGCGATGCAGCGGTGGAAGGGAACAGATTCTGGGTGTGCAGCAACCGTCTTCAGCTTCACTGCTGACTTCAGCTCAGACTCCCTCGTGATTCTGAGAGGACAGGGCTCTAACTGCCCAGAGCCAATCACTGACCTAGGATAGGACTGAGAAAACGGTGCCCAAGGCCTGGCCTGAATGACAGCTCTGCCTGTCCAGCTCCTCACTGATACTGAGAAAAGAAGGAGAAGAGTGGTTGAAATGAATAAAGGGTTGTAAGAGGTTCCACATTCCCAGACACTATCCAACCTTTGATAAAATCCAGTGTTGGTGTCTTTAGCAGGGAAGATACTAAAAATCCTCTTCTCAGAGGCCCAAATTCTCCTGTGGAGTCATTAGGGAACAGGGGATTAAAAGGGATAGGATTAGACATGACCTGGAGTGATAACCATGGTTCAGTATCCAGAGTAAGGAAGGCATCCAGACAGGACCCAAGAAAACTCTCAGACTCTGAAGGAAGCAGGGAATCCTTATATGAGCACACTGACTCCTCTGGAAATGTCCTCAAAATACTTCACAATCCTTAGGCTTGCTTCACATTTTACTCTTTCACTTAAGATGTACATTCTTTATACACAGAGATAAACTGAAACTTGAAAATATCCCAGCCTGCTGACTATCTGAAGAGCCTCTCTTTTCAGTTGGATGAGGGGGCACTGTTAGAGACCCATTAGAGAAGTGGTGTCCAAAGTAAGAGTGAGAACCTGTATCTTTCTTGGTACTTAATGGCAAGAGACATTCATTCATCAAGAGTTGAATAAAGGTGATATTCTAATTGTCAATGGCATTTTTTTACAGAATAGAAATAACAATTCTAAAATTCATATGGCACCACGAAAGATCCCAGATAGTCAAAACAATGTTGAGAAAGAAGAGCAAAGGTAAAGGCATCATACTCCTTAGTTACAAACTATATTATAAAGCTACAGTAGTCAAAACAGTATGGTACTGGCATAAAAACATACACATAGATCAATGGAACAGAAATAAGAACCCAGAAATAAACCTATGCATATATGATCAAGAACATAATCACTCCAGGTCACCTCTAATCCCATTCATTTTACATGAGCACCAAGAATACTCAGTGGGGAAAAGATAGTGAAATGCAAATTAAAAAACACAATAAGATATCACTTCACACCTATTTGAATCAGCCATCTGATCAGGTGTGAAGTGGTATCTTTTTTATGACCAATATTCCATTGTGTGTGTGTGTGTGTGTGCATGTATATCACATCTTGTTTGTTTATATATATATAAACATATACATATACATACATACATATATATAAACTAAATATGCTATGTGTGTGTGTGTGTGTATACACACAAATACAAACAGTGGAATATTACTTGGTCATAAAAAAGAATGCAATTTTGCCATCTGCAACAACATAGATGGACCTGGAAAATATTATGTTAAGTGAAGTAAATCAGGCAAAGAAAGACAAATACTGTATAATATCACTTATATGTGGAATATATAAAAAACAAAACAAACCAATGAATATAACAGAAAAGAAACAGAGTCACAGATATGGAGAACATACTAGTAGCTATCAGTAGGGAGAAGGAAGGAAGGGCAAGTCAGGAGTAGGGGATTAAGAGGAACAAACAACTATGTGGAAGATAAATAAGCTATAAGAATATATTGTCCAACACAGGAAATATAGCCACTCTCTTATAAATGACATTTATAAGAGTATAACATTTAAAATTTTTGAATCACTATGTTGTACACCTGAAACTCAGATAATATTGTACATCAACTATATTGCAATTAAAAATAATCACTAAAATAATTACTAAAAGATGTTTTTCATAAAGGAGTAAATTAAGCAAAGAGAGAAGAATTAAGATGAAAAGCAGTAATAAGCATGCAATAAGTTAATTATTTACATTAGAGAATACAAATAAGCAAGGACTATTAAAAATAAAATGTATGTATGAGTAATTTAAAAGTATAAAAATAAGGTTAAAACATTAAACAACAACATGAAAAGGGAGAAGAAAATTACTACAAGAAAACATTCCACAGTCTTTGTATTATTGGAAGAACGTGAAGATAGTGATTTATTTCAGAGACATTTTTTAAGATAGGTTTACTGATTTAAAATAGATCATTGCTATAAGAACAAAAACAGAAGGTGTAACTTCTAAACCAAAGGAAGCACAAACAATACAAGCAAAATCAATCAATAGATCAATCAGTAAAATGGGAAATAAAAAGTACAAAAAATACTTTTAAGATTGAATTTTTAATCTAGCAATAACCTATTCATAAGAGTGACAACAACACCTAAAGACAAAGAAAGGAGGGATATAAAAGATGAAAAAAATATGTCAATTCTAGCAAAGACTGCTTATTGTACACTCCAGTATACTCTTCTCCCATTTTTCTTTAGTAATGAGCCAGAGAACAGGATTCCTGAAGGCTTTCACTCTATAGATGAAGCTCAGCAGTCCATTCACTAATGAGATTTATCATTCCATATCTCTTAGCAGACATAAATACTGAGGCCTGTAAAGTAGATGTGCACTGCTGGGCAGAAATACCTCCTGGTTTACAAAGATCAGGGCTCTGATATGTGTGTGACTGTGTCCTTTAGCTTTGTATTTTAACGCTATAAGAGTGGGTACCTACAACTTGTGGCTCAGCGGTAAAGAATCCGCCTGCCAAGGCAGGAGGTATGGGTTTGATCTCTGGGTCAGAAAGATCTCCTGCAGAATGAAATGGCAACCCACTCCAGTATTCTTGCCTGGGAAATCCCATGGTCAGAGCAGCCTGCTGGGCTACAACAGGCCAGAGTGTCGAAAAAGAGTTGGACATGACTAAGCGTCTAAACAACAAGTTTAGACTCATTACATCTTCCCGTTTCTTATCATTAGTGTTGCTGCTGCTGCTAAGTCACTTCAGTCGTGTCCGACTCTGTGCGACCCATAGACAGCAGCCCACAAGGCTTCCCCGTGTAAGTAAGTGAAAATTTTAGTCGCTCAGTCGTGTCCAACTCTTTGCGATCCCATTGTTATGTAGTTAGAATGGGAAAAAGAAATCCAAAATGGTGGTGGCTAAAAGACAAAGAAGGGAAAAGCCCACAAAAATAAAACAAAGGAAGTTCCAAGGACCAGATGAGGACCTCAGGTAAAACAAACAGCCCTCCTGGCTAGCCCAGTTTACATAGGGCAGGCTCAGGGGGGAGGAAACAAATGTATAAAAGGAGGAAGTCTATAAGGGTTGAGGCATCTCTTCTCGTGTCTTTTGGTTGGCCCGCCCTCACTCCTCGAGAGTGTACTATCAAGGGTGTGCTATCCTTTGTTTTTCCTAATAATACTGAGCTATAACGCTGCTCCATCCATTGCTTCAAATTTTCCCTGCGGCAAGACAGAAGTGAGGAAATTACATGCTCCCCCGACATCTAGGGTACCATTTCTCGGATTTAACCTAGCTGAAACAACCTCAGTTTGGCCCCACAAGGCGGAGGCGAAACACAGCAGAAGTCCAACTCGGTGAAAGCTTCTGTGGCAGAAGCTGAACTCAAAGAAAACCCAGCGCAGTGCAAGTGACAAGAAGCCCAGCGTGCTGGCAAATGGGACAGCCAAAACTAACTCAGCAGAAAGCTCACGCGGCTCAGGCTCAGACTCCAGAAGACCTCCAGTTAAAGTAAAAGAGGTCTTCGCTCCTATGACTGGAAAGACATAGGGCTAAAAAAATCTTAATTCCTTTACAATCTCTTGTTTCTTGTTTCCTCAAACCCCCTGTGAACAGGAGAGCGGCAGTGGGCGCAACTGAGAGACTCTGGAGAGGCTACTCCCCTGCGTGTCCTGAAGGCTCCACTATCCTCTGCGCCCCAGTAGCTGTTGTCCAAGTGAGTGAGGGTTCTTCTGTCCTTAATCTTCTCTGTGCCAAGAATCAGGCCAATGAAAACTGTGAGCACAGGTCAGGCATTTAGCAGCTTTTCTGGCAGGTTATGAAGGGGATTCCTCGGCATGTTTTTCCCACTGCTTTTTCCTCCCATCCTTCAACTCCTCTCTCCCGGAACTTGAGCCCAGCCAAAACCCATGGTGTCTGGTCTCAAGACCTAATGAAGCTCAGGCTCTGATGTCTCACTGCAAAAATTCAGTTAGAGACACAGCAATAGGTAAGAGGTAGATTTGTTCGGATTCAGAGAGAAGCACATTCCACAGGGTGTGGGCCATCACAGAGGAGAGTGCAGTGGCCATGGAATTGTCAGGCTGGGTGACTTCATATGCTAATAAGTGGGAGGATCATTCCAACAATTAGGGAACCACCCATTCCTCTGTCTTTTGACAGTGCCTTGGAGCTGTCCTGGTGCCCCTGGGTATGCGTTTAGCTTGCAGATTGAAGATCAAGGTTTAGTTGAATCTGACTTGTCATCTTGGACCCATTTGATTTTTATCTGTTTATGTTATTCCCTTGGGCTATGTCATTCTCTCAAAGGTTGTGCCCTGCCCCCTTCCCTCCTGTTTCATGCTCTTTTCCTGAGCCCTGTCTGGGCCCACAATGTTGCCTTTACAATCTTCTTGAGGAGCAACCAGAAAACAGCTGGCCCTGGGAGGGAAATACTGTATGATATCCAATCCCTCTAGATATTCAGGCCATCATCTTCCATGTTTCCTAAACATGTGCAACAGCAGCATCTCTCAGTGAACCCGCTAGAGTGGGTGACAGGCACACAATGCCTGCTAAAAGTCCATCTGTTGGTGGCATCGTTTCAAGAGCAACTGGGCTTTCAGGGATAATGTTTGCCACTTTGGGAGTTAGCCCTGCAGGCCGATTGGGCCCAAACCCTTACCACCTTTCTCCTAAAGTTACAAACATACCCCTGGATCAAATCTCCACTCCACTTTTATGGAACATCTGGCCTATTGTCTCTTATCAATTTGTTTTTAAGCCACTTACTAACTCCTACAACCAGAACCCTGCCCTCTTGCAGGCAACAGCACTTCAGCCAGCCTATTATTAAAATGCCCCTAACAGAAGCAGAAGATATTAAGAAGAGGTGGCAAGAATACACAGAAGAACTGTACAGAAAAGATCTTCATGACCCAGATAATCACGATGGTAATATTACTCACCTAGTGCCAGATATCTTAGAATGCAAAGTCAAGTGGGCCTTAGGAAGCGAAACAAAGCTAGAGGAGGTGATGGAATTCCAGTTGAGCTATTTCAAATCCTAAAGGATGATGCTGTGAAAGTGCTGCACTCAATATGTCAGCAAATCTGGAAAATTCAGCAGTGGTCACAGGACTGGAAAAGCTAAGTTTTCATTCCAATCCCAAAGAAAGGTAACCCCAAAGAATGCTCAAACTACCACACAACCGCACTCATCTCACACACTCACAGAGTAATGCTCAAAATTCTCCAAGCCAGACTTCAACAGTATGTGAACTGTGAACTTCCACATGTTCAAGCTGGTTTTAGAAAAGGCAGAGGAACCAGAGATCAAATTGCCAACATCTAATGGATCATCGAAAAAGCAAGAGAGTTCTAGAAAAACATCTATTTCTGCTTTATTGACTATGCCAAAGCCTTTGACTGTGTGAATCACCACAAACAGTGGAAAATTCTTCAAGAGATGGGAATACCAGACCATCTGACCTGCCTCTTGAGAAATATGTATGCAAGTCAGGAAACAACAGTTAGAACGGGACATGGAACAACAGACTGGTTCTGAATCAGGAAAGGAGTACATCAAGGCTGTATATTGTCACCCTGCTTATTTAACTTATATGCAAAGTACATCATAAGAAACACTGGGCTGGATGAAGCACAAGCTGGAATCAAGATTGTCGGCAGAAATATCAATAATCTCATATATGCAGATGACACCACCCTTATCGCAGAAAGCGAAGAAGAACTAAAAAGCCTCTTGATGATAGTGAAAGATGAGAGTGAAAAATTTGGCTTAAAGCTCAACATTCAGAAAACTAGGATCATGGCATCTGGTCCCATCACTTCATGGAAAATAGATGGGGAAACAGTGAGAGACTTTATTTTTTTGGGTTCTGAAATCAC
Organism: Cervus canadensis; assembly: GCF_019320065.1. Classification (NCBI taxonomy): domain Eukaryota; kingdom Metazoa; phylum Chordata; class Mammalia; order Artiodactyla; family Cervidae; genus Cervus; species Cervus canadensis. The sequence goes on along the minus strand of NC_057399.1, from coordinate 4,110,410 downwards.
TGCAGATGGTATTTGCAGCCATGAAATTAAAAGAGGCTTGCTCCTTGGAAGAAAACTTATGACCAACCTAGACAGCTTATTAAAAAGCAGAGACATTACTTTGCCAACCAAGGTCCATCTAGTCAAGGCTATGGTTTTTCCAGTAGTCATGTATGGATATGAGATTTGGACTATAAAGAAAGCTGAGTGCCAAAGAATTGATGCTTTTGAACTGTGGTTTGAGAGTCCCTTGGCCTGCAAGGAGATCCAACCAGTCCATCCAAAAGGAAATCAGCCCTGAATATTCATTGGAAGGACTGATGTTGAAGCTGAAACTCCAATACTTTGGCCACCTGATGTGAACAACTGACTCATTTGAAAAGACCCTGATGCTGGAGAAGATTGAAGACAGGAGGAGAAGGGGACTACAGAGGATGAGATGGTGGATGGCATCACTGACTCAGTGGACATGAATATAAGTAAGCTCCAGGAGTTGGTGATGGACAGGCAGGCCTGGTGTGCTGCAGTCCATGGTGTTGCAAAGTTAGACACAACTGAGCAACTGAACTGAACTGAATCCCCCTAACAGGACCGGATAACCCACTCCTTTGTCATTACTTCTGTTATTACCTAAAGTGGGTCTATGACAATGAAATGTTTACCACTGGAAACACCCTAAACTGCTCTTATGGAGGAATAGGGGAGGAAATCAGTGACTTCCCTTATCTCAGAGCAATAAGAGGATAAGGTTTATGACTGTTTCACCAGGTTCCCAGTCTCAGGGCACAGACTTGGATTTCTTTACATTATGATATCTACTCCCATCTGCAGTGGACAAACCAGTGATGAGTTAAGATTATAACCCCTTAGTCCTGCCCAGCACTGGTCACACTGGAGACCTTGGGGACACCCAAATCCAGCCCAGGGGTCCCAGGAATCAACCTGCCTCCACCTGCCTCAAGATCTGGTCCCGTGGAGGTTGTCCCACCTCAGCCTGCTGAGGGATCCACCAGTTCAGGCATCCCAGGAGGTCGATCTGCCTTGACCTGCCTAGGGATCTGGTTCTCAGGAGGTTGTCAAGCCTCAACCTGCTCAGGGATCCACCAGTCCAGGGGTCCCAGGAGATCAACATGCCTCAACCTGTCTAGGGACCCAATTCTCAGGAGGCTGACCTGCCTCAACCTGCCCAGGGATTCGATCTCCAGGAGACTGTCACACCTCAGCCTGCCTGGGGATGTGCACCCTGACTCGGGGATGCCTGGCTCTCAGATTGTAACAGTACTGGGTAAGATAGACTTCAAAAAGACTCACCCCTAAGGAAGTCCACCCATGAAAATAGAAGGAAGCCTATTAGCTGTGGGACTATGCCCAGTCTCAGCAATAACTCAGGAATCCAACGAGAACCCCACTGCCTTTCTGGAAAATCTAAAAGAGGCCCTCTAAAAGTTAACCAGTCTGCACTTAGACTCTTACAAGGGACAGGTAATTTTCAAGGACAAATTCCTGCCCCAGTATGCATCAGATATCAGGATAAATTTACAACAGCTACAGCAGCAGGACCCTGCTGCCTCTTTAGAGGAGATGGTCCAGATAGCCACCTTTTTAACAGAGAATGGGAGAGGAGGCCACGGCTCAAGAAAGGGAGGAAAGGAAAGAGACAAGGCATGCCCAGATGCTGGCCACCCTCCAGAGAAACCCTATGGCAAACCCCGAGTCCTTAAAGGACAAGGCCCAGGACAAATGCCTAATCTGTAGACAGGCGGGGCAGTGGGCCAAAGAGTGTCCAAACCGTGACAAGTCTCCTAAAATGGCTTGCTACAAATGCTATCAGTTGGGATATTGGGTGGCACTCTGTCCTGGGGACCCAAGAGCCTCAAGGTCAAATGCCAAGCCTTCCCTCACAATGAAGGACTGAAGCAGCCTGCTCCAGCCAGCCCACCTGTCACAGATAACCATCACAGGACTAGAGCCTGGATGTGGCAGGTAAATCCAAGAATTTCTTAGTTGACACAGGGGCTACCTACTCTGTCCTGACCTCCTGCTCCAGAACCTTCTCCCTGCAAACCTGTACCATTTTGCGTGTTATAGGAAAAACAATTACAAAAAGATTCACTTGAGCACTTTGTTACTGGGATGGACAAAAATCTTCCCACCAGTTTCTAGTGGTCCCTGATTGTTCTCCTCCCTTATTGGGAAGAAATCTCCCCCTGACTTTGAAACGTTGCAGCTATTGCAGTCCTGATTTAGAATATGCTTTAAAACTCTCTTTTGGGGGCCAACTATTTTTACCAGCCACCAAGTGAAACAACTTCTGAGTGGGAGAAGCCACTTATGGATGTCTGATCAAAGGATCCTCAGATATCAACTAGTGCTGATGGAAAATCCAGGCCTGATTATATCCCCTTGTGATGTTCTTAACCCAGCTATCTTCCTGCCAACCCCCGAGGGCTCTCTCCCCTTTCAATCTTGCCTAGAAACTTTGGACCACTGCACAAAACCCCAGAGGGACTGTCAGAAAATCCTCTGACCAATCCTGAGAAAATCTGGTACACTGATCGAAGCAGATTTGTCTTGGAGGAAAAAGAAGAGCTGGATATTCAGTAGTCTCCAATTTTGAGACCATAGAGGCTAAACTTTTGCCACCAGGTACTTCAATCCAATTAGCTGAGCTCACAGCCTTGACTCCAGCTTTGGAACTGGGAAAAGGAAAAACAGTAGCCATTTACACGGACTGTAAATTTGCCTTTCTGGTGCTACATGCCCATGCGACTATTTGGAAAGAAAGGGGCCACTTGACCACCTGAGGGTCCCCAATCAAATATGGTGATCAAATCCTTAGGCTCTTGGAGGCAGGTCATCTGCCTGCTAAGATTTCAGTCCCCATTGTAAAGGACACCAAAAAGGGAGCATGTAAGTGGCACAAGGGAACCAAGCAGCTGATCAGGCAGCTTCTGAGCAGCGTTACAGAACAGTGACCTAATAGGGGTTCCTTAGTTCCACAGACAAATTAGCCAGAAACTCCTTCATATACTGAAGGTGAGACTCTTAAAGCTAAGAGTGAGGGCTTTCAAGAAGATCATGTTGGGTGGTTCCACAAGGAGGGACACCTTTTTCTCCCTGGAATCTCCAATGGAAGTTGGTTAACTCCCTACATGCCACTACTCATTTAGGGGAAAAGCCCCTCCAAAGATTACTAGAAAGATCCTTCAGAGGAACAGGCCTCCAAATGACTATAAAGCAAGTAGTCTCCTTCCCACTTGCCAAATGAACAACCCCCAAAGAGCTTGAAGACCCCAGCTGGCCCAGCCCATCCAGTGACATGAGACCTACCCAGGAGAGGACTGGCAGATGGACTTCACCCAGATGCCACTTTCTCAAGAGTATAAATACCTATTAGTCATGATACATTCATTCATAGGATGGATTGAAGGCTTTCCCACCTAGACTGAGAAGGCTGGTGAGGTGAAGTCACTCAGCCATGTCCGACTCTTTGCGACCCCATGGACTGTAGCCTACCAGGCTCCTCTGTCCATAGGATTCTCCAGGAAAGAGTACTGGAGTGGGTTGCCATGTCCTTCTCCAGGAGATCTTCCCAACCCAGGGATTGAACCTGGGGTCTCCCGCATTGTAGGCAGACGCTTTACCATCTGAGCCACCAGAGAAGGCTGAGGAGGTGGTAAAAAAAAAACTGCTCCATGAAATCATTCCGAGATTTGGCCTGCCCAGATCATTACAAAATGACAATGGGACATCATTTACCTCTAAGGTCACCGAAAGGGTCTCTAAAGCATTGGGTATTACTTATCATCTCCATTGTGTCTGGAGGCCTCAGTCATCAGGAAAAGTAGAAAGAACCAACCAATTCTTAAAATTAGCAATAAAAAAGATAACCCAGGAGACCTCCCCAGGATGGAAGGAGGCTTTACCAATAGCTCTCCTCCACACCTATTGCCCCTGAGCAACAGGTTGGTCTTTGTTCTTAATAGATGCTATATGGGAGACCTTTTGTTTATGTCAATGACCTCTTCCATGACCTCTTCCTAGATCCAGAGGCTCAGAACCTCTGGTCTTATACCATGGTCATTGGACAATTCCAATAAGATATATGCTTGTGGAGTGTCAACCAGGACCCAAAAGATTCTAAAGGGCCACCACTATATCTTCCAGGGTCTCAAGTGCTAATTAAAGTCTGAAAAGATGGGCCCCCAAACACTCAACTCCAGCCCACATGGAAGGGCCCCTACCCTGTAATACTTTCTACCCCCACAGCAGTCAAGGTACCAGGACATGACTCCTGGATTCACTACTCACTAATCAAGCCATGAAAGAAAACAGAAGAGGACACTCAATACACCTATGAGCCCCAGGGAGATCTCAGATACCTATTCAGGACTACAAATGGGTGTCATTCTAATGAATACCCCCAAAATCAAGTTTCTGGGGATAAGATTTCTCAGGACAGCTCTAAAGAGCCAACACAGCTTGGCAGGGGTTGCACTCCTAAATAGACAGGAGCTAGATCTCCTGATCCCTGAACAAGGAGGGACTGGACCCATCTTGGATGAGACGTGTTGTTTCTGGATAAATACCTCCAGCTAAGTTAAAGAAAGTCTCACAGTCCTCAAGAAAAACATTCAGATGCTACAGGATCTTAAAAAATGAGCTGGAGAGGTCTTGGGGTGGCTACAGTCTCTTTGGGGGATCCTTCTCCTAGTGAGGGGGAATTTGGAGTTGCCTAATGCCCCTACTAATCCTTGTTATCACCATACTGATGCTGCTTATGATTGCTCCATGTATTATCAATTGTCTAACCCATTTTGTCTCTGCCCAGGTCAACAGGCTACAACATGCAGTGCCAGTTTAACAAGAATATATAAAACTACAGCTGACCACGGAAAATATCACTCACCCTCAGATGGACACCACTATAAAGACTTGAGGCTTGAGATTAGCAAGAGGGGGAGGCCCAATGCCCCTCACCATCCCAGTTCAGCAGGAAGTAGCCAGAGAGATTGCGATATCCCTATTCCCAAAGAATTGGGCCTCCCATCTCTTGAGGGGGGAAGGTTAGGTAGAATAGGAAAAAGGAGTCCAAAACGGCAGTGGCTAAAAGACAAAGAAGGGAAAAGCCTGCAAAAATAGAACAAAGGAAGTTCTGAGGACCAGAATGAGGATCTCAGGTAAAACAAACAGCCCTCCTGGCTAGCCCAGTTTACATAGGGCAGGATCAGGGGGGAGGAGACAAATGTATAAAAGGAGGAAGCCTAGAAGGATTGAGGCCTCTCTTCTCTTGTCTTTTGGGTCAACCTGCCCTCACTCCTCGATGGTGTACTATCCTCTGTTTTTCCTAATAAAACTGAGTTATAACACTGCTCCATCCGTCACTTCAAATTTTTGCTGCAGCAAGACAGAACTGAGGAAATTACACACTCCCCCCACACCACGGACTGTAGCCCGCTAGGCTCCTCTGTCCATGAAATTCTCCAGGCAAGAATACTGGAGTGGGTTGCCATTTCCTTCTCTGGGGCTCTTTGTATAGGAAATTAGAATTGGATGCCTCAAGTCCAACGAAGCCCCTAGGGCAGTTCATTATCAGAGTGTTCCTCTCCTTTGTAAAGCACTTCTGACTGCCAGATTAATTGTGAGCCATTCAGGGGCCATTGCTCTTCTGATCTTAACATATCTAATATGCACCCCAAAGAGCTTTCCTTCAGGATAGATGAAATAATTTCCCATTTTTATAAGCTTTATAATACCAAAACACAAAAGACCCTGAAAAATTCCAACAAAAACACCACAAACAGATTCCAGCATCAGAGCATGTAGACAAACTGATTCCCTGATAGGGTAAAATTTACCCTATAAAACAAATGAATTAAATCCAACTAGGCTACCCACCCCCATAAGAACCAGTTAGCTCCCAAATGAACTGCTTCCAATGTAGTGACATTCTTTCCCTTTTTGCCTATAAACACAGTTATATTTTTTGGTTTCCTCTTTTTGCTAATGTTCACATAGCTTGACTAGCTTTCTATTAAATATAATTTGCCTGTGGTGACAGTTACAATCTGGTATAATGTAAATAATGAGAAACCCTGAAATAAAAGTGACTTAAATAAGATGGAATTTTATTCTCTCTCATATAAAGAGACCTAGAAGGAAGCTGAAATGGTTACCATATAGAGTAGTGGGAAAAATACTAAAAAACCTTCATATCTCTGATGCCACCAGCAAATCATGTTAAGCTTAGCCTAGGATGAGACCATCTGCATCACACAGTACCAAACTGCTGGACACCGTGAGGAGTCTTTCTGTCTTTGAAAGACAGATACAAGGTTTAGACATGTACTCCAACTAGATACAAGGTTTAGACATGTACTCCAAATACCAGATAAGCTTCAACATAAACATTATTTCAACTTTAGGAAGTATGTATTAGGACACAAACCAAGGAAAAACAATGTAAGACAAGTGGACTTCAAACTCTTATCAATAAAAAGCATCATTCTCTGGCTGACCCCTTACCAGTGTAATCATGATCATAAAATACTCCAACCATGTTCATCCTCCAGCAGTGCAGGAGGAGCTCAAAGTACCCCAGGCTGCAACCCAGCTGACATAGAATATTTCAACCCCATGATGACTATTTCTCATAAAGCTATATATTGTGAGATATGCTTTGCAAATAAATCAGATGAGCCTGGTTTATGTGAATCTGGTCCCTGGAGAATTGATAAGCTTTGGGAGAATGGAAAACCAAGAGATGGACCCTGGATTACATAAACACACAAGTGTAATGAGTACCCCTCATTACAAGTAACAAAGATGGTGGAGAAGGACATGCACTCATCTTCTCCTGTAAAAACTCCAAAATTACAACTCGCTGCTGAACAACCATAGACAGGAGAATGTTGGATCCCACCAAAAAAAGATAACCCACCTCCAAAGACAAAGGAGAAGCCCCAGCAAGATGGTAAGAGGGGCAAAATTGTATTTAGAATCAAACCCCATACCCACCAGACACACTTGGAGGGTTCAAAGAAAACCTTGTATGCACCAGGAGACTCCACAGTGACTGAGCCAGACCTGCCTTTGAGTGTTTGAGTGTCTCATTCAGAGGTATGGGTCATCAGTGGCCGACCACAGAGGCAGGGGCTCTGCGTGCAACAGACCTGGGTGTGGCGTAAGCCCTCTTAGAAGAAGTCGCTATTAATCCCACAATAGAACTCCCAGAACTTACACAAGACTGGGGAAACAAACAAACTTAGAGAGCACAAACAAAATCTTGTGTGCACCAGAACCCAAAAGAAAGGAACAGTGACCCCACAGGACACCTACACAGACTTGCCTGTGAGAGTCCAGGAGTCTCTGGCAGAGGTGTGGGTCAGCAGTGGCCTGTTGCAGGGTCAGAGGCACTGAGTGCAGCAGTGCATGCCTGGGACCTTTTGAAGGAAGTCACCATTATCCTCATTACCTCCACCATAGTTTGGTCAAACAACAGGGAGAGACACAGCCCCACCCAGCAACAGAAAACGGAATTAAAGATTTACAGAGCTGGCCCTGCCCATCAGAACAAGACCCAGTTTCCCCCTCAGTCACTCTCTCCCATCAAGAAGCTTCCATAAGCCTCTTATCCTTATCTAGCAGACAGAATGAACACTGCAATCAAAGAAAACTACTCAAACTGATTACATGGACCACAGCCTTGTCTAATTTAATGAAACTATGACCCATGCCATGAAGGGCCACCCAAGATGGACGGGTCATGGTGGAGAGTTCTGGCAAAATGTGGTCCACTGGAGAAGGGAACGACAAACCACTTCAGTATTCTTGCCTTGAGAACCCCATGAACAGTATGAAAAGGCAAAAATATAGGACACTGAAAGATGAACTCCCCAGGTTGGTAGGTGCCCAATATGCTACTGCAGAAGAGTGGAGAAACAACTCCAGAAATAATGAAGAGATGGAGCCAAAGCAAAAACAACACCCAGTTGTGGATGTGACTGGCAAGGGAAGAAAGTCCAGTGTTACAAAGAGCGATATTACATGTGAATCTGGAATGTTAGGTTCATGAATCAAGGCAAATTGGAAGTCGTCAAACAGGAAATGGCAAGAGTGAACATCGACATTTTAGGAATTGGTGAACTAAAAAAGACTGGAATGGGTGAATTTTACTCAGATGACCATTATATATACTACTATGGGCAAGAGTCCCTTAAAAGAAATGGAGTAGCCATCATAGTCAACAAAGGAGTCGGAAATGCAGTTCTTGGGTGCAATCTCGAAAATGACAGAATGATCTCTGTTCATTTCCAAGGCAAACCATCCCATATCACGGTAATCCAAGTCTATGCCCCAACAACTAATGCCAAAGAAACTGAAGCTGAACGATTCTATGAAGACCTACAAGACCTTCTAGAAGTAACACCCAAAATAGATGTCCTTTTCATTATAGGGGAGTGGAATGCAAAAGTAGGAAGTCAAGAGATACCTGAAGGAACAGGGAAATTTCACCAAGGAGTACAAAATGAAGCAGGGCAAAGGCTAACAGAATTTTGCCAACAGAATGCACTGGTCATAGCAAACACCTTCTTCCACAACACAAGAGAAGACTCTATGCATGGACATCACCAGATGGTCAATACCAAAATCAGATTGATTATATTTTTTGCAGCCAAAGATGGAGAAGCTCTATACAGTCAGCAAAAACAAGACCTGGAGCTGACTCTGGCTCAGATCATGAACTCCTTATTGCCAAATTCAGACTTAAATTGAAGAAAGTAGGGAAAACCACTAGACCATTCAGGTATGACCTATGTCAAATCCCTTACAATTATACAGTGGAAGTGACAAATAGATACAAGGGATTGGATCTAATAGACAGAGTACCTGAAGAACTATGGATAGAGGTTCATGACATTGTACGGGAGGCAGTGATCAAGACCATCCTCAAGGGAAAAGAAATGCAAAAAGGCAGAATGGTTGTCTGAGGAGGCCTTACAAATAGCTGAGAAAAGAAGAGAAGCTAAAGGCAAAGGAGAAAAGGAAAGATATACCCATCTGAATGCAGCATTCCAACAAATACCAAGAAGAGATAAGAAAGCCTTCTGCAGTGATCAATGCAAAGAAATAGAGGAAAACAACAGAATGCCAAAGACTAGAGATCTCTTCAAGAAAATTAGAGATACCAAGGGAATATTTCATGCAAAGATAGGCTCAATAAAGGACAGAAATGGTATGGACCTAACAGAAGCAGAAGATATTAAGAAGAAGTGGCAAGAATACACAGAAGAACTATACAAAAAAAGATATTCATGACCCAGATAACCATGATGGTGTGATCACTCACCTAGAGTCAAGACATCTTAGAATGCAAAGTCAAGTGGGCCTTAGGAAGTATCATTATGAACAAAGTTAGAGGAGATGATGGAATTCCAGTTGGGCTATTTCAAATCCTAAAAGATGATGCTGTGAAAGTGCTGCACTCAATATGCCAGCAAATTTGGAACACTCAGCAGTGGCCACAGAATGGGAAAAGGTCAGTTTTCTTTCTAAACCCAAAGAAAGGCAATGACAAAGAATGCTCAAACTATCACACAATTGCACTCATCTCACATGCTAGTAAAGTAATGTTCAAAATTCTCCAAGCCAATCTTCAACAATATGTGAACTGTGAACTTCCACATGTTCAGGCTGGTTTTAGAAAAGGCAGAGGAACCAGAGATCAAATTGCCAACATCCACTGGATCATTGAAAAAGCAAGAGAGTTCCAGAAAAATATCTGCTTTGCTGAATACACCAAACCCTTTGATTGTGTGGATCACAACAAAATATGGAAAATTTTTCAAGAGATGGGAATACCTGACCACCTTAACTGCTTCCTGAGAAATCTGTATGCAGGTCAGGAAGCAAGAGTTAGAACTGGACATGGAACAACAGACTGGTTCCAAATAGGGAAAGGAGTATGTCAAGGCTGTATATTGTCACCCTGCTTATTTAACTTATATGCAAAGTACATCATGCGAAATGCTGGGCTGGATGAAACACAAGCTGGAATCAAGATTGCCGAGAGAAATATCAATAACCTCAGATATGCATGATACCACCCTTATGGTAGAAAGCAAAGAACTAAAAAGTCCCTTGATGAAATTGAAAGAGGAAAGTAAAAAATTTGGCTTAAAACTCAGCATTCAGAAAACCAAGATTATGGCATCTGGTCCCATCACTTCATGCAAAATAGATGGGGAAACAATGGAAACAGTGAGAGACTTTATTTTGGGGGGCTCCAAAATCACTGCAGATGGTGTTTGCAGCTGTGAAATTAAAAGAGGCTTGCTCCTTGGAAGAAAAGTTATGACCAACCTAGACAGCATATTAAAAAGCAGAGATATTACATGGCCGACAAAGGTCCGTCTAATCAAAGTTATGGTTTTTTCAGTAGTCATGTATGGATGTGAGAGTTGGACCATAAAGAAAGCTGAGCACTGAAGAATTGATGCTTTTGAATTATGGTGTTGGAGAAGTCCCTTGGACTGCAAGGAGATCCAACCAGTCCATCCTAAAGGAAATCAGTCCTGAATATTCATTGGAAGGACTGATGCTGAAGCGGAAACTCCAATACTTTGGCCACCTGATGTGAACAACTGACTCATTGGAAAAGATTCTAATGCTGGGAAAGATTGAAGGCAGGAGGAGAAGGGGACCAAAGAGGATGAGATGGCTGAATGGCATCACCGACTCAATGGACATGAGCTTGAGCAAGCTCCAGGTGTTGGTGTTGGACAGGGAACCCTGGCATCATGCTGTTGCAAAGAGTCGAACACGCTTGAGCAACTGAACTGAACTTAATGAGTACCCCAGAGTCAGAGTCAGACCACTCTTCTTCAGATACTGACATTACCTCTCCCTTCAACATCTGCATAGGCTTCGCCTGTACTATATGACTTTCCTGTTAACAGTTCTACAGTGGCCACCACCTGCTTAAGCAATACTTCACGGTAAGGGATAAGCCAGCAAATTGGTGCCTAAAGAGCTGACTGAACAGTTGAAAAAAATCTTCTAACTTCCTTATCTTATCTTCCCTGACATCCACCCCACACAGAACTTCTCAATGGGTCCATTCAAAATATCACTCATGGTGGGGAGAGACAAATTGGGAATTGTGATTAACATATACATGCTGCTATACAGAAAATAATAAACAAGGACCTATTGTATACCCCACGTTCAAGGTAAGAGAAACCTAAGTAAGATGGTAGGTGTTGTGAGAAGGCATCAAAGGACAGGAACACTGAAACCATAATCACAGAAAACTAGCCAATCTGATCACAAGGACCACAGTCTTGTCTAACTCAATGAAACTAAGCCATGCTGTGTAGGGCCACCCAAGACGGACGGGTCATGGTGGAGAGGTCTGAAAGAATTGGTCCACTGGAGAAGGGAATGGCAAACCACTTCAGTATTCTTGCCTTGAGAACCTCATGAACAGTATGAAAAGGCAAAATGATAGGACACTGAAAGATGAACTCCCCAGGTTGGTAGGTGCCCAATATGCTACTGGAGATCAGTGGAGAAATAACTCCAGAAAGAATGAAAGGATGGAGCCAAAGCAAAAACAACACCCAGTTGTGGATGTGACTGGTGATGGAAGCAAGGTCAGATGCAGTAAAGAGTAATATTGCATAGGAACCTGGAATGTTAGGTCCATGAATCAAGGCAAATTGGAAGTGGTCAAATAGGAGATGGCAAGAGTGACTGTCGACATTCTAGGAATCAGCGAACTAAAACGGACTGGAATGGGTGAACTTAACTCAGATGACCATTATATCTACTACTGTGGGCAGGAATCCCTTAGAAGAAATGGAGTAGCCATCATAGTCAACAAAAGAGTCTGAAATGCAGGACTTGGATGCAATCTCAAAAATGACAGGATGATCTCTCTTCGTTTCCAAGGCAAACCATTCCATATCACAGTAATCCAAGCCTGTGCCCCAACCAGTAATGCTGAAGAAGATGAAGTTGAACGGTTCCATGAAGACCTACAAGACCTTTTAGAACTACCACCCAAAAAAGACATCCTTTTCATTATAGGGGACTAGAATGCAAGAGTAGGAAGTCAAGAAACACCTGGAGTAACAGGCAAATTTGGCCTTGGAGTATAGAATGAAGCAGGGCAAAGGCTAATAGAATTTTGCCAAGAGAACACTGGCCATAGCAAACAACCTCTTCCAACAACACAAGAGAAGACTCTACACATGGACATCACCAGATGGTCAACACCGAAATCAGACTGATTATATTCTTTGCAATCAAAGATGGAGAAGCTCTATACAGTCAGCAAAAATAAGACTAGGAGCTGACTGTGGCTCAGATAACGAACTCCTTACTGCCAAATTCAGACTTAAACTGAAGAAAGTAGGGAAAACCACTAGATCATTCAAGTATGACCTAAATCAGGTCCCGTATGACTATACAGTGGAAGTGAGAAATACTTTTAAGGGACTAGATCTGATAGACAGAGTGCCTGATGAACTATGGATAGAGATTCATGATATTGTACAGGAGACAGGGATCAAGACCATCCCCATGGAAAAGAAATGCAAAAAGGCAAAATGGTTGTCTGAGGAGGCTTTACAAATAGCTGTGAAAAGAAGAGAAGCAAAAAGCAAAGGAGAAAAGGAAAGATATTCCCATTTGAATGCAGAGTTCCAAAGAATAGCAAGGAGAGATAAGAAAGCCTTCCGCAGTGATCAATGCAAAGAAATAGAGGAAAACAACAGAATGCCAAAGACTGGAGATCTCTTCAAGAAAATTAGAGATACAAAGGGAACATTTCATGCAAAGATGGGTTCGATAAAGGACAGAAATGGTATGGACCTAACAGAAGCAGAAGATATTAAGAAGAGGTGGCAAGAATACACAGAAGGACTGTACAAAAAATATCCTCACAACCCAGATTATCACGATGGTGTGATCACTCACCTAGAGCCAGACATCCTGGAATGTGAAGTCAAGTGGGCCTTAGGAAGCATCACTACGGACAAAACTAGTGGAGGTGATGGAATTCCAATTGAGCTATTTCAAATCCTGAAAGATGATGCTGTGAAAGTGCTGCACTCAATATGCCAGCAAATTTGGAAAACTCAGCAGTGGCCACAGGACTGGAAAGGGTCAGTTTTCATTCCAATCCCAAAGAAAGGCAATGCCAAAGAATGCTCAAACTACTGCACAATTGCACTCATCTCACACCCTAGTAAAGTAATGCTTAAAATTCTCCAAGCCAGGCTTCAGCAATATGTACGTGAACCGTGAACTTCCAGATGTTCAAGCTGGTTTTAGAAAAGGCAGAGGAACCAGAGATCAAATTGCCACATCCGCTGGATCATTGAAAAAGCAAGAGAGTTCCAGAAAAACATCTATTTCCGCTTTTTTTGACTATGCCAAAGCCTTTGACTGTGTGGATCACAATAAACTGTGGAAAATTCTAAAAGAGATGAGAATACCAGACCACCTGACCTGCCTCTTGAGAAACCTATATGCAGGTCAGGAAGCAACAGTTAGAACTGGACATGGACCAACAGACTGGTTCCAAATAGGAAAAGGAGTATGTCAAGGCTGTATATTGTCACCCTGCTTATTTAACTTATATGCAGAGTACATCATGAGAAACGCTGGGCTGGAAGAAGCACAGCTGGAATCAAGATTGCTGGGAGAAATATCAATAACCTCAGATATGCAGATGACACCACCCTTATGGCAGAAGTGAAGAGGAACTAAAAAGCCTCTTGATGAAAGTGAAAGAGGAGAGTGAAAAAGTTGGCTTAAAGCTCAACATTCAGAAAACTAAGATCGTGGCATCTGGTCCCATCACTTCATGGCAAATAGATGGGGATACAGTGGAAGAAGTGTCAGACTTTATTTTTTTGGGCTCCAAAATCACTGCAGATGGTGAATACAGCCATGAAATTAAAAGACATTTACTCCTTGGAAGGAAAGTTATGACCAACCTAGACAGCATATTAAAAAGCAGAGACATTACTTTGCCAACAAAGGTCTGTCTAGTCAAGGCTATGGTTTTTCCAGTGGTCATGTATGGATGTGAGAGTTGGACTATAAAGAAAGCTGAGCACTGAAGAATTGATGCTTTTGAGCTGTTGTTTTGGAGAAGACTCTTGAGAGTCCCTTGGACTGCAAGGAGATCCAATCAGTCCATCCTAAAGGAGATCAGTCCTGGGTGTTCATTGGAAGGACTGATGCTGAAGCTGAAACTCCAATACTTTGGCCACCTCATGCGAAGAGTTGACTCATTGGAAAAGACCCTGATGCTGGGAGGGATTGGGGGCAGGAGGAGAAGGAGACGACAGAGAATGAGATGGTTGGATGGCATCACCAACTCGATGGACATGAGTTTGAGTAAACTCCGGGAGTTGGTGATGGACAGGGAGGCCTGGCGTGCTGCGATTCATGGGGACGCAAAGAGTCGGACACGACTGAGCGACTGAACTGAACTGAACTGATTGTATAGCACAGAGAATTATATCCAATATCTTCTAATAACCTATAATGGAAAAGAATCTGAAAAGAACAAATATATGGATACAGACACATTTAGATATAACTGAATCACTTTACTGTATACCGAAAACACCATAAATCAACTATACTTCAATGAAAAATAAAATTAAATAAAATTAATAAAATTTCATTCATGACCTTTTGTAACTTGGCTCTACCTCCATCTCCAGCCTCATCTGTAACCACATCCCACCCTTCAGTGACACCTAAATATGTGTTCATAACTGCACACACCAGACTTTTCTACACCTCTATGCCCTGATCTGTGGATCTATTGATTTTTCCTAGAGTCCTCTTTCCTGGATAATTCCTACTTACCCTGAAAGATTCGCCTCCTCCAAAAAGCCTTCCTTGCTTCTCTCAAAGCTCAATTTGGTGCCCCAAGTTTCCATAGTATCCTGTACATAATTCTTGTTCACAATTTTTACCTCTTTATATGAAAATTATAACCTATGGCCCATGCAACTGTGAGGACAGGAATCTTCTCTATGTCCCTGGAACCCAGCAAAGGGCCTGGCATAAAGCGCCACTAATGTTGGCCACCCTGAAGTGAACGTTCCTGCTCTCTGGAGCTTTCCATTTCCATGCCCCATGCTACATTTCCCCTCCACGCTCACAGTGATCATGGCCCTTCTGTATTTTCCCCACATTGGGTCTGTAACTCACTTCTTACAGACACGAGTCTGAGTCAGGGCAGGGTGGGCTGCTGATCTGCTCAGAGTTATGACTAAGGCTGAGGATTTGTCGCACACCAGGTCCACGACCAGTGCTGTAGAACTGCCTTTCTCACAGCCTGCACAGAAATCCATGGAGATAAGGACAGCCCCGTTGGCTACAACTGTGCTAGGGAATTCAAGGACCAGGAAGAGACTCAAATGCCCAAAGGAAAAAATCATGTTCTATAGACAATCTGTCTGAAGCTAAGGAAGAAGGCAAACCAGCCCAGGGGACTTCTGGGCATCTGGCCAGTGGCAGAGGGCATCTGATCTGGAAAGAAAGCCCTGAGAACATTCTTCCTTGTGTGTGTAGCCAGGGACCAGTTCCAAGCCAACGTCTCCTCACAGAATGTCCTAAGACTCCAAACATAATCGAATCTTGCTAAAGGCATAATGGATTCACCTGATTACACAGTCCCTTCCAGCCAGAAGTGTCTCTTGATTGCTTGCGACAACCAGACCCCCACTTTCCTCTCTGAACTTCTCCAGGTCCAAACAGGGATTTCTTTAGTATCCTCATGTCATGGTTATATGTAACCAGCTGGCTAAATTTTTTTTCCTACATGGGTTTGGGCTTATGTTTTGGTCTGAATTCTTGCTCAGAGCTTGCAGGCTGTTAGACATAGTGAAACTATGATCTTAATCCTCACTCTAAGTCCCGCCCCAACATACAGCTAGAGGAACCTGGTGAAAGAGCGGAGGGTTCTGGGTCATGCCCCAGAAAACCCAAGATTTAGGTCAAGTTTCCCAGTGATCAGAGAAGCTGCTGTGTTCACATTCTTTGTTCCTCTGGTCTGAAGTCTGCCAGTTGCTAAGGAGATGGCAGCAATGTTCTCCTACCCTCTGACTTCCATGGATTCTCCCATCAGCCCTATATGGCAGAACGGGCCACACTGAACCCCGATATCCACCCTGGCTTGAAACAAGGCTCTTCCCATCTTCTGCTGGGAAGTTCTAGGATCAGAAACGTGTTCCTTCATCAGACCTGAAAGGCTTCCTCCTTCCATTGATCTTGATCTTCCATTTGACAGTGTGCTTCCACCTAAGGGGATGGGTGTATGTTAAGCTGGGCCATGGGAGTATGCCTCAGGCCTTCGTCAGGACTGACATCTCCTCAGATTTCCTAGGGATGAGCTGGACATGGGAACAAAGACCCTATAGCAGGACTGGTCTAGACAAATGCACCTTTAAACCTTGTGATCCTGTGGTCTGTTGTGAGACCTTGGGTTCCTGGTTGGAACCTGGGGCACTAGCCCTCGGTATTCCCGGGTTCCCAAGCCTCACAGATCAACCACAGAAGAGAAGGTATAACAGATCTGTGTCCACTGCTATCTTCCAGGATTGGTGTGATGGGGAGACCTTATTTTAATCCCAGGGGTTTTCATATAGGAAACAGAATCTCTTCCAACTTGATTCTGGGTAAACTGTTTATTATAACTTGAATATCCTGAGTATTATGCAGTCCATGAAGGCAAGTGTACAGCGGACTGCGCATCACAAAAGAGAACATTCCAACAATCAAGGCTGTAGCAACATAACGATTCTGTTTTGAAAGAGGGACAAAATTCCTTGGGGAGACCGGGCAAAGCAATACCCTCAGAAGACATGCCTGGGAAAAAAATATTTTTTGAACATCCACTCCTGACCCTCATCTAAATTTTTTCCAATCAAAAAATGTTCTGTGTGCCTGCCTGAACAACCAGATTTTCAGTTACTCCATCAGGGGCAGGGAAGTGGAGACCTCGGAGGCATCTTGCAGAGACACCCAATTTCTACAAGTCTCAGTGAAAACCCACAGGGCACTAGGGAAGTGCCAGCCTGCCAAAGTCTCTCCTGCTGTCTTCCCATCCCTCTCTCCTCACAATTCTTTTGACTCATAATATTATACAGATATGGCCAAGTCACTTTCCATTCACTTTTGTCTCTTCTCCTGATACAAAGAGGAAGAGAAGAACAATCACCAAGAACCCACAGTCCCTATATTTTCTGTGTGTAATCTCCATTTGTCCCACAACAACGTATAAAGAGGTACATTGATTCTCATCTTACAAATGAAGACCCCAAAATTCTGACACATTAAGTGACTTATCCAATATCACATACCTCAGAAGCAGCAGAGCACAGAGGCCAGCTTGAATCTATCAGAGGCTAAGGTTTGGGTTCTTGCACTAAAAAAACATAGCCTGCCTGTACCTTGGAGGAGAAGTTTGGGTGGGAATTGTCAAAGAAACCATTCTCATTCATTTATTCCCATTTGAAGAGCTGAGTTGAAGTACCTGAGCTTGAACCCCATAGACAGAGTCTTCTGCAAGCTTTTTCAGCCAAACTTACTCCCGTTTCCATGGCTGTCACAAATCTCAAGCTATGGCATGGCACAAACCTCATGCAACTTGGATGGCATCTTTATTTCTGTGCCTTACTTTTTTTTAACCGCTTGTTCTTGTTCAGTCGCTCAGTCGTGTTCCACTCTTTACAATCCCATGAACAGTAGCCCACCAGGTTCCTCTATCCATGGGATTCTCCACGCAAGAATACTGGTGTGGGTTGCCATGCCTGCTCCAGGGGCTCTTCCCCACGCTGGGATGGAACCCGCGTCTCCCGCATTGGCAGGCGTGTTCTTTACCACTGAGCCACCAGGGAAGCCCTTTTAGCGCTTACCTGTCTTGAAAATCTTCTCCTGTTCCTGGATAGCTTGACTACTCTGTGATGCGTAGTTCTAATAAAAAGCCAACCTCTGTAGCAGGCAGTAAAAGCAAATATTTGAGAAGAATAATTGGTTAAGAATGTAGTCGTTGCTCTCCGCCCCGTCTCCGCAGGCTCCATCATTTTCGGGCCTTGCTGCCAGAAGGAAAAACAAAAAACAAAAAAGGAAAAAATATTTTTAAAAGCCTGAAAATCCTTTAAAATCAACAACGCGGGGGTGGGGGGGCGGGGAGCGGGGGCGTGCCAGAGCATCCTCCTCCGAGAATCCACGAGGACGTCACTATGGCATGCTTCCCACATGATCCGCACACCTGCGTCCACGTGCCTCCGCTGGCCGTCCTCACCCGCAGCAGCACGTGCCTGAGCACTAGGCGTCTGCGCACCACGTGTACACCCGTCAGGAATCTGCCCACCACGTGTCCCACAGCAGGCACGCACACACCACGTGCCCATACATCACGTGTCCACCCACCTGGCATCTGAGCTGTCCCCCACAAGGGGAGGGAGTGGGCTGCAAGTCACTAGTGGGGCATGGTGTCAGGAAGCATTTAACAAAAGGCTTCCTGTGTGCTGTTTTGGATCTGTCAGGAACCCTCTGGCCCTTATTGATTCCTGAATATTCAGGAATTAAGAGGAGAGGCAGCCTTTCCCGGGGCTGAGGAAGCCAGGCATTTCTCATTACGGTGATAAGTACCCTCTTCCTTTTTATGAGCCATATGGTAAAAGGTGATTGTTTGCAACTCTCTCTTTGATAGGGATCGTCTTATGTTTTCTAAGTCTGGAATTTTAATCTTTATCTTTGCTGAGAATAACCAACTTGTAAGACAGTATATATGCCCACGCCATGTTGATTAAAACACCTTTGCTCCATCACAGCTTTGGTCCCCATGTCTTTCTTTCTTTCTTTCTTTCTTCCTTCCTTCCTATCTTCCTTCCTTCTTTCCTTCCTTCCTCCCTCCCTCCCTTCCTCCCTTCCTTCCTTTTCTCTCCTTCTCTCTCTCTCCCTCTCTCTCTCCCTCTCTCTCTCTCTTTCTCTATTTCTGGCTAATTCCTTGGAGCGCGGAGGCCCGCTGAGCTCACTTTCTTGCCCGGGCTTCTAAGACCCTCTCGGGAAGGCGCCCGGTGCCTACATGCAGCAGCGCGAGCCCTGAGAACAGGGCTCTATTGGCTTTCCTCGTAAACCAGGGGATAGCAGCCTCTTTCTCTCTCTTACTCTCCAGACCACCAGGTTCCGGTCTGTTAAAGGACCAGCAAGCGCTATCAGCCTCTTTCTCTCTCTTACTCTCCGGACCACCAGGTTCCTGTCCATTAAAGGACCAACAGCATGGGACCGTCCTTGGTTCTGGAGAACATTTGTTTCCTTGATCTGAGTGGTGGTTACACAGTGTTTGCTGTATATTCAGTCACTAAGTCTGTGATGTGTTTTTCTTTATGTGTATTAAATTTCATCTTTTATCAATATTTTATGTTAAAAGTTTAAGAATAAGAGCCATCCAGAGGACAGAGGATTTTTAGGATGGTGTGAGGTTTCTGTATGATACTGTTGCAGGAAGGGGGACCCCTTCCAGGGCCCGAAACTGGGCTCTTGTCTAACACTAGGAAATGAATTGTCCGAGGAGACACATGCTGACAAAGCAAGAGATTTTATTGGGAAAGGGCACCCGGGTGGAGAGCAGTAGGTAAGGGAACCCAGGAGAATTGCTCTGCCGCGTGGCTCGCAGTCTTGGGTTTTATGGTGATGGGATTAGTTTCCGGGTGGTCTTTGGCCAATCATTCTAATTCACAGTCTTTCCTGGTGGCGCACGCATCGTTCAGCCAAGATGGATGCTAGCAAGAGGGATTCTGGGAAGTGGACGGACAGGTAGTGTCTCCTCTCGATCTTTCCCAAACTCTTCCGGCTGGTGGTGGCCTATTAGTTCCGTATTCCTTATCAGGATCTCCTGCCATAAAACAACTCATGCAAATGGTTACTATGGTGCCTGGCCAGGGTGGGCGGTTTCAATCAGTGTGCTTCACCTAACAATACTACAAGAGGGATGAAACGTTACACATTTGTCAAAGCTGATAACATAAATCCCACAGGTGAACCTTAGCATAAAGTACACATTTTGAGTGATAATATACGTCACCGTGGGGGGTCATCATTTGAAACAAACATACCACTCTGGTAGGGGTGGTTGACAGGAGGAAGCTGTCTGAACTTTCCACTCAATTTAGCTGTGAACCTAAAACTGTTCTAAAAAAGATGGAGTCTGTAGATTTACAGACATATAGAACAGATTTTGATTGCCAAGAGGGAGGGAAGAGATGCATTGGGAGTTTGGGATTAGCAGATGCAAACTATTACCTATAGGATGGATAATAAACAAGGTCCTACTGTATAGAATGGGGAGCTATATACAATATCTTGTAATAAACAATAATGGAAAAGTATAATTTTAAAAGCTTAATAATTTTTAAAATGTAGTTATAATAAAGTAATAATAATAAAATTTAAAAATAAAAACCATGGGAGAAAATAAATTTGCCCATGCAGAAAAATAAACAGTGAAGTCACTGCATTCAGGAACTGTGTGATTAGTAAAATGAGACAGGTGAAAAGGAAGCATAATTCAGTTTGACTGGGTAATTCATTAAGGTTCAGTAGGATGTGCAGTGGTCATTTTCTTCTCAAAGGTAAAGACGATAGTAAGGTGAGCAGGAGAATTCTAGAATACTAAGATAAAGGAAGAAAGCACCAACACAGCAATACTAAATGGAAGAGAATGAAGCCGTTTCTGTTTCCCTGGCAGCTTTGTTCAACAAGACTTCAAGCAGAAGGTGGGAACACTTAAATCACTTAGGAGAAATTCCTTCCCCAAGGCTGGAATGGTGATTTAACAGGACATCTGTGGATGTAAAGGAAAGGGTCTGTCCTGAACATATGCTGATCCCCAGACACATGTTAGATCTGGTTTTTTTCCAGAACTGTATGTAGGAGGGACTCAGAAGTATTTAGAAAATGTTAGATTCATACTTCCTATCTTCCTTAAAGCACAATTGAACAATTTAAAATATATGAAGGACAGAGTTCTGAACTGAGTATCAAGACAGCTGAATATTTGATGCCAGCACAGCCCCCAGCTTGCTTCCTTCCTTTGTGCAAGTCCATTCACAAATCTGAGCCTTGTTTTCTCCATCTCTGAAAGAATGAGGTGTCTATGCTTTGTCTATGTCTAAGCTATGGTCTACACTATGTCTGTGATAGCAGATGGTTAGCATATGGCCTGGGCTCTGTGGGCCAGAATCACATGCCCACTGAAGGGTCTCTTGGGAGCCTTTCCTGGGATCTTGCAAGGGAATCCTCAGCCCTGAACTAGCACTGACCTCGGTACTTCTAGTCCACTAGCCCACCATCTCTCTCCCATCCCCATTCCAACCTACAGCCACATTCTCAACCATACCCATTGTTGTAAACCAGAATAAAACTTTCCCAGTGATGTCTTGCATTCACTAAGAAGTCCCTTGGAGAGGGTCCACAGAAGAGAAAGAAACACAGCTATAGTGGTAGAATTTAATAAAGAATAAGGGAGAGGAGAAGAAGGAAAGAGCACAATGCATTTTGTAAGCTTTAGCTCATTTCATCCTCAAAAAAAAAAAAAAAAAAAAACCTCTTAACAGTGCACTTCTAGAGAAAAGGAAGATTATCTGAAAAAAAAAAAAAAAACACTGATTCAAAAAGACATTATGCACCCCAGTGTTCCCAGCAGCACTCTAGAAGCAACCTAAGTGTCCCTCAGCAGAACATGCCCATGTGCTCAGTGGTGTCTGACTCTTTGCGACCCACCTGGACTGTAGCCCACCAGGCTCCTCTGTCCATGGAATTTCTCCAGGCAAGAACACTAGAGTGAATTGCCATTTCCTACTCCAGGGGATCTTCCCAACCCAGAGATTGAACCTGTGTCTCCTGCATCTCCTGCATTGCAGGCAAATTCTTTACTGCTGAGCCACCAGCAAAGCCCCATCAACAAAAAAAGTTATGGTATGAATAAATATGAATATATACACATGCAATGAAATACTATTCAGCCATTAAAAAATAAAATTTTGCTATTTACAGCAACATGGACTTGGAGGGTATTATACTAACTGAAATAAGACAGAGAAAGACTGCATATTGTTAGAGCTTGGAGTTGAGGCTTCTGGCCGAGGGACTCACAAGTGTAGGTAGTGTGCTACACAAGGGGCAAGTGTTTCGCTAACACCACAAGGGTCTCTGGCCCAATGAGTGGGGTTGGATAGTAATACTTGCTACAAAACTATGATTTTAAGGAATGAGAGCTTATTTAAGGAGAGATTAAAACATTTTAAAAATAGCTTTTATTCTCTTCAATATTCCTAACTCTTCAGGCAGTACTTGACTTTTCTGTTTTCTCAGTTGATGTATCCTGCTCTGAGATCCTAAAAGGGGAGCGTCCTCATTGGGTCTGATGTGGATGCTCGCCCGGGAAGATCTGCGCATGCGTGGCACCATCTCCAGAGCACATCCATGGGAGGTCATGCCGGATCTCTACTTCTACAGAGATCCTGAAGAGATTGAAAAAGAAGAGCAGGCAGCAGCTGAGAAGGCTGTGACCAAGGAGGAGTTTCAGGGAGAATGGACTGCTGCAGCTCCAGAGCTCACTGCTCCTCAGCCCGAGGTGGCAGACTGGTCCGAGGGTGTGCGGGTGCCTCCCGCGCCTATTCAGCGGTTCCCCACTGAAGACTGCGGGGCTCAGCCTTCCGCTGAAGACTGGTCTGCAGCTCCCGCCGCTCAGGCCACTGAATGGGTAGGAACCACCACTGAGTGGTCGTAAGCTGTTCTTCCACAAACTTCCACCAAAATGGAAAATAAACTGTTTCTTAAAAAAAAGAGAGAGAGAAAGACAAATATGGTATGATATCACTTATATGTGGAATCTTTATAAAAAGATACAACACACTAATGGATATAACAAAATAAAGCAGATTCACAGATAGAATATATATAGTGGTTACCAGTGGGGAGAGGGAAGAGCAGAGGGGCAATATAGCGGCAGGGAATTAAAAGGTACAAACAGGTATAAAATCAGACACAAGACTATGTTGTACAACACAGCAAATCTGGCCAATTTTTTTCCCAATATTTTATAATAACTAGAAATGGACCTTTAAAATTTGTGAATCGCTATATTGTATGCCTGTAACTTTCATAATATTGTACGGCAACTCTACCTCAATTTTTTTTAATCTTACAAATAAAAAAGAGGGAAAGAAAGAAAGAGAAAAAGAAAAAACAAAGAAAAGAGGAAGCTGAAACTCAGAGATGCTAAATAATTCATCCAAAGGCCTGTGACAGCAAAACAGAGTGTAACCAATAAAACTATGCTCTGTTGCCACTTTACAGACTCAGAATTCTACAGTCTTGGATCATTCAGGTACAAGCCTGGCTCGGGGGCAAGAATAAAGCCTAAGTGCGTGTCTTCTTCTGTCCCACCATCCCTCCAGGGAGGCAGACCTAATGACCCTTTCCGGGAACCGCGTCCCTCTAGCTCCAGGGAAGCGTTGTTCTGCTCACCTCCTGAGAGAGGGCAACCAACCCTGAACCAGCTCTTCCTGGTCTCAGGGGCCAGGAGAGAATTCTAACTCACCCACTCCGAAAACAAACCTTCCCCAGAACTGGTTCCCAAAGTGCAGCTGACTTTCTACATCAGCCATCCAGAAAACAAAGTTGCTCAGTGAACTGTTCTGGGGGGTGAGGTTCCCTGCAGCACGGCCTCCAATAGGCAAATAAGCTTTCCCTTCTTCAGTGTGTCTGAACACCTACCTAACTCTTGGTCAGGCCAACAGTTGACACCCTGAGATTCTTTGCTTCTTGGAACACTGTAAATTCTTGCTGACATCCTTTCTGGCCTTCAATTAAGCCTGTGTTTTATCACATCACCTCTCTGGCTCCTGTGTTTTCAGTGGGACTGCAAAGAATGGGAGGAACAAGCAGACATTTCCCTTCCATTTTCCCATCAGTGTCCATTTGAAGTGACACAAGAATAGTGCCCAGCCCTGAGCATGATGATGCCTGGTCTCTCCCTTTCTTCTACCTTGACTGTGTCCTTTCCTCTCCCATGATTTGTAAAAGAGGAAGTCGCACAGAATGGCCCAGGGATTCCTTTTCCTGTAATCCTGAAAAAGCCTGTCTCCCCTGGGTATCCCTCCAGATAGAATGAGGCCAGTGTCCAGCCCCACCCAGCCTTGCCCAGCGCTATAAAGGAGCCTCCCAGATAGCCACCCCCAGGAAGCTGTAGTTCTGTGTCCTCATCAACTATGAGACTCCGTCTCTCTGGGTTACTCTTCCTCCTGGTGATCTCATTGCCTTCAGGTAAATAATGATGGGTATGGGTCATGAAAACTGAGGGTCTTCCGAGGACTGAGGCACTTGAAAAGCCCTGTTGGTGTAAGCCCAGCAGGGAGACCACGGTATCAGTCAGCAGAGGTGCTAGAGGCAAGAGGTGGGTGAGTGTTATTCAGCCCCTGCCCTGACCATCTGTTGCTACCTCCTGAAAGTCTGCCATAGCTTAAGAGAGGGGAGCCCTTTTCACCATTTGCATAGATCACTCTCCAGCTATTTACAATCCTGTGTCCCTCAGCTTCCTCTGATGAGCGCTGGACTCAGTGGCCTCGCCAAAATGTAACAGCAGATGAGAGGACGGAGTGTAGAAGGAAAACGCCAAACTGAGAAGCCGTTCACCACCAAAGAGAGGACAGCCCTGAGATTCCCCCAGGCTCTGGAAGACTGATTTTTCCTTTGTGCGCATGTGTTTTTTCTCCTTCAGGGAGCAGTTTCTTTAACAACAATGGCGCGACAGTCCGCACCTGCACCAAACTCGGTGGCGACTGTAGCTTCGGCTGTAAGCTGGGGTGGAAGTGGGTCGCCTTCTGTCACAACGTGTTGTCCTGCTGCGTGGAACTGAAGTTTAATAAACCCCCTCAGACCAAGCTACCATGACCCTCACCTAATGTGTGCAATTAAAAGGGTACACAAATGGCTAAAAGGATGAGATCTCCAATTTGTGTGTAAGCACGGTTAACTGGGCTCTGGGTAACAAAAGGGGGCCAGATTCTAACCAATTTACTGGCAAAATTCCAGGTGTGCTTTCTTAAAGGGGCACTGTGGTAATATGCATTCCTACTCTCTTTTCTGCCCTCCAATCTCCAATAAGTAATCCCTACATCGAATTCAAAATCAGTTGATTAATACATGACTACAGGCCCCAAGTATAAGACATCTAATGAAGCTAATAATGGGCTTCCCAGGTGGCACAGTGGTAAAAAAATCTGCCTGCCAATTGCAAAAACCCAGGTTCTATCCCTGGGTCAAGAAGATCTCCTGTGGTAGGAAATAGCAACCCACTCCAGTATTCTTGCCTGGAAAACTCACATGGACAGAGGAGCAACTGAGCATATACACACAAGGCTTAATAACAATAGCTGACCACATGCCAGTCCCATTTTTAAGTGGTTTCAGTCAGTTCAGTCACTCAGTCGTGTCCAACTCTTTGTGACCCCATGGACTGCAGCACGCCAGGCTTCCCTGTCTATCACCAACTCCTGGCGCTTACTCAAACTCATGTCCATTGCATTGGTGATCCCATCCAACCATCTCATCCTCAGTCATCCCCTTCTTCTCCTGCCTTGAATCTTTCCCAGCATCAAGGTCTTTTCCAATGAATCAGTTCTTCGAGTCAGGTGGCCAAAGTATTGGAGTTTCAGCTTCAGCATCCGTCCTTCCAATAAATATTCAGGATTGATTTCCTTTAGGATGGACTGGTTGGATCTCCTTGCAGGCCAAGGGACTCTCAAGAGTCTTCTCCAACACCGCAGTTCAAGAGCATCAATTCTTTGGTGCTCAGCTTTCTTTATAGTCCAACTCTCACATCCATACACGACTACTGGAAAAACCATAGCCTTGACTGGATGGACCTTGGTCAGCAAAGTAATGTCTCTGCTTTTTAATGTGCTGTCCAAGTTGGTCATAACTTTTCTTCCAAGGAGCAAGCCTCTTTTAATTTTATGACTGCAGTCACCATCTGCAGTGATTTTGGAGCCCAAAAAAATAAAGTCTCTCACTGTTTCCATTGTTTCCCCATCTATTTTCCATGAAGCAATGGGACCAGATGCCAAGATCTTAGTTTTCTGAATGTTGAGTTTTAAGCCAACTTTTTCACTCTCCTCTTTCACTTTCATCAAGAGGCTTTTTAGTTCTTCTTTGCTTTCTGCCATAAGGGTGATATCACCTGGGTATCTGAGGTTATTGATATTTCTCCTGGCAATATTGATTCCAGCTTATGCTTCATCCAGCCCAGCATTACACATGATGTACTCTGCATATAAGTTAAATAAGCAGGGTGACAATATACAGCTTTGACATACTCCTTTCCCTATTTGGAACCAGTCTTTTGTTCCATGTCCAGTTCTAACTCTTGCTTCCTGACCTGCATACAGATTTCTCAGGAGGCAGGTCAGGTGGTCAGGTATTCCCATCTCTTGAAGAATTTTCCACAGTTTGTTATGATCCACACAAAGGTTTTGGCATAGTCAATAAAGCAGAAGTAGATGTTTTTCTGGAACTGTCTTGCTTTCTTGATGATCCAGCGGATGTTGGCAATTTGATCTCTGGTTCCTCTGCCTTTTCTAAAACCAGCTTGAACATCTGGAAGTTCACGGTTCACATACCGTTGAAGCCTGGCTTGGAGAATTTTGAGCATTACTTTACTAGTATGTGAGATGAATGCAATAGTGCGATAGTTTGAGCATTCTTTGGCATTGACTTTCTTTGGGATTGGAATGAAAACTGACCTTTTCCAGTCCTGTGGCCACTGCTGAGTTTTCCAGATTTGCTGGCATATTGAGTGCAGCACTTTCACAGCATCGTCTTTCAGGATTTGAAATAGTTCAACTGGGATTCCATCACCTCCACTAGTTTTGTTCATAGTGATGCTTCCTAAGGCCCACTTGACTTTGCATTCCAGGACGTCTTGACTCTAGGTGACTGATCACACCATCATGCTCTAGGTGAGTGATCACACCATCGTGATTATCTGGGTTGTAAAGATCTTTTTTGTACAGTCCTTCTGTGTATTCTTGCCACCTCTTCTTAATATCTTCTGCTTCTGTTAGGTCCATACCATTTCTGTCCTTTATTGTGCCCATATTTGCATGAAATGTTCCCTTGATATCTCTAATTTTCTCGAGATCTCTAGTCTTTCCCATTCTGTTGTTTTCCTCTATTTCTTTGCATTGATCACTGTGGAAGGTTTTTTTTATCTCTCCTTGGTATTCTTTGGAACTCTGCATTCAAATGGGTATATCTTTCCTTTTCTCCTTTGCCTTTAGCTTCTCTTCTTTTCTCAGCTATTTGTAAAGCCTCCTCAGACAACCATTTTTCCTTTTGCATTTCTTTTCCTTGAGGATGGTCTTGATCACTGCCTCCTGTACAATGTAACAAACCTCCATCCAAAGTTCTTCAGGTACTCTATCAGATCTAATCCCTTGAATCTATTTGTAACTTCCACTGTATAATCGTAAGGGATTTGATGATGTAGGTCATACCTGAATGGTCTAGTGGTTTTCCCTACTTTCTTCAATTTAAGTCTGAATTTGGCAATAAGGAGTTCATGATCTTAGCCACAGTCAGCTCCCGGTCTGTTTTTGCTGACTGTATAGAGCTTCTCCATCTTTGGCTGCAAAGAATATAATCAGTCTGATTTCGGTGTTGACCATCTGGTGACGTCCATGTGTAGAGTCTTCTCTTGTGTTGTGGAAGAGGGTGTTTGCTATGACCAGTGTGTTCTGTTGGCAAAATTCTGTTAGCTTTTGTCCTACTTCAGTTTGTACTCCAAGGTCAAATTTGCCTGTTCCTCCAGGTACCTCTTGACTTCCTACTTTTGCATTCCAGTCCCCTATAATGAGAAGGACATCTTTTCGGGGTGTTAGTTCTAGAAGGTCTTGTAGGTCTTCATGGAACCATTCAACTTCAGTATCTTCAGCATTACAGGTCAGAGCATTGACTTGGATTACTGTGATATGGAATGGTTTGCCTTAGAAACGAAGAGAGATCATTCTGTCATTTTTGAGATTGCATCCAAGTACTGCATTTCAGACTCTTTTGTTGACCATGATGGCTACTCCATTTCTTCTAAGGGATTCCTGCCCACAGTAGTAGATATAATGATCATCTGAGTTAAATTCACCCATTCCAGTCCATTTTAGCCCACTGATTCCTAAAATGTCAATGTTCACTCTTACCATCTCCTGTTTGACTACTTCCAATTTGCCTTGATTCGTGGACCTAATATTCCAGGCTCCTATGCAATATTGCCCTTTACAGCATCGACTTTACTTCTATCACCAGTCACATCCACAACTGGGCATCATTTTTGCTTGCTCCATCTCTTCATTCTTTCTGGAGTTATTCTCTGCTCTTCTGCAGTAGCATATTGGGCACCTACCAACCTGGGGCGTTCATCTTCGGTGTCCTATCTTTTTGCCTTCTCATACTGTTCACGGGGTTCTCAAGGCAAGAATACTGAAGTGGTTTGCCATTCCCTTCTCCAGTGGACCACATTTTGTCAGAACTCTCCACCATGACCTGTCCATCTTTGGTGGCCCTACATGGCTCATGGTTTCATTAAGTTCGACAAGGCTGTGGTCCATGTTTTAAGTGGTTTACATATATTCAATCACTTAATCCTCACACACACAAAAAATCTATTATTTCTCCCATTTTGCAGATAAAGAAACTTTTCCAAGGTCACACAACTGGTAATTAGTTAGCACTGGATTTGAACCCAAACAGTCTTGACCCAGTGTCAAGAGGTATGCCACTTCTCAGTTATGAAGTAAAGGAATATAACTGCATGCATCTTTTCATTGAAGTATAGTTGATTGACAATGTTGTCTTAGTTTCAGGTATACAGCAACATGATTCAGTTATGCGTGTGTGTGCATGTGTGTGTGCGTGTGTGCATGTGTGCATGTGTGTGTGTGCATGTGTATGCATGTGTGTGTGTGCGTGTGCATGTGTGTGCATGTGCGTGTGTGTGCATGCATATGTGTGTGTGTGTGCTCAGTCACTAAATCATGTTCAACTCTTTGCGACCCCATGGACTGTAACCCGCCAGGCTCTTCTGTCCACAGGATTTCCCAGGCAAGAATACTGGAGTGGGTTGCCACTTCCTTCTCCAGGGGATCTTCCCAACCCAAGGATTGAACGCATGCATTGTGTCTCCTGTATTGGTAAACAGGTTCTTTACCACTGTGCCACCTGGAAAGTCCATTACATATATATATATATATGTATATATATGTGTGTGTGTGTATACAGACACAATTTTTTAATATTCTTTTCCATTATAGATTATTATAAAATATTGAATAGAGTTCCCTGTGTTATGCCCTTGTTGTTTATCTATTGTATATATAGTAGTGTGTGTTTGTTAATCCCAAACTCCTAATTTATCCCTCTGTCCCTTTCCCCATTGGCAACCATAAGTTTGTTTTCTGTGTCTGTGAATCTGTTTCTGTTTTGTAAATAAGCTCCTTTGTATCATTTTTTTAGATTCCACATATAAGTGATATCATAAGATAATTGTCTCTCTCTGTCTGACTTACTTCACTTACATGATAATCTCTAGGTCCATCTATGTTGTTGCTAATGGAATTATTTCATTCCTTTTTATGGCTACGTAATATACAATTTTACATATATATATATATATATATATATATATATATATATCTCACATCTCCTTAATCTATTCATCTGTCGATAGACACTCACTTGCTTCCTTGTCTTGGCTATTGTAAATACAGCTGCAATGAACATCGGGTAATGTATGTATATTTTCGAATAAGAGTTTTCATCTTTCCTGGATATATGCCCAGAAGTGGGGCTGCTGGATCATATGGTAGCTCTATTTTTAGTTTTTTAAGGAACAACCATGCTATTCTCCACAGTGGCTGCACCAATTTACATTCCCACTAACACTATAGACAGGTTCTTTTTTTCACACACCATCTCCAGTGTTTATTATTCATAGACTTTTTGATGATAACTATTCTGATTGATGTGAGGTAATACCTCATATACTTGTGATTTGCATTTCTCTAGTAATTTCTAGCTGGATGTATTGATTGGAGATTATAGTCAAATGAGGAATCAAGGATCCAACTAGATCCAATAGCAAGTCCCTCAAAACTTCCTATGACTTCAGGCTATAATGTCTCTGGCTGTTAAGCTGTATCTTTGATGCTAGTCAGTAACTTTCATGATTCAAGACCAGTGTGGCCTTAAGATTTCATATCCCAAACATTGCTGCTTTCACCATTGCAGTGGAAGCAATGGCCCATCCATACCCACACAAAACTTCTAGCTCTGTATGGGGGGTGCTGGCCCAGCAGTCCTTCCTCACCTCCCCTCCAGCACCCCTGACCAGGGGGCAGACATCACAGGTCTTCATCAGGACCCCTGTCATCCAGAGGAGTGGGTAAAGAAGATGTGGTACATATATTCAATGGAATATTACCCAGGCATTAAAAAGATGAAATAATGCCATTTACAGCAACATGGATGGACTTAGAGACTCTCATACTGAGTGAACTAAGTCAGACAGAGAAGGAAAAATATTGTATGACAACTCTGACGTGTGGAATCTAAAAAGAAATTGAAAGGTTGCTGCTACAAACCATGAACAATGCTGTGATTCTTGGCCTCCAGAGGAGAAGAATTCAATCCAGAGCCAACGATGAGTCTTGATCACGTAGAGCTTTTTGTGTAATAAAGTTTTATTAAAGTATAAAAGAGATAGAGAAAGCTTCTGACATAGACATGAGAAGGGGACAGAAAGAGTACCCCCTTGCTAGTTTTTAGCAAGGAGTTATATACCTATCAGCAAGCTGCTAATTAGAGAGGAAACACCTCAAAACTAAGAGAGCTGCCCAGGCTCCTCACCCACAACATGCATTTTGAGATAGCATTGGCCCAAGGTGAGTCATTCCAGGCCATAAAACAATTGTCATGAATCTTGAAGAAGGACAAATACATAGTTCATTAACATAGCTTCAGGAAGACATTTCCATGAGAAAAACGCATCGGTTAGCTCAAGGTTTGAGATAAAGTTAAATTCAGGTGGAACCAGGTGTCACCATGACAACACAGCATTAGAAGAGAAAAAAGAAATAAAAATGCCTGCCACTTGCAGTTTTATCTCCTCCTGCCACTTGGGGACCTCTGGCCTCCCTACAGAGGCTATTAACACTCTCAAAATGATACAAATGAACTTACTTAGAAAACAGAAAGAGACTCACAGACTTAGAGAAGGAACTTGAGGTTGGGTGGGGGTTGGGGGGCTTGTGGGGGGGAGGATGGGGGAAAGGCATGCTCAAGAGAGTTTGGGATGGACATGTACACACTGCCATATTTAAAATGAATAACCAACAAGGTCCTATTGTAGAGCACATGGACCTCTGCTCAGTGCCATGTGGCAGCCTGGATGGGAGGGGAGTTTGGGGGAGAATGGGTATATGTATATATAGCTGAGTCACTCTGCTATCCACCTGAAACTATCACAATACTGTTAATCAGCTTTACCCCAAGAATTTTAAATAAATAAATAAATAAAGACCCTTGTCACCATCTGCTTAGGAAAATAAAACCCAGCAGCTGAATTTCAGAGTTTCCCTTCTCCAAGGAAACATATCTGCTCAGACTCTTTCCTGCCTCTGATCCTCAACATTTCAGGGGAAAAAAAAAAGCCAGAAGTCATCCCTGGTGCACAGGGTATTGTATTTCAGCTTGCCCACTGCATTCTGTCTAGAGAGGTTCCAGGTATTGGGCTATTGTACTTGCTCTCGTAAGCCCACCCACTAACCAAAAGAAAGGGAGAAGAGGTGTGAAGCTCACAAATGCCTATAAATGCAGTGAAATTAACATAAAAGCAGAAAATAAGACAGACACTAGGTGAAGGAAAAAAGCATTCTTTCACCAAATTTCAAAAGGGTCCACAGGAGCCCATCCCCACCCCAAAAAAGACTAAAAACCCCTACCCTTTTCTTGTGGTTCCTAAGGCCATCATTCCACCTGCCTGAGGGGAGGAACAACTCTCCCTTGACAAAAGAAGACATCAAAGAAGACGTGACCTTGTCTTTGATTTTCTCCCCTGCAGCTTAGATAAGACTGAATGTTCAGATCATTCTTGCTGAAAACTGCATGTGAAATGAGTAAATTGTCACACACACAAAGGCCATTATGGATTCAGCAGGGGCCCATGGGTGGTGGCCACCCACTCAGGGAAACCAAAGCATCCAGTCCTGGCTCCCCGTCCCACAGCAGTCATGGAGAGGGTCCCAGATTCTCCACTCTGTCTCTGCCTATCTCTGTCTCTCTCTCCTAAGTAAAGTAGAATCTGGGAGGGTACAAGAAGGTAATGACTAATACATCCTGGGTTCTGCCGGCCTGGGGTCACCTAAGGCCAGGTCTGGCCCTGGAGCGGCTCTTCTGAAAGATGCTAGTCATGCTAGGTCTGTTCCTGCCAATGGTGAACAACTACATGAAGACTGCCTCCCCCACCTTCAATCGGGGCCTGCAGGACCCCTGGGGCAGGACCTGGTAAGAGTCTGAAGAAAACCACTGAAGCTTAAGGGCTCATGATGTTCCCTGGGCTGCCGGCCGCCTGGCTCAGATCAGGGGCTCTGACGCCATCGGGACTCGTTAATGGAAGCAGGGCTGTGTACTCACTCAGAATGGGCCTCAGTATCAGACAATGTGGATTTCAATTCAGGCCCTTCCAGAACCATGTCTTAGCTTGGTGACCTTGACCAAGTTTAACCTCTGTTAGCCTCCATGCTCTGTTCCCTGGGAAGGGAGTACCAAGGAAAGAAGTAGGAGGAGGGGAAGAGGATAGAGGGGAGGGGGAGGGGAGAAGAAGAAAAGAGGGGAAGAGAAGAGAAGGGAATGATCAGAGAAGTTAGTCTCCACAGGATGGTTGGGAACGTGAGTAAGATAAAAAGCGATTAGCATGGAGCCCGACACACAGTAACACTGGGCAATTACTAACTCACAGGTAAGCCTCCAAAGTCTGCATTTGTGCTTCATCGCTCAGTCTTGTCCAACTCATTTTGGACCCCATGGACTACAGCCCACCAGGTTCCTCTGTCCATGGGATTTCCCAGGCAAGAATACTGGAGTGGATTGCCATTTCCTTCTCCAGGAGATCTTCCTGACCCAGGGACTGAACCCACATGTCCTGCTTGGCATGTGGATTCTTTACCATTGCACAATCTAGGGAGCCCAAGTACTCAATACAAACCAGTTATATTTTTATTCAGACTAGTACTTGTTGCTGCTGGTGGTACTATTGGAGCTGGCCCGCTGCCCACTGATTTTTGTCAAGTTCTCTCCTCACTGTGATGGGGCAAACAGCCAGGGAAGCAGCTCCCAGAAGCCCCTACAATCTAGGTGCATTAACACAATGACCTATTCCTAAAGGTACCCACTGCTGGAGAGGATAGCGCTGAGGTCCAGCTCCTGAGAAGACGCTCCCCCAGCTGGTAAATCCCCCCACCCCAGGCATGGCCACACCCCATCCTCACCACTTCCTACTAGGAAACCATGTGGTTCGCATGCAAAGCCCTGGCCTAGGAGCCCAGAAGCTCCCTCTGGTCAGGGAGCTGAGATCCCACATGTCTCTCAGTCAAAAAAACCAAGCCATAAAACAGAGGCAATATTGTAACAAATTCAATAAAGATTTTAAAAATTAAAAAAATTATTTTTCCATGTAAAAAAAAAAACTTTAAAAAAATCAGGCAGTGGGCAGGATTTGGCCCACAGGGCTGGGCTTGCCAACCTCTGCTCTAGGGGAGGTTTCAGGCCCTTGGCTAGCTGTGGAGGCCACAGGAAGTGTCGAGGCCACAGAGCTTGGACCAGGGTATGTGCCCCCAAGGGGCTTATAATCTACATATGTTCATGACAGATGAATCAGTACACAAATGAAACCATGTCTTGGTATCCATCAGTATCACCACTATTCTTTCATTTGTTCCTTGGATATCAGTTGCACACCCACTGCATGCCAGCCACTGCACTAGCCTGTAGGGGACGTGTAGACAGAGCCCCAGCACTGCCCTGGGGACCCCTGCTCCCACTACCGGCTATGTGAGCAAGGCTTCTGGGACTTTGACCCCAGGGCTATGTCAGGGAGCACATGGACGAGAAGGTGGAGGACAACAGCAAGAAGTGGGGTCCCCCAAGTCACGCCAGACTTCTTTATCCATCACTGTGACCTTGGACCACTTACTAAACTCCAAACCTCAGCTTCTCCTCTTAAAAAAATCAATATTAAGATGCAATGGAGTCAGAACTATTCAGCAAAGAAAAACGTAATACTGTACTACTAAAGCATAAACAAATGCTTCATGTGCCCTGAAAATGTCGATTTGAAATTAAAAAATGTTTAATGTCAAACAAAAAGAGAAAATAATATTTGCTTCAAGGGACTGTTATGAAGCTTAAGTGAGATATTTGCAAGGCCTCACATATATTAGATGCTTAATAAATCATACTTATATTGATTCAAAAAAGTCTTCCTTATAAACACTATTTCTGACCATTCTATGCAGTTCTGAGTTATGTTTCCATTTCCAAGGCAAAAACAAAGCATTCAAAATGCAAAAAACTCATTCGTGTCTTCATTTGTTTTTTGTATTCATTTATTCATCTAACAAAAATATAATTCATGGCTACTATGGGAATAGGCACCAAAAAAAAAAAAAAAAAACACTGTGTTCACCATCTTCATTGAATTTATAGGAGGGAGCTTCCCTGGTGGCTCAGAGGTTAAAGCGTCTGCCTGAGACTGCCCACAATGCGGGAGACCTGGGTTCGATCCCTGGGTTGGGAAGATCCTCTGGAGAAGGAAACGGCAACCCATTCCAGTATTCTTGCCTGGAGAATCCCATGGACGGAGGAGCCTGGTGGGCTACAGTCCACAGGGTCACAAAGAGTCGGACACGACTGAGCAACTTCACTCACTCACTCAGAAGTGATAAACCAAAAGTAAATGAATTCGGAAAGCAAACAAATCAATGATCATAAAAATGGTCGCTTTCCATATCTTTCTAAATGCTTTTTGTGCTCACTCACTCAGTCGTGTCTGACTCTTTGCAACCCCCTTGGACTGTAGCCCACCAGGCTCCTCTGTCCATGGGGTTTTTCAGGCAAGAACACTGGAATGGGTTGTACCAATGTTTATTGGGTTATCACTTTTTTTTTTTTAATATTTATTTTTATTTGGCTGTGATGGGTCTTTCCTAGTTGCAAAGTCTTAGTTGTAGCATATGGGATCCAGTTCCCTGACCAGGGATTGAACCCAGGGCCCCTGCACTGGGAGCAGGAGCATGGAGTCCTAGCCACTAGACCACCAGAGGTCCCCGGGTTATCACTTTTAAATGCTGCATTATTCATTAGGGTCTACAGGAAAAATCACAGTAAAATTTTTTTTCTTTTTTCCCATATACATTTTAATGGAGCTTATATGACCTCACCAATTCTCATAAAAGTGAAATGGAAAATTATGATAGCCTTGTACTAATAAAATACATTTTGGTGAAATTATCTACTCAGTTATAAAAAATCACACAAATGGTAATTGCTTTGAAGGAAGGTGTAGGGGCACTTCAGTCTATACATGTGTGTATGTACATATATACATAAGTGTGCATTTGTACTACACAATCTATGTAACCACACCCAGATCAAGATATAGGATATTTCCACCACCCCCAGAAAACTCTCTTGCCCTTCTACACCAATAACCACACCAGAGGGAAACACTAGTCTAAATTCCATCACCATCAGTTCGTTTTGCTTCCGACTGAACTTTGTGGAAATGGGCTCATACTGCATGCAATCTTACGTGTGTGACTCCTTTCATCCAACACTGTGTTTATAAAGTTCATCCATTATGTTGCCTGTCATGGTAGTTCATTCTTTTCTATTACTGTGTACATACCACGATGTATTTATATACCGACTTCTTAGTGAATGCTGAGTTTCCAAACTGGGTGTGCCAATTTAACTCCCAACAGCAATGTGTGAGAGTCCAGGTTGCCTCCTATCTTCACAAACACTTAACAATGTCTTTTACATTCTCACCATTCTGGTGTTTGTCTACTGTCTTGCTATTTTAACTTGCATTCCTCTAGTAAAGATAAAATTGAGCATCTTTTCACGGGCTCATTGGCCACCTGGAGAGCCTCAGTTATGAAACACCTGTTCAAACCTTTGCCCACTCTTACTGGGCTGTTTGTCATTTCTTTACTGATTTGGAGGACTTCTAATACAATTGAGTTGACAAATACATGTATGGTAATGAATTGATCTTTGCTTTAAAACTGAGCTCCACAGTCCTCACGCCACAGCTGAGCCATGAGCCCATCACTAGGTTAAAGACGGAGGAGCCCAGACAAGAGCTTGGGTTTCCTAAAACTGCATTATACTGTGTCTCCTATTCCCTAACATATTATAACATGTACCCAGGGGAAGATGAAAGGGAAGGTGGGGGGAAAATGAGTGCCACAAAATGCTGTTAATCTTCTCATTTTTAAAACAATGAACAGCTGAGTTTTTACCATGGACCAGGTACTGGAAGACGTACGTAACTGGCTTAACACATCTCGTTATGATTCAGTTCAGTTCAGTCACTCAGTCGAGTCTGACTCTTTGCGACCCCATGAATCGCAGCACTCCAGGCCTCCCTGTCCATCCAACTCCCGGAGTTTACTCAAACTCATGTCCATCGAGTCAGTGATGCCATCCAGCCATCTCATCCTCTGTCATCCCCTTCTCCTCCTGCCCCCAATCCCTCCCAGCATCAGGGTCTTTT